>NC_058080.1:566289590-567489590 GCF_014858855.1 Bufo gargarizans
GGAACCGGGAGATGGAAAAAGCTGCTTGGTCAGTCCTCTTACTCCCAAGTTGGGGCACTGCGCGTGCACGGAGCAATGTGCTGTGACACCCTATATGAGTGGTGTCTTAACTAGTACTATTCCTATCAGTTTAATCCCTGTTACGTCCCCTATCCGGGGACGTGTGTCGAATTGATTAATCATTGTCGAATAAACGACATTCTGAAATAATTTTGTTCTGAGCTCTGTACTTGCTTTGTATTGGAATTGATGGGGATTTTTAAAATTGTCTGCATTATTTCAAATAAACTATTAAGAGACTTTATTATGATCTTTTTTATTTTATGTATTAAAAACCCATACAACTTTAAAAAAAAAAAATGTTTTTTCTATGAAAAATTATCCAGCCGATCGCTTTTAGTCTGATAATAATGAAGCAACGGCCTTATCTGGGGTTTGGCAACATTGCCAACACACTCATAGAGGTGATGATCGCTTCATTATGATACGCAAGCCCCTTCACCACAGCAAGGTACCGATCACGAAGGGGAATTGACACATGTATGTGCCTTTTTTTTGTTTTGTTTTTGCAGCCACAGTGCAGCACTAGAGGCCAGAAAAAGTAGGCATGTACACATGCCTGAAAAATTAGGTACTGTTGCAGCCACTGTTGTAGCAGCGGCCGGAAAAATTGATTTCCAGGCAGAAAGGTGACTAAAATATAGCGGCTTGAACCCTAGTTGGTGGTGGAGAATTCACGAAAGTCATCCGGTATGCAGACAATAAATACAGCAGCGTGGGGACCATTTTGAGGCCAAGGCATGTCATCAGGCCTTTTGTTAGTAAAACGTATCCCCCACTGTCAGTCCCTTCGGGATCCATGCCTCAGTCATCTTAATGAAGGTGAGGTAATCAACACTTTTTTGACCGAGGCGACTTCTTTTGTCAGTGACAATGCCTCCTGCTGCACTGAAGGTCCTTTCTGACAGGACACTTGAAGCGGGGCAGGCCAGAAGTTCTATCGCAAACTGGGATAGTTCAGGCCACAGGTCAAGCCTGCACACCCAGTAGTCAAGGGGTTCATCGCTCCTCAGAGTGTCGTTATCTGCAGTTAAGGCGAGGTAGTCTGCTACCTGTCGGTCGAGTCGTTCTCAAAGGCTGGATCCCGAAGGGCTGTGGCGATGTGTAGGACTGAAAAAGCTCTGCATGTCCTCCATCAACAACACATCTGTAAAGCTTCCTGTCCTTGCCGCCGTGGTCGTGGTAGGAGGAGGATTACTTTCTGAACTTTCCCCCTCTTCTTCTTCTCTTCGAGCAGGCACCCACGTGGCATCCACGGACACATCGTCATCAACCACTTCACTTGTATCTGACACCTTTGCAAAGGAAGCAGCAGCAGGTACAACATCATCATCATCATCGCAGTGTACGTCCATGTGTGTAATGCAGCCTGACTGAGACATATCCCTGTTATCTACATCCTCTGGCAATAATGGTTGCGCATCACTTATTTCATCCAACTGATGTGTAAATAACTCCTTTGAGGGATCAAGTGAAGCGGCTGTGGTGGCTGTGGTGGTAGTGGTGGTGGTGGAGGCGGGGGGGAGAGTGTTAACTTGAGAGCAGGTGACCAAAGCTGAGCTGGAGGAGGATGGTGCGTCAAGGTTCTTAGTGGAAGCTGTTGAAGATTGGGTGTCCTGTGTAAGCCAGTGAACTATTTTCTCAGAATTTTTTGGGTTCAGGGTACGTGGCCTCTGAACACTGGGCATTATTCCAGGGTCAGTGGAAATCACAGCACCACGACCACGATGGCCCCTGCGGGGTGGCCTGCCTCTGCCTGTCATTTATTTTTAGATAAGTGGTACTATGCGTGCAAGGTACTGTGCCACCCTATATAAGTGGCAGGCATTGGGCACAGTACAGTCTGTGTGGGCCTGACACACACGGGCTTGCAAATGTGATTAAAAATTTTAAATAGAATTTATTTTATCTGCAAGGTATTTTCTGTCACACCCTGTATGAATGGTGTGCACACAGTCCTGTCTGTGACTGAGCCTGCAGCCTCTCACACACGGGAAGCCAGGCAACTGCAAAAAGCACACTGATGTACCAGCCCTTTTCAGGGCTTTTTGGGGTGCTGTCAGGATGCTGTCCTTACAGCAGATGAGTCTGTGGACACAGAACACTGCCCTAGCTAACGCTTTCCTTATTGAATCAGCAGCAGCAGCACTGTCCCTCCTCTCACGGAGAATGCAGCTTCTAAATAAATCTATAATGGATGCTTTTCAAGGTGGTGGCAGGGTCTGGGAGGGAGGGTCTGCTGCTGATTGGCTGGAATGTGTCTGCTGACTGTGAGGTACAGGGTCAAAGTTTACTCAATGATGATGTATAGGGGGCGGACCGAACATTGTATATGTTCGCCCGCCGCGGTGAGCGCGAACAAGCTATGTTCGCCGGCGAATAGTTTGGGACATCACTACAAATAATTATACTGTTGTGATTTACCAGTGGCCCCCTAAAAAAACTGATTGAGGCAGAGGTGTCTTATACCAATAATATACTTTCTATATAGTGCATTTAGGTAGTGCAGAATTTGTCTGCGGTTTTGCTGCCTTATATACCAATAATATACTATTGAATTTAGGTAGTGTAGCATTTGTCTGTGGTATTGCTGCTTTACCGCATTTACACAGAATGACAAACACTATTGGTGTGATTTACCAGTTGCCCCCCCAAAAAACTGATTGAAGCAGGGGTGTTATATATCAATAATATACTTCGATGTAGTGCATTTTGGTGGTGCAGCATTTGTTTGCGGTTTAGCTGTGTTACCTCAGCTACAGATAGTGACAAACGTCTTGGAACAAATCATTTCTACTAGTGTGATATACCAGTTGCCCCCCAAAAAAATTATTGAAGCAGGGGGGTTATTTACGCTAAAATCATTTGCAGTCATTTCTTGTGAAAGAGCATAGGGTGGTATTTCAGTAACACACAAAACATTTAAATGCACTGCACTGTTGCATTCATTTCTGGTGAAAGAGTATAGGGGTTTATTTCATAAAAAAATAAAAATACATAAGCACTGCTGGTGAAAGCGTAAAGTGGCCTATTTCAGTTCAACAAAAAAAATATACATTTTTACTTCTGCAGTTATTTCTGTTGAAAGCGTATAGTGGCCTATTTGAGTCCAACAAGAAATATATATTCTCAGGTCACTTCTGCAGTTAAATCTGGTAAAGCCTTTACTGGCATATAGCAGTAGAAAAAGAAATATACATTCGCCATTCACTGCTGCACTTATATCTTGAAAAACTTTTATTGACATATCAGTAGAAAAATAAAAATATATTCAGATTTCACTGTTGCAGTTATATGAGGTAAAGCCTTTAGTGGCATATTTCTGTACAAAAATCAAGATATATTCAGCGTTCAGCGCTGCAGTTATATGTGGGAAATTTCTTTTTGCGTAATGGACTGAATTACGTTGTGTTAAAATTTTGTATTTATGTTTCACACACTGCGCACTTACGTTACAACGTCCATAAGAGCTGCGCACCGATACAAGTGAATACACTATGCAATAACCCTGCATAAAAATAATAAATAAATAATTCACACCAGCCCGCATCTATCTATGGCAGGGGTGTCAAACTCAAATTCATCGGGGGCCACATCAGCAGTTTGGTCACCCTCAAAGGGCCGGTTGTATCGGACTTATGGGGGATCTGTGGGTGACACTTATGGGGGATCTGTGGGTGACACTTATGGGGGATTTGTGGGTGACACTTATGGGGGATCTGTGGGTGACACTTATGGGGGATCTGTGGGTGACACTTATGGGGGATCTGTGTATGACAGTTATGGGGGGATCTGTGGATGACACATATATAGCATCTTATGCTACGTGTCATCCACAGATCCCCTCCATAAGTGTCCCTGTAGTGAATGACCCTCAATACACGGGCTAGGGGCCGGCATCTGCTTTTATAATGACAGCGGGGCCCGTGCAGTGACTATTCTACTACACGGGCCCCGCTCATTGTATAATCATATCTCTAATAGTTAATAGTTACCGTATGTATATAATCGCATAAGGAGCGCTGTGTATTACCGGTACTTACAACTACAAGCGCTCGCCGAGAGGAGGGAGGAGGCAGGAGGCAGGCCGGGAGGACAGGCGCTGGCAGCGTGAGTCATACGTCATGCGCCCACGCCGCCTGCTTCATTCATAAAGTGGGCGGCGCAGGCGCGTGACGTATGACTCACACTGCCAGCGCCCATCCTCCCAGCCTGCCTCCTCCCTCCTCTCGGCGAGCGCTTGTAGTTGTAAGTACCGGTAATTCACAGCGCTCCTTATGCGATTTATTATCACTTCCTGCAGGAGCCGCCTGCAGGAAGTGATAATAAAAGGTGAAGGCTGGCGGCCGGCGGCGGCTACGCGGGCCACATGACGAGGTCTGGCGGGCCGGATTCGGCCCGCGGGCCTTGTGTTTGACACCCGTGATCTATGGTATTGCTTACTAGACACTATGGGGACTCTTCTGCACACAGAAACCCCACGAGGTCCGCTTCTTGCCCTTCCAACACGGACCTACTTCCTCCGCTATTTCCCATTCACTTCAGAAAAAATATTGTATTTTGTGTTAAGCGCTGCACTGATATGCGCATGTATTTTTTAATATTTTGGTTGTTAAAAAAAAACTTGTATTTGCCGTTAAGAGCTGCACTGATATGCAGTAAAATCTTTTGTGAATTATTTTGGTGGAAATAAAAATTTCCACCTCCTCCATTAACTTCCTCATTTCTTCATTAACATCGGATACACTAACCTTACACCCCCCCAACTATATATCTAAGTGGTTCCTGCACCACCAATGACGTGGTGTTGCAATGGAGAAAGCATTCCAACAAAAAAAATTACTCTCCACCTGGAGCCGAATCCTTTCAAGATTGATGCGAGTGCGGTATTGGGTGCTCATCCAGCAAGATACTTCTGGGGGAACCTGCCTGCCAGGCTTAGGCCTCTACTAGCGACAGACAATGAGAAGAAGACAAAGCTACAATATCGCTTGGCGCCCGGAAGAATTGCAAATTTAATCAAGATTCAAACCAACCAGGGCCCAGTCTCTTCGTCAGGGGTTCCCAGTCATCATGGAATGGAAAGGAGGGCATCCTTATTATATTTAATACATTTTATAATGAAATGTTTAATACATTTTATAACAAAAAATACATTTTTCCTAACACAGGAAGAGGACATCCTGTGGTGCACAAAGATGGAGATGGTCTTCGGATTCCCACACAGACGTCTCAAAAATGAACCGCGGCTCCCAAAAGCAGCTCCTGGGAAGATAATGGAGCGTCTCGATCATCCGTCATCTATTCGCCCCACTTTTTTTTGGGAAGTGTGTAGAACCCGTGTGGGACCCCAATGCTGCAGATTGATCATGGAAACACCAAATTTTATAATATATATGGAATAAATTTCATAATAAAATGTAAAAAAAATATATATAGTTTTTATTTTTTTTCTTAGGAGAGAATTGGACAGTATTCAGTTTATTCAATGATGAGGAGGGTGTTGCGATGGAGAAAGCATTCCATAAAAAACAATTGCCCTGAACCTGGAGAAGAATCCTGTCAAGATTGATGCAAGTGTGGTATTGGCTGCTCATCCAGCAAAATACTTCTGGGGGAACCTGACTGCAGACTTAGGCCTCTACTAGCGACACACAATGAGAAGAAGACAAAGCTTGTTCTTTTCTGTACATTGAATGAATAATTTTTTGGGCCTGTACTCCACTGGCCTGCAGTAAAATTGATATCTAAAGACCATCTAATATACCTCCAGACAGATAATCATTTGATGTTTTCTGTCCAGTGAATGCCTAATGTATGGAGCCTGTACTCCCATGGCCTAAAGTTAATTTTTTCAAGGCTCCAGCATGGCACATTTTTGAGAGTTTCAATTTAAGACGCATATGATTAAAATAAATATTTTTTGTGGGAATTTTTGCCATTGATCCCTCTCTGGTATGTCACTGTCCATGTTGTGGGATACTTTGCACACTTCTTGTAATTATTTGGTGGCTGCAAATATGAGCTGAAGGTTTTTCAGGTTCACTTGTCATTAAAGTAAATGGGGCCCACCACGAACTTGCGGCTCACGAACATTTGATCACGTTTGCGATGTTTGTCCATCACTAGCTGGAGGTACATTAGGCCGTCACAGTATAACATTTTTACTGTTGGCCAGTTAGATTACAGGCCCCAAAAACTATGCATTCACCGGACAGAAAAGAACAAGTAATTATCTGGCTGGATATAGATTATACGGTCATTGGATATCAATTTTACTGCAGGCCAGTGGAGTACAGGCCCCAAACATTAGGCATTCACTGGAAAGAAAAGATCAAGTGATTATGTGGCTGGAGGTACATTAGGTGGTCGATGCATAAAAATTCTAATGTAGGCCAGTACAAATACATGTCAAAAACATATGTTTAAAAGAACTAAAAATAAAAAAATTGGGTTAAAAACATGGCTAACAAAATCCCCCCTCTTGAATAAACCCCAAATGATAATAGGCGAAAATCAATAACACGTTGTCGTCATAGTGTTGAATTCCTCCAAGGCCCTAACAATTAGGCATTCACCGTACAGAAAAGATCAAGTGATTATGTGGCTGTAGGTAGATTACACAGTCATTGGATATCAATTTTACTGCAGGCCAGTGGACTTCATGACCTAAACATTAGGCATTCCCCAGACAGAAAAGAACAAGTAAGTATGTGGCTGGAGGTAGATTACATGGTAATTGGATATCAATTTTACTGTAGACCAGTGGACCTTAGGCCCCAAACATTAGGCATTTACTGGACAGAAAAGAACAAGTAATTATGTGGCTGGAGGTAGATTACACGGTCATTGGATATCAATTTTACTGCAGGCCAACAGACTTCAGGGCCCGGGCAGAAAAGAACAATTGATAATGTGGCTGGAGGTACTTTAGGCGGTCACTGTATATCAATTTTACTGTTGGCCAGTTAGATTACAGGCCCCCAAAATTATGCATTCACTGTACTAAAAGGTCAAGTAATTATTTGGCTGGAGGTAGATTACACGGTCAGAGGATATCAATTTTATTGCAGGTCAGTGGACTACTGGCCCGAAAAATTATTAATTCACCGGACAGAAAAGGATAATTGATAATGTGGCTGGAGATACATTAGACTGTCACCGTATAACAATTTTACTGTTGGGCATTACAGGCCCCAAAAATGATGCCTTCACTGTACATTAAACATCAAGTAATTGTGTGGCTGGAGGTAGATTAGACGGTCATTGGATATCAATTTTACTGCAGGCCAGTGGACTGCAGGCCCCAAAAATTATTCATTCACTGGACAGAAAAGAATTATTGATAATGTGGCTGGAGGTACATTAGGTGGTCACCGTATAACAATTTTACTGTTAGCCATTTAGATAATAGATTAAAGGCCACAAAAATTATGCATTTAGCGTACATAAAAGATCAAGTGATTATGTGGCTGGAGGTATATTAAACGGTCAATGGATATCAATTTTACTGCAGGCCAATACAAATACATGTCAAATACATATGTTTAAAAGATCTTAAAATATATAATTGGATTAGAAACATGGCTAACGAAATCCCCCCTCTTGAAAAAAAAAAAAAAAAATGTTAATAGTTGAAATTCGATAACACTTGGTTGTCACAGGTGTTGAATTCTTCCGAGGCCCCAAACATTAGGCATTCACCGGACAGAAAAGACCTTTTTATGTCGTTGTATTTACATAAGACAGGGACCATTCTTTGTTCTGGGTGCTGTAGGATATGTGTGAGCTGGCATGAGGAAATTCAATTAAACGTAGTCGTCACAGGTGTTGAATTCCTCTGAGATTCATGCCTCATTCATTTTTAGAAATGTGAGGTAGTCCACACTGTCTTGAGCTAGAAGAATGCACTTACTGGTCAACATCCCCCCTGCTGCGCTGAACGTACTTTCGGACAGGACTCGATGAGGGGCAAGCCAAGAGTTCCATGGCAAATTGTGCCAGCTCTGGCCACAGGTCAAGTCTGAACACCCAGTAGTCAAGGGGTTCCTCGCTTCTCAGACCGTCCACATCGGCCGTTAACCAGATGTAGTCGGACACCTGTCGGTCTAGGCATTCCCTGAGGCTGGATCCGGAGGGCGGCTGTCGATGGGTTGGCTCAAAGAATGATCTTATATCCGAAGTGACCAACACATCTTTAAACCGCCCTCTTCTTGCATGCACGGAAGGATTGGTACCCGCAACTATTTCTCTGTGGGTGGAAATTCCTCTGCCAGCGCACGCAGAATGCAGCATCTCTTGAAGCAAGGCCTGGAAGTGCTGCATTCTGACAGCCCTCTGTGAGATTGGTAACATGTCTGCCGGGGTCTAAGTACATTGCCACCCAGTACTGGTCCTTGCCCTTTATGCTTTATACTTTTTATATGGGGGTCCCTCTTCAAACACTGGAGCATGAAGGCCCCCATTTGCACAAAATTGGAAGTGGTGGAGCATCCTGGCTCCTGCTCATTGCACAGGAGATTGCGTTTCTCTCTCTCCTCCCCCCAGCTACGGACAACACCAGGGATCCCAGAAAAGTTTAATGGCTTGGTCAATGACTTGATGCAATGCACGCTCCAGAAAGAAGGCGTAAGGTACGATGTCACTGATGGCTCCCTGGCTGCGACTGACCAGTTTGATGATCTCATCAAATGACCACAGAAGTCTGCATGCGTCACACATGAGCAGCCACTGATGCAGTGGAAAAAAAAAACAAGCTCCCAGAACCTGTCCTGCGCAGAGTTTGTACAAGTAGTTGTTACTGTCACATTTCTGCTGGAGCAGCCTATCAAGCATATACAATGTGGAGTTCCAGTGCATCGGGCAGTTACAAATCAGATATCTGACGGGCAAGTGTTGTCGCCGCTGAACGTCAGCAAGGCGAGACATGACCTTGTAAGATCTTCTAAAATGGCCAGAGATTTTCCTGGCCTGCCGCAAGACATCCCTGACCCCGGGTATTTGGCAACGAATCGCTGCCCGACTAAGTTCAGGACGTGTGCCATGCACCGAACGTGTGTAATTTTGCCCTGTTTTAGGCGCTCAGCAGATTGGCACCGTTGTCGCACACCACTTTACCAACTGTCAAATTGAGTGGAGTTATCCACCGATCGGCCTGTTACTGCAGAACTAAAAGGAGTGCAGGAACAGTGTGGCTCTTGGCTTCCAGGCACAACAGCCGAAGCACAGCATGGCAACGTTTCACCTGTCACATCGAATAGGTTCTGTGGAGCTGGAGGGGTGCAGCGGAATAGGCGGTAGCAGTGGAAAAGGAGGAGTCAGCCGAGAAGGAGATGGAGTAGGAGGTAACACCAAATCCACACAGCTGCCACAGGTTGCATGCTTGACAGCTGTCAGAAGTAAAAGTTATGTCCCTTCCCTGCCCATGTTTGCCAGACCACATGTCTGTGGTCAGATGTACTTTATCTTTGCACCAAAACTGTGTGCGAGAGATACATTCACCTGCCGCTAAACATGGCCATATAGCTCTGGGCTGCCCTTCTGGGAGAAATATTTCCTTCCGGGGACCTTCCATTGCAGTGTGCCAATGGCCACACATTTTCTAAAGGCCTCCGAGTCCACCAGTTTTTTTGGCAGTAGTTGGTGGGCTAGCAGTTCCGACAAGCCGGCTGTCAGTCGTTGGGCAAGAGGGTTATCCGGCGTCATCAAATTTTTACGCTCAAACATTTGGGCCAGGGAAGACTTCCTTTTGTCAGATGAATGCGACGAAAGCAAGGTGGAAGGTGGAGTGGAGGACAAATGGGAGGAGAGAGGAGAAGGAGAAGAGGCAGGACTTGGAGCACTGGGAGTGTGGCTTTGTGGGTTCTGACGGTGCTGCTCCCACTGGGCTCGGTGATGTGAGGCCAGTGGACTTTTTAAGGTGGTTGTCACTAGGTGAATGTTGGGCTTACCGCAACTTATGTGTTGACAGCACAGGCTGCAGATGGCATCACTATTGTCAGCAGTGGACACGTTAAAAAAAGACCACACTGCGGAGCCATGTGCCGGCATCCTGGGAGCGCCAGATGTCACTGTGCATGGTGGATGGCTCGCTCCAGATACATTTTCAGTCTGCTTTTTGCCTCCTGTGCACTGCGAGTTCTGCCTGCCTCTCCTAGTTCTACCCTTTATCTGCTGCTCTGTCTCTCCCTCTGAACTCCCCTCCTCTTCCTCTTATGTGGGCACCCACATGACATCCATCGACACGTCATCCTCGTCACCTTCACCACCACTGTGAAATCTCGGAGTAGGCAGCAACAGCGGGGTCCTCTGTCCTTGGGCGGATCCAGGTACTGTCGTCAGACCGCTGGGTGGCAGCCATTGCTACCTCTTCTTCCTGATCTGATGCCAAGAATGGCTGCACATCTGTAAGGTCTTGGAATGGATAGGAAAATAATTCCTCTGACTCGAGTGGAGGGGATATGATGGAGGTGAGCCACTCAACCAACTCTGGTGCGTCCTTTGACGTAATCGCACACACCTTCTCAAACTTCCCACTTAGGCTCCTGCCTGGTGCACCTGCCTGACCTCTACCACCTCTGCGGAATGGCCGGCATTTTCCTCTGCCTGTTATTTTTAAAATAACCGTGTGACAAAGTACCTATTGAAAAGCAATATTTGTGGAGGCAGGTATATAGAACCTCTTAATGATTATTTGCTTGAAGCAGGTATATCAAACCCCTAAATCAGTTTTTTTTTTGGGGGGGGGGGCAACTGGTATATCACACTAGTTGAAATTATTTGTTCCAATAGTGTTTAACACTCTGTACAGCTGGGGTATCTCAGCAGAACCACAACTCCTGCACATTACAAATGTACTATATGGAAATTATATTATAGGTATATCACACCCCTGCCTCAATAATTTTTTTTGGGGGGGGCAACTGTTATCACACCAGTTGAAATTATTAGTTCCAATAGCATTTGTCCCTCTGTATAGCTGGGGTATCTCAGCAGAACCACACACAACTCCTGTAAATTACAAATGTACTATATCAAAATTATATTATAAGTATATCACACCCCTGCCTCAATCAGTTTTTTGGGGGGGCATCTGGTATATCACACCAGTTGAAATTATTTGTTCCAATAGCGTTTGTCCCTCTCTACCACTGGGGTATCTCAGCAGAACCGCACACAACTCCTGCAAATTACAAGTGCACTATAAGGAAAGTGTATTCTGGATATGTCACACCCCTGCCTCAATCATTTTTTGGGCGGGGGCAAATGTTATATCACACCAGTTTAAATTATTTGTTCCAATAGCGTTTGTCCCTCTGTATAGCTGGGGTATATCAGCAGAACTGCAAACAACTCCTGCAAATTACAAATGTACTATATGGAAATTATATTCTATGTAAATCACACCCCTGCTTCAATCAGTTTGTTTTGGGGGCAACTGGTATATCACACCAGTTGAAATTATTTGTTCCAATAGTGTTTGTCCCTCTGTATAGCTGCGGTATCTCAACAGAACTGCACACAACTGCTGCACAATACAAATGCACTATATGGAAAGTATACAGTCATGTGAAAAAATTAGGACACCCTTTGAAAGCATGTGGTTTTTTGTAACATTTTTAATAAAAGGTTATTTCATCTCCGTTTCAACAATACAGAGAGATTAAAGTAATCCAACTAAACAAAGAAAACTGAAGAAAAGTCTTTTCAAGATCTTCTGTAAATGTCATTCTACAAAAATGCCTATTCTAACTGAGGAAAAAGATAGGACACCCTTGCCCCTAATAGCGAGTGTTACCTCCTTTGGCTGAAATAACTGCAGTGAGACGGTTCTTGTAGCCATCTACCAGTCTTCGACATCGGTCTGAGGAAATTTTACCCCACTCCTCAATGCAGAACTTTTTCAGCTGTGAGATGTTTGAGGGGTTTCTTGCACGTACAGCCCTTTTCAAGTCACCCCACAGCATCTCAATGGGATTCAAATCTGGACTTTGACTTGGCCATTCCAGGACTCTCCATTTCTTCTTTTTCAGCCAATCTTTGGTTGATTTACTAGTATGTTTTGGGTCATTGTCATGTTGCATGGTCCAGTTCCGCTTCAGCTTTAATTTTCTAACTGATGGTCTCACATGTTCTTCAAGCACCTTCTGATACACAGTAGAATTCATCGTGGATTCTATGATGGTGAGCTGACCAGGTCCTGCTGCAGCAAAGCAGCCCCAAACCATGACACTTCCACCTCCATGCTTCACAGTTGGTATGAGGTTCTTTTCTTGGAATGCTGTGTTTGGTTTACGCCAAACATGTCCTCTGCTGTTGTGTCCAAATAATTCAATTTTGGACTCATCTGTCCAAAGAACATTATTCCAGAAGTCCTGGTCTTTGTCAACTTTATCTCTGGCAAATGTCAGTCTGGCCTCGATGTTTCTCTTGGAAAGCAAAGGTTTCCTCCTTGCACACCTCCCATCCAAGTTAAACTTGTACAGTCTCTTTCTGATTGTAGAGGCATGTACTTCTACATCAACAGTAGCCAGAGCCTGCTGTAGTTCTCGAGATGACACTTTAGGGTTTTTGGAGACCGCTTTTAGCATCTTGCGGTCTGCTCTTGGGGTGAACTTGCTGGGGCGACCAGTCCTGGGCATGTTGGCAGTTGTTTTGAAAGCCCTCCACTTGTAGACTATCTTCCGGACAGTGGAATGGCTGATTTCAAAATCTTTTGAGATCTTTTTAAATCCCTTCCCAGACTCATAGGCTGCTACAATCTTTTTTCTGAAGTCCTCTGACAGCTCTTTTGCTCTCACCATGGTGCTCACTCTCACTTCAACAGTCAGGAGCACACCAAACTAAATGTCTGAGGTTTAAATAGGGCAAGCCTCATTCAACATGCAGAGTAACGATCTACTAATTATGTGCACCTGGTGTGATATACCTGTGTGAGATCTGAGCCAATTTAAGAGGGAATACATGTGAGGGTGTCCTATCTTTTTCCTCAGTTAGAATAGGCATTTTTGTAGAATGACATTTACAGAAGATCTTGAAAAGACTTTTCTTCAGTTTTCTTTGTTTAGTTGGATTACTTTAATCTCTCTGTATTGTTGAAACGGAGATGAAATAACCTTTTATTAAAAATGTTACAAAAAACCACATGCTTTCAAAGGGTGTCCTAATTTTTTCACATGACTGTATTATAGGTATATCATACCCCTGCCTTAATCAGTTTCTTTGGTGGGCAACTGCTATATCACACCAGTTGCAATTAGTTATTCGAATAGCGTTTGTCCCTGTGTATAGCTGCAGGATCCATGAGGATTTTTCCACTCCTCAGGCTGAGATCGAGGAATAGATTTGCTGTAGCTGATGGTGCCCCATTTTGCCACTCCTACTGTCTTCCTACCCACCATCATGTTTTGTACCATATGGCTGCTGCTGGCATCATGCCATTGTGCTGTCTATCTGCCAATTGTCAGGATCTGTACCATATGGCTGCTGCCATTAGTGTTAATCAAGCACCATAGTGCTAGGGGGCTCGGGCCGAAACCCTCGGGATGCTCGGGTGCTCTACCAAGCACAATGGAAGTCAATGGGAGAACCCGAGCATTAAAACAGGCACCCCCTGCTCTGAAGAGGGGAGGGTGTCTGGCTCATACAAAAAGTTCATAAATTGATAGACACCACTGAAATGGTTAGGGAACAGCATGGGGTGGATGTCTGAATGCATCCTGAACTCCCAGGTTGCTGCTGGGAATGATGTTGTCCGAGTAGTACGCCACTTTTACAGACTGACAATAATACGCAACAAACGGAAGATAAAAATACATTTAAGACGGAGGGAAAATTGTTAGGAAACATTCTTTCATGTATATTAACTTGTATATAAAATGCCTGTGCTGCCAAAAATTACAAGGAAGAGGCACCACGATACAGCCTGTATATCACATAAAGGAGGGCCTCATTCACATTGTGGTACAATTGTTTAGGTAGTGGGACTCCTACACTCATAAAGCCTATGTACTAAGTGAAAGGGCTGCCAAAAATTACAAGGAACCAGAGCTCCAATACACCCTTTATAACACATAAAGGAGGGCATCATACACCCTTGAAAAATTATGATTGATGGCCTGCTGGTGAGATGACCCTCTAAAGCATTATATGCAAGGTCCTACAGGTGAGCTGACCCTGTAAAAGATTTTAGGTGCGGGCCTGCAGTTAAGCTGACCCTGTAAAAGATTGTAGGTGAAGGCCTGATGGTGAGCTTACCCTCTAAAAATTATATGCTAGTGCCTGCTGGTGAGCTGACCCTTTAAAAGATTTTAGGTGCGGGCCTGCTGATGAGCCGACCCTGTAAAATATTATATGAGAAGGCCTGCAGGTGAGCTGAAAGCCTGCAGGTGATAAGGCCTGCAGGTGAGCTGACCCTGTAAAATATTGTCAGTGAGGGCCTGCAGCTGAGCTGACCCTCAAAAAAATGATATGTGAGGGCCTGCAGGTGAGCTGACCCTGTAAAATATTTTAGGTGAGGGCCTACTGGTGAGCTGACCCTCTAAAAGGTTTTAAGTGGGGGCCTGCTGGTGAACTGACCACGTAACATTGTATGCAAGTGCCTGCAGATGAGCTGACCCTGTAAAACATTATATGCAAGGGCCTGCAGGTGAGCTGACCCTGTAAATCATTATATGCGAAGGGCATATATGCAAGGGCATTATATGCAACGAATGAGCATGTTGATATTATGGAAGAGGAGGAGGGGGATGATAAAAGGAAGATTCAACCTTATACCTTGGTTTGTGGTGAAAGGGGTGCATGAGAATACAGTGTACTCAGTACATTTAAAGTGCCTTTATGTTCAGCAGTTTTCTTATGGTGGAGTCGAGAAGTCATGGTCAATCCAAGCCTTGTTCATTTTTATAAGAGTCAACCTGTCAGCATTTTTAGTTGACAGGGGGATACGCTTATCTGTTATATTGCCACCAGCAGCACTAAATACTCTCAGACAAAACGCTGGCGTCAGGGCAGGCCAGCACTTCCAAGGCGTAGAGCATCAGTTCATGCTACGTGTCCAGCTTGGGCACCCAGTAGTTGTAAGGAACTGAGGGATAATTTAGGACGCTGACACGGTCTGCTATGTACTCCTTAACCATCTTCCAAATTGTTTCCCTCCTTGTCACAGTAGGCTGCACATCATGGTGAGGGTGCTGGTGAGGTGTCATGAAACTGTCCCAGGCTTTGGAGAGTGTTGCCCTGCCTCTGTTGGAAATACTGTGTGTCCTCCCTGTCTCCCCTCCTCGGTTGGTCAAGGAGCTACGGACTCTGCTGCCAGCGTTGTGAGATGGAAATTTTTTAAGCAGTTTTTCAACAAGGATCTTCTGGTATTGCACCGTTTTGCTCATCCTCTCCACCACAGGAATGAGAGATGAGAAGTTCTCTTTGTAGCGTTGGTTGAGAAGGGTGAACAATCAGTAATCTGTGTTGTCTAAAATGCATATAACGCGCGGGTTGCTGGAAAAGCAATAAGTCAGCCATGTGTGCCAGAGTACCAACAGGCAAGACTTCACTGTTGTCATCAAGAGGATGACTCTCAATTTCCTC
The DNA here is from genome assembly GCF_014858855.1 of Bufo gargarizans. Taxonomy (NCBI): domain Eukaryota; kingdom Metazoa; phylum Chordata; class Amphibia; order Anura; family Bufonidae; genus Bufo; species Bufo gargarizans. The sequence goes on from NC_058080.1 coordinate 566,305,236, forward strand.
ATCCTCTTCCTCCTCGTCTGCCCACCCACTCAGAACAGATGGAATTAAACTTTCATGGGTACTGCCCTCTTTAGCGGAGGCAACCATCTCCTGCTCCTCCTCTTCATTGTTCAACTCGTCCTGAGAAGATGAACTGAGGGTGGTCTGACTATCACCCTGTGTAATGTTTTCCCCCCATTTCCACCTCTCCAACATGCAAAGCGCCGCCCTTAATTGTGAGCAGCAAGCGATTGAGTAGACACAGAAGTGGGATGGTTGCGCTGATAATAGCGTTATCGCCGCTCACCATCTGTGTTGATTCCTCAAAGTTTCTTAAAAACTCAGAGGTCAGACATCCATGCCACTCTTTGCTTGTGAATAGCGGAAGCTGACTGGAAAGGTGACAACCATGTTGCAGCTGGTATTCCACTACTGCCCTCTGCTGCTCACAAAGCCTGGCCAACATGTGGAACGTGGAGTTCCAGCGCGTGCTCACGTTGCACAACAGCCGGTGTGCTGGCAATTTCCAGTGCTGCTGCAGATTTGACAGACCGGATGAAGCTGTCGATGACTTGTGGAAATGTGCACACACACGGCGCACCTTCACCACTAGCTCAGACAAATTGGGGTAGGATTTGAGAAACCGCTGAACCACTAATTTTTAGACGTGGGCTAGGCATGGGATGTGTGTAAGCTTGCCGAGCTCCAAAGCTGCCACAAAGTTGCAGCCATTATCAGACACAACCATGCTTGGTTCTAGGTTGAGTGGCGAGATCCACAGCTCAGTCTGGTCTCTTATCCCCTGCCACAGCTCTGCGGCGGTGTGCTGTTTGCCACCTAAGCAGATCCGCTTCAGCACGGCCTGTTGCTGCTTCCCCACTGCAGTGCTACACTGCTTCCAGGTACCGACTGATGGCTGACTGGTGCTGCAAGAGGATTATTCTTAGGTGGAAGTGAAGGAACAGGCGGACTAGGAGAAGTGGCGATTGAAGCCACTAAAGTAGGTGGTGGCGGAAACCCTGATGGAATTAGGGCCCGCAATCCATAGCGTCGGTAGCACCTGTGCCATCCCATGGTACGACTCGCTCGCAGCCTCCACAACGTTCACCCAGTGTGCTGTCAGGGAAATGTAGAGTACCCGGATGAATGCACTTGTCCATGTGTCCGTGGTTAAGTGGACCTTCCCAGTAACTGCGTTGGTCAGGGCACATGTGATGTTAAAGGGACACATGTTGGTGTAAGGCGGGCACGGCACACCTTGAAAAATAGTGGTGGCTGGGGACTGCGTAACATGGGACGGCCGCCGACATCAGGCTGCGGAAAGCCTCAGTGTCCACAAGCCTAAATGGCAACATTTCCAGGGACAGTCATTTCGAAAGTTGCACATTTAGTGCTATGGCCTGTGGAGGGCTGGCTGGGTATTTGCGCTTGTGTACAAATGCCTGGGGTAAGGACATTTGGACGCTTTGCTGGGACACAGAAGTGAATGTGGTCGCTGATGGTGCTTCTGAAGGTCCAGGTGCAGGGCGGGAGGCATCCGAGCCTGCGCCTTCAACAGGGGATTGGCCAGCACGTAACACAGGTGAAGAGCACAGGGGAAGAGGAGGCAGTGGTGTGACCTGCAGACACAGGATATGGAGCCAAGCGTTTGGCCCACTTATTACGGTGCTTGGATGCCATGTGGCGGATCATGCTGGTGGTGGTGGTGAGGTTGCTAGTGTTCACGCCCCAGCTCATTTTAGTATGGCACAGGTTTCAAACTACTATTCTTTTGTTGTCAGCACTTTGCTCAAAAAAGCGCAAGACTGCGGAACACCTACCCTTTGGCAAGGGAGATTTCTGCAAGGGGGTTCTCCGTGGAACAGTTGTGGACCTGTTTGGTGTGGCCCGCCTTCTCCCTTTTGCCACCCCACTGCCTCTTCCAGCCTGTTGCGGTGCAGCAGATCCCTCCCCCTCTGTACTGCTGTCCTCGCTCGGCTTTCCATCTTCCCAGGTTGGGTTAGTGACTTTATCGTCTACCACCTCCTCTTCCACTTCCTCACTCTGCTCATCCTCCGGACTTGTTGACATAACCACAGCCTCAGTGATTGACAACTATGTCTCATCCTCTTCATCAACCTCTTGAGACAGTAATTGCCGTTCACTTATTGGCAACTGTGTCTCGTCATTTATTGTCATGGTCTTACCTTCTTGCTGTTCTCCTTCGTTTGACATGTGCTGGCGGCCATCTTGGTTTCTGGGTTTCTTGTAGCCTCCCACCCTGCGGCTTCTCCTTCCCACTGGGAGGAGCTGGATGCCTAGCTCATATATATAGGAGGTCTGTGGCTTCAGTTCCTTGCTTGGTCCTCCTGTGTTCACATGCTTCTAAGACTGCTGCTGCTTCTGGTTCCTGATCCTGGCTTCGTCTGACTACCCTGCTGGTTCCTGATCCAGGCTTCGTCTGACTACCCTGCTGGTTCCTGATCCAGGCTTCGTCTGACTACCCTTCTGGTTCCTGACCTCTGGCTTCGCAAGACCCTGCTTCGGTTTAGCCATCCGTTTGGACTTTTGCCTTACAGCTTAATTTTCAATAAAGCCTTCTTATTTCCTCTTATCTCTTGTTGTACGTCTGGTTCATGGTTCCATGACATTAGGACCAAGCCATGAATTCTGACGGTACAGGGCCATCCTCGCTACCTACGCTGGTTGCCAGACTTGATCAGCAGGATCACCTGTTGGGTCGGTTCGCTGTGGCGTTGCAAACCCTGCTTGAACGCACGGCTCATTTAGCTTCCGTTGCCGATGGGTCGGTTGTCGCTCCTGGGCCCGCTCCTACTGCCGCTCCGGTTGTTGCGCCAGAGTCTACCCCGACACCTGTTGCTGCACCTGCGGTGTTTCGGGGTATGACCGGTTCTGCCCCCCTTCCACAGCGCTTTGGGGGAGAGCCAACTCAGTGCCGAGGTTTCCTTAACCAGGTGGGCATTTATTTCGAGTTGCTGCCACATGCCTTTCCTACTGAGAGATCAAAGGTGGGCTTCTTGATCTCGCTGCTCTCGGACAAGGCCTTGGCCTGGGCCAGCCCTTTATGGGAGAACAACAATCCGGTGGTTGCCGAGTTTTCCGGTTTTGTTGCTTCTCTTCGGAAGGTATTCGATGTGCCGGCTCGTGCTGCCTCTGCTCCGAAGCTCCTTATGTCCATCAGACAGGGTTCACGATCCGTAGCTGAATACGCCATTGAGTTTCGTACCCTGGCAGCAGAGGTGGGCTGGAATAATGAGGCTCTGGTCGCTGCTTTCTCTCATGGTCTCTCGGATGCCTTGAAGGATGAGGTTGCAGCTAAGGACCTACCAGTGGAGCTCGAGTCTCTTATTTCTTTCCTGATTTTGATTGACACCAGACTCAGGGAGAGACCTTCCTTTAAGGAGAGCCTGCGGAGGCCTTCTAACAGATTGGCGCCTACGTTTGCTGTCCCACCCGTGCCTCCCTCTCCTCCCACGCCTCCTGGGGATGACTTGTCTGTGGGTGAACCCATGCAGCTCGGGTTTGCTCGCCTGTCCGAGGGGGAGAGGGCACTCCGGAGACGCGAGGGCCGGTGCATGTACTGTGGTCTCGGTGGGCATTTTCGGTTGGCATGCCCGAACCGTCCGGGAAACGCTCGCACCTGAGATCCTGTCGGGGGCAGATCTTGGGTGGAGTCTCCTCGTCCCCGGTTTCCCGTGTTGACAAACCACTGATTACTGTTGTCCTCTCCTGGGTCGGGGGCTCGGTGACGACCCAGGCGTTGGTGGACTCTGGTGCTGGTGGTTTGTTCATTGATAGTGTGTTCGCTGCCGCCAATTCCATTCCTCTGCAGCCTCGAGGTTCCCCACTGGCTCTTGAGGCGATAGACGGCAGACCCCTTCTGCCGCCACACGTGACTCATGAGACCCTTCCAGTGGGGATGGCCATTGGTGCCGTTCACAGAGAGTTGGTCTGTCTCCAGGTTATTTCGTCTCCACACTACTCGGTGGTCTTGGGGTACCCCTGGCTCCAGAAGCATAATCCGACTTTCGATTGGAGATCGGCCGAGATCCTCTCGTGGTCACCGCAGTGTGGGGCCAGTTGCATCTATGGGTCTGTCAAGTTGCTGTGTACTTCCTCGGACTCTCTGTTGCCTCCTGAATACGAGGAGTACCGGGATGTATTCGATAAGGTGCGTGCGGTTGCCCTACCTCCGCACCGCCCATACGATTGTGCCATAGAGTTACAATCTGGTGCCGTTCCTCCTCGTGGCAAAGTCTATCCACTGTCGGTAGCGGAGAATGAGGCCATGGAGGAGTACGTGAGGGAGGCGCTTTCACGGGGACACATTCGCAAATCCTCGTCCCCGGCAGGGGCTGGATTTTTCTTTGTGAAAAAGAAGGGCGGTGAGTTGAGGCCTTGCATCGATTACAGGGCTCTCAATCGCATCACGATCAAGAACGCTTACCCGATACCCTTGATTTCCGAGCTGTTCGATCGCCTCAAAGGGGCCACGGTCTTTACCAAACTCGACCTGAGGGCGGCATATAACCTGGTAAGGTTCAAGGAGCGATGAGTGGAAGACCGCGTTTAACACCAGGACCGGTCATTATGAATCCTTGGTTATGCCCTTTGGGTTGTGCAATGCGCCCGCAGTCTTCCAGGAATTCATCAACGATGTTTTCCGTGACCTGTTACAGCAGTGTGTGGTGGTCTATTTGGATGACATCTTGGTATATTCTGAATCAATGGAGGCCCACATTCTGGATGTCAGACGAGTGTTGCAACGGTTACGAGAGAACAAGCTGTTCGGTAAGCTTGAGAAATGCGAATTTCACCGATCCCAGGTAACCTTCTTAGGTTACATCATTTCCGCTGAGGGGTTCTCCATGGATCCTGAGAAGGTTTCGGCTGTCTTACAGTGGCCTCAACCCAGTGGTCTTCGTGCCCTGCAGCGCTTTTTGGGCTTCGCCAATTATTATCGGAAGTTCATCAGGGACTTTTCCATGCTAGCCAAGCCTCTCACGGATCTGACCAGGAAGGGCAGTAATCCCCAGGTCTGGCCGCTCGAGGCCATCCGAGCTTTTGAGGCTCTAAAGTCCGCCTTTGTGTCGGCTCCGATTCTGTCACATCCCAACCCTGGGTTGCCTTTTGTCCTCGAGGTGGACGCGTCTGAGACGGGAGTAGGCGCCCTTCTGTCTCAGCGTAGAACACCAGAGGGTCCTCTGCTTCCTTGTGGGTTTTACTCCTGGAAACTGTCTTCCGCGGAGTGCAACTATCAGATTGGTGACAGGGAGTTATTGGCCATCGTGCAGGCCCTTAAAGAATGGAGGCACTTGCTCGAGGGCTCGGTGGTTCCGGTTCTCATCCTGACGGACCACAAGAATCTGACCTACCTCTCTGAGGCCAAGAGATTGACACCACGTCAGGCCAGATGGGCTCTGTTCTTGTCACGTTTTAATTACGTGGTCTCCTACCTACCCGGTTCCAAGAACATCAGAGCGGATGCCTTATCACGGCAGTACTCCGAGCTGTCCGGGGAGGAGTCGATTCCGACTTCGGTCATACCTCCGAATCAGATCCTGGCCGCCATTCGCACCAGCCTGACCTCTCCCCTGGGTGAGCAGATTTTGGCGGCTCAATCTGGTGCTCCCTCTGGGAGACCCAACGGCAGATGTTTTGTGCCTGAGGAGTTGCGCACTCGGTTGTTGCGAACCTACCATAACTCCAAGGCCGCGGGGCATCCTGGAAAGAATCAGCTGTCCTGGGCTGTTTCACGTCTGTTCTGGTGGCCTTCTCTACGTTCCGACATCGCCGCATATGTAGCGGCATGCTCCGTTTGTGCCCAGAGTAAGTCCCCTCGGCACCGTCCGTTGGGCCTTTTGCAAGCCATAGCCACCGGGGAGCGTCCATGGTCTCACCTGGGGATGGATTTCATTGTGGACCTCCCTGCATCCCGAGGCCATACGGTCATTCTCATGATTGTGGATCGGTTTTCCAAAATGTGCCACTGTGTTCCTCTCAAGAAGTTACCCTCTGCACAAGAGTTGGCCACGATTTTTGCCAGGGAGGTCTTCCGGTTGCACGGTTTGCCCAAGGAGATTGTGTCGGATCGGGGGAGTCAGTTTGTGTCCAGGTTCTGGCGCTCCTTTTGCTCCCAGTTGGGGATTCATCTCTCTTTCTCCTCGGCCTACCACCCTCAGTCCAATGGGGCCGCAGAACGATCCAATCAGGCCTTGGAGCAATTCCTTCGTTGCTATGTCTCCGATCACCAAGACAATTGGGTTGACCTCCTGCCTTGGGCTGAGTTTGCCTGGAACACGGCGGTGAACTCTTCCTCTGGGACGTCTCCCTTCATGGCCAATTATAGGTTCCAACCTGCCGTGTTACCGGAGGTATTCTCTCCCCAGGATATTCCGGCTGTGGAGGATCACCTTTCCGTCCTACGTGCTTCTTGGGTACAGATCCAGAGGTCCCTTGATGTCTCTGCGCAGCTCCAGAGACTCCAGGCTGATCGCAGACGAGCGCCCGCTCCTTCCTACCAGGTCGGAGACCGCGTATGGTTGTCCACCCGCAACCTCAACCTTCGAGTGCCCACTCCCAAGCTGGCGCCTCGCTTTGTTGGTCCCTTCCGAGTGCTTCGCAGGGTAAACCCGGTAGCCTATGCCCTTGCGCTTCCTCCTGGCATGCGGATCTCCAACGTGTTTCATGTCTCCCTGTTGAAGCCACTGGTGTGTAATCGTTTCACTTCCTCGGTTCCTCGGCCTCGTCCGGTCCAAGTGGGCAATCGTGAGGAGTATGAGGTGAGCAATATCCTGGACTCACGCCTGGTCCGCGGTCGGGTGCAGTTTTTGGTCCATTGGCGTGGTTATGGTCCAGAGGAGCGTTCCTGGGTTCCCTCCGCAGATGTCCATGCTCCTGCCTTGCTCCGAGCCTTCCACGCACGCTTCCCTCAGAAACCGTTCTTTACTCCGCGGAGGAGGGGCCCTTGAGGGGGAGGTACTGTCATGGTCTTACCTTCTTGCTGTTCTCCTTCGTTTGACATGTGCTGGCGGCCATCTTGGTTTCTGGGTTTCTTGTAGCCTCCCACCCTGCGGCTACTCCTTCCCACTGGGAGGAGCTGGATGCCTAGCTCATATATATAGGAGGTCTGTGGCTTCAGTTCCTTGCTTGGTCCTCCTGTGTTCACATGCTTCTAAGACTGCTGCTGCTTCTGGTTCCTGATCCTGGCTTCGTCTGACTACCCTGCTGGTTCCTGATCCAGGCTTCGTCTGACTACCCTGCTGGTTCCTGATCCAGGCTTCGTCTGACTACCCTTCTGGTTCCTGACCTCTGGCTTCGCAAGACCCTGCTTCGGTTTAGCCATCCGTTTGGACTTTTGCCTTACAGCTTAATTTTCAATAAAGCCTTCTTATTTCCTCTTATCTCTTGTTGTACGTCTGGTTCATGGTTCCATGACATTTATCCACCTCATTAAACAGTAATTGCCGTTCCCCACCGTCTTCTTCTTGTGACTGGGGATGCTCAAGAGTTTGGAAATCAAGGCACAAGATCTGTCCCTCTTCAAGTATGCTTGGTGAGAGCCAAATCAAGGAATGGCGCAGAAAATAGCTCCTCGGAATATCCGAGTGTGGGATCACTTGTTTGCCCAGACTCTCCATGGTGACTCTTGGATACCGAGACTGGACTTGGTGGAAGACAGTGTGGTGCTTAAGCGACTGGAAGCATTATCTGCTGCAATCCAACTGACCACCTGGTCGCACTGGTCTGACTTCAAGAGTGGTGTCCTGCGGCACCCTGCAAACTGGGACACTGGAAGCTAAGTATCATGGATGATTGATTGTCTTGTGCTCTGGCAGCAGGCACAGTTTAAAAGCGCCCAGGGCTATGCCTCTGCGTGCACCATCAGTATCACGGTGACTTCCCCCTCCCTTACTGCTCGCCTTCTTCATATTAAATGTTATATATGCTTGAAAGTAGGTCACATGTACAGTAGCTTAGGATTTGGAAGTGTATGCGCAAAAAAAAATTGTGATGTGGAAACGTCACACAGGAGATATCCCACAGATAATTTCAATGCTGTCACCAGCGGCTAATAAAAAATTACAGGGAATGTCACAGGTATTTGGGATGAGGAAATATTACACAGAAAAGGTACCACTGGTAATGTCACTCTCCAAGGCATCTATGTAAAAAGTACACTGTATGTTGCAGATACATTTTTTAAGAGCACACGTTACACTGGAGATGTGGCACTGGTAATGTCACTGTCAGAAGCAGACACTGTCTAATGAAAAAGTACACTGGATGTCACAGATATTTTTTGGGATGCACCCACTTTACACTGGACGTGTGGCTCAGCTAATGTCACTGTCAGAAACGCACACGTCTATAGAAAAAGTACACTGGATGTCAGATATTTTTTGGACGTTACACTTTACACTGGAGATGTTGTGCTGCTAATGTCACTGTCCGCAGCGGACACCAGCTACGGAAAAAGTTCACTGGATATCATAGATTTTTTGGGGATGTGCATACTTTACACTGGAGATGTGGCACAGATAATGTCGCTGTCTGCAGAGGCCTAACTATTGTGCGCTATTTAGCGCAGGATGCTCAAAAAATAGATATTGCTGCTACACACAATAGTCCTTAGAAGGACTTTTGGATCTGTAAAGTTTTTAGGTATCTTATCGCAGTTTGTGCTAAAAAAAAGATATTGCTGCTGCCACACACACAATAGTCCTTCAAAGGACTTTTGGATCTCTGAAAAGTTTTGGTGGCAAAAATATTCTTCAATCCCTCCCTACACTGTCTGTCTTTTCCTCAGCACAGCTCTCCCTAAGTAAGGGCTCATGCACACGACCCTGACGTTTTGCGGTCCATTTTGGCATTAGGCTTTTCTATAATGGCCCTCCTGTTCCGTTCTGCAAATTGCGGATCTGAAAAAAACGGATGCCGCACGTGTGGCTTCCGCAATTTGCAGAACGGAACAGGAGGGCCATTATAGAAATGCCTAATGCCAAAATGGACAAGAATAGTACATGACTCATAATTTTTGCGGGGCCACGGAACGGAGCAACGGATGAGGACAGCACAGAGAGTGCTGTCCGCATCTTTTGTGGACCCATTGAAATGAAATGAATGGCTCAGTATACGGACCATATATGGAATCAAAATAGGGCCTGTACATGGAACACAAAAAACATTTGTGTGCATGAGCCCTAACCATGAGCCGAACATGAGTAATCGGGTGCTATATAGCACCCGATGACGCGTTATGGCCAGCCAATTACTTTAATGCCAGCAGCCAACCTGGCTACGGCATTACAGTGCAGGCAGTACTTATGGAATTCCGCCATGTGCTGAGCATCGAGATGCTCGAGCCGAACTGTCACCACTGCTACCATCAAATTTCGTACCATATGGCTGCTCTTGAATTCGACTGCATTTCCATTCTCAGAACAATTATACAGTTTTATACTGTGGGGTCGGCAGCAGTAGTTTGTGCTGCACTGACAACCCCGCTAAATGTGATGGTGGGAGACATGGAGGACTTCCCGCTAGGTCTGGGCTAGCTGACTTCAATGTTTTCGGGGAAAATTTTGGTACTGCACAACATTGGGACCCAACCCTATCCTGAGCCTGGGAAAATGTATTAATAATAGATGGGGAACCACAAGATCCGGGGTGCAGAGTTGGTGTTTCCCCATTTTGTGGTTCATCGAGAGATGTTGTATCGAGTAAACCAGCTGCAAGGTGAATCCAGTGAACAGTTGGTGGTGCCTCAGGCTTATTGCAAACTCGTGTTAGAGTTAGCCCACCAGCGAGTTCTCGGGGGTCATCAGGGAATGCAAAAAATGCAGGATCGGATTCTACAGCAGTTTTACTGGCCCGTTGTGTTCAGAGAGGTAGAAGAATATTGTCTTGCCCAACCTGCTGATAACTAGCCCCCAGCCACATTTCCGTAGTCCCCTGAGCGAGCGAATCGCTATGGATCTCGTAGGCCCAGTACCAAAGACTGCTAGATGACACCAACACATCTTGATTGTCCTCGACTACGCCACTCGGTACCTGGAGGCGGTGCCACTGAAGCATACATCAGCTAAACTCATAGCTAAGGAGATAGAGATGTTTTCTCTCGTGGGTCTTCCTAAGAAGGTTCTAACTGACCAAGGTACCCCGTTTATGTACAAGGTCATGAGGGAACTCTGTAAGTTGCTCCACATAAAACAGCTACGGACATCCGTGTATCATCCTCAAACGGATGGCCTGGTAGAGAGGCTTAATCAAACATTAAAAATTATGCTAAAAATAGTGGTCTCTAAGGATAGGAGGTACTGGGAACTTCTGCCCTATCTCATGTTCGCAGTGCGAAAGGTGCCCCAGGCCTCTACTGGGTTCTCGCCCTTCAAACTTCTATACGGCAGACACCCTTGCGGTCTGTTGGACGTGGCCAAAGAGGTGTGGGAAAAACAACCCACACTGCACGGAAGTATTGTTGAGTACGTCACCCAGATGCAAGGATGGATGGAAACACTTTTACCTCGGGATAGGGAGCATATGGAGGCAGTGCAGCGAGCCCAGAGTAGGGTCTATAATCGGCAGGCTCGGGTCCGGACCTTTAAACCGGGTGATCAGGTATTGGTTCTGGTACCAACCATAGACAGTAAGTTCCTAGCTAGGTGGCAGGGCCCCTACGAGGTGCTTGAAAAAAATTGGAGAGGTAGATTACAAGGTACACCAGCCAGGAAGGCAAAAGCCAGAGCAGGTGTACCATGTGAATCTGCTCATCTCCCTGGAAAGATAGGGAAACCTGTAAGGAAGAAAGCCCACGACCAGGGTTCCTAGGGGAAGCAGAAGTGGCTGCTACAGTGAAAATTGCTAACAGCCTCTCCTCTAAACAGGCTCTGGAAGCCAGGGAATTCATTAGGGAGAACACAGATGTGTTCTCTGACCTCCCTGGATGCACTTCCATAGTCCGACATGACATTATCACTGAGCCTCAAGCAAAAGTCCAATTAAACCCATACCTGGTACCCGAGACTCGGCGACAAGCCATCGCGGAGGAAGTGCAGCTAATGCTACAGCTAGGTGTCATCAAGGAGTCAAAAAGTGAATGGACAGTCTGATAGTCTTAATATCCAAGCCAGATGGGACATTGCAGTTCTGTAACGACTTCCGCAAACTGAATAAGGTGTCCAAGTTTGACGCATATTCCATGCACTGAGTGGATGAGCTTATTGAGAAGTTGGGCCAAGCCCAGTATTTTTCTGTGTTGAACCTCACCAAAAGGTACTGGCAGGTACCCTTGACGGAGGCTGCTAAGGAAACAACTGCTTTCATCACGCCAGAGGGGCTGTATCAGTATAAGGTATTACCTTTTGGTCTACATAGCGCTCCAGTCACGTTACAAAAGCTAATGGACATTGTACTCCATCCACATCGTCAGTACGCTTTGGCGTATCTGGACGATATCATTATCCACAGCACCGACTGGGAAATTCACCTACCTAAAGTACAGGCTGTAGTGGACTCCCTTAGGAAGGCTGGCTTAACTGCTAACCCAAAAAAGTGCGCAATAGGGTTAGAAGAGACCAAGTACCTGGAGTATGTAATTGGGCACAGAATTATTAAACCTCAGGTGAACAAAATTGAGGCAATTTGGAATTGCTCCCGACCTGTCATTACTCGGCAAGTAAAGTCATTCCTGGGTATGGTGGGGAACTATATGAGGTTTGTCCCCAATTTTGCTGTAACAGACCGTTTCAGCAGACAAGGGGTTAAAATCCGTTTAGGCGATATGCCCCTTTCTGAGAGACAGGCACAGCTACTGCAGAACACCAACCTCCCGAACTGGATACAAAATAGCACTCCAAACTGGAACCTCGCAAATAGCTGCCGTCAGACGAACAGGAAAAGCATACAATCGGCTTACACTCCTGGCAATCAGTCTCCAACAGCATACAGGGAATCCCCCCAATAACGAGACAAGGCTCCGTGTTGAGGGTCAAGCAGTGCGCTTTTTATTACAGTTTTGCAAATACAGAACAGATACAATCACATCCCCACAATGCATCATGGTTTCCTCCTCTCTGCCTGGGAGACAACCGAGGGCAATCCAATTATCTCTCGGGACAAAGGGGAGATCGCCAATACACATGTGGAGACAACAGGACAGACATCACCATTTAAACACACAATGGGACAATGGGACAATAGAAACACACCCACACAAAATCCTCCCCTCTGCCGATGATGATCATTGAACACAAGGGCGAATATAATTATCAAAGGCAGAGAAATACAGTTTTATAAAACATATCACAGGAACCCCAAAACATGCAATAACCCCATAACCAATATATCCTCGGAACCGGGGGATCTGGGTGAACCACATGTCCAAAATTCTCCCACATCCGTTCAGTAGTTTGGAAGATACAGTTACACTGAAAATATACAAGTTATACCAAAAATAGTCACTAATAAATGTGTCCCCTGTTTGGTAGTTTCAAACTACTGAATGATGTCTCTGTGCACCAAATACAGGCAAGATAGCACCGTGTTGAAAAGTCAGAACAGTGTCTGTGAGTTAAAATGGCCGCAATCTATTGTTCCCACCATGTGCTTCATCCAAGCAAGTAAGGCAAAGGATGCAATCCAGGGACAGAGGGCTCCGTCCCAAGTGCCTTAGGACCCAATAACTTAAGGGACCATAATCCCAGGGCAGGAGGCTGGTAAACAGCTCCCTCCAAAACACCGTGGCGAGGTTGGTTTCACCACATTTGCCACAGTGGCCGCACCATTGACAGGCCTTTTGAAGGGACGCAAGTCAATGACGGTTCAGTGGAATGAGTAGGCGGGAAAGGCTTTCTCCGCTTTGAAGTCTGCGCTGTGTGGGTCCCCGGTATTGGTGATAACTGACTTCAAGAGGGAGTTTGTGGTACAGACCGATGCTTCTGAAGTAGGCCTCGGAGCTGTACTCTCTCAGGACATCAATGGGAAGGAACATCCTGTTTTCCTGAGCCGTAAACTTACTCCAGCCGAGACTAGGTACAGTATAGTGGAGAGAGAGTGCCTGGCAATCAAGTGGGCACTCTAGTCTCTCCGCTATTATCTGTTGGGGAGAAAGTTCTGTCTGGTGACTGACCACTCCCCTCTGAAGTGGATGAGCCAAGCCAAAGAGAGGAATGCTTGGGTCACCAGATGGTTCTTATCTTTACAAAACTTTAAGTTTTTGGTGCAACATAGGGCAGGCAGGCTACATGGAAACACAGATGCCCTATCCCGGAACACTGTCTGGCGGGTGTTCACCCCCTCAGGGTTGAACAAAGGGGGGGTATGTAGGAAGGCGCAAGGGGCCCTCATTGATGAAAGTTATGTGTCACCGGGATTCCTGGCCTCGTTGAGGTAAGAGTCGGTAGTTTTAAGTGTCAGCGGCAGCTAGTGCTGACTGACACAGTTTTGTTGTTAGTATGGCTGTAAAGCCAATCCGGGCCGGCTCTTACTGGGAGTAGTCAAAGTGCTGGGTGAGTGGCTGCTCCCCACGCCCCAGACCGGGTCATTTTTGGCCTATATAAAACCCAACCAGCAGTTTCAGCTGGGTATGGTTTATCCTCCATCTGACAGAGAAGCTGGGGAGTCTCTGTGTTTTGGGACCTGTGAATTTGTGCAGTGCTAAAGGGCTGAGAGCTGCATACCGGGAAACAGGCCCCTAAAGCCTGCTGTGGACTGCAGATGGAAAGCTGCTAACCAGATAAATATTTTGTTCTATGGAGATTGCATGGTGTTAACAAACACCAAGACTGTGAACTGTCATTTTGTTTTTCCTTATGTGTGAATAAACACCGAACTGTTTACGTTAAATACTTTGTGATTGCCTCTATAGTGCGTCTGCTAGCCTGTCTACCAGAGCAAAACCCCTCTATATATATATATATATATATATATATATATATATAAAGCGAAGAAGTAGGACTGCACTCCAAAATGTAGTAAAATAGCAGTGATTTATTCACCCATAATATGGCAAGTCTTGCGACGTTTCGGCTCACAAGAGCCTTCCTCAAGCTTGGACTTTTTTCATATATATATATATATATATATACACATACACTCACCTAAAAAATTATTAGGAACACCATACTAATACGGTGTTGGACCCCCTTTTGCCTTCAGAACTGCCTTCATTCTACGTGGTATTGATTCAACAAGGTGCTGATAGCATTCTTTAGAAATGTTGGCCCATATTGATAGGATAGCATCTTGCAGTTGATGGAGATTTGAGGGATGCACATCCAGGGCACGAAGCTCCCGTTCCACCACATCCCAAAGATGCTCTATTGGGTTGAGATCTGGTGACTGTGGGAGCCATTTTAGTACAGTGAACTCATTGTCATGTTCAAGAAACCAATTTGAAATGATTCGGGCTTTGTGAAATGGTGCATTATCCTGCTGGAAGTAGCCATCAGAGGATGGGTACATGGTGGTCATGAAGGGATGGACATGGTCAGAAACAATGCTCAGGTAGCCCGTGGCATTTAAACGATGGCCAATTGGCACTAAGGGGCCTAAAGTGTGCCCAGAAAACATCCCCCACACCATTACACCCCCACCCTGCACAGTGGTAACAAGGCATGATGGATACATGTTCTCATTCTGTTTACGCCAAATTCGGACTCTACCATTTGAATGTCTCAACAGAAATCGAGACTCATCAGACCAGGCAACATTTTCAACAGTCCAATTTTGGTGAGCTCGTGCAAATTGTAGCCTCTTTTTCCTATTTGTAGTGGATATGAGTGGTACCCGGTGGGGTCTTCTGCTGTTGTAGCCCACCTTTCTTTCCCATTCTGACATTCAGCTTGGAGTTCAGGAGATTGTCTTGACCAGGACCATAACCCTACATGCATGGAAGCAACTGCCATGTGATTGGTTGACTAGATAATCGCATTAATGAGAAATAGAACAGGTGTTCCTAATAATTCTTTAGGTGAGTGTACATACATATACACACACACACACACACACACACACACACTATACGCTGCTAAAAAAAAAAGGGAACACTAAAATACCACATCCTAGATCTCAATGAATGAAATATTCCAGGTGCAAATCTTTATTCATTACATAGTAGCATGCGTTGAGAACAATAAAATGTAAAAAGGATCAATGCAAAATTAATATCCCATTGAGGTCTGGATTTGGAATGATACTCAAAATAAAAGCGGAAAATCAAATTTCAGGTTGATCCAACTTCAGTGGCAATGCCTCAAGAAAAGGAACTCAGGCTCAGTAGTGTGTGTGGCCTCCATGTGCCTGTATGACCTCCCTACAATTCCTGGGCATGCTCCTGATGAGGCGGTGGATGTTCTCCTGAGGACTCTCCTCCCAGACCTCCCAGGCATCAGTCAACTCCTGGATAGTCTGTGGTGCAACTTGGCGTTGGTGGATGGAATGAGACATGAAGTTCCAGATGTGCTTGATTGGATTCAGGTCTGGGGAACAGGCAGGCCAGTCCATAGCATCAATGCCTTCATCATGCAGAAACTGCTGACACACTTCAGCCACATGAAGCCTAGTATTGTCATGCATCAGAAGGAACCCAGGGCCCACTGCACCTACATATGGTCTCACAATGGGTCTGAGGATCTCATCCTGGTACCTAATGGCAGTCAGGGTACCTCTAGCTAGCACATGGAGGGTTGTGCGGGCCTCCAAAGAAATGCCTCCCCACACCATTACTGACCCACTGCCAAACCGGTCATGCTGGAGGATTTTGTAGGCAGCAAAACGTTCTCCACGGCATCTCTAGACTCATTACTGTCACATGTGCTAAGTATGAACGTGCTTTCATCTGTGAACAGCACAGGGTGCCAATGTCGAATCTGCCAATCTTGGTGTTTTCGCACCAAGCGCAACACCGACTTGTGTATGTCATACCACCATCATAGAGTTTGTTTCTGATAATTTGAGCAGAAACATGGATATTAGTGGCCAGCTGGAGTTCATTTTGCAGGGCTCTGGCACTGCTCCTCCTGTTCCTCCTTGCACAAAAGAGGAGGTAGCAGTCCTGCTGCTGGGTTGTTGCCCTCCTACGACCCCCTCCAGGTCTCCTAGTGTACTGGCCTGTCTCCTGGTATCTGCTCCATGCTCTGGACACTGTGCTGACAGGCACAGCTAACCTTCTTGCCACAACTCTCATTGATGTGCCATCCTGGATGAGCTGCACTACCTAAGCAACTTCTGTGGGTTGTAGACACCACCTCATGCTAGGGGTGAGAGCAATGACAAAATGCAAAAGTGACCAAAGCAACAGCCAAAAAGGAACATAACAGAGGAATGGTCTGTGGTCACCACCTGCAGAACCACACCAGATTGATTTCACACAGAAGTGTGATGGACTTGGAGTAACATTGTGTGTTGTTTAAGTGTCCCCTTAATTTTTTGAGCAGTATATATACAGTACAGACCAAAAGTTTGGACACACCTTCTCATTCAAAGAGTTTTCTTTATTTTCATGACTACGAAAATTGTAGATTCACACTGAAGGCATCAAAACTATGAATTAACACATGTGGAATTATATACATAACAAAAAAGTGTGAAACAACTGAAAATATGTCATATTCTAGGTTCTTCAAAATAGCCACCTTTTGCTTTGATTACTGCTTTGCACACTCTTGGCATTCTCCTGATGAGCTTCAAGAGGTAGTCACCTGAAATGGTTTTCACTTCACAGGTGTGCCCTGTCAGGTTTAATAAGTGGGATTTCTTGCCTTATAAATGGGGTTGGGACCATCAGTTGTGTTGTGGAGAAGTCAGGTGGATACACAGCTGATAGTCCTATAGAATAGACTGTTAGAATTTGTATTTTGGCAAGAAAAAAGCAGCTAAGTAAAGAAAAACAAGTGGCCATCATTACTTTAAGAAATGAAGGTCAGTCAGTCTGAAAAATTGGGAAAACTTTGAAAGTGTCCCCAAGTGCAGTCACAAAAACCATCAAGCGCTACAAAGAAACTGGCTCACATGCGGACTGCCCCAGGAAAGGAAGACTAAGAGTCACCTCTGCTGCAGAGGATAAGTTCATCCGAGTCACCAGCCTCAGAAATCGCAGGTTAACAGCAGCTCAGATTAGAGACCAGGTCAATGCCACACAGAGTTCTAGCAGCAGACACATCTCTAGAACAACTGTTAAGAAAAGACTGTGTGAATCAGGCCTTCATGGTAGAATATCTGCTAGGAAACCACTGCTAAGGACAGGCAACAAGCAGAAGAGATTTGTTTGGGCTAAAGAACACAAGGAATGGACATTAGACCAGTGGAAATCTGTGCTTTGGTCTGATGAGTCCAAATTTGAGATCTTTGGTTCTATCCACCGTGTCTGTGCGATGCAGAAAAGGTGAATGGATGGACTCTACATGCCTGGTTCCCACTGTGAAGCATGGAGGAGGAGGTGTGGTGGTGTGGGGGTGCTTTGCTGGTGACACTGTTGGGGATTTATTCAAAATTGAAGGCATACTGAACCAGCATGGCTACCACAGCATCTTGCAGCAGCATGCTATTCCATCCGGTTTGCGTTTAGTTGGACCATCATTTATTTTTCAACAGGACAATGACCCCAAAACACCTCCAGGCTATGTAAGGGCTATTTGACCATGAAGGAGAGTGATGGGGTGCTGCGCCAGATGACCTGGCCTCCACAGTCACCGGACCTGAACCCAATCAAGATGGTTTGGGGTGAGCTGGACCACAGAGTGAAGGCAAAAGGGCCAACAAGTGCTAACCATCTCTGGGAACTCCTTCAAGACTGTTGGAAGACCATTTCAGGTGACTACCTCTTGAAGCTCATCAAGAGAATGCCAAGTGTGCAAAGCAGTAATCAAAGCAAAAGGTGGCTACTTTGAAGAACCTAGAATATGACATAGTTTCATTTGTTTCACATTTTTTTTGTTATGCATATAATTCCACATGTGTTAATTCATAGTTTTGATGCCTTCAGTGTGAATCTACAATTTTCATAGTCATGAAAATAAAGAAAACTCTTTGAATGAGAAGGTGTGTACAAACTTATGGTTTGTACTGTATATATTGAAGTTGAAAATGAAATGACTTAAAAAAAAGCATAAAGTTAAAATGAAACACATGTTTCAACATTTTAAGCAATACTAGTGTATTATTTTGGTTTTGTAAAAATTTAGAGTGAAAAAGGGAAATGAGTATCTTGTAAAATAATAATTTTGACTGAGGTATCAGACCTTAAATAGCCTGTTAGGGTTAAGACTTGTTCACAATCATCGTTAGAAAAGGCAAATTTCAAAGCTTTATAAATATCCAGGCTCCTCTAACCTTGTCCCAAAAAACAGCAGCCATGGATTCTTCTAAGCAACTGCTTAACACTCCGAAAATGGTTGTGTTGCACAAAGCAGGAGAAAGCTATTAGAAGATAGCAAAGTGTTTTCAAGTCTCCATTTCTGTAGTTTGAGATGTAATTAATTGGTGGATGGAATGAGACAGCAGCCATGGGTTCTTCTAAGCAACTGCTTAACACTCTGAAAATGGTTAAAGTATAATTTGAGATTGAGATATAATTAAGAAATGGCAGTTAACAGGAACAGTGAAGGTCAAGAGAAGGTCAGGAAGACCAAGAAAAATATCTGAGACAACTGCAGGAGATATAGCAGACTCTGGATTTGTGTTACATTGTTCTACTTCATGTATTAGTCATTAGAAGAAAGGCTCTCCTGCATCCTCACCACAATATTCAGTATCAGAAGTTTGCTAAAGAACATCTAAACAAGCCTGATGCATTTTGGAAACAATTCCTATGGACCGACAAGGTTAAAATACAACTCTTTGGCCACAATGAGCAAAGGTATGTTTGGAGAAATAAGGGCATAGAATCTCATGAGAGGAAAACCTCTCCAATAGGGCTGAGCGAATTTGAACTGTAAAGTTCGGGTTCGTACCGAACTTTAGGATTTTTGGACCCCAGACCCGAACCCAAACTTTTCAGTAAAAGTTTGGGTTCGGTGTTCGGCGATTTAATAGCACTTTTTGAAAGGCTGCAGAGAAGCCAATCAACAAGCGTTTAACTTGTGTGCCCTTAGAAACCATCACAACCATGCCTACTAATGGTATGGCTGTGATTGACCAGTGCAGCATGTGACCCAGCCTCTATATAAGCTGGAGTCATGTAGCGCTGCATGTCACTCTGCTCTGATTAGTGTAGGGATAGGATGCTGCTGCTGTGAGGGAGAGAATAGGAAAGAATCTTTACTCTGAAGTGCTTGTTAACTCAGCGATCTACCTATATTTTGTTTTGTGGGTGCAGTGCACAATCTTTTTTCCCTGCACTGAGCCCAGTGACACAGAAAAATAACTTTTATCCGTCTGTTAGGTGGGCGGCGGTGGCCATTTTGTGCAAGTTTGGTGTACCCGCACAGCATATGTGCATTTGTGACAGTCAAATAGAAGATTGAAATACTGCAATAATTTTCTGGGTTTTAAAAAACACCCTTTTTGGGCAAAATACTAAATTTTACAGCCCTTGCTGCATCTGTCAGTGTGAAATACAAGCATTAGATACTACTGTTATATTCTGTTATTAAAAAAAAACACCCATTTTGTGGAAAATCCTAATTTTGCAGCATTTGCGTCATCTATCATTGTTAAGTACAAGCTTGAAATACTGCAATAATTTTCTGGGTTTAAAAAAAAATCACCCATTTTTGGCAATACACTCCATCTGGGGCCTATGCAGGATTTTTTTTTCAGTGTGAAATTTAAGCTTGAAATACTGCAATAATTTTTTGGGCAATTTTACAGACCTTGCTGCATCTGTCAGTGTGAAATACAAGCATTACATACTGCTGTTATATTCTGTTATTAAAACACCCATTTTGGGCAAAATGCAAAATCTGCAGCCTTTACTGCATTTGGCAATGTTAAATACACGCGTTTGATACTGCTATCTTCTGCTATTAAAAAAACACCAATTTTGGGCAAAATACAAAATTTGCAGCCTTTGCTGAATCTGTCAGTGTGAAATGCACACATTAGATGCTGCTGTGATATTCTGTTATTAAAAAAAACACCCATTTGGGGCAAGATCATAAATTTGCGGAGAATGAGAAGGGCCTCAAATAAGGGACGTGGCCCCGGTCGTGGTGCTGTTGGTGGAGCTCCTGTTGCAAGAAGAGGATGTGGTTGATCTATGCCAGCTAGATGCACAAGTTAAACACCTTCCTCAGGTGCGAGTAGGCGACAGAACCGAGAGCGTTATTTGGTCGGGCCTAATGCGGCTCTACAAATGGTGAGGCCAGAACAAGTACAGGCGATAGTAGATTGGGTTGCTGACAGTGCCTCCAGTTCCTTCACATTGTCTCCCACCCAGTCTCCTGATAAAAGATCAGAATTAGCACTTGCAGCAGATGTCCACATAGCCCTGCCCCAGAAGTCAAAGATATTGAGTGCACCGATGCCCAACCACTTATGTTTCAAGATGAGTACATAGGAGACCACCGCAGCACGTCTCGGATGATGACGAAACATAGGTGTCAACTGCTGTGGCTTTCGAAAGTATGCAGACCAGCATATAGGGCAGGGGTGAAGACTGGGTGGAAGATGATGTGGAGGACGATGAGGTCCTCGACCCCACATGGAATCAAGGTCATGTAAGTGACCTGTGTAGTTCGAAGGCAGAGGCGATAGTCGCACAGAGCCTGAAGTGCAATCAGAGCCTGAAGTGAGGCATAAACATTCTCAACCCGAGCACAACCTGCATGACCAGGCATCTAAGTGCAAAGCACGAGCTGCAGTGGAGTAGACACCTCAAAAACAAAGAAAGGTCTCTGCCTCCTCCTGCTTCATCTTCTGCTGCAGTCTCGACCTCTTCATCCACCTCTGGAGTGACAGTGGCACCTGCTACCCTGCAAACAGAGGATCTGCCAGCAACACCACCACCTGGGTAACCAAGCATCTCCACAATGTCACATGGAAGCTTTCAGCTCTCCATCTCCCAAACTTTGGAGCGGAAGAGGAAGTACCCCCTACCCACCCCCAATCTCTGGCCTACTACTCTGCTTCCTCATACTCTTCCGGCTCCTCATCCAGTCAGCGTAACACCTTCACTACCAACTTCAGCACAGCCAGGGGTAAACAATAGCAGGCAGTTTTAAAACGTATCTGTTTGAGGGACAAACCCCACACCGCGCAGGAGCTGTGGACGGGCATGGAACAACAGACCGATGAGTGGTTGCTGCTAGCGCAGTGTCCCACTACGTCATCATGGGCACCGCAAACTAGTTTTATTGTGTTTTATTGTCATATATTATGCCTGTATGCTGTACTTCATCTCATGTCATATTCTCCCATGTCATTATGATGGGGCAGTGTTACAGTATATAAATAGCTTAGCTCAGGCCTAGTTAGTGAGTCTTTCCTGAAGTTTAGTCAGAGAGCAGCCATGATGTAGCTGCCTGCTGGAGGGAGGCCTCCTGCCTCCCTGCTCTCTCCCTGTTGGCTCCACAGTCCAGGCTTAAAGCCCACAAGATTCAGCCCAGATGTGAGAAGTCCACTTCTATAGCTCGCTCCTCCGGGGTGACCAGTGACAAGCTGCAACTGCAGGTAGTCAAGGGGATTATTGTATGTATTTCAAGTCAAAGGATAGCAAACAGCCCTACTTAAAGGCTTCCCAGACACCTTTGCAAGCAGGTGTAGGACACAGCTTCCTGCATCCACACCCTCCAGTTTAAACCCTGAGGACAGATAGGCCACCTGTCAAGAAAGCACTAGAAATGGAAGGATTCTGAAAACCACCTTTAAAATCAGGTTGGAATCAGACGAGAGTTTCCACCAGCCTAAGACTTTTTATACTTCAAGAGCCTAGTCTGAAGCAGTAGCTTTCACATATATAAACAGGACTAAGAGCCTGTTTTATCTGAGGACTTACATTACCCTACCCCTGGATGCATGAGACTGTATTTCAAACCTTGATGTACTAAAAAGACTATTTCATGCATGGATGTACCAAAGACTGTTTATTCCTTGGATGTAATGTTACCAGGATCAACATTCAGTAAAAGTTATAAGTTGGATTGCACCATCCTTGTCTCAGTCTCCAATTCCTCAGTTAACACTACAGTAAATGGTTGTACCACCACAAAATGTACTGGCGTCACGACTACAAGGGACCTTGCCATAGGCACATTAATACAGACCATCAAGGGCACCTTGAACCACCATCTGGCTTGCGTCCCTTACACCAGAGTGTGCCCCCAGAGAATTCCTGTGCCATTCTCCTTTTCACTTATGCAGACCTACCCAGGGACGACATAACCGTGAGTAACCAGAACTGTATTTACCTCGGCCCACCTAATGCTCACACTGTGACCTCACGTATAATTCCCCTGTCGATCTGGCATACTGCACCAGTGAGCCTTAAGCCCGGCCTGGTGGTGTGCAATAATGGGCGAAATCTCATAGCAGCTCTGGGACTAGCTGGTTTGACGCACATTCCTTGCCTGGCACATGTGCAGAATTTGGTGGTGCAGAGGTTCCTTAAAAATTACCCGATATGTCAGAGCTGCTGTAGAAAGTGCGGGCCGCCTGTATGCGCTTTTGGCGTTCTCACCCTACTACTACTTCAGCCTTCCCGCTCAACGCCTTATATGCAATGTGCCCACAAGGTGGAACTCCACCTTGCACATGCTGGCCAGACTGTGCGAGCAGCAGCAGGCGATAGTGGAGTTTCAGCTGCAGCACGCACGGGTGAGTCGCTCTGCGGAACAGCACCACTTAACCACCAATGACTGGGCCTCCATGCGAGTCCTGTGTTCCTTGTTGCGCTGTTTCGAGTACTCCACCAACATGGCCATTGCCGATAACGCCATTCTCAGTGTTACTATCCCACTTCTATGCCTCCTTGAAAAAAACGCTTCTGGCAATGATGAAGAGGATGTGGCACAGGAGGAAGAGGCATCATTTCATAGGGTTTCCGGCCAGTCATTCACAGGTGGCTCCGAGGGTGGGTTCCTGCACCCACAAACGCCAGGTACACAATTGTCTAGCCAGGGCACAGTTCTGGAGGATGATGTGGTGGAGGATGATGAGGAGGAGATGGAGGAGGAGGAACCATGTTCACTGCAGGGTGGCACACTGTCACGGCGGACAGGATCTCAGATACACAGACAACCAAATACACAAGTGTCTAGACTAGATGCTGGGGACAGGTCACGTCCTAGCACATCCCTGACTTTTCTCCCTATGCTGCTAAGCCCACATTCAGACCTTGATGGTAGGAATGAAGTGTCCTTGTGCCTGGACTGCAAACACCCTAGAATCCCTGAGATGGTGAAAGGGGAGAAGGGGCAGAAGACACACAAATAGCCTAGACCGCAAAAACAAACAGAAATCAAACTTATCTGAGCTGGAACAGACAATCCTTCCTTCCTTGAATCCAAGGCCAGACTGAAATCTATAACCCGCATGGCCCTCTGGGATTGAAGGCAATTTAAGCCAATGACCCCATCCAGAGCACCTGAAGGAAGGCAGATCCAGCATGATTCCAAAACAAACAAAAGGTTAGACATGTGCGGCCAATCTGACAGACCTCCGCACACCGTCTAAGCAGGGTATGACACACACAAACCGGCTCATGGCCATCACTGGTGGGTGGCTGGGGTGATACAGAGGACACAGACGATACACCTCCCACAGAGGACAGCTTTTCGTTGCCTCTGGGCAGCGTGGCACACATGAGCGATTACATGCTGCAGTGTCTCCACAATGACCGCCGAGTTGCCCACATTCTACCTTGTGCTGATTATTGGGTGGCCACACTGCTGGATCCCCGTTACAAGGACAACGTACCGTCCTTAATTCCGTCACTGGAGCGTGATCGTAAGATGTGCGAGTACAAGCACACGCTGGTAGACACACTCCTGGTGGCATTCCCACCTGACAGCTGGGGCACAGTGGAGCTAGCACAAGGCGAAAGCAGAGGAGGAGGAAGAGGCCGCTAATGCAGCTGGGGCACCACCAGCACCTCAGAAGGCAGGGTTAGCATGGCCGAAATGTGGAAAAGCTTTGTCAGCACGCCACAACAACCAGCACCACCAGCTGATATGGAACGTCTTAGCAGGAGGCAGCATTTCACCAACATGGTGGAGCAGTATGTGTGCACACACCTATACGTACTGAATGACGGGTCTGCCCCCTTCAACTTCTGGATCTCCAAATTGGGTACATGGTCTGAGCTTGCCCTTTACACCTTGGAGGTGCTGGCCTGCCCTGCAGCCAGTGTATTACCTGAACGCGTGTTTAGCACGGCAGGGGGCGTTATCACAGACAAGCGCAGCCGCCTGTCCACAGCCAATGTGTACAAGCTCACCTTCATTAAAATGAACCAGGCATGGATCCCACAGGACATGTCCGTACCTTGTGCAGAATAGACATGTATACCAGCCTTAACCAGCCATTGTTATACTACAGTGCAATTGCTCATTGTTGTATTTTTGATATTTCCCACTCTTTTGGGGTGTACCCTAATTAAAATAAAAAATAAAAAATGTAAACCAAAAACCAGTGTTGGCTACCTCGTCCTCCTCTACTGCCGCTTCCACCTATACCGCTACGTCCACCGCCTTCTCAACTTCCTACTCCATATGGACTTCCACCTCATACATCAAGATAATTTTTTTTTCATTTGTATGTGTTTTATTTTGGGTCATTTCACTAATTTGTCTGTTACATTTTCGGGTGAAAGTCACACATTTTTGGCTGTGATATACCACAGCTCTACCTAGTAGACAGGTAAACAAATCTCACTAATTTTTCTGTTACATTTTCGGGTGACATTCACTAATTGTTGGCTGCGTTATACCCCTGCTCTACCTAGTACATGGGTTAATACATTTCACAAATTTTTCTGTTACATTGTCAGGTGACATTCACCAATTTTTGGTTGTGATATACCCCTGCTCTACCTAGTTGACAGGTTAATTCATTTCACAAATTTTTCTGTTACATTGTTTGGTGATATATACAAATTTTGGGCAGTGATATACCCCTGCTTTACCTAGACAGGTAGACAGGTAATAAATTTCACTAATTTTTCTGTTACTTTCTTGGGTGACATGCCTGACGAAGGCACGCCGAAACGCTCGTTGGGGTAACGCCATCCCGGTCTGGACACACTACTTTGTTTGGTAAGTCTCCCTTATGTTCACCATTATGTTTTGGTCAGCACTCCGCTAGGTACCATGGGTACACAGTTTCCATATGATCCGGCTATTTTTGCAGTTCTGACTGGTTACTTCACTGGAAGTGACTTTCTTGTCCTACACAGGGATATTGAACGTATTTATATAGGAGACTTCACCAAATACTATATAGATTTGTGATTGGCATGTAATAATCATTATTCCTTATGTAGAGTACCACCGGGATGGTATTTTTTTCCTGCTGCTACTTCTTTTTAAACGTAACATCATGTATGTAATCATGTTATTTAATAAAATGTACACCTATTTTTGCATTTGTACCTTTGGCTTTGATTCTTATAGGTCGTTGCCCTGCTCTACCTAGTAGACAGGTTAATAAATTTCACAAATTTTTCTGTTACTTTCTTGGGTGACATTTTACCATATTTGATGTGAATAAACCCCTGCTCTGCATATGTGACAGGGACGGAAATTTTTTAAAATCATCTGTTCCATTAGTGGGTGACATTAACCGATTTCTGGCGATGAAAAACCCCTGCTCTGCATAGGTGACAAGGACTTACATTTCTAAAATTAGTCTTTAATTGGCCCTTACATTCGATCCTTCTGCTTTAATAACTTGTCCCATATTTCCGCTCGATTACATTGCAGCCATTGACCTCCCTTGGATGTGGTCTCCCTTTCTCACACTCCCTCTCCGGTGTGGAACCCCAATTCTCCGCTAATCATGATTCATATGGTAGGCGCAGAAAAGAACATCGAAAGTTGATAGAGCAGATATCCAATTGGATCGTGGACATCACGGGGACATGGTGGAGCAGTATGTGTGCACACGACCTACACGTACTGACTGATGGGCGGCTTCCGTCAACTTCTGGGTCTACAAATTGAGCATAAGGCCTGAGCTTTCCCTTCATGCCTTGGAGGTGGTGGCTTGCCCTACAGCCAGTGTATTGTCTGAACGTTTGTTGAGCATGGCTGGAGGGGGTTATAATGGGTTATATTTCCCAATGTTTTGGGTGTGCCCTAATTTAAACAAGAAAAAATAAAATAAATAAAACCAAAAAGCTGTGTAGGCTACCTCCTCATCTTCCACTGCCACTTCCACCTACACCTACACCACTTGCCATGCTCTTAACCACATTTTGCTGCCATTCACAGCCCTATAGCCCTTTCCATTACTTTTTTACAGCCATTTTAGTGCTCAAAAGTTCAGGTCCCCATTGACTTCAATGGGGTTCAGGTTCTGGGTCAAGTTCGGGTCAAGTGTGGGTCCTGAACTCAAACTTTGCTGTGACACTTGCCAAAGGGGGTACTACTAGCTATTAACCATGCAGGGTGTCCAAAGTTTCGGGCCCTGTTCCTTTTTTGTTATTTTGAAATGTAAAAGAGTATAATAAAAAATTGCTTTTGCTTAAAATACAAAGGCAAGTTGTCATCTTTAATGTTTTGGAGATCATTATATCTTCAACTTGCTTAACTGTTGACAGTAACAGTAATTTTACTGATGGGTGCCCTATCTTTTACAAACTGTAAGGGACTACAAATCACACCAGAACTGTGATTTTGTATGATGCATGTTCTTATCAATGTAGTATGAATTCTTTAACAGGAAAAAGCTAACTCAAGTCAATGGGGGAGATTTATCAAACAGCTGGAAAGTAGAACTGGCTTAGCTGCCCAGAGCAACCAATCTGACCCCACCTTTAATTTTCCAAAGGAGCTGTGAAAAATGAAAGGTGGGCAACTAAGCCAGCTCTACTTTACATCAGTTTGATAAAACTTCCCCAATATCTTTATATAAGCCTGTCTCTGCTGAAAGGCACAAAGAGATATCAGCTAAATGACAATGTAAGCATATATCAAGTGAGTGATACCTTCTTACAGAAGAGCATTATACCGCAGTGACTGCAGTGATATTCCCTAGTCAAGATTCATACATGGTATATTAATGAACTACTGTACACTGAAAATTAAGTGGACAGAAATAATCATGGATAACTCTGAAGATCACACCATGACTGAAAATCAGACATCATATAGTACATGGCAAACTATTTCTAACAAAGCTTGAATCAGCCCTGTACCTCACATGGAACCAAAGATCTTCCCATTCATTGCGCTTAATTCTTCTCAGGCTGGCAGCTCACGGGCTGTGCTCTTTTTAAAGGGGCGTGTCCTTTCTCAGAGGGTGTGTGCTTTTTGAAAAGTAGATCTCGCTGGAATAAAGGATTTATTTATTTATTTATTTATTATACACACTTATATAGCGCTACTAATTCCGCAGCGCTTTACAGACATTATCATCCAACTGTCCCCAATGGGGCTCACAATCTAAGGTCCCTATCAGTATGTCTTTGGAGTGTGGGAGGAAACCGGAGTACCCGGAGAGAACATACAAACTCCATGCAGATGTTGCCCTTGGTCGGATTCAAACCTAGGACCCCAGAGCTGCAAGGCACCAGTGCTAACCACTGAGCCACCGTGCTGCCCACGGATAAAGGATGAAATTAAGTATCAGTAGGGGGAAATACACTTTACTATACAGATTAAACACCAGGGGGTCATTATAATTAGGTAAAGAGAATACCTCACAACTGGAACAAACTAGCTTTTCATGCTGAATTATATTAAAATAGCATTTAGTGGGTATATGAGTATATGTTCTTTAGTCTCCATTCACACATCCGTTATAATGGGTCCGCATCCGTTCGGCAAATTGCGGAACAGGTGCGAACCCAATTATTCTCTATTGGGATGGAATGGACTCAGAGAGTACACTATGTGCTCTCCGCATCCGCATTTACAGAGCACGCCCCCGATCTTCCGAAGTGTAGGGAAAGGATAGGGAGGAATTATTCCACACTATAAAAGGAGAAGAGGGTCCAATAGGGGAGGTTACAGCCTGGGTAATAAGAACAATCCTATTACACTTTGCTGCACTGACTGGGGATCCAAATTGCCATTATACTGCTGCTTTTAGGTTTGCAATAGATGATACCTCTGTAATTCCAGCAAACCTTGCTTGTTATTGGGGTGCAAGTGCTGTGTGATACAGCTATTAACAGGGTGTATTACTAGGAAATATTTGTACGTCCTATTAGCCGCTGTGCGGTGCAGTTATATGTAGTAAAACATTTTATGGGGTGTATAAGTGGAAAAAAGGGCTTATCAGCCATTCAGCGGTGCAGTTATATGTTTTAAAGCCCATTTTGTAGTGTATTAGTGTTTTTGGGGGTGTATTAGTGGAAAAAAAGTATTATTAGCCATTCAGCGGTGCAGAATATGTTCTGAAGTCTTTTTTGGAGGTGTATTAGTGGAAAAAAGGGCTTATTTGCCATTCAGCGGTGCAGGTATATGTTCTAAAGCATTTTTTGTAGTGTATTAGTGGGAAAAAAGGCTCGTTAGCTGTTGTGCTGTAAAGTGACAAAATTACAGCCTTTTTTGGGATGTATTAGTGGAAAAAAAAAAGTATTATTGGCCGTTCAGCAGTGCAGTTATATGTTCTGAAGCCTTTTTTGGGGTGTATTAGTGGGGGAAAAAAGGCTCGTTAGCCGTTGTGTGATAAAGTTACAAAATCACAGCCTTTTTGGGGGTTTATTAGAAGAAAAAAAGCCTTATTAGTCATTCAGCTGCGAAGTTATATGTTCTAAAGCATTTTGTGGCATGTATAAGTAGAAAAAAGTAATGGCCTATTTGCCATTTAGCGGTGCAGTTATATGTTCTACAGCCGTCTTTGGCATGTATTAGTGGGAAAAAAAGGCTTATTAGCCGTTGTGTGAAGTGAGAAAATTACAGACTTTTTTGGGGTGTTTTAATTTCCTTTATATTTATTTATTTTAACTAACAGTATGTCAAACAGAAGTGTCAGGCCCTGCACAGGGTAGTGGCAGAGGTCTAAATGTTTCTGACACAGGCACAGAGCGCAGCAGAGTAAGGGGGTCTGGCAGCAGGAGTTGGAGTGAGAGGCCTGAGCTCTCGTTGTCATCTAGTGGTCGGGTCTTGACCAGCAACCCAGCGGTTCTTGAATGGTTGACACAGTCATCCACTTCGTCCCAAGTGACAACCGACACCCCCAGCCAAGAGTCGGTGGGTTCGTCAGACACAACCCTTAGTTGGCATGGCCTGGGATCAGGCCCTGTGCCCTCACCTGTCCTCAACCTGACTCTGTCCTTTTTTGTTCCCTCAGCCAGAGAAGTATTATATGCTGTGGGCTCACCTTCACTATACTCGGAGGACGAACTACTAGAAGACAGTCAGCAGCTACTGGCAAGCCAAGATGTGGAGGAGATATCCGCCACTTCCTCCGGTAGGCCGATCACAATTAGAAGCCTGGTGATGAAGTGGCTTTATCATTGGGAGAAGAGGGTGGCAGTTGCGTGTGAGGCAGTGGCGGAGCCAGTAAGTCAGTAGCGTGGCCGGGAGTCAGCAGGCTGGCAGCAGTGGGAGGTCAGGAGCCAAATGTGCTCAGGGTAGACCACCCACTTCTCATGAGCCTACATGCCTGAAAAGTAGTGGTGTGGGTTCATGGAGGCAGCAGCCTTAGCAGTCAGTCAGTGCAGAGTGTTGGGGGTAAAATCACCTCCTCAGCGGTGTGGAAGTTTTTTGTTAAGCTGCCAGAGGAGGAGAACATGGCCATTTTCCGAATCTGTGGGAAAACCATGAAACGTGGCCAGGGTGCCAATGTTGGCACCACGGCCCTATGTCAACATATGCAGCGTCATCATAAAGTGGCCTGGGAGAACCGTGGCTCAGACGTGGTGGTCCAGGCTGCCGCAGTCAGTCAGTCAAGGATCGGTCCTGATGCTCCTGCTCCTCGTCCTCCCACTCATTTTGTCAGCAGTCGATCACAAAAGCGATTGCCAAGAGACGCGTGTGGTCAATTTATGGAACTGAACGTGCTCCTGGCTAAGTTGCTTTTACTGCAGTCTCTCCCTTTCCAAGTGGTGGACTCTGTACCTTTCAGATAAATTATGGCTTGTGCCGAGCCAAGGTGGAGAGTCCCAAACTGTTATTTCTTTGAGAAAAAGGCATTGCCAGCCCTTCACAAATATGTAGAACAGAAGGTAGGCCAGCCAGTCCTTGAGTCTGTCGGTGTCTGCCAAAGTGCACAGCAGTGCCGATGTGTGGAGCTATAACTACGGTCAGGGACAATACATGTCCATACGGCGCATTGGGTGATTGTGGTTCCTGCCCAGCCACATCAGCAACTTGGCCAGGTGACGCAGCATCCACTACCACATTTTCACGCCATTGGTCCTGTGACAATGTCCGCCTCTGCCTCCTTATCCACCACCGTGTCCTCAGCCTCCACTGCAGGGACAATTCACAGTGCTCCTCCAGTATACCACATGTGCAGGGCACGGCGGTGTCACGCTGTTTTACACCTCATTTGCCTGGGCGAACGTCACAGAGGGGAGGAACTGCTCCGTGTCCTTCATCAAGAAATTGAATCCTGTCTTTCTCCGTGGCATCTCAAGATCTGAACCATGGTGAGCGACAATGGGAAGAACATGGTGTCGGCGCTGCATCAAGGAGGGATGAGCCATGCGCCCTGCATCGCCTATGTGTTCAATCTGGTTGCCAACGGTTCCTGAAGTCTTCCACCCATCTGCAAGACATCCTAAAAATGGCCAGGAAACTTGGCATGCACCTCATCCACTTCGTACACCGCTAAGCACACCCTCCTTGAGCTACAGCGGCAGAGCAGTGTTTCCAAACATAGGTTGATATGTGACGTTTCCACCCGTTGGAATTTTACCCTCCATATGTTGGACCAACTATACGAACAGAAAAACAGGCCATAAACGATTTCTTAATGATCAAATCTGACAGAAGTACTCCCCTTTGTAACGCTGATGTCAGCCAGTGGCAGCTCATGAGTGACACCTGCTGTTTGCTCAGGCCCTTTGAGGGGGACACGTTATTTGTCAGTCACCAGGACTACGGGATGAACAATGTCATTCCACTGCTTCATATCCTGGAACAGATGCTGGTAAATCAGGCTTGTCAGGGGACTGGAGACATGGCTTCTACATCTCATGGCCACATGAACCCTGTGGGGGCTGAACTGGAGGAGGACATTGGAGCGCAAGCAATGTGTAGAGAAATGGGTGGTTTTTCTGCAAAGGTGACAGGAGAGGAGAAGCAAGAACAGACGGAGGAGTAAGTGGAGATGAGGAAGACGAGGCAGATGACCAAGGCACACCATGGCAGTATGCTCGGATGCAGGCAGGGAGTCCCTCTGAGTCACTTGCGCAAATGGCATGCTGCATGCTCTCTTGCTTGGGTAGTGACAGCCGAGTTGTCATCATTTGGCAGAGGGATGACTTCTGGCACTCCTCCTTGTTGAACCCTCACTACTGGTCCAAAATGGGGGCATTTTTTATACCCTTTGAGAGGGAGGACAAACTGAACTACTATAGAGGCATCCTATGTAGTCAGTTGGCCGCTGCCTATCTGCGCCATTGTCCATCGTCTTGCAGGTCTGACCGGGGGGCCCTCTACATTCTCGTTCTACTGCCATGGCTGCTGTGGTGGGGTGGGGGGGGGGGGGGGTAGGAGCAGTACCAGTTATACCAGCAGCAGCTTGAGTTGCTAATGAGCAGTTTTGCTTACCCGCCTGGCCAGTAGTGTGGCATCAGAGTGGGTGTTTAGTGCAGCGGGGGCCATAGTAACCCAAGAAGAACTCGCCTGTCCACCCAAAGTGTGGAGGGACTGACCTTTATCAAGATAAATCAGGCGTGGATCAGCCAGGATTTCCACCCACTAGTATTGAGTGAGCATGCTCGGCCAAACAGCAGTTTGGCTCGAGCATCGCTATGCTTGGAACATCGCAGTGTTCAGCCGAATACTGTGTATGCTCAATCACAAGTGAACAAAGTGAAAATCAATGGGAGACCCTAGCATTAAACCAGGCACCCCCTGCTCTGCTCTGGTTTACAGAAAAAGGTAAAAAATTTATGGAAACACTACCAAAATAGTTTGAAAACATAGGAAAGATGTCTGGATGCATCTTGGACTCCCATTAACTATGACATACAATAGACAACCACACAAAGGCTATATGCCAAAAAACAGGTATGTGCAAGCCAACAATCTATCCATGAGACAGATACAGTCAGTATACCTTACAATGGCAGCCTTGTGCACTATAAGACCAGACTATGAATCCAATAGATAGCGCTGTTCATGAGTAGTGTAAATCACAAATATTGTAATTGCAAAGTTTTAGTGACGGTCACAGACACTAGACACAGGTGGGAGGATAGTGAACACTGCACTCCACCCTCACTCCTGGCCCTGCCTACTTGCCTCGCAAGTCCTAATGACAGGGGACAACTAGACGGCAGTCCCTAACTTAGGATACGTGCTGGGAAGACAGACAAGACAAATAACGGAACGTGAACGGACCGGGTCAATAACCAGAGAGCTACGCAGTACAAAGGAATGAGTCAGGAAAAGCCAAGGTCAAATACCAGGAGAGAAACGAAGTACAACAGGAGTCCGCAAAGAATCGTCATGTGGAAGCTGGGGTTAGGATACCAGGAGAGATGCGCAGTACAGGACGAGCATTCAAAGGATCATCAGTGAACAGGATCAGGTGAGTATTCAGTAGTCCAACAAATAGCCAGGAACCTAGAATTAACATGCAACCTGTGGCCAGCAGGCTGCCTGTATCTATAGTGGGGTCTGAGGGTCATCTGACGTGGCCAGTGTCACATGACTGACAGACAGACAAGTCGAGCACCGAGTGATCAGCTCGGCGCTCAAGGCAGACCTAGGAGCAGGGATCCTCCCAGCTAGCAAAGCTGCCCTGGGAACAAGGCCAAACACAAATTCTCGCTCCCAAAGCTAAGCAGCAGGTCTGCGGCTGATGGGAGACCGAATGCGCTTTTGGCGCCCCGTGACATTTTTATTGCAAATTTTCCATTCAAATGATTTTTCAGCTAAAAAACAAGGCAGATTCTGCTCATTTTCATGTATTTCCCATATGCCCATGTTTATGCAAATTAGTTTACATGACAAAATTGTATAGAAAGGTTATATAAGACTAGAGCTGGTTTTGAAGGTCTCATAGTGCACAAGGATGACATTGTAAGGTGTGCTGACTGTATTGGTCTCATGGATAGATTGTTGGCGTGCACATACTTGGCTTTTGGCAAATAGGCTTTGTGTGGTTATCTTTTGTATGTCATAGGTAATAGGAGTCGAAGAGGCATCCAGATGTCCTCCCCATGCTGTTTCCAAACCATTTTGGTAGTATTTCCATCCATTTCGGACCTTTTATATGAACCAGACATCCTCCCTTCTTCAGAGCAGGGGGTGCCTGGTATTAATGTTCGGGTTCTCCCATTGACTTTCGTTATACTCGGGTGCTCGGTAGAGCACCCGAGCATCCCGATGTGTTCTGCCCAAGCACTATGGTGGTCGATCAACACTACCACCCACTAATGCCTGATGCATCAGATTAGATCATCCGTTCTCTCTTATCCAAACCTTGACAAAAGAGACCAGTTTCTTCTGGGTACCTGCCTCAGCTACTATTCTAATGCCAAGTGCTCATTCTTTCACCTGCCATCATCATCAGGTACTGTTATTGCCACCCACCTCCCCACTCTGTCACCGGGTCACTCTGTGATTCCTGATGCTGCTGCCACCTAACCACTCAGGTCTCCTCATGTGGCTATAGCCACCTCTACACTATGTCATTGTGCCACTCTGTGGTCGCCTCATGCTCCTGCTGCCACCTCCACACTATGTCACCTTGCCACTCTGTGGTTTCCTCATGCGGCTGCCAACTCTGGGCCACTCTGTGGTCTCATCATGCTGCTGCTGCCACCTCCACATTATGTCACCTTGCCACTCTGTGGTTTCCTCATGCGGCTGCCAACTCTGGGCCACTCTGTGGCCTCCTCATGCTGCTGCTGTTCCAACCTCCACACTCTGTCATTGTGCCACTCTGTGGTCTCCTCATGCTGTTACCACTTCATTACTCTGTGGTCTCCTCATTCTACTGCCATATCACCACTCTGTGGTCACCTCATGTTGCTGCCACTTCACCACTCTATGGTCTCCTCATGCTGCAGCCACATCATTATTCTTTGGTCTCCTCATGCTGCTGCAACATTGCTACTCTGTGGTCTCCTCATGCTGCTGCTACCTCCACACTATGTCACTGAGCCACTCTGTGGTCTCCTCATGCTGCTGCCACCTAGCCACTATGTCATTGGACTTCTCATGCTGTTCCCACCCTCCCCACTTCATGACTGAGCCACTATTTTGCCTTTTTGGCCTGGTTGACATAATCATTTATTTGACCCTTCTTCTGATCTGTCAAAAGTAAGTAAAAATGAGACGAAAAATGGATCATGTCTATGTAGCAGCTGTAAGGCCTGTATGGTCCCATCAGAATTGGCTTATGATTTGGTAGCCAAAATCAGGAGTGGGTACAAAACACAGAAGACATGCAAATATTCCATTCATGTGTCATCTCTGTTGGATTACTGACCAAATGCTGACCGAGTGAAGGTGGATGCTCCACAGACAGGATCCATTTTTTGGGGGTTATTGTTCTGATGGATCAG
This sequence comes from Bufo gargarizans, assembly GCF_014858855.1. NCBI lineage: Eukaryota > Metazoa > Chordata > Amphibia > Anura > Bufonidae > Bufo > Bufo gargarizans. Next base: position 566,340,007 of record NC_058080.1, read on the forward strand.
AGCAAGGGCAAAATAATCAGCGAAGTCAACACAAACTTACTGCTGACACCCTCTCCACTCTGTCAGGGGGTTCTATTTGTATAAGTGTTAAATAGAACAGGTTATGTAGACATATATGTGGAATTAGCTGCTCACAATGTAAAAGGAGTGCACTTCTTCTTGATGCTAACATTGACCTGTAAGGCTGAGTTCACACTTGAGTTATTTGGTCAGTTTTGGCCCCTTAACTGCCCAAATAAGTGAAGTGTGCAGTGATTCTAAGCACCTGTCATCTGCATGCCATACTGACTCACAGTATTGTTTCACTACCACAGCAAACTTCCTATATGTGTTACTGCAAGGAACAGTGTTCTACACCACTTTAAGGCTGGGTTCACACCTGAGCGTTTTACAGCGCGTTCCTACGCGCTGTAAAACGCTCAACAAGGAGAAACCAATGATTCCCTATGGGAATGGTTCACACTTGGGCGTTTTACAGCGCGTACGATCGCGCTGTAAAACGCCCGACGCTCCAAAAAGTACATGAGCGACTTTTGGGGCGTTTGTGGCCATAGGACACTGTAGTGAATCACACAAACGCGCGTCAAACGCGCGTTTACTATTACAAAAACGCGCATAAAAATGCGCGTCAAAAACGCGCGTAAAACGCGCGTTTGCGCAACGCTCAAGTGTGAACCCAGCCTTAAGGCTCTCTGCAACCAGGAAATAGATGTTTTTAAACGCGATTTGCCGCAAATAAAATACTTTTTTTATTTTTATTCAGTGAACCGGCCAAATTGAATTTTTGAGAAATTCGCTTATCTCTAGTGATAAGTCTGATGACCGGGCAGGCCAAGAAAGTGTTGCAATCAGGTGAAGACACTCCTGGTAAACCTGTGCTGTGTGTGGGCGAGCATTATCCTATAGGAGCTGTAGGTTCCCTCTCTATTACCTGTTTTCTATATTGCACAAACGCTGCCTGTCTTGACCCTGCCTTTCCCTCTCTGACAACCCATCTAATGGTTCCTATGGTGTCATGCATTGGTGTCTCTTGACAATTCCTGAGTCAGCTGACTCTGAAAAGGGACTACTTCTAGAGGTAGTGGCCTGGTGGCCCCTGCAGTAGAGTCCAGATTCCCATACAGGGAAGCCCTACGTCAATTCCATTAAGTGGTACAGTGGGCTCACACCCACTGCATTACATATATTTTTTTTTATTTTTTTTTTATAAACTTTATTGAGGTACTGTATGTTTAGTGATTTTTTTGGTCTCACCAGATATATTCTAAATGTCATCAGTTGATCACTTTTACAATGTTTTGGTTTTCTCAGTATACCAAAGCATTATAGCCTAACAGTATAAAACTGTCTGTGTATTAGGCTGTGCCTGTGGCAAAACTTAGTAGGGATATAGCCATGGCAGGCCTGGGGTTCTTTGTTAGACCCCAGTTGCCATGGCAAACCTTTGGAATCCTATGATTGCATTTCTGGGGCTTCAGTGGAAACAGAAATCAGCCCCTCCTTCTAACTGCCTAGATGCTGAATTTGTATTTGATGATGGCATCTGGGTTGACAGTTAAATGGCTGGGATCAGTGTTATGTCTTTATAATTACAGCAAGAAGATGTTTTTCAGTCAGTGATGTGCTCCCCATCCAAGACACCTTTGATTCTCTGCCTGCCTGTTCTGATGGGTCCTTCTCCCTAGTGGACAAAGAAATACTTTATCGATAACCATGCTGTCTATATATCTAATAGACATAGTATCGGTGGTCAAGTTGGTAGTTGAAAAAACACCCACATACAGCATAGCGCTGTTCAGTTATCACATTGCCATGGACAAATAGAAGACAGTAGACGACTTTTGCCCTTTAGGTAAATGAAAATTTAGGGGCAAGAAGTACTGCATAAAACTAGTTAAAAGTTTAATTTTATTATCATTTTTGTAGATGAAACAGCTGAAAGCCATTAAAATAGAAACCCAGTTGTTAAGCATGGTGCCATTTTAGCATAAAGTTCTTTAACCATAATGTATTATTTTTAGATTTCAAAAAAATACATCATGTAGAGCAATCAGTCATATCATTCAATGTTTATGTACTCAAGTGTGTGCTATTATTTATAGCAAAGAACAATGTGAACAGCTTGGAGTTCTATATTCTTAGCATCTGCCATGAACACAGACTTCATTTTTCATAATTCCTTCTTACTGCTGAAACCCGTCACATTTGACGTTAGCCTTTTATATGTGCTAGCTTATTACTAATGGACAGACAAAAAAAAACTCTAATACATTCACTCTGATGGAACTCCTACCTTCAATGCAATCCTGAAAGGGAATCTGCCAATTCCGAAACACCGCTCAAATTAGAGCAAGCAGAGTATAATGTGATGCAGAGTCTGATCGTGGAATTTTTATTTTCATATTAATTTGCGTTCCGATGCTGTGTTGTGACAAACCAACAGTAAAATGCATTGAGGGGACTCCTCCTTGAGTTCTCTCCAATGTCTGAGTGAGCCCAGGAGTCCTCTCAGTGCAATTTACTGCTGGTTTGGCTTAGCACAGCGTCTGAATACTGACAGTGAGTATGAAGATAAAAATTACTCAACTGGACTTTGCATCGCTTACGCTGTACACATCTTACTCTCTCTTGGGGGATGTTTAGAAGCTGACAAATTCCCTTTAACATTAATTTATTGAGTGTTCTAAGGCTGGTACATATACTGTACTGTATATTAGGTGTCTGACCAGTTGTTGCTGTTTTTTTTATTTTTTTTATGTATCTGGACATAACTCCTATATGTGCCATATACAGTTGAAACCAGAAGTTTACATACACTATATAAAAAGACACATGTGCATGTTTTTCTCAATATCTGACATGAAATCAGAATAAACCTTTCTTGTTTTTAGTCAATTGAGATTACCATAATTATTATTATTTGCCAAATGCCAGAATAATGATAGAGAAATAATGTTTTAAGGCATTTTTATTACTTTCTGCAAAGTCAAAGTTTACATACATTTCATTAACATTTGTGGGCCAATGAGAAGGCTGCAATATCTCTGTCAGAGCTTAGCAACATCCCTAGCAACCAATAGGAGAGTTGCCTACCCCTTACTATATAAGAACATTTCCAGCAGCCATTTTGTGCTGTTTCATGCAGTTGTGAGAGAGAGAGAGAGAGAGGAGTGTGATTTCTTTACTATGCTGAATTCCTGTGTCATATTTCATCTGCTACTTCATATATATATATATATATATATATATATATATAAAATCCAGAGTAGTAGTAGTAGTAGTAGTAGTTGTAGTAGTAGTAGTAGTAGTAGTAGTAGTAGTAGTAGATAGTGTAGGTTAGTTAGTGAATAGGTTAGCTGGTTCCAGTGTAGGGTGTTAGGTACATTAGTTAGTTAGCTCAGTCATATATATATAATCCAGATAGTTAGTGTTAGATAGTGTAGGTTAGTGAGTGAATAGTGTAGCTGATAGGGTTTAGTGCAGGGTGTAGTGTAGGTTAGATAGAGATATAGTATAGCCTTTTGCTGTCTGTTTAGGCTTCATGCACACGGCCGTTGGGCGGCCGTGGCCATATTGCGGCCCACAAACGGCGGGTCGGCATCACAGATGCGGACCCATTCACTTGCATGGGTCCCCAAATCCGGAGATGCGGAATGGAGTCACGGAATGGAATACCGAAAGTACTGGTGTTTCTTTCTGTGGTTCCGAACCGCAAAAAAATATGACGTCATATTTTTTTGCGGTGCGAACATACCACGGACCCATTCAACTTGAATGGGTCCAGCCCGCTGCACGGATGTTGCCCGTGCATTGGAGGCCTTAGGGCTAATGCACAACACCGTGCCGTGTTCCTTTTGTGGTAAAATATCACCCTTGGGTAAACAAATGCAGAACCGTCATTAACAAATATTGGAATATCATCAGCAGAGCCTACCATCATATTGCAGAATTCCAGTCTCCTCCTATGTTGTGTTATAAAAGATCCCAAAATATTCGTGACATTCTGGTTAGAGCTGATGTAGGTAGTGACAGATTAAACCTTCGCCAAGCTACTCTCTCCACACCTAAAAATGGAATGTATCCATGCCTTCAGTGCATACATTGCTCTAGTGCCATCAGGGGAATATTTCACTCACCCGTATACAGGGGAAAAAATTGTAAAACTGGTAACATTATTTTGCAAGCTTGTAATTCCTACATTATTGTGCCCTTTGTTTATGACATTACCATGGTAACCAACATCACTTCTGGCCCCATCGCGGGCTATTTAAATTTGTTCATTCTTTGTAATCATTATGTTTGAGAAAAACTCATAGTAGCCGAAATGCGTCACTTGCCTCCTGTATGTGACCATTAAAATACTTTAAAATTAGTACCATAACGAGTGCCAGTCCTCTCTGTGCAAGTTCGTGTGGATTCTCCCTGGACGCGCGCACCGCATCACTGATATACGGAGTGCGACTGTATCTTCTCTGGTAGCAGTTTATCCGTCAGTAAGCAGCTTTACAAAAGTTGCACGTCTTTACGAAAAAGTCGCATGTTCTATTAAAAAGTCTCATAAGATAAGCATGGTCTTCACTGGAGTGAAATTGTGCATTTTTTTTGCGACTTTTTGCGCCTTTTTAAATAGTTGCAATCGTAAATCTGTCTAGAGATTCTTTTACATAAGAAAACACGCTAACTTTCAGAAAACTGGCGAGTGTAGTGCAGAGCAGAAAAAAAATCTGACTTGAGCTAATGATAAATCTGGCCCATAGTGTTGTGTGTTTCTTCTAACAACTCAAGTTTGATTTCATCTGTCCACAGAATATTTTGTCAGTACTGCTGTGGAATATCCAGGTGCTCTTGTGCAAACTGTAAATGTGCAGCAATGTTTTTTTGGACAGCAGTGGCTTCCTCTGTGGTATCCTCCCACGAAATCCATTTTTGTTTAGTGTTTTATGTATTGTAGATTCGCCCTTGCAGTCATCTTTACAGGATGGCCACTCCTAGGGAGAGTAGCAGCAGTGCTGAACTTTCTCCATCTATAGACAATTTGTCTTACCGTGGACTGATGAACAGCAACGCTTTTGGAGATTCTTTTATAACCCTTTCCAGCTTTATGCAAGTCAACAATTCTTAATCGTAGGTCTTCTGAGAGCTCTTTTGTGCGAGGCATCATTCACATTAGGCAATGCTTCTTGTGAAAAGCAAACCCAGAACTGGTGTGTGTTTTTTTATAGCGCAGGACAGCTGTAACCAACACCTCAAATCTCATCTCATTGATTGGACTCCACTTGTCTTACACCTCACTCCAATTAGCTCTTGGAGATGTCATTAGTCTAGGGGTTCACATACTTTTTCCACCTGTACTGTGAATGTTTACATTGTGTGTTCAATAAAAACATGGTAACATTTAATTCTTTGTGTGGTATTAGTTTAAGCAGACTGTGATTGTCTATTGTTGTGACTTAGATGAAGATCAGATCACATTTTATGACCAATTTGTGCAGAAATCCATATAATGCCAAAGGGTTCACATACTTTTTCTTGCAACTGTATATATATATATATATATATATATATATATATATATTATATTTATATATTAAGATTTGTTAGAAAAAATATAATCATGCAGTGTTATGCTGTGAAGATACGAGATGTGCAGCACCTGAAACTACGGATACTGGAAGCCTGTGCTAGCATTTCTCCTGCGGTGTTGCTATCAGTGTGTGAAGAGTGGGAGAAGAGGGTTGCATTGACAATCCAACACAATGGGCAGCACATTGAACACATTTTATAAGTGGTCGTAAACTTGTAAATAACTCATGAAAGAATAAAGTTACGTTAAAACCAAGCACACCATTGTTTTTCTTGTGAAATTGACAATAAGTTTGATGACCCTCTTCCTATTGAAAATACAAAATTGGATTCAAAATGGCCGACTTCAAAATGGTCGCCATGGTCACCACCCATCTTGAAAAGTTCCCCCCTCACATATACTAATGTGCCACAAACAGGAAGTTAATATCCCCAACCATTCCCATTTTATTAAGGTGTATCCATATAAATGGCCCACCCTGTATATATAAATTTTTATTTGATGTTACTTCTTGACCACTATGTAATGATAATATGCACATGCAAATTTTATAGAATCAAAGCTTTTCACTTTACAATATAAAATGTGGTATATATAATATTTTTGCCGCCATGTCAACATTTTGGGAGTTATTCTTATCATTTCCAAGGTTTGCTATCATGTGACCACATGCATAGACTGGATGTGTTTGTGGCTCAGCTTGAGTTCACTTTCTGGTGCGAACACTTGATCTGTTATCATTTGAGCGCCCTGTCTATGGACACTCGCGCCCTGTGTGTGTTCCTCCTTTGATGCGATCACAATATTGCATTACATTTGTCTTTATGTAATGCGGAAGCAATGCGCCAACATGCACAGTTAATCTAAGGGGACGCAATATTGGATCCATGCTGGTTAGTTTTTGGCCCCCTCCATTATGTTTTTAATCAGTACACCTGATATTTTAGTGACCATTATATATATATTTTTTTTATATTGAAATTTGATGATTTAAGCAGATAATGATAATTAACATATGTTAATGGCAGTTGTTAATCTCTCCACAGTATGGATACCAGTATATTATAGCATTTTTTTTAACATTATTTTTTTATTTTAGACACAATATGAATCTAACACATTAAATCAAATTCTATTATTAATAGTTTATATTAAATAATCACCTGAGTTTGCATTTGTACTTGGCACAGTTCACTTTTATCACTGCTTGACAAAGGTCCTATTGTGTGGACTGCAACGTCACTTTTGGTTTAATAAATGCACATCTTCTTCAGGCTGTGCCATGGCATATATATATATATGTATAAAACCAAAAAACAGAACAGCACCTCCAGAGACAATCGCAGGTGCAAGCTACCAAGCAATAATGTAGAAAAACAAAAAAAGTAGCAGCACATTACTAAATGCACTAAGAATGTATGAACAGGTGAATATGTGAACAGGGTCAAATACATGACTCCAATACTTACTATTAAGCGGGGAAGAAGCTCTTAGCACATATAATTGATCAAAAATATGTCGGGCCCATCTACCAGACGTCAAGGTGGCTTCTCAACAGATGGGAGCTACTCTAACACGGAGTGTCCAGCTCCATTGTTAGGCCGAATGCACACGGTCGTTGTTCACGGCCGTGAGCGGTCCGTGGAACCGCGGCATGGATTCCTCCTGAGAGCACGGCGTCATTGGTTGCTATGACGCCGTGCGCTCCTGCTCTCAGGAGGAATCCATTCGGCCTTACTCTGATTAAAAGCACCAGGGGGTGGGCGAGGAGTGCTAAGTTCAAAAGAGAAGCCACCTTGATGTCTGGTAGTTGGGCCCAACATATTTTCTATCAATTAAATGCGCTAAGAGCTTCTTCCACGCTTAATAGTAAGTATTGGAGTCATATATTTGACCCTGTTCACACATTCACCTGTTCACCCATTCTTAGTGCATTTAGTAGTGTGCTGCTACTTTTTTGTTTTTCTACATTGTTGCTTGGTAGCTTGCACCTGCGATTGTCTCTGGAGGTGCTGTTCCATTTTTTGGTTATATGTATATTATAGAGGAATAGGCATCCTCTTTGGAACTTAGCACTCCCCGCCCACCCCCTGGTGCTTTTAATCAGAGTAACAATGGAGCTGAACACTCCGTGTTAGAGTAGGTCCCATCTGATGAGAAGCCACCTTGACGTCTGGTAAATGGGCACAACATATTTTTGATCAATTATATGTGCTAAGAGCCTTTTCCCCGCTTAATAGTAAGTATTGGAGTCATCAGGGGCGTACATAGAAATCACTGGGCCCCATAGCAAAAATCTGAATTGGGCCCCTTAACCCCGCCCACTACCCACCATTGCCCCTCCCACTTCCTGACATGGCTCCTCCCATGCCACACCCCCAGTAAATACATTTATACATGACCTACTGAAACTGTTAGGGATAAACATTTTTATTTTATTATAAGGCTACTTTCACACTAGCGTTCGGCTGTCCGCTCGTGAGCTCCGTTTGAAGGGGCTCACGAGCGGACCCGAACGCTTCCGTCCAGCCCTGATGCAGTCTGAATGGATGCGGATCCGCTCAGACTGCATCAGTCTGGCGGCGTTCAGCCTCCGCTCCGCTCGCCTCCGCACGGACAGGCGGACAGCTGAACGCTGCTTGCAGCGTTCGGGTGTCCGCCTGGCCGTGCGGAGGCGTGCGGATCCGTCCAGACTTACAATGTAAATTTTACACGTTACTGCAACAAAGTTGGTTAGGCTACTTTCACACTTGCGCTTGATCGGATCCGTTCTGAACGGATCCGATCATATTAATGCAGACGGAGGCTCCGTTCAGTACGGATCCGTCTGCATTAATAACTTAGAAAAATTTCTAAGTGCGAGAGTAGCCTGAGCGGATCCGTTCAGACTTTCAATGTAAAGTCAATGGGGGACGGATCCGCTTGAAGATTGAGCCATATGGTGTCATCCTCAAGCGAATCCGTCCCCCATTGACTTTACATTGAAAGTCTGAACGGATCCGCTCAGGCTACTTTCGCACTTAGAAATTTTTCTAAGTTATTAATGCAGACGGATCCGTACTGAACGGAGCCTCCGTCTGCATTAATATGATCGGATCCGTTCAGAACGGATCCGATCAAACGCAAGTGTGAAAGTAGCCTTAAAGAGGAGGCTCCAAACACAGAAAACAATCTCAAGAAGTGAAAGGATGACACTTTACATCAAGTCTGAGGATGATTGGGGATCTCCTATGGCTCCGCTCCCTCCTAACATAGAGGGGCCCAGTGCATGATGGACATAGGATGCAAGGAAAGGAGCGGAGCCAGAGGAGACCCCCAAACATAGAGGGGCCCAGTGCTTGAGTCCCTGGACAGAGGATGCAAGGGAAGGAGGAGTAGAGGAGCCCAAAAAGACCCCCACCATACATAGGGGGCCCAGTGCCTGGAGTGGACAGATAGAAAGGGAAGGAGGCGGAGCGGAGCCAGATGAGACCCCCAAACATAGAGGAGCCCCCCCCCCAGACTGTGACTTACTTCTTCAGGCCAGCCAGGGGACGGTGCACACTGCTCAGTCACGTCGGTCACAAATCTTCTGTACTTCCTCCCTCTCCCTCTGGCTCAGTCAGCACTCAGCAGCAGGCGCCAGCAGCTCGTCTCTCCTCTCAGCTCAGGGCAGGCACTCCGACTCCACTACTGACACTGGTGTGGGGTGACGCCGACAAATTTCGAGCCGATTCTCCCGCCCGCCCCCTTGCGCCACTGGCCAATCAGCAGCTGCCTCAACAGAGAGTTGCCTTGTGCTGATTGGCCAGCGGCTCGAGCGCCGAGTCAGGAGGAGGGTCAGGTCACGTCTGAGACACTGAGGTGAGCCGGGTCAGTCTCAGGTCAAGGGGGGGCCCAGGGGGAGGGCTGTACTCTGTGCGTCGAGGCCGGGCGATTTCAGAAGATTAGATAAGAGTCTTAGACTCTTATCTTAGACACACGACACGTGTCACGTGACATCAGTTCAGACAGTTGAGAAAAGCAGCCGGCGCCAGCCGCATAGCCGGCTGCAGGTCATGAGTGGGCGGGGCCAAATCGGATGGGCGGGGCTTTCTCTGCGCTACGGGCCCCCCAGTGCCGCGGGCCCCATAGCAGTGGCGTGGTCTGCCTCTATGGGCGGTACGCCACTGGGAGTCATGTATTTGACCCTGTTCACACATTCACCTGTTCACCCATTCTTAGTGCATTTAGTAGTGTGCTGCTACTTTTTTTGTATATATATATATATTTTTTTTTTACATTTCTTGTGGGCTTTGCAATCTTAAAAATGTTTTAAAATAAAAATTGTCAAAGGAATATATGGACATTTGTATGCATGGGAACACATTCATGCTGCCAACAAAAAACATGCTGCTGTCAGAGGTGTATGAGCTTATTTTTCGGGTTGCCCCGGTCTGGCGGGGGCCCCTTCTTGGGAACATATTCATCCTACAAACAAAGAACTGGCTCCTGTCTGTTCTGACTGAGTTTGACTAAGCTATGTGTAGGGCCCTATACTACACCATTACAATTTACCTGCTGCTGTCTGTTCTGGTGTGTTTGGCCGAGCTATGTGTGGGCCTTATACTACATCATTACATTTACCTGCTTATGTTTGTCCTGATGAGTGTGATGGAGCTATGTGTAGGCCTTATACTCCCACATTACCATTTACCTGCTGCTACTGCCTGTCATGATCCTGATAAGTTTTACCCAGGACTAAGGGGCCCTTACTGCAACCTTATCGGCTTAAATTACATGAAAACATAACAGTATTAAAAAACGTAACCACACATTCTAACAGGAAAGCAATATTTATTTGCAAACAGGCCTCTAAGGCAACTTTTTCAACACTTCATGGAGGTCTGACATTTCATTCATTTTTTCTCCATGCAGCACCTCTATCTTGCGCAGCTGTCTCCTTATGTCCTGCAGCCACCTTCTCATGTCCTGCATGCCTGATTGCCTGCATCTTGTTGGGCTTGCAGCTGGGCCATATTTTTTTTTTTGCAATTGAATTAGTATTGTCAGGCAGTTGGGCTATTTTTTATTTTTTTTTGCAATTGAACTAGTACTGTTAGGATATAAAAAGTGCAATTCATTCAGATTAAGATGCATGGATACCGAATTATATTGCTGTGTGAACATATTTACCCTCCTGGTAGGGACTGGTGAAAACCTCCTCATCATCATCTGAAGCCGGGTGTGTGGAATCTGGCTTCTAGGAGGGACCAGACTCTGCAACCTCCACCTCTTCACCCATTTCAGATGGTGTTGTTGGTGCCTCAGGATCTTGCTGGGAGGCTCCAGCCTGGTCTCCCTCCTCCTCCTCACCGGACACCACCACCACCTCCATCTCGTCTGTCGACGACCTGCAACGGACTGAGGGAAGTGGAAACCCCGTAATCACACAATGTTCAGAATTTAGACAAACAACTCAGAATTCATAACATATGCAAATTCACACCTTAATGACGGTACCATTTTTCACCATTCTGGCCAGGCTATTTTTAGCAAATCTGACATGTGTCACTTTATGTGGTAGTAACTTTAAAACGCTTTTACTTATCCAGGCCATTCTGAAATAGTTTTCTCGTCACATATAGTTTTTCAGGACAGTGGTAAAATTAATTCTCAAAATTTAATTTTTATATTAAAAAAAATACCAAATTTGCAAAAAATGTTATCACTTCGAATTACGGATTTTGTGATGTAAGCTGACACAAAAATTATACTTTTTTTTTTTTTACGGTGTTCCACTGAAGGGTTAGGTCATGTGATATTTTTATACAGCTAGTTATTACTGACGTGGCGACACATATATATACTTTTTTATTTATTTTAGTATTACACAATAATAGCATTTTGGAACCGAAAAAATGTTTTAGTGTCTCCAAATTCTGAGAGCCGGAGGCAGAGCCTGACCGCACATGGAGAAAGACGTATGAGCAGAGAGCTCCTGCAAAGCAGTCCCTGCAAGCTAACGAACTGACCCTCCAGAGACTATAAAATGGTTAAATACGGCAGAGATAAGAGAACAGAAGCAGCGGGTACACACCTGAACCCGAAAAACTCGTCGGACATTCACAGATTCCTGCATAGCAGGGCTCAGAGTTCTCAGCCCCGCTCGCCAAAAATGGTGGCTGAAGATGCAGCGGCAGTTGAGAGCGAGGAGGAGGAAAATCAGCTCAGTGGCAGCAATGAGCAGCATAGAGATCTAGAGCTCACTGCCTCGTCTAAAGACTTCTTTAGATCAACAATTACCCAAGCACTCCGTCCAGTCCTATCAGATTTATCTGAGATCAAATCGGACATTAAACACATCGGAGTGCGAGTGGAGGCTTTGGAGGACACGTGCGCAGATATAATGGTGCACTCAGCAGCCTTGGAAACGCAAGCTACGGATCACCTAAACATAGCGTTAATGCTCATAGAGGACCAGGAGAACAGGAACAGAAGGTGGAATATTAGAATAAAAGGCTTACCTGAGTCCTGGGCGATGGAGTCTCTGAGAAAGTGGCGGATGTAATCTCCTGCGATCTGCTAGGTGAGACCGCGGCAAGGGCCGTGACCATAGAAAGGATCCACAGATCTCTCAAGCCGTTACCCTCTCCAACTGACCCGCCGAGGGATGTCATCTGTGGTATCCTGTCTTACACAGACAGTGACAAGATCCTGAGAGCAGCAAGGGAGAGAATGGGGATTCGATATGCTGATGTGGAGCTTGCTTTCTACCAGGATGTGGCTCCCTCCATCTTAACAAAGCGGAGGCTCCTAAGACCGCTTCTGGAAAAACTCAGACAGAAGAATATAGTATACTCCTGGCTCTATCCTTTTGGCTTAATGGTGCTCTATAATGGCCGCAACCCTATGCAGAGCGATTAGATCTGAATACAGAGGAGAATATGCTAAATCTCCCACTTCACTCTCTCATTTTTTTGGATCATTCCCCAAAACACGCCAGATTACAAACGTGTAGCAGCATCACTAAATACGCTTTGGACATATGGAAAGATTCCAAATGGACACAACATCTACTGTCTAATTACCTCATTCTAATGCAGGTGCGGGATGTACTCTGTCACTCCTCGACCCAGTTTTGGGAAACTGTGTCAGACAAAGCCAAGGCTATTACCACTCCGGTTTTGGCGTTATGCCCAAATAATGATGTCCCAACTTTTGAAGACCTGAAAAACCACCCGACAGTAGCGTGCCTATCGGACTTCCAGAAAGCACACTTTCTTCATTCCATGAGATCCCATCTTAAAAACTTAAGTGCCCCTTTAGAAAACTCCCTTTTTGAAAAAATGGCTCTACAATTAAAAGATTCAAAGGGTAAAATATCCAAATTGTATAGCCTGCTAACCGCCTTATCCCGCCCAGACAAGTTTCCTTTCATATCTAAGTGGGAGAGTGAGTTAAGTATTCAGTTTTCAGCGAAAGAATTGCATTGTGTATTAATGGCTCCTCATGGAGTGTCCAGGTGTGTCAAACTACAAGAGAATAGCTATAAAGTACTCACTCAATGGTATTATACACCACAAAGAATTAATCGCATGTTCCCTGAATGCAGCCCAAACTGTTGGAGATGTGGACAGGAGATAGGCAATCATAGCCATTTATGGTGGAAGTGTACAAAGATTACTCCCTATTGGCAGAAAATATGTAGAATCTTGTCTGAGATATGTAAGATACCATTCCCGGTCTCTCCGAAAGTTTGCCTCTTTGGGGTGTTCGGGGATCTCAGGTGCCCTAGAGACACGCGAAAGTTGAGTCAAATTTTACTGGCGGCCTCCAGATTACTCATTGCAGTTTATTGGAAAAAAAACGGAGATTCCCCCATTAAAACAATGGATCACCAGATGTGACCAGTTATACCGCCTTGAGCAGATAGCTCACTGGGAAGCCCGAACACCGCACAGATTTGAATTGATATGGAAACCCTGGAAAGACTATAGAGGTTTCTCGATCTGACCTGTACAGCTGTAGGGTTATCGCAAACATTGACAGTAGCAAAACAACTAGTGTTTGGTAATAGTCCATACGTGTGGCAACATGGGGATTTTTCTCTCCCCCCCCCCTCCTGACCCCCTCCTCCCCTCTGACCCTCCTACGTACTTGTCTCCCCCCTTATTGTTTTGTTTGTTGTTATGTGTTTTTTGCACTTTATCATATGACAGTACTGTCTCAAATGCATCCTTGTATTTGCGCCTATGAAGGCAAACTAAGAATGTACGTCTCACTGTTGTAAAACCAATAAAAACAATTTTAAAACAAACAAACAAACATATAATGGCCACAGGATTCAAATCCACACACCAGAAGACCTACAAAAGTCCTGGCGCCAACTGGGCTTGGATCCGATTGTCATTCCATCATGGCTGCCGATTTCAGCACCAGCCACTTTACCAACGCTCCGATACAAGCTCCGTAGCAGCAGGCATCCAGGAACAGACTTCCTCGGCCGGAGAAGAATCTGCGTGGAAAAACTCATGATCCTGCCTGAATGGGACTCAAACCGCAATTAGGTATCATTTAGCACTCTGACATTGCTATGTCCATGAGTGTTAGTGCACACCAGATAGCCTTCAATGTTATACAGTTGCACAGTTTTTGTCACTACCTTATTCTTTTCTCTCTCAGGCATATTGTTCATCTGGTGTAGAGATCATTAGATCAGGTAGATCCAAAAGGCTCGATCTCAGTTATACTCATTGCACTGTTAGAATATAGCATTATGACTTTGAGGTATTTCTCATATATGCTCTAAATATTAACCCTTCCCTTATCTTCCCCCCCCCTCCTGTTTCTCCCTTACACTCTTGGGGAATATATTCAGGTCCATTGCTTTCAACTTCATTGAGAATAGAACCCCCAGCCCCCCCCCCCCCCCCCCCCCTTCCCTGTTCCATTTACACCTCTCTTATGGCTGTTCAAAGTGATTGCGGACCATCAGAGAAGTAGTATACCGCCATCAAATATCACAAAAAAAAAATCTTACATTACAGCACAGGGGAAATTCTTAATCCCTTATGATCCTTATTGTGTGTAGATCCTATCCCTTCCCCCCCCCCCTTACTTTTTTTTTTTTCCTCCCTCATCTTGTTCCTTACAGTTTCCCCCCCCCCCCCACTCTAACTTTGCTAGGCATGTACCAGGTGTCACCGGAAGTTACCCATTGATTATAATAGTTCTACTGAGGTTAAGAAATGTATTGCTCAAAATGTCTTTCATCACAAATACGGTACATTGCAAATGACTTATATCATGATACAATAGAAATGTTTATTTATGGTATAAAATATATCATTGTCCATAGACTCCCTTCCCCCGCCCTCCTTCCCTTTCCCCCCTCCCTCCTCCCCTTCTTCCCTTCCCCCCTCCCTTAGAGTCTCTCAATGATATAGGAGCAATATTGGTCATTGTTCTATATTGAGATCCGTCCCCCTCCTAACTTTACTAGGCAATATTCTAGGGGTTCCCGAAGTCAACTATTGATTATAACATTTTTACTGAGGTTGAGATATTTACTGCTCAAAATGTCTTTACTCTAAATTGTTTTACGGTTCAAATGTCTCACATCAGGATGCAGTAGAATGTTTACTTAGGGTATAGAACATTATTGTTTATAGACCCCTCCCTCCCCCCTTCGCATCCCCCCTTCTCATCCCCCCCCCCATCACCATACCACTTCCACCACTTCCGCTAGTTTTTGTTTACTTTCACTTTATTTTCCAGAGACATACCAAATATCTGTGTGGTATCTGCCACATATGCACTGAATGTTTATACTTTACATCCCCCCCCCCCACGCCCGCTCTTTTCCCCATACCACCTCTTCCGTCATTTAGGAGATACCACATATTAACAAGAAAGGTGGTTATTAATAAGAGTATATTAATGATATAGGAATACCTACATCGTCGAGCATTGGCTGTATATTCGACTAACACTAAATATTAGGGATTTTCTTTTCTCTAATTATACGTTAACTACTTAGTTTTATTCCACCCTACTAGTTATATGCTGAGCAGCATTATCTGGAATTCTGTCCATTATGTTACAAGGGTCAGTTTATCAAGAACCGTTTTTCTTTTACCCCTTAGGAGGGCTTACTTTACCCCTCCTAAATATTGAAGCTTGCACACTGCAGGTCAGGACAGGCACTGTCCTTGCTCCTTACTACATCCCCCATAAATCTAGAGGAATATCGACTCTGGTATCCTCTTTCTGCAGCCTAGCCGCAGATTTCATTTCCCTCTGACTCTACTTACCTTACTAACTTCCTATACATCCCACCCTTTCCCGTTGATCACCTTCCCCCTCCCCCCCCCCCGCCTCCTCACATTCAAAACCAGCAGTCACAGATGGATTGCAATATTACAACCCTCAATGCAAGGGGTCTTAACTCGCCTAACAAACAAAGCCATGTCTTGCTTCTTATGAGAAAGCTCAAAGCACATATAGTATTCCTGCAGGAGACACATTTTAAAACCAATCGCATCCCAAAATTACCTAACTTGCCATTTACACAATGGTACCATAACCCTAGTACCTCCTCAGCATCATGAGGAGTATCAATAGCGGTACACCATTCAATACCCTTCGTGCTTGCTAAGTCATACATGGATACAGATGGTAGGCTAATTTTTTTAAAAGGAGAAATTGGCACACATAAATTTACGTTTGCAAACCTATATGTCCCCAACACAGGTCAAGTGACGTGGCTCTGCAAAGCCATGGACACTCTGCAGTTATTTGCAGAGGGTACAATAATTGTAGGAACAGATCTAAATATGACACTTTATCCCCTAGAGGATTCGTCAGAGGGTGTATCCAAAATTTCTTCGAGAGAGATTGAGAAGTTCCGAAACAAACTGCATGACTTAAGGTTAGTAGATGTTTGGAGGCTAAACAATCCTTCAGCGCGAGACTACACCTTTCACTCCACTTCCCATAACTCATTCCACAGAATCAATTACATTCTAGTGTCTGCTTCAGCTTTAACTTTATTCTCATCAGCACAGATAGGAAACATCACAATCTCAGATTACGCTCCATGTTCGGTACAATGCCACCTCGCTCAGCTCCCCCAAGGAGAATAGATATGGAAGCTGAACGAAACATTACTAGACACAAATGAAAATCAAACTTACATCAGAGAACATTTACTCTCATTTTTTATAAATAATGACACACCTCAGATCAAACCGACCCTTCTATGGGAATCCCACAAGGCCTACATCAGAGGTGTTCTAGTGGCATTAGGCTCTAAGGATAAAAGGGACAAACAGAAAACTATTGACGCATTACTAGCGAACATAAACATGGCTGAAAAGGAACTAAAACTTAGCAACTCTCCTGATAAGCTAAATTAACTAAAAAACCTTAGGCAACATCTGAAACACATACTGGATCTACGTTACGCAAAACAACAACTTTATTTTAGACATAAACTATGTGCACATGGAGACAAGGGAGGGAAACTCATGTCAACTCTGATAAAGAAATCTAGAGACAAGGCATATATCCACAAAATCAAGTCCAAGCAGGGAAAAATCTATACTCAAACGCCTGACATAGCAAAAGCCTTCCATGCTTATTACACAGGCCTATATAACCTTAGAGCCACCCGTGACGCACTCTAAACACAGCTGATACAAAGTTTTCTTTCTACCCTAAACCTACCCACAATATCAGCAGAAGAAGCCTCCAAACTGCTAACCCCAGTCACTGTAGAAGAGATACCCAAAATCATGTTCAGCTTCCCCCCGGGAAAAAGCCCAGGGCCTGACGGTCGCCCCCTCTTGTACTACAAAAAATTTAGTGATGTTCTAACTCCCCGTCTCACAACATTATGTAACTACTTACTGTCAGGAGGTTCCTTATACCCACAAGCACAAGAAGCACACATAACGTTAATTCATAAAGAAGGAAAGGACCCTCAAGCATGTGAAAATTATCGCCCCATCTCACTTTTAAATTTGGATCTGAAGATATGGGCTAAATTAATAGCCATGCATATTAGCCCCTTACTCAACCATCTTATAGGGACAGAACAAGCAGGTTTCGTCAAAGGGAGGGAAGGGCGTGACAATTCACGCAGACTTCTGCATGTCATATACGCGGCACATCAACATAGACGTCTATTGGCACTCTTAGGGATCGACGCTGAGAAAGCGTTCGATAGGGTGGATTGGATGTTCATGGAGGCCACTCTGCGTAAGTTCAACTTTCCGCAGAATTTAATATCTGCTATATTCTCGCTATACGATAAACCCTCAGCCCGCATAAAAGTGAATGGAACCCTGTCGACTCCATTCAAAATTATGAATGGTACCCGTCTCTCTTCATCTTAGTCTTAGAAACACTAATACACAGTATTTGGCAAAACCCAAATTATAAGGGCTTTCAACTTGGATCCTTTAAACTTAAGTGTGTTGCTTTTGCAGACGGCCTTTTGTTCTTAATGTCTGACCCCACCGCAGACCTACGAATCTTGACAAAATGATTTGAAGAATATGGTGTAATCTCCTCCTTTAAGGTAAACGTTTCAAAATCTGAAATACTAAATATCACCTTCCCTCCGAACAAATTCCGCGAAATAATGGGGCAATCATCGTTCCCAGGAGCCTCTACCTCCCTGAAGTATCTGGGTATCCATCTTCCGGGTAGACTCACTGACTTATACGCTTTAAATTACGCCCCTCTCTTACAAGAGGTCAAAAAACTATTACAAGAATATGATTTCCCATATATATCCTGGTTAGGGAGAAAAAATCTCCTTAAAACTTACATAATGCCAAAAATAATATATAAGCTTTTGATGATTCCGATAGACTTACCAATAACGTTGTTTGCATCCCTCAGATCTTGGTTCTCAAAATTCCTATGGAGGGGACGGAGGCCGCGTCTGGCCTACTCGCTCCTGACCAGAAGGAAAGAAGCAGGGGTATAAGTATGCTGGATATAACGGCTTACTATAAGGCAATACATATAAATAACTGGCTGGAACTAGTGAAACCCAATAAACAAATTAACATCATCCCCCTAATCCAAGCTTCGGTAACAACACCGTTAACAAAAATCCTCTGGTGGCCAACTGACAAAATCCTACGGGATGTGAACTATAACCCATTACTAAAAGGCACATGTAAAGTCTGGTCAACGATAAGACAGAGTTTAGAACCCACCCCATCACCTCTTATGCCTGCGAACTTAGTACCAAATATTGTCACAAATATAGATTCCCCATACTTAGAACTCTTGGATAAACTAAAAGATCATTCTTTATCTGATCTCTTCACATTAAACAAAGCCCCGACACATGCAGAACTACTAAGATTGCTTAATACCCCACATATAAATGCCCTCCACTTTGCGCACTTTCGTAAGGTAACGGAGAGATTTTGTCACGGACAGTGTACAGGAAACAAGACAAAGCAACATGCATATATGACTGAGTGGATCCAAAGCTAAGGAACCAAAAGGGGGACCCCTGCACAAGACCTGAGATTTTCCCTGGCTGCTCAGCCTATGCAAAGATTCCAGAGGTGGAAGGTTGCATATCCACGTACCTCGACTATATAACCCCTGAACACCCTACAATAGTGAGGGGACACGACCACCGTCTCTGTTCATATCAGTGAGTGGTTTAACAATAGAGGAATAATTCAAAATAAACTTCCTGTAATAATTGGCAAAGCCCAAAAACCGCATCAGCGCCTTCTGATTCTCAGGAAGCTCCCACTCAAGCACAGCGCGGACCTTCTCGGGGTCCATGCGAAAACCAGAAGCGAAGAGAAGGAACCTTCATGTTTTTCTTGAAGGATGCAGACTTCTTCCTGTACCACTGCTTGAAGAAGGTGTCTTCCAGAAACTGGCAGTAGGACTGGGAGTTGAGCTTGACTCCATCCTCAACCCGAAAAGGCCCCACAAGCTCATCTTTGATGATACCAGCCCAAACCAGTACTCCACCTCCACCTTGCTGGTGTCTGAGTCGGACTGGAGCTCTATGCCCTTTACCAATCCAGCCACGGGCCCATCCATCTGGCCCATAAAGACTCACTCTCATTTCATCAGTCCATAAAACCTTAGAAAAATCAGTCTTGAGATATTTCTTGGCCCAGTCTTGACGTTTCAGCTTGTGTGTCTTGTTCAGTGGTGGTTGTCTTTCAGCCTTTCTTACCTTGGCCATGTCTCTGAGTATTGCACACCTTGTGCTTTTGGGCACTCCAGTGATGTTGCAGCTCTGAAATATGGCCAAACTGGTGGCAAGTGGCATCTTGGCAGCTGCACGCTTGACTTTTCTCAGTTCATGGGCAGTTATTTTGCGCCTTGGTTTTTCCACACGCTTCTTGCGACCCTGTTGACTATTTTAAATGAAACGCTTGATTGTTCGATGATCACGCTTCAGAAGCTTTGCAATTTTAAGAGTGCTGCATCCCTCTGCAAGATATCTCACTATTTTTGACTTTTCTGAGCCTGTCAAGTCCTTCTTTTGACCCATTTTGCCAAAGGAAAGGAAGTTGCCTAATAATTATGCACACCTGATCTAGGGTGTTGATGTCATTAGACCACACCCCTTCTCATTACAGAGATGCACATCACCTAATATGCTTAATTGGTAGTAGGCTTTCGAGCCTATACAGCTTGGAGTAAGACAACATGCATAAAGAGGATGATGTGGTCAAAATACTAATTTGCCTAATAATTCTGCACTCCCTGTAGCGATCCTCTCAGGTTCGGAAAGATTGTATAAACGAGATTTAGGCAGTTTGGCGCCTGGGATGAGATTAATAGGGCAATCGTACTCCCTGTGAGGGGGCAAATCCTGAACTCCACTCTCAGAGAAGACATCCGAAAATTCAGAGAGAAAAGATGGTACAGTCTTAGTAGCAACCTCAGAAACAGATGTCGTGAGGCAATTCTCTCTGCAAAAGTCACTCCAACCATTTATTTGCCTCGCTTGCCAATCAATGGTGGGGTTATGTTTAGTGAGCCAGGGTAGCCCCAACACTAGAGGAGTAGGCAAACCGCTAAGGACGAAACATGACACATCCTCAACATGAGCATCACTCACAATTAAACGGATATTGTGAACTATGCCCTTTAATGATTTCTGAGAAAGTGGAGCTGAATCAATAGCGAAAACAGGAATATCCTTTCCCAAAGTGCGCACCTGGAAACCATGAGTTATCGTAAATTGATTATCAATGAGATTGACCGCTGCTCCACTATCCACAAAAATCTCACAAAAAATGTTCTTGCTCTCTAGCACCACCCTAGCCGGCAGGACAAAACGGGAACTACAAGCAAACGGAAAACCTTCAATTTCCGCCTCAACCCTGCCAATAGTAACAGACGGAACATTTTTAAAAGATTTTTTCCTCTTTGTTTCTTTATTACTCCCAGAAAACTGCCTGAATCTCCTAGAGGGACAAATATTTGCCAAATGATTTATACAAACCCTCCCATGCAAGCTGAATCTTCTATTGTCAGAAGCAATCAACCCGAGCTGCATGGGCTCCTGCTAAGAAGGGGCTGACAGCGACTGAGACCCCTGCGCACAGAATGGGACCGCTGCACTGTCCTGGGACTGAGTATGACAGGAAGTGGACATCTCTCCTCTCTCTCTAAGATGCCTGTCAATACGAACGGCCTGAGACATAGCAGAGTCCAAAGAAATAGGCCTCTCATGAAAGGCAAATGCATCTTTCAATCCCTCTGAAAGACCATGGCAAAATTGACTTCGGAGTGCAGCATCATTCCAGAGTGCAGCATCATTCGCAGTTGCTTCCAATCATCCCCTGAGGAAGCAAAACGCGAAACACGTGTAGGGATCCAGGAGGACTTGGTCTGTATCGATTTTTGTATTTTCCCCTAGTCATTGTTTACAATTTGCACTATGCACCTTATATTGTATTGACTGTTAGCCGTGTAGGAATATACCCTGCACGGTTTGGGATTATCTATTGTCATTTGTTTTACAACAGACCAATTAACGTTATCCTGTGTGGCATTGTGCTGCTCATTTATATGTATGGATATGTAATTTTTATCATTGTAAGTTCAATAAAAGTTTTTGTACTTGTTCAAACTAAGCTGTTCTGAGTCCAGTTTTGGTTTAAAATATCATTCCAACCAGTATCAACTGCCCATCTCCGAAATTCTGAGCAGTATATTTCTGCGGATTGTTTACCCTGGCATAATAGACGTAGTCTAGACTCAGCCAGAGCAATACGATCCGGATCATCATATATCTGACCCAGGGCTAAAAAGAATTCATCCACTGAACGGAGAGGCCGTGCCCCCTCCGGCAGCGAAAAGGCCCAGGACTGAGCGTTACCCCTGAGCAGCGATATAATGATCCCCACCCTCCATTCCTCATCACCAGAGGAATGGGGAAGAAGGCGAAAATGGAGTTTGCAAGCCTCTCCAAAACGCACAAAATTCTCACTACCCCCGGAGAACGTATCCGGGAGTAAGATCTTAGGCTCAGAACAAACTCCATGAACGCAAGCTGAACCGGTCACTTGAAGCTGAGAAAAAAAAGTCTTACGGAGATCAGCTACCTCCAATGAAAGACCCTGGAAGCGTTCAGCCAAAAGTGAAACCGGATCCATGCTTGAGACGGTTTTGGCGGCTTATAATGTCACGGACGGTGTACAGGAAACAAGACAAAAGCAACATGCATATATGACTGAGTGGATCTAAAGCTAAGGAACCAAAAGGGGACCCCTGCACAAGACCTGAGACTTTCCCTGGCTGCTCAGTCTATGCAAAGATCCCAGAGGTGGAAGGTTGCATATCCACGTACCTTGACTATATAACCCCTGAACACCCTACAATAGTGAGGGGACACGACCACCGACTCCCTACACCAGACACGGAGGAAGTCAGGGTCACCTGGGATCCAGCAAACAGAAAATAACAGATAAATGTTCAGCACTTAACTTAGTAGCAGACAGGAAAACAAGATCAGCATGCACACACACTCCAGGAAGTAGTATAAGCCGCCCAGTAATGCATTATGAGGCGGAATTTAAAGGGATGCAATCAGTCCAACTCCATGACAGCTGAGAGAGGCTAACGAGATGAGGAACTGAACAGCACAACAAAGAGAACTCAAGGAGGAGGTTCTGAAAGGCCTCTGTCAGAGCTTCTCAGCTGTCTGGTTGTGACAGATTTCTTGCGGCTTTCTCGATCAATAGGCAACTTACCTCATTTGAAACTCTCCTTAAAGCAGATCAGGCTTCATCGAGAAGAGTGGGAAACTTATATGCTCAAATTAGCTCCCCGCAGACTGCTATAAAGCCAGCTTTTCTTGCTGAGTGGGAAAAAGAATTGAATATCACACTTTCAGACATTGAAGCAAAAACCATTCTAGCCACATCACAAGGTTTCTCTCAATGTGTTAGGCTACAAGAAAATCATTACAAGATACTGACCAGATGGTACAGGACACCGGAGTTCCTTTTTATACATAATCTTTCCCAAACAAACACCTGTTGGAGGTGTGAGACTGGTGAAGGTTCGCTGTCTCATATTTGGTATACATGCCCAGTGATCGCCACCTACTGGTCCCACATAGAACAAACAATCAACAAAGTCTGCACAACATCTTTAACACTGAAGATAGAACACATAGTGTTAGCGAGAGCATCGACCTCATACAGGCCATCTAAACTGAACCTAGCCACACATTTAATCGCAGCAGCAAAAGCGTTAGTTCCAGTTCACTGGCTCAGCAGAGACCCACCTACTCATTATGAATGGATGTCACGGCTGAGGATGGGGAAAACCCTCAGCCGTGCGATGCCGGAAGATGTTAACGGCTGCTTGGCCAGGACGAGAGAATTAGGGAGCAGGTCACCTCCTAACGCATCCCTAATCCGACCCTAACTCCTAGCTGCATGGGCCGACCTTGAAGGTAGGAGGGCCCATGCTCAGGAACCTCGGATCCCTACTCACCCTCCGCTGGTCCCTGAACTAGGAGTAGGGTAAGACGACCTGTTCCTTCTGTTCCTTGCAGGGAAAAGGGGAACAGAAACAGTCCTATGGATATGGCAGGTGAACTGCACTAGTTCCAGCCACCTGCCACAGCCTTGCTGACTGGATCCCTGTGCTGGCAAACTAAAGTCCACACAATACAAATGAACACAGCAAACACACATCCACACACAGGAACCCAGATCCATAGCTGCACCAAATAACAAAAGGAAAACACCAACAGAACATCACATAAACTTATAACCACAAGGGTGGCCCCCACTGGCAGATGGAATACACAGGAGGATGCTCCAGCTAACCATGGCTGAAGTACCCCTCTGAACTGCACTATTCACTGAGGCTTTTATAGGCCCAAGTAGTCACACCCACACAGACACACCCAGTGTTCACACACACAGAAGGGAATTAACCCTTCAAACACAAGGCAAGGGAAGACGGCCACTTAAAGGGGAATACACACATAAACAAACACACTTCACCTGTTGCCGCGGGCAATGGCATGCGTGGCAATCATGTCCTGGGGATCAGCCAAAGGGCTGAGACACTGCCACCGCATGCACACAACACCACACGTTGCCACGGGCAACCAAGTGAAGGAAAGTGTCACAAAACATAGCCCTAGGCCGTGACAATGAACCCAGAAAGTTGATCAAATTTGCAAATTTGAGGAGATTTCTAGCTATAACAATAGAACTAGAGACAAGTTTCTTAGGATTTGGAGCTCATGGCGAGACTTCCAGTCATCAAGAAACGCTGCGTATTAGCCACTGAGACCAAATTACCTCCCCTAAGGACCCTTTGCATTGAGAAATGTTGTTTTCTTGACAAAGGATGCGTCAAGAAAATGATGCACTAAAGATAACTAGATAAATGATAAGCAGTATATGCGTCTGTGACGTTTAGTGATGTTATGTGCTAAAAAAATTGTTTATTTAGCACAGTTGTTTTTTTTTTTTTCACAGTGGTCAACTGAGGTTAGGTCATGTGATATTTTTATAGAGATGTTTGATACGGGCGCGTCAATACATAATATTATATGGAGAAAAAAAAATGCCCTTTTTTTTCACATTTTTAGTTAACTTTATTTTGGTAAAAGGGCCCCATGCCATTAAAGGGCCCTATTCACTTTAATGGTAGGCGAACCTGAAAAAACATTAGCTCATATTTGCAGCCACCAAATACTTAGTAGAAGTGTACACATAGTCCCACAACATGGACAGTGACATACTAGATGAGGGTCAATGACAAAAATTCCAACAAAAAATATGTATCTTAATCAGGGGACATTTTTATCCGTCTTAAAGGGAAATTCTCTGAAATGAAATCGCAATGCAATTACTTCAAGTTATATTAATTGCATTGCGATTTCAACTTAGAGCTGTGTTTCTAATGGGTCAGCTTGCTAGAATTAACGAAGTTAACGAATATGGAATATAGCAGTGCTAAGTTGAAATCGCAATGCGATTAATATAACTTGAAGTAATCGCATTGTGATTTCAACTTAGCACTGCTATATTCCATATTCGTTAACTTAGTTAATTCTAGCAAGCTGACCCATTAGAAACCCAGCTCTAAGTTAAAATCGCAATGTGATTACTTCAAGTTATAATAATCGCATTGCGATTTCAACTTAATTCTCACATCCGACAGTACATTCTAGTATGGAGGCGTTCCCATAGTGATGGGGACACTCCTTGAGCATGGAAGTCGGCAGAAGCTGCAACGGGCACTGACTGGAGCAACGAGGAAGCCAGGAATCCTCAGAACAGGTAAGAAGTACTTTTGGGAGGTGGGAAAGAAAAAATATAACAATAAAAAAAAAAGAATATTCGAAATAACAAATTTATAGCGCTATATTCGAAATATTTGCGAATTAGCGAAGTGCCGATATTCACGAAAAAAATTTGCTATTCGAATATTTGCGCTCAACACTAGAGGCACGGTGGAGGCCTCAGGCGCCCTCCCTTAAATCTGGCCCTGTAGTTATGTTAAGAAAGGTGGTGTTGCATTAAGAGTCCTAGTATGCTCTGTGTCCCACATCCTGAAACCACCACTACTTTCCATGTCTTTTGAGCAGTTTTAAACAAATTCTGACTCTGAATCGTGAAAATTTGATCTGTTAGATGAGGTCTATCCATTTGTGCAGAATCAAAACACAGCATGCCTGTGGCAGCTAAATTTGTGTTTATTGAGAAGAGTGGAGTAGAACAAAGGTGGTCCTCTGTTGTAGCCCACATTCTGCATTGTTTCTTGATTTTCAGTTCATGAGATCTTCGTGAGCAATTTTACTACATGCACAAGCACAAGTTATAAATTATATTTGTAATTGAAAGTAAAAATAACTAGGAATGTGTTTGCTGAACTTTATTACAAAATAATGGTGTAACTGAGATAAAGGAAGAGAAGAAGCTCTTACTAGCTCATGAGTGACAGCTGTGGCCTACAGCCATGCAGTCTGCTTGAATTTGGACATGTGCATGTTTCTCCTGAAGCTTTGAGCTGGCTGTGAAATTTACATTTTACAGTTCCATATCATTCGGGCATTGTAAGAACTTTTTTTCTGGTTATTTTAAAAGAAAATAGAAGCCCCCAAAAATATGATATCTTCTTTATTTTTAGCAGAATTGATAAAATGATTGCATTTTTTCAGATCATGTTGCTCAGATGGAGATGAAACGACAATAATATATTGAGGAATAAAGTCCTAAAGTTTATATTGCAAATGTATTCTGTTTATAAAAAGAAGGCCATACCCTGGTGTAAAATTCAGTTGTCACCCGATGATGTATTTTAACCTATGACGTCCGAAGGACAATCTAAAAGAGAGCACGTATTGACTGCTATGCGCATGCCATAAATATTCAGCCTAATCTGCATACTTTTGGCTATTCATAATTGGTTGAATGTGCGATACCAATTATTAAAATTTCCAGCATTATGGTGCTGCACCAAATCTATATAGCAATAAAATCAGATAACTGAGCTCAGTATTATTTCTAGTTAACATAAGGAGTTTCATTAGGCTTGGACATCTGGAACAACTCTTTTGCACTGTTACCTTTCAGCCACATTATCATACCATCAAACCTGGAGATGCACAAAGCACCTATAGGTGCACTATGCCCAAATTGCTTTGGAATTCAATGAGGGCATTGATAATTATATAGCTACGCTATGGCTGAAAATGATATGATATGGGGCTCTGAGACTATTATTATTATGGGGCCTGGTGGTTCTTAATGTAATGGGATTATGTTTGGCTATCGCTGTTAAGGAAGCACTGTGTCACAGTAATGGGGGCTGTCAGCAATGTAGAGGCAATGAGGTTCTCTCTGGTATGGTTGCACTGTGGTGGTCACTGTTGTAGGGACTCTGTGACTTATCAATATGGACAGACTACTCATTTATTCTTGAGGTGCTGTATGTTTTACCTGATTAAATAAGTCTACTTTAACACTGGTGTTTTGGTTTCCATTTGTGAGATCCGTTTCAGGGCCCTCACAAGCGGTCCAAAACGGATCAGTTTTGCCCTAATGCATTCTGAATGGATAAGGATCAGCTCAGAATGCATCAGTTTGCCTCCATTCCACCTCCATTCCGCTCTGGAGGAGGAAAACCAAAACGCTCCTTGCAACGATGCAGAGGCAAATGGATCCATCCTGACACACAATGTAAGTCAATGAGGACGTATCCGTTTTCACTGACACAATCTGGCACAATAGAAAACGGATCCGTCCCCCATCGACTTTCAATGGTGTTCAAGATGGATTTGTTTTGACTATGTTACAGATAATACATACTGATCCATTCTGAACGGATGCATGCGGTTGTATTATCTGAACGGAAGCATTTGTGCAGATATTTTGGCCCACATTTAATAATGTGAGTGCACCTAGCTTTTGGCGTAAATTTTATAACAAAAAAAATATAACAATTTGCTTCTGTGTATAGTCTAAAAGGGGTTGTGATTTAATGGAAAAAGAGTAAGGCATTAGAGGGGTGTGGCCTAAAATGATTTGCAGCAAAATGGCACTAGAATTCTGGCATTACATTCTTGTGTAATGTACAACAACCAATAGTTGGAATATAGTTTATCCCTGATCATCCAGAATGAGCCACTTAGAAAAATCTAGTGCAGGTTTAGACAACCTGGCTAAGTGTATACAATTTATAGAATTAGGAAATCTACCCAAATACTGCAAATAAAAGGATAAAGTAGACAACACACAAATCTACCTCTCTGGTCCAGACATCACCACCTTACTATCCAGAATCCCACAATGCCTATCTTCCATATCCTCCTTCTGAAATTCCTTCAGAATTTATCATCTTTCCCCCATCTGGCTCAACCCCACCCCCAAGAGACTTATCTATAACAATCAATGGCTGCACACTCTCCCCGGTCAACCAAGTCCAAAACCTTGGAGTGACCTTGGATTCTGCCCTCTCCTTCAGACCACATATCCAAGCCCTTTCCACCACCTGCCGCCTCCAACTCAAAAATATCTCCCGCATCCACGCATTCATCAACCAAGAGTCTGCAAAAATTGTCATTATCTTCCGACTAGACTACTGCAACATCCTCCTCTGTGGCCTTCTATCTAGAACTATCACACCCCTTCAATCTATCGTCAACTCTGCTGCCCGACTAATCCACCTCTCCCCTCGTTACTCCTCTGCCTCTCCCCTCTGCCAGTCCCTTCACTGGCTCCCTATTGCCCAGAGAATTCAGTTCAAAATACTAGCAAATATGTATAAGGCAGTCCACGACCTGTCTACTCCGTACATTTCTGAACTACTTTCCCGATACATCCCCACGTGTAATCTCCGATCCTCACAAGACCTTCTTCTCTCCTCTCCTCTTATCACCTCTTCCCACAATCGCCTCCAAGATTTCTCCCGTGTATATCCCATACTTTGGAGCTCTCTACCCCAACGTATCAGGCTCTAAACTTCAGTGGAATCTTTCAAAAGAAACCTGAAAACCCACCTCTTTAGACAAGCCTAGAAGCAGTGACCCTGCTGCCTCTATACAGTGATGACCAGTTTAGCCCTCACCTACTGTGTCCTTCTCGCATCCCTTGTATATTGTAAGCCCTCACAGGCAGGGCCCTCTCTCCTTCTGTACTAGTTTGTAACTCATCTTGTATATGCTTAGTGCACTTGTCTGTATTATGTATACCCCTTATCATATGTACAGTGCCATGGAATTAACGGTGCTTTAATAATAAATAATAATAAAAGCACAAAGCAAGGATGTAAGTGCCAACGAAATCTAAATCTCAAGCACCCAAACAAAATAAAACAAAGGTAAAGCAATGTGGATCCAATGGTGTGTATTCACCCAAGGTCCACAATGCAACATTTCAGCTGCCAAATGAATCCAAAGATTCGAATAAATTAATTAAAAACTGCGCCTGGGGCCATTTTACTGTCAATTATGATGGGGAAAAACCTTGAGGGGGAAGAAGACAGAGGCTCATGTGATACTGGGAAAATGTGGGGGCAAGGCTTCCCCTGATTGGTCAGAGGCTGAAAAATAGACTGGATCAGCCAATCAGGGGGCAGTAGGTAGGGAGATGCATAGCTGAACCAGTAAAATTGCCATTCTGTGTTCAGTTTCTGAACTGGAAGGAGTGTGGGTGAGAGCGTCTACCAAAAAAGGATTGCAGTCACAAGCAACTATTGTGGTGTGATAGGGACACTGTAGGGAGAGCATAGGGAAAGAATAGAAATATATAAATGTGTATATTTTAGGGATTTTGATCTTGGAAATGTTGAGGGTGTTGGTCACACTGTGCTTAAAGCTGCTTGCTGCAGCAGCAATTCATCCTACCAGTTCTACATAACAAAACTATCTCCTGCAAGAAGAAAAAAATAATATTATGGACAGAGAGACAGTTTCTACAGTTCCTTATTGCTAGCATATCACCCCAATAGCATTCTGTTCCAAATGCTAAGCAAGTGTACATTTTTTTCCCCCAGTGCATTATATATGTCTGTGTTATTAAACAAGTTGCATTATAGCAAAAGCATTTTATGGCAATAATGCCATTTTTATACCAGTGCTATTAAACTCATACATGATTCAAAGATATTTCACCTTGTCATACTTCTTGGGGCACCAAAGAAAAATTATAGTTGGTTCCTCTCTGTCTTCATTGCTCCCTCTTCTTTTTTCCTAAGAAGAGGGAGCTAAACACCACCACATGCTATGGAAGATACTCAAGAGAGTCTCTCCGTTGATAACTTGTGCGTGAGCAGTCGTTTGGAATGCCATGAAAGGGAGATTCATGGGGAGGAGGGGACTAGCTATGTTGGTGGTAGTTACACTTGTAGCCATGGTGGTGGCTGTAGGGGCAGTGGTAGTGAGAGTGGCAAATGAAGCAAATAGGAAGCAGGAAATCGAGATGTGGGCACCAGAGAAGATTTTTAGCTGCATCCTCTATGTCTTCACTGACCCCTCTTAATGAAGTGTCTTCTTTTTCCTAAGAAGAGGCAATAAAACCCCACCTCATGCCATAGAAGATACATGCAAGTCTCCCTGTTGGTAACTTGGGTGTGAGCAGTTGTTTGGAATGCCATGAGTAGGAGATTCATGAGGCTCTTCTAGCCATGGTGGTGGCAGCAGTAGGGGCAGTGGTAGCAAGAGTAGCCGTTAAAGAAAATACAAAGTAGGGAATCAAGAAGGGGGCCATGGACCTCATAATGACATATCACAGTCTGATAAAAGTGGCGGGGAGGGGGAGGAATCTGTTGATGCTAGTGTGTTGGACAGGATCTGGGAGCCAAATTGCGTTCAAGACCTTAGGGATGAAGAGAGAAAGAGCAAAACTTACTAAACAAATTAACAAAAAGAGATATGATGTTTTAATTTAAAAAAATCGGAGTCCTAGGAGACTAGAGGGTTTTATATATCAATTTTCATGGAAATTATAGCAAGTTTGATTTGCAACTAATCGATTCTGGTCCGAACTGAACGGTTTGAAAAATGTGTTGAATCGGACCAAAGTGAAACTCAAGAAGTTCACTCATCTCTAATTCAGAAGCTAAAACCATCTCTGGTTAGCTGTGTCAACAGTTGGTGCATTGGTAACCTATACAAAGAGAACAGAGTCCTAACGCAAAGTAATATGTTTTTAAAAGCTGTTTGAAAAAAACTTGAAGAAAATTAGGACTTGGAGGCCACTACGTGACAGAGGCTCCTGGGCACGTGCCCTCCCTATAATCCAACATAGTATATATAGTATGATCTGACGTTAAGTCTTCTATCATGTGTTAGCATTTCCTAGAAAGGTACACACATCAGACATTTAGGTGAATGTTATGAAAATGTCACAATCATCATTCATTGAAATTTTGTTTAGCTCAATATTTTGAGTCCCTTGGCGTACAGATTATTTCTGAGGGCAATTGTGTCTTTCTTTAGAGAAAAGAAAAAAATCCCAGCTGCATCAATAAATATCTAAACTTTCTGACAAGGTCACTTAATCATCAGCAGAGCTGGCTGGGTCCACACCGCCTTATCAGTGCGGCTACTGTCTCTTTCTGAAGATATTGAATGCTACATGTGCATGTTTCTTAATTGCTATTCAGAGGCAAATCTTCCTGCACTGAGCTTTCCCTTTCTGATGTGCTACTGTCATTGTGAGTAGATTATCTTACTATTAAACCGGTATAGCTTCCTTCTGCCAATCCCCCACTGATTTACTCCTTAAAACTCTCGAGATAAAGAAAAACCTTCAGTTCAGAAATGCTAATTGCAAAGGTCAGAACTATGCAAAAACGTGCTGCTTCATTTTCTGCCTTTAATCATTGTTAGCAATGTTGCGTTATTACAAATTTATGATACACTTGACAGTTACAAGTAAATATAGCAATGGATTCTGTATGCTGTATACTTTAACTTGATCTTGTTAAATTGAATGTGTCACCTATCATTTTTTCTGCCAGTTTAAATGAGATAGTGACAGATATCCTTATTTCTACTGTATTTTTTTATTGTAACTTTTTGTATTCTATTTCCTGGACAGGGTTATGGGGACAACCATCTTGACTAAACTGTTGCTAACAGCATTTGGAGATATGCACCATGGGCCAAGACATAATGGACTGGAGGGGACTCCTTTGAGTTTTAAAGAAGAGTTTTCTAAACATGTTGTGTGACCTTGTACAAGAAAGGAGTAATTAAGATATGATAATCCTCTATTGCAAATGGTGGATCCTGTGTTATCTATAACTAGCTGATATCTGTCATTGTAATCTTGCCTGTAATGATAATGATATGACTGCTGAAAAGTGATCTGTACAGACTAAGGGCTCATTCAGACGGCCGTATGCTGTCCACAAAAATGAGGATCCTTTTTTGTGGACAGTTCAGCATTTCCACAAAAAAATGGATTGCATTCCGTTTTTTTGCTGATCCATAGACTTCAATAGGGCTGTGTCCTGATTTTCACTGGCAAGTATAGAACATGTTTAATTATTTTTTTCTGAGCCATGCAATGGAAGATAAGGGCCCCATAGAAGTGAATGGGATGGCATCTAATCTGCAAAAAACGTATCCGCATTTTTGCAGACAGCATATGGCCGTCTGAATGAGCCCTAAAGATGAGCCAATTTCCTAATATTAATTTCATCCCGATTCATCCGAATCAGCAAAGAAATTTGATTCGGGTACGAATCCATTCTACCCAAATTGAAAATGCTTTAAATGTCAGATTCATTCGGAAGCTGCATTCTTAGGGCCGCTTCACACGAGCGGATGCCGTGCGTGGCATCCGCTCCGTGAAAGAGTGCCAAGACCTGCTGCAGACTGCAGAGGCACGGAGCAGTAACATGACTGTTAATGCTCCGTGCCTCTCTGTGATCTCTTTACTGCGAAATCACATGATTTCGTAGTAAAGAGATCACAGAGAGGCACGGAGCATTAACAGTCATGTTACTGCTCCGTGCCTCTGCAGTCTGCAGCGGGTTTTGGCACTCTTTCACGGAGCGGATGCCACGCACGGCATCCGCTCGTGTGAAGCGGCCCTTAGTGAGAGGAGGGACAGTGTAGCTGCTGCTGATTTAATAGGGAAATCGATAGCTAGGCAAGTGTATTCAGTGTCCACTGCAGCCCTTTTTAGGGCTAGAACATCAGTCTGCTTTTTTTTTTTCCTGTGTAATATAATTGCAGTTGCCTGCCTGCCTGCCAGCGTGTGTGTCAGGCTCACAGCCCTGCAAGTCCATAGTGTCCCAGCGCCATTCATATCTGGTGTCACATTCGATTACATTTAAAGAAAAACAACAATTTTGACTGTAAATAACTAGCAGTCAGTTGCACACACGTGTTTGTGTGTTTAAGGCCCAGTGCAGTGCATAGTGTCACCAGCGCAACTCATATCTGGTGTCACATTCGATTCTATTTAAAGAAAAAAAAAATTTGACTGAATAAACAGCAGTCAGTTGCACACGTGTTTGTGTGTTTAAGGCCCAGTGCAGTGCATAGTGTCACTTCAGCGCCATTCATATCTGGTGTCACATTCGATTCCATTTAAAGAAAAAAAACTATTTTGACTGAATAAATAGCAGTCAGTTGCCTGCACGTGTTTGTGTGTTTAAGGCCCAGCTGCAAGTCCATAGTGTCACTTCAGCGCAACTCAAATTTTGTGTCACAGTAGCTTGCTCGCATAGTACAACTTAACTAATCTAAAAAAAATTACAGGCAGAGGCAGGCCACCCCGCAGGGGGCGTCGTGTTTGTGGTGCTGTGATTCCCTTTGGTACTAGACTAATGCCCAGTGTAAAGAGGCCACGTACCCTGAACTCGAAATGTTCTGAGGACATAGTTGACTGGCTAACACAGGACACCTAATCTTCTACAGCTTCCGCTTGGAACCTTGACGCACCATCCTCATCCAGCTCAGCTTCGGGCACCTCTCAAGTTACCACTCGTCCGCCTGCCGCCACCACCAACACTAGCACCACAGCCGCTTCACTTGATCTGTCAGAGGAGTTATTTACACATCACTTGGAAGAAATGAGTGATGCGCAACCATTATTGCAAGAGGATGTAGATAACAGGGATATGTCTCAGTCAGGCATCATTACACAGATGGACGTACGGTGTGATGATGATGATGCTGCTTCCTTTGCTGAGTTGTCAGATACAAGTGAAGCGGTTGATGATGACGATGTGTTCGTAGATGTCACGTGGGTGCCCGCTTGAAGAGAAGAAGAACAGGGGGAAAGTTCAGATGGGGAGACAGAGAGGAGGAGGAGACGAGTTGGAAGCAGGGGGAGGTCGTCGCAAGGAGCTGTTGCCACCACCAGAATGCCGTCATTGCAAAGCTCAGCAGTGTGGCATTTTTTTGTGTGTCTGCCTCTGATAACAGCGATGCCATTTGCAACCTGTGGCAAAAGAGTCGTGGGAAGTCCAACACCCACCTAGGTACAACTGCTTTGCGAAGGCACATGATCTCACATCCCAAACGCCTATGGGATCAACACATGAGTAAAAGCAGCACACATACTCAAAGCCACCATCCTCCTCCTGGTCCAGCATCTTCAGCCACGTCAACCACTGCTGTCCTCCTTGCCCCCTCTGAACCACCCGCCACTACGCCTCTCGCCTTGAGCCGTTCCTGCTCATCTGCCCACAGTCAGGTGTCTGTCAAGGACATGTTTGAGCGTAAGAATCTAATGTCACAAAGTCACCCCCTTGCCTGGCATCTGACAGCTGGCTTATCGGAACTCTTAGCCCGCCAGCTTTTACCATACAAGCTGGTGGAGTCTGAGGCCTTCAAAAAATTTGTAGCTATTGGGACACCGCAGTGGAAGGCACCCGGACGAAATTTATTTGCACAAAAGGCAATCCCCAACCTGTACTCGATTGTGCAAAAGGAAGTCATGGCATGTCTGGCACACAGTGTTAGGGCAAGGGTCCATCTGACCACTGATACCTGGTCTGCAAAGCACGGTCAGGGCAGGTATATCACCTACACTGCGCATTGGGTAAACCTGCTGACGGCTGCCAAGCATGGAATGCGTGGCTCTGCAGAGGAGTTGGTGACACCGCCACGACTTGCAGGCAGGCCTGCTGCCTCCTCCTACTCCATCTTCTTCCATAACCTCCTCGGCTGAGTCCTCTTCTGCTGCTGCATTTTGCTCCACATCAATGGCACCCCCCAGGCTCCCCAGGGGCTATTCCATATCCCGGATACGACAGTGTCACGCCGTCTTGGGGTTGACTTGCCTGAAAGAAGATTGTCACACTGGACCAGCACTCCTGTCCACCCTGAACGCACAGGTGGATCAGTGGCTGACTCCGCACCAACTGGAGATCGGCAAAGTGGTGTGTGACAATGGAAGCAATTTGTTGGCGGCATTGAATTTGGGCAAGTTGACACATGTGCCGTGCATGGCACATGTGTGTAATCTGATCGTACAACGCTTTGTGCATAAGTACCCAGGCTTACAGGACGTCCTTAAGCAGGCCAGGAAGGTGTGTGGCCATTTCAGACGTTCCTACACGGTCATGGCGCACTTTTCAGACATTCAGTGCTGAAACAACATGCCAGTGAGGCGCTTGATTTGCGACAGCCCGACACGTTGGAATTCAACACTCCTAATGTTCGACCGCCTGCTCCAACAAGAAAAAGCCGGCAACGATTTTTGTATGACAGGGGTGCTAGGACAGCCTCTGCAGAGCTGGGAATTTTTTTGCCACGTTACTGGACGCTCATGCGCAATGCCTGTAGGCTAATGCGTCCTTTTGAGGAGGTGACAAACCTAGTCAGTCGTACAGAAGGCACCATCAGCGACATCATCCCATTTGTTTTCTTCCTGGAGCGTGCCCTGCGAAGAGTGCTGGATCAGGCCGTAGATGAGTGTGAAGAGGAAGAGGAAGAGTTGTGGTCACCATCATCACCACCAGAAACAGCCTTATCAGCATCGCTTGCTGGACCTGCGGCAACGGTGGAAGAGGAGTCTGAGGAAGAGGAGTCAGAGGAGGAATGTGGCTTTGAGGAGGAGGAAGACCAACCACAGCAGGCATCCCAGGGTGCTCGTTGTCACATATCTGGTACCCATGGTGTTGTACGTGGCTGGGGGGAAGAACAGACAATAAGTGAGATCAGTGAGGACGAGGAACGGGACATGAGGAGCTCGGCATCAGACCTTGTGCAAATGGGGTCTTTCATGCTGTCATGCCTGTTGAGAGACCCTTGTATAAAAAGACTGAAGTAGAACGACCTGTACTGGGTGGCCACGCTACAAGACCCCCAGTATAAGCAGAAAGTGCCTGAAATGTTACCGAATTACCGGAAGTCGGAAAGGATGCAGAAGTTCCAAAATAAATTAAAAAGTATGCTTTACACAGCGTATAAGGGTAATGTCACAGCACAACGGGAATCTAACAGGGGAAGAGGTGAAAGTAATCCTCCTCCTCCTACCACGACAACGCCGGCAAGGACAGGACGCTTTACAGACGTGTTGTTGATGGAGGACATGCAGAGCTTTTTAAGTCCTACGCATCACCACAGCCCTTCAGGATCCAGCCTTAGAGAACGACTCGACCGACAGGTAGCAGACTACCTCACCTTAACTGCAGATATCGACACTCTGAGGAGCGATGAACCCCTTGATTACTGGGTGTGCAGGCTTGACCTGTGGCCTGAGCTATCCCAATTTGCGATAGAACTTCTGGCCTGCCCCGCTTCAAGTGTCCTGTCAGAAAGGACCTTCAGTGCAGCAGGAGGTATTGTCACTGAGAAGAGAAGTCACCTATGTCAAAAAAGTCTAGATTACCTCACCTTTTTTTAAGATGAATGAGGGATGGATCCCAAAGTGACTGACAGTGGTCGATAAATTCGACTAAAAAAGGCCTGATGACTGAGATAAGCTGCTGTATTTTATCTCTGAATGCTGGATGACTTCCGTGACTTATCTGCCACCAACGAGGGTTCAAGCCGCAATGTTTTAGGGCACTCTCTGCCTGGGAAACATACATTTTTCTGGCCGCTGCTACTGCAGCGGCTGCAACAATACCTAATTTTTCAGGCATGTGTACATGCCTAATTTTTCTGGCCTCTGGTGCTGCACTGTGGCTTCTAAAAAACAAACAAACCAAAAAGGCACATACATGTGTCAATTCCCTTTCGTGATCGTTACCTTGTTGTGGTGAAGGGGCTTGCATATCAGAATGAAGCGACCACCTCTATAAGTGTGTTGGCAATGGCAGTGTTGGCACACCCCAGATGATAAGGTCGTTGCTTCATTGTGAACCTGACCAAAAGCGATTGGCTGGATAATTTTGCATAGAAAAAACATACATTTTCTTTGTGATCATCTAAGGTGATCATTAAAGCCTACTAGGCCAACAATGGGCCCACACTGCAGAATCATTGTTTTCTGGGTCACTTAACTGTCACTGAACTACCTCAGCACGACCATAGGCTTTGAAAAAACCCCATCGCCTGCAATCTCCCAAACGTGCGCACGAGCACAGTCATCACTACACCAAGATTGACGCATAGAGGAATACAATTTATGTAATAAGTGTGTCAACTATTGACAACTCTTTGCGGTTGTCTAAAATCTATTACATACACGTCCCCTGATAGGGGACGTAACAGGTGATTAAACTGATAGGAATAGTGCAGCCGTATATGCGACTCTGAAAAAAGCCCCATGTGACAAGTTCTATATGAATATGATGAGGCAGGATCCCCCTGTTTGATGTCGGGACCTTCCAGATGTAGGATTTAGCATTTTTGCGAAAAACGTACCGAAAACGCATGTTACCACATATGCGTTTTTTGGGCGTTTTTTGTATTTTTTATATTCAGATATGTTTTTATATGTTTTTATATGGATTGATGTGTTTGCCATACATTTTATTTATTTATGTAGTTTTTACAATCAGTTTTTTTATATAGAATTTTTGATACTGAGTTTACAATGGATATATGATGGAATCTGTGATTATAAGAGGATTTGATCCAAGGACGGGAGATCAATATTGTTCTTATGGAGAGATAAATGAGAATGGGATTCCAGACCGGGTTTCCATGATGTCCCAATTAGATCAGTTCCACCCAGAGCTGGTCTTTTGGGGAGCTATAAAAGGCTGTGAAGTGCTCACTGTCGAGCACCATTGAGCTGGTGACATAGAAACATAGAATGTGTCGGCAGATAAGAACCATTTGGCCCATCTAGTCTGCCCAATATATCTGAATCCTATGAATAGTCCCTGGCCCTATCTTATATGAAGGATAGCCTTATGCCTATCCCATGCATGCTTAAACTCCTTCACTGTATTTGCAGCTACCACTTCTGCAGGAAGGCTATTCCATGCATCCACTACTCTCTCAGTAAAGTAATACTTCCTTATATTACTTTAAGTGTATAAAGTATCTCCTGCGACAATTTACAAAGAGAATCGCTCACAGGAACACTGTGGGAATTGCTATATATTCGCGAATACGATTGTTTCATATACCTATGTATATTCATGATTTTTTGGCGATTATTTGAGGTCCCTATTTATTGTTTATATTTTATGGAGGTTTTTCTGTTTTATGTATTGGCTCCCTATAGTGAATATGTAATAAATATGTATTATTGACTTAACCACTATACACTTGCTGCTCTCTTTTCCCAAACATGGAGTGCCCCTCATTGTCTATTGCTTTTTCCAGGAATAGTACTACTTAACACACCACACATATTGGGGTTGCACAGTACATTACACAGCGCACGCGCAGTGCCTCAAATTGGAATTAAGAGGACTGACCAAGCATCTTTTTCCATCTCCCGGTTCCTAAAATCGATGCCATATACACGTCCCCTGATAGGGGATGTAACAGGGATTAAACTGATAAGAATACTACTACTTAACACGCCACTCATATCTGGTGGCACATTCAATTGCACACGCAGTGCCCCAATTTTGAAGTAGGAGGACCGACCAAGCATCTTTTTCCATCTCCCGGTTCCTAAAATCGATGCCATATACACGTCCCCTGATAGGGGACGTAACAATGATTAAACTGATAGGAATAGTACTATTTAACACACCTTATAATAACGCAGAGAGAGGCAACGCAGAGAGAGGAGTCTGAAGAAGAGGAGTCAGAGGAGGAAGGTGGCTTTGAGGAGGTGAAAGACCAAACACAGCAGGCGTCCCACGGGGCTTGTTGTCACCTTTCGGGGACCCTTGGTGTTGTACGTGGCTGGGTGGAGGAAGAGACCTTCAATGACATCAGTGAGGACGGGCCATGGCTAGCTTGGTATCCAACCTTGTGCAAATGGGGAATTTGCGGTTGTGCAAATGGACTGTTTGCGGTTGTTTGCGGTGTGTTAAACAGGGAGTTTGGTCTGTTACTGTGAAGCGGGCGTAACCGTTACACTACCTGATCGATACAACATCATACCTGATGTTTTAAAGCACGTTATTCCAAACAATTTAGGAATGTTAGGTGATTTTTGCCCTTTATGGATTAAAACCCAACTCTGCGTCAACTACGTAATTTTCCATGGGAGTTTTTCCATGGATCCCCCTCCGGCATGCCACAGTCCAGGTGTTAGTCCCCTTGAAACAACTTTTCACTGTGGCCAGAAAGAGAGTCCCTGTGGGTTTTAAAATTTGCCTGCCCATTGAAGTCAATGGCGGTTCGCCCGTTCGCGAACATTTGTGAAAATTTGTGTTTGCTGTTCGCGACCGGAAAATTTTATGTTCGCGACATCTCTATCGAAGACCAGGATCCAGCTTCCAGTGGGTAGAACCGTGTTGTAATCCCAGGGGAGTATAATACAGATAGCAATCCCCAGAGTACATATAGCTGTCCCCCCACACATGAGATGAGACTCTATGTTGAGAAATCAAGAACTCTCTTTTTTGAAGACCAACTCAGAATATATACAGTTCAAGAAGTCTACCAACATAACTGAATCAAACATGAACGGCATGTAAACAGACATCCCCTCCCCAGTGTCCTAATAAAAGAATAGGGAGAGAGGAGACACATGTGATGGGATTATCTCCTGAGTGTAGGGTGATCTACTCCTCTACACCGCAGTCGGCTACTCCTAGAGTCAGCTATCTTAATCCTATCACTAACACAATAGAACAAAGGGACAAATAAACTAACACATTCATTGGGAGTCTCAGTGCAGAGTTAACCCTTTTTGTGTTGCAGGATTCACACCCTGCACCTTTAATGGGCAATAGAAAAGATGTGGCCTATACCTTCACACATAAATCAGGGTTAATAGTTCCTTGTAACCCCAAGAGGTCTGAGGGGGCCTCCATAGTTCTGGGTCCATTGTCCATAGGAAGGAGGCTAGCACGCTTCTCCAGCACCCCCATTGACGGTTCAGTCTGTTACAAATTGGTGGGACTAACATAATGAGTCAGCTTTTGTTCGTTGTTGTGAATAGAGAGGAGGGTTAGCCTCATAGACATTGAACTGACCTTTCAAATAATATTTGCTGACCAAGTATCACCTAAAATAACTTCAGAGTCAGTGCATTTAAAGATAAAGTAGCAGTATCATGTTTTTCTGGTACTTCCACAGCTTTTCTGAGCATTCCCCTCTCATTGTTACCATCTCTCATCACCCAGCACCCTCTTCGTACAGTACATCTCTATATTCAATATTCAAATAAGACTTATCTGTTACTGTATAGGAGTAAATTGGATTGAAAATGATTAGTCAAGCAATTCGCAGTTTCACTGTACCGGCCGTGCGTACTTACACGTGCATGGCTTAATCTTTGAGACAAGCATATGCTACTGGCAGGATCAACCAGGTAGGAGACGGAGCAGAGTAGAGGCAGAGTAGACAACACAATATTGGTCCCTGTGCAAGAAAAGTGTATGAATATGTAACCACTAGCTTAGGCATAGTGCTGAACGTCCTTAAAGAATCCAGTCCTGTATGGACACTTGCTAGAAGTACTCCATGGTATGGAGACTTTGAAATGCTCCATGGGAAACACATATGCAAAGAGGTATCTCCCAAGAAAGAGAACAATATCTTGAGTGCCACCTATTGGAAATTATCCATCGACTCACACGAAGCACTTTCAATAGTTGATGCTGGAGAGATGGTTCTCTTTCGTTAATGAAAAATCTTCGATGAAGTGTCAGTGTCTTCAGGGGTTTGTAAAGTA
Source organism: Bufo gargarizans (assembly GCF_014858855.1). Taxonomy (NCBI): domain Eukaryota; kingdom Metazoa; phylum Chordata; class Amphibia; order Anura; family Bufonidae; genus Bufo; species Bufo gargarizans. The sequence continues at coordinate 566,380,759 of NC_058080.1, forward strand.
AGTCAGTAGACTATTGGAAATGTTTTTATCTTTGGTGTTGAAGGACCCGATCCATGCATGGCTCCTGGGAAGCTACATAAGCTGCTGATATAGTATGTCCGTTTTTGCAGTCTCTGCAAAGCTGTACAGTTTCTTATGGTGCCATTAAACAAACGGCTAGACTTTACACAATTTGGGTGGGACCAGTTAACTTTTTTATGTTTTCCAACTCTTCTTGAACAGATGATATAGAGGAAAAGAGATCTGGCTGATATTCTTCCCTATCCACATTGAGAACAGATGCACACTCAGCCAACCCAAGAGTTCATATGTATGGTGGAGTCTGGAGAAATAGGAGTCTGCCAAATGTGTTTTTAGATGATAATTATTAAAGAGGTTTTCCAAGAATTTTGTATTGATGGCCTATCCTCCGTTGGAGTTGGTTACCACAGTGCTTCTCCTTTTCACTTCAATGGGAGAATTGCTGTCCACTGGACTATGATTGAAACTTTGCAGTTTCTGGCACCTATTTCTGGCACTGGAGTTACTAAGGAATAGCTAATCAGCGGTAGTGTGGGAGTTGAATGTCCACTGATCTGACATTGTGGCTACTTTTAATAAAGTAGTGATACAAGCCCAACAATAGCATCCATCAACTAAAAAGGCAACAATGACAGACCAACGACCAATGACCAAGGTTCAGAAAACATCTGCCTAACTTGTATGGCCGGCTTTGCTCTCATCAGTTTTCAGTACATTTGTTTTTTGCTATTCTAATTTGAAAGCATTGCAGAATATGTTGGTTCTACTGTATATTCATAAAGGTTCTCCTTAGTTGTTCAACAATCAGTTTTGTACATACACTGTATAGAGCTTGTTTGTAGGCCATAGCATATCCTATACAAGGTTTATTGTGACACTTTCCAACTTTGACATCAATGTTGAAAATATTTAGATCAGCTTCATTGAGAAGAGAGTGGAAATGGAGACAGAGGCATTAGACAACCAGTGTCCTAAGGTACGTTTTGCACCAAAAATTGTGCCACAATTCTAGTGTAAAATTCTGTCTCAAACTAAGCCAACCAATGTTTGGTGGTCATAAGTGTCAAGTCATGCACCACATTTATCATCCAGCCTGAGCCACTTTGATAAATTTAGTGATTACACCATCTATAGGATTTGCACTTTGGTTAATAACCATTTTCTTCATAATTTTGTTCTAAAGAATTGCCTGTTTGAAACCCAACATTACTGTGTATGCTTCATTATATTTTTAATCAGGCTTCATTAGTGTTTCACGAATTAACAAAATGATAATGTTCTCTCCTGAGTCTACATTATGGACTTTTAACGGTCTTTTCTGGCTGTGGTTTGTATTTGTATGCAGATGCCAAATCTACGAGCTGCAAAATGATTTGCATACAGTCGAATAGCGAGCCACCAAGGCTCTAGTTTGTCACTTTAGAAAACATTCCCATGAACATAACATTTAATTTTGTTCTTGTGAATGTGACTAAAAATCAGCAGATGTAGCCATCCAAAATGTATGTTGTACATGCATATATGGAAAATTTAGATTTCCTTACTACCTAACCTTGTAAAAGCTGAATTTCCATTGTTACCAATTACCGTTTCAAAGTACTAAATACAACATTACATAACCAAGTATAATGCAACTAAAAGTGTATTTCTAGCGATTTGAACTCAATTATTCAATTGACTGTATTTGCCACATGGTATACAGTGACACATTTTTTAATAGAGCAAAAGTTAGTCAAATAAAAATCACACATATTTGTACCTCAATCATTCCAGGTATCCTGTTTTTTTAAAAATTATTTATATATTTATTTATTTTATTTTATTATTTAGACAGCAGGAGAGGGGAGTAATCAAATTAGTGAAGGTATGTATGTTTTATGGAGAGTAGAAATATAAAAAAATTGAAAAATTAAAATTTTCAATTAAATTGAAAAATAGTTAAAATTATCTACTAAAAAACTTGTAGAGAATTTAATTGATTTATTCAATTGAAGACAGACTTGCCCTGGAGGCAGACCCTGTCACTTCTATGGGCTTGGAGAGAGGGAGTGGCCAGCACTGATCTCATTCTTCTGCTTCCTGACATAAAACATTTCCTTTTCTGAAGCCACCACTTTCTGAAGTGCATAGAGAGTTTCACAATTTCCACAGAATTTTATGTTTACTGTATGAATTCCTATGCACTGAGCTCTACTTAGTGGTGGGCACAAACAGTCAGTATTACAATATACTATGTGAGGGGAACCAAGAAATTTAAAGCTGCATGTGCATGTGGGGGATTTTTCAATGTATGTATTTTAGTTGTCTGATTTCAGTCTGCTATATTTATAGAGCACCTGTTCTACAAAAAGATTCCTCCAGAAATAAAAAAAAAATATTGATTTAGCAGAAATCTCACTGTGAGCTTTATTACATTTTGCTATGAGGCTACATGATATCTGTGTATGCCACTGAATTAAATAGGATAGGAAATCTAAATTAGATTTATGGGGGATCAAGTCCATGCACCTCCATTTTTACTAGCCATAGAGCTGTGCATGGTTGCATCACAGTAGACCAGGGCAGGTTTTTTACCAAGTAAATTAACCCCTTCTTATAAACAATTTCCATGTTTTCCTCCCTTTTTTTATTTCTGTTCACATAGAGATTGTTTTTTTTCACTGCCAAGTTACTTGTACTTTTTAGGGCCGCTTCACACGAGCGGATGCCGTGCGTGGCATCCGCTCCGTGAAAGAGTGCCAAAACCCGCTGCAGACTGCAGAGGCACGGAGCAGTAACATGACTGTTAATGCTCCGTGCCTCTCTGTGATCTCTTTACTACGAAATCATGTGATTTCGCAGTAAAGAGATCACAGAGAGGCACGGAGCATTAACAGTCATGTTACTGCTCCGTGCCTCTGCAGTCTGCAGCAGGTCTTGGCACTCTTTCACGGAGCGGATGCCACGCACGGCATCCGCTCGTGTGAAGCGGCCCTTACTGGCCCAATCCAAGCAATCTATTGGAAAGGAATGCAATATAGCCACAGGCTATGTTTTCACGGTTCTCACTGAGCTATATAAATCGCAGGTTATCTTTATTTTGTGGGTCAGTATTATTAAAGAAATACCAAATCTATACATGTTAAGTTTTTTATACTTTTAAAATACTTGATAAAAAAAAAATGCGTTTTATTCATTTATGTTTTTCATTTGGGGGAGGCTAGGTGACAATAAAATAGTGATTATTTATTTTCATTTGTAAAATGAGGAACAATGGGTGATTTGATTTTTGCTTGGCCCTATCCCCCTCTCCAGAGGAATTGACATGCAATAGTTTTTACTATAGACTGCAGGGCTTAATGCAAACTTTGCTATGACAGGTATGGAAGCCTTCACAAGGCTCCCAGCTGCCATAGCAATTGAAAGGTTCCTGGTAAATAATGTTGTTTTCAATAATATAACTAACATAATTGCCCCTCAGAAGTTTGCAAACAGACTCCAAACTTACTGTGTGAACTTTGTGTCTTTATTCCATGTCCAAGAAAAGCACTTTTATTCTGCTAAAAAACTGCTCCTAAGTGTCCACAGCTGGACGACCTTTGCTGGTCCAAGTCTGCAGCTCATCCCCTCTCTTAACATCCCAAGGCTTCCTCCCCTCTCACCTGATTTCATGGGGAAGCATCTCAAAATCTCTCATACTGCCTGCAAATAAACCATTCTTCTTCTGGCTTCCTTCACAAGTGTAGGCCGCAGGACATATCCCAGAGGCAATAGCCCACAACAGAGAATCTACAGCACAGCGCTGGAAGCGAAGCACAGGGTGCATGCATATGAAATTTGAGATGCTTTGCCGTGACATCAGGTGAGAGGGGAGGAAACCTTGTGAGGTCATGGGAGGAGCAGAGTGGCAGGCCTGGGTGCTTGGAACAGCAATTCAGCAGAATAAAAGTGTTTTTCCTGGGCATTGAATAAATACCCAAATTGCCACACTGAGGGGCAATGCTGTTAGTTACCTTAGTGAAACTGATGTGACAGACTCCCTTTAAAGACTTGACATCTATCATACATGTATGGCGGTTGTTAGGAACGGGTTAAAATATAGTGGCCACTCCATTATTTTATGCATGGAATTAAGAATTAGAATCCTCACTTGCAGGCAGATGAACCCATTGATAGGAGCCTTTTCCTTCTCTGATTTTCTTATTTTCCAGTTTGCATAAAGCTTCTCTCATTTAGTTGAATAAATTATTCTTTTCAGACAACATCCATGCTTATCTGTACAAATAATTGTTCCTCGATTTGGCTTTATAACCAAGCTCTTATGATATGATAACTTTATACCTCAGAGTAGTGTTTAGTTGAATCTTGCTTTGCTTTTGAAGATGCAGTTCTCCTGCAAAGCCATTAGATGTCATGAGGTCCATGTATGCAAGATGAAATACGTAACTATTCTTCCTATTTGGTTGATTTTTTTGTTCTTATAGATCTGTGATGCATCAGTTAATAGTGGCAAAGTGCATGTTATTAATAGATAATTAATAAAAAAGGATATTGTTTGAATAGTGCAGTAATTATAGTTATTATCTATTGAAAAGCCATCCAGAAAAAATTGCAAGAGGTAAGCCTACTGTATTATTATTTTTTATGTTTGTCTATAGAGCATTTTGTAAAGGGACCACAATGCTAGTAGTATGGTAGCTATAATTGTATAGTCACACATTTCCATTTTGCACTGTAAAGTAGTTTATAGTACTTCAAATACAAAGAATATATCTACTGTACAAGTAACAAATAAAAATAAAATCCACAGAGCAGATGTTGACAGGGCAGAGAAGGTATAGACTCCATGGACGACACAATACATGGATCAGTGATTCAGAAAGGGTTATTCATGCAAATGCACGGTTTATAAAGTGCAATGAATGGGCCCCATTTGGTGTTGAACTGAATAAGTATTACATAGTAACACAGTAACATAGTATATAAAGCTGAAATAAGACATTTGTCCATCCAGTTTGGCCAGATCCTACAAGTTGATCTAGAGGAAGGCAAAAAAAAAAAACTGTTAGGTAAAAGCCAATTTTCTCCACTTAAGGGGAAAAATAATTCCTTCCCCACTCCAATTAGGCAATTAGAATAACTCCCTGGATCAACGACCCATCTAAAGTAGCTATAGCCTGTAATATTATTGCACTCCAGAAATACATCCAGGCCCCTCTTGAATTCCTTTATTGTACTCACCATCACCACCTCCTCAGGTGGAGAGTTCCATAGTCTCACTGCTCTTACTGTAAATAATCCTCTTCTATGTTTGTGTACAAACCTTCTTTCCTTATTAATAATTATATTGAAGAGAATAGGGCCAATACTGACCCCTGTGGTACCCCACTGGTGACAGTGACCCAATCTGAGTGTGTATCGGTAATTACCACCCTCTGTTTTCTATCACTGAGCCAGTTACTTACCCACATAGAGACATTTTCCCCCAGTCCAAGCATTCTCATTTTATATACTAACCTTTTATGTGGTACAGTGTCAAATGCTTTGGAGAAGTCCAGATATACGACATCCATTGATTCGCCGCTGTCAAGTCTAGAACTTACCTCCTCATAAAAAAATGATTAAATTAGTTTGACATGACCGATCCCTCATAAAGCCATGCTGATATGGCGTTATTTGCTTATTTTCCTTGAGGTACTCCAAGATAGTATCTCTTAGAAAACCTTCAAATAGTTTACCCACAACAGATGTTAAACTTACCGGCCTATAGTTTCCAGACTCTGTTTTTGGACCCTTTTTGAATATTGGCACCACATTTGCTATGCACCAATCCTGTGGAACACTCCCTCAAGCATATTAGTAACAAATGTGCATAGTGAGATGAGTGATGTTTAGAAAACTCATAAAGTAATTCACACAAAATCTTGCGATACTTGATGACGTCAAGCTGGCCGGCGTGGTGACATAATCACACACCATTTGAGATTTCACGCAGGACCTTCAATTAAGATGGCTGTTCATGCTCAAATGAATTCCATTATTACATTGAATGCCATGATTACAATGAATGCAGCATCTAAGGGGTTTAATGAGGGGGGGAGGCGCAATAGCCGTTCCCCATCATTGCACCCACTACATACAAAGAAATGCGCTGAATGACAAACGAATTCATTACAAAGAAAATATCTGATCGGTGAGGGATAAAAACCCTGCATCCTGATCATCTGTGGTCAAGTAGCTCCAGCACCAGAGGTAGGTGACAGACCTACACAGCTTTTTACATTGTGTAGTGGACAGGAACTAGTTACTGCAGCACTGCTGACTTCTGGTGCAGCTACTGAATCCGAGAGATTAAATATTGATGGCCTATCCTAAAGATAGGACTTTAACATAAAAATCCCTTTTAATAATGAAAATGGTCAAACAAGCACAACCTTATAGGGGACCTGGGACCACTGCCGATGAGCTTTTTGTAAAGGCATTGGCGGTCCTGTGAGCGCCGAGGCTTTCTCACAACTGTGCCTAGGCTATTGACAAAACATTCATCGGTCACATGGCCTAGGCACAGCTCAGCCCTATTGAAGTAAATGGGGCTGAGCATAATACCAAGCACAGCCACTATACAATGTACGGTGCTGTGCTTGGTAAGCTGTGAGAAGGCCGGTGGAGAGCTGGTGCCTTCTTAAACAGCTTTTCGGCAGAGGTCCCCGGTGTCGGACCCCCACGATCAGATACTGGTGACTTGTTCTGAGTATAGGTCATCAGTAGCAAAATCTTGGTAAAACCATTTTAAATTAGCTGACCACGTAGAATGCAGTGGTACAGTTTGTTTTCCAGGGAAGTGAAGTATGTTTTAACAGTAAAGCCTCACTTCCCAGAATGTAAATACCCAAATCATGAAGGTCATTGAACCAGCAGGGAATGATGGGAAATCTTGGAGGGCATTTATAGGGTTTGCTACACCACTTTTGTGCTGTAAATTTATTTCAAGTGATGCCTACCTGCAACATTTGGTGCATATTTTTGAGACATTTGGTGAGCCTCACTACTTTAAGAAGTGAAGTGAAAAGTAGGCTTTTAAGTCTCATTTATGGTGTGTGACTTCATAAAAATGTTCAAGAAAAAAGGTATCTCCATGCCAGGAAACCCTCTTGCATAATGTTATAGACAAAGACATACAGCACATTGCAGATATATTATTACTATCCGCCATTTCATAAATTTAGCGCAACCTCACAATGCAAAGACAGACCTAAAACTGACAACAAAACCATTGCAAATGATAAATTCCCTCTTTATCTTCGAATCCAATAGAATTGTGAATGCAACTCCGAAATATGAATTGTAACTCACAAAAAGTAATGCACAAAACATGGGCAAACTTTACATTTAAATTACAATTCAAACTGACACATATGCATTATTTAATCATTACTTACAATCTGAGTGCAAGCTTTGTACCTGGATATATAGATCAATAATACAGTCCTGATCAAAAGTTTAAGACCACTTGAAAAATGGCAAAAAATGATATTTAGCATGGCTGGATCTTAACAAGGTTCCAAGTAGAGCTTCAACATGCAACAAGAAGAAATGGGAGTGAGACAAAACATTTTTTGAGCATCCAATGTAATGAAAACAACAAATAAACAGAAAAAGGCTGTTTTTCAGCTGATTAAAAGTTTAGAACCACACCTCCAAAAAAAAAACGAAACCCCCCCAGAACAGAAATCCAACTTCCAAACATGAACTCAGTAATGAGTAGCTCCGCCGTTATTGTTGATCACTTCAAAAATTAGTTTTGGCATGCTTGATGCAAGTGCTTCCATGAGGTGAGTGGGAACATTTCTCCAAGTGGTGAAGACAGCCGCACGAAGGCCATCGACTGTCTGGAACTGTTGTCCATGTTTGTAAACTTCCCTTCCCATCCATCCCCAAAGGTTCTCAATTGGATTTGGATCAGGTGAACACGCAGGATGGGCCAAAAGAGTGATGTTATTCTCCTGGAAGAAGTCCCTTGTCCTGCAGGCATTGTGTACTGTAGTGTTGTCCTGTTGAAAAACCCAGTCATTACCACACAGACGAGGGCCCTCAGTCATGAGGAATGCTCCTGCAACATCTGGACATAGCCAGTGGCCGTTTGACGCCCCTGCACTTCCTGAAGCTCCATTCTTCCACTGAAGGAAAAAGCACCCCAGACCATTATGGCGCCCCCTCCACTGTGGTGTGTAGAAAACATCTCAGGTGGGCTCTGCTTGTCATGCCAGTAATGTTGGAAACCATCAGGACCATCAAGGTTAAATTTTTTCTCTGAGAATAAAACTTTCTTACACCTTTGAATGTCCCATGTTTGATGCTCTCTTGCAAAGTCCAAACGAGCAGTTCTGTGGCGTTCAAGGAGACAAGGTCTTTGAAGACGTTTTTTTGTTTTTAAAGCCCTTCAGTCTCAGATGCCGTCTAAAGGTTATGGTGCTGCAGTCAGCACCAGTAAGGGCCTTAATTTGGGTCAAGGATCATCCAGTGTCTTGACGGACAGACAATTGGATCCTCCGGCTCAGTGCTGGTGAAATTTATTTGGGTCTTCCACTTGACTTTTGTGTTCCATAACCCTCAGGATCATTTAAGAAACTGCAAATGACTGTCTTACTTCGTCCCACCTCAGCAGCATTGGTGAGCTGTGAGAGACCCTGCTTATGCCGACCACGTTCAAAAAGGGAGAGTTTTTTTGCCTTTGCCATCACAACGTGTGACTACCTGACAGAAAATGACAATGAATCTACATTGTTGCACAGATTTGGCCTTTTAAAGGCATGTGGTCCTAAAATTTGAATCAGCTGAAAAACAGCCTGTTTCAGTTTAATCATTATTTTCAATTAATTGAATGCTCAAAAAATGTTTTGTCTCACTCTAATTTCATCTTGTTGCATGTTGAAGCTCTACTTGGAACCTTGTTAAGATCCAACAATGTAAAATATGATTTTTTGCCATTTTTCAAGTGGTCTTAAACTTTTGATCAGGACTGAATAATTAGTGTAAAGCACATGAAAGGGTTAAGCAAATGTAATGGGAAACCAAGCACAAGAACAAGAGGGCACAATATGAAATTAGTTAGGGAGAAGCAAAGTTGTAAAATATTATTTTACGGAGAAAGAAGTAGATGCTTGAAACAAACTTCAAGCAGATGTGGTTGGGAAATCAGCAGTAAGTGGATATAAATATGCCAGTGATAAAAATATATCTATCCTAAGAGAAGAGAAAATAATATTAGAGCAGATGAGATGGAACATGTGGTTTTCTGCAGAAAATTTTCTATGTTGCTAAAAAAAAGTACAGATTTTTATTGGGAGTGATTAGATTGTATTTAAACATGTATATTTGAGATTGGAACTAAATCCAGATGATTCCATGATGCTCTAAAAATTCAAGTACAATTTTCCTTATCTCTTGAGAAGCCACTTTTGATCCAACATATCCAAACATATATAGTATATCTGTGCACCAGATTATCCCAGGAGTGTTAGAAGGATATTTGATGTCTATTGTAAATGTTGGGAACCATACCCTTCTACGTATATAAATGCATCAAATCCCATCTTTAATGAATTTGATATGGAGTTTTGAAACCATGCATGTTTATTCTATGCAGGTTCTATATAATGTACAGTGAAGCATGCATAAGGTTTTTGAATGCTCACATAAAACATGGGACAAAGATTGTAAATGTTCTGATATGACTTTGTGTGTAGGTGAAAAAATAAAATATAAAATAAAATTAATAGGAAAAAGGTGCTATAGTGCTTAGAGCTGTGGCATGCTGTCAAGTGCAATCCAGATAAAAGTGATGCTGGGTTTTGTGCCAAAGTATCAGCAGCTGGTTCCTAAACTGTGGGTTATGGGGTTAATGAATGCTGTCAGCTTTCAACAGAATAATCTGCAGACTCCCCAAGTATCAAGGGGTTAATTTCACTCTATCTGCTCCATAACATTCATCTTCGCACCTGGTATGCCCCTCCACTACAACCACTTCCCTTCCCCTACTGCTAATAGTGGCAGATGTGGGGTTATCCCTAGTCGGAGGACCCACTCTGAAAAGAATGACCCCACCAGACTCTAGAACCTCGGGCCTGAACTAGTTTTTGCCTCACTTTATTTCTACCCTAACCCTCCGACGCGTTTCGCCATAAGCATCGCTCTTCAGGGAGCACTGTGATGGTTTGAGTTGCAAGGAATGGCAATGGTGGGCATCTGATGCCAGCCTCTTCCTTTTACATGGTTATCTCTACCTCCTGTGGAGTTTCATCCATGAACTCAGGCAATGGGGTGTTGGGGGAAATATTGTAACTGTTTTGTAGGGATGTTATTTCTCAGTTTTAAATGGGGTATCCCACAAAAAAAATACTATAAAATGAATAGTGCATTTTATCCCCTTTCCCGACCACAAATTAAAGTCAAAGGTCAAAAGTTTTAATATGGCACCCGCTCACCAGTGCAGCGGACACTGTAGCCACCAAATGCCTGCTGTTTTTACCAGCAGACATCGGGCTCTAATGCATGTAATTTGCAAACAGTAACATGCTTTAAAATGGATCTCAGATGACGCAATCAATGGCAGCAACTGAGGGATTCGATGACTGGGGGCGGTGCAATGACCGTTCCCTATCATTTTACCTGCTATTTACAAAGAAATGCGCTTCTTGACTAAGTATTGTATTCGTCACAAAGTAAATTATTTAGTAAAATGCCAAATCGAATTTTAAAAAACTTCTCTAATTCCTACATCAGCCATAAACTAAGATATGTAATTCAATACCAATTAGATGAAGGCCTTTATTATTCCACTGCCAGCATGCCAACCAATACCATCCAGTCTGCACCCCTTATGGGGGGCCAGGACTTAATGATGACTATTCTCTACTTTTGCTGTCTTTTCTTCTTCAAAATCATCCTTCAAAATCTCCATGTCCTAGAAAATTCTGCAAGATGCAGAGAAGAGATGCTGGATGTTTCTGATGACATATTCTCATGGATATTAGATGATGTGGAAAAGGAGGAAAAACAGATTGCAGAAGAAAGGTTCCCACCTGTAGGGCAGGAGAGCGCTGGGGTTAGAGAAGTTGGTATGCCAAAGCTGATTAATATTTAGTGTTTACTGTCAAATAACCTGCAGGAGATTGCAGTCAAGAACCAAAATAATATTCAAAGTGTGTCCCGTCCTAACCAGCCAAAGCCCATACAAGCAACAGCCCCTGTTTAATGGTGCCATGCGGCCATTAACAAAGAAGAAGGACTATACAGTGTGGTTTTCATTATTAAACGAATGGCAGTGTGGTTCCTCACCACAGCACGACTGCTCCGCGTGTCCGTACCCTAAGGCAGAGTGGCCTGAATTTACCTGATTTATTAATTCGTAACAAATCGAATCTCTTGGCTAACTTCAAATGATGCTGCATACAGCTGTATGTTTTCTGGTAGAAAGTCGGTATTCAAAGAGATACTGTATTTTCAAAAAAGAACAGCATAGGGCCTCATGCACATGCACAAGTATGTATTTTGCATTCCACAGACTGTGGATCTGCAAAATACAGATACCGGCCATCCTGCAATTTCTGTGAGCCCCTTTGTCAACAAGCCTATACTACGGTATTACAAGAATAGGACATGTATTATTTCTTTAGCGGACAGACATACAGATGTGGACAGCACATTTTTTTGCAGAGCTATGGAATGGAGCAACAGATGCGGACAATACATGGAGTACTGCCGGCATCTTTTGCGGCCCCGTTGCGGCCCCGTTGAAAAATGCAGCTCGGATGCGGAACCAAACCACGCTCGTGTGCATGTAGGCTAAATCAAATTAAACACATACTACAGTCACCTGAGGATTAATCTTCTAATGGCTGCTTTCTCTGCAGTTACAGTAAAATACCTGTCTTTTTAGCATTTAGATCTGAACCACTGAACTTATTTTTAAGCTGTCCCAGCGGAGCCTGATGCATACATACAGCTTCTTCTTCATCTTGTCTTCAAGAAAAGGTAATAGTGCACTTAATTTCGATTCAGAGCACAAATGTCAAAGGATAAAAGCGATTGTTTCTTGTTTGGAGAATATGTTTCCCTATTTTGGCATAACAAAAACTCTGATATTAATGAACTACCCAAAGAGAACACAGTTACATTCACAGTTAATAAAAGATACACATGCTCTCTGGGATATTTTATGTATTGCCTCTTTTACAGCTTGTGAATTAACCATATATCCCAACTCGTGAAGTATCCCAGATTGTAAAGTAAATAATATAACAGTTTGTGTTTATGGCAAGACAGTCCTATTACAAGGCTACACACGCCGTGAACTATAAATTATTTTGCAGTTCCACTGTGAGTCAGTGTAGTGGAATGTGCAAGAAAATGATAAGGCTAATGTCGAAATCCATTTAAAAACACTTACACGGAACACAGAATTATTTCAGGTTCACTGCAACAAAAGAGATTAAAATAATCTATCTCTTTAACACAAACGTTTTACAACTAGCAATGCGGGTTTAAGTCAAATTGTTGAAGAGTATCTATGGCTCTGGAAACCATTACTTCCTAGAAATGCTTCCCTTTGAAAATTAGAATCAGAAGGAGCCAAACTTACTTCTGAGCTGTTCTTTATTGCAAAGGTGTTTAAATAGGAAAAGCTGAGTAATAGGTGCTCGATGAACTGTTTAAGGTAAAAAAAAATCAGTGCCATGATTAATGGGTAGGTGTGGAAAACTGTAAAGGACAGGCACATAACTGCGGCAGAAGGTCATGCATGATATGGCATGTGCGCCTGGTCCAATGTTCTGGAGGATGTCACAGGCAGGCATCAGCAATAAGGATTAAAGAAGTTTAACCACTTAAGGAACAGGCCAGTTTTCATTTTTTACTCCCTGCCTTCCAAGACCTATAACTTTTTAATTTTCCATGCAAACAGCTTTACTTTTATAATTTGTTTATTTTACTGACTCATACAGAGCTGGCATATTCTGTACCACTTTACAGACATTATAAGCACTTGGAGCTCACAATCTAAGCTCCCTAAGGCTAGGTTCACACTTGAGCGTTTTACAGCACGTTCAAACGCGCTGTAAAACGCTCAACACATGAAAACCAATCCTTCCCTATGGCCCTGGTTCACACTTGAGCATTTCACAACATCCACCACAACATCCACCAACCACTCACACATACACATCACAAACATACCCACAAACCAACACACCACACCCTCACGACACATGGCACACACAACCACAATCATCATTCAGCTATCCCTCCACCAGCATGGGCAACAGCACCTCCACAACCACTCAAATGCAACCTGGCCAGCAATCAGGCGGAATGAGAGAGGCCATGCGGGATACCGAGCCACATTTTGCATTCCCACAATAACAAAACCTTTGAGAAATACCATACATAATTTGGTACATCAGGGGTGTTCGACCTTCATTGTTAATATCTGAAAATTACCTAATAATTTTAAGTTAAAAAGTACGATACTTATGTTGATTGTGTTAAACACAGTTTGCACATTTTTTGAGGAACTGTAAGATGTTATTACTTTTCCTAAAAATAAAAACATTTGCAAACTTTTTGGGACTCTTATTTCGAAGAGAGTAGGAAAAATGTGGGTAAACTATGTATGTATGGTATCTATATGCCAAATTTAAAAAGCATACACATCCAATACCCCCCTCAAAAACACTTGAAACGTCACAACCACCAGTAGAAAATAACAAAGGCCACACTAATATCCAGTTACCACACAATGCAAATGCTTTATAAGGCCACAAATTACAGTCTACTTACCGCAAAGTAATAATCAGTCTTTCCGCTGGTGATATACTGTCCCGCATGAAGGTGTCCTGACGTTGTAAACGGGTGCCCAACAACCCCAGGAGCTCATCAAAGCTGTTGAAAACGAAAATGGTGAGGGTTAACAATACCAAAAAACTACAACTGGTACCTTCACAATTGGAACCCCACTACTATAACTATTGTATATGTACAAACCTGGTGATGGACATCCGCGTGTAGGAAAAAAAATTGTCTTCATGGGCCCGGAGGGTCTCATACAGTGCCCAGAACTGTCCCCTTTCCTGTTGATTGGCAATGACAGGATGGACCCAGAAGCATCGCCTGCTCTCTCTCCTTCGCCGCAAACGTCGGAGAAGGATTGCTGCCACAATTGCCGCAATTTGTCGCCTTCTGGAGAATTCCAAACTGCAAACAATCCACTCTCCCAACACACATGAAATGTATCACCTCCATTTCTCTCTTATTAGACACCTTTCATATAGACAGGGCTGTATTTTCATTGGACAACACTGCAAGCAAGTGCGGATGTGGTGCGATTTTCACACACGGTTGCTAGGTGACGATCGGGATGGGGACCCGATCTTTATTATTTTTCCTTACAACATGGTTATAAGGGAAAATAATAGCATTCTGAATACAGAATGCATAGTACAATAGCGCTGGACCGGTTAAAAAAATGAAAAAGAATTTAACTCACCTTAATCTACTTGCTCGTGCAGCCCGGCTTCTCTTCTGTCTTCTTATTTGCTGTGTACAGGAGAAGGACCTGTGGTGACGTCACTCCGGTCATCACATGGTCCATCACATGATCCATCACCATGGTAAAAGATCATGTGATGGATCATGTGATGGACCATGTGATTACCGGAGTGACGTCACCACAGGTCCTTTTCCTGTACACAGCAAAGAAGAGAAGCCGGGCTGCGCGAGCAAGTGGATTAAGGTGAGTTAAATTATTTTTTTATTTATTTTAACCCCTCCAGTGCTATTGTACTATGCATTCTGTATTTAGAATGCTATTATTTTCCCTTATAACCATGCTATAAGGGAAAATAATACAATCTACAGAACACCCATCCCAAGGTACAATGTCATTGGTTGCTATGACGCTGTGTGCTTCCTGCTGCCGCCGCAGTACAGTAATACACTGGTATGATCTATACCAGTGTATTACTGTATTGTGGCGCAGCAGGAAGCGCACGGCGTCATAGCAACCAATGACGCTGTGCGCTCCTGCTCTCAGCAGGAATCCAGCCCGTGTTACCACGAACTGCTCACGGCCGCCAAACACGGCCGTGTGCATTTGGCCTAATTTTGAATATTTTTGTGTTTCCTAAAACTTTTTAAAAACCTCTTTTACCATTTTTACTGTCATTTATTATCTCATTATGGGACTTGAATATGTGATCTTCTGATCGCTTTTACCATAGACTGCAATAGAATACTATTGAACTCTATGGGATTAACTGGTTTACAGTCAAGCCATGCCTCAGGCATGGCTTAGCAAGCAGATTGATATGACAGGCCTAGGAGCTTTCACAAGATCTTGGACTGCCATAGCAGCCAATCAGAGTCCTGTGGTTTCACTGTGGGGGCTTCAATGAGAGGACATAGGGAGCTATCTCCCACTGTCTAACTTTTTAGATGGCATGGTAACAATAAGGGGGTATGTGAGGGGTTAAATTACTAGAATCAGAGTTATCTTCCATCCTGGCCATTGAGGCCAGGTTCTGGCTGTATTGCACAGCTGAAACCTGGAGCATATGGAGTGGCATCATTGATGACTATACACCTCTCCTGCCCTGGTCACATAATCCTCAACACCCACCCACTCAAACCCTCCCATGAAGTAAGAAGGAAGGGGAGAATATGGAGACAAAAAATAAAATTAATTAAATTATTATTAATTAAATTAATTAAAATTATTAACTATTAATTAAAAAAATTCTTACAACTTAAAAGCAAATTCTTTGCTTCATATTAAAAAATTCATCTAGTCTCCCTTTTTTTTTTTTTTTACAGACGTGGACAAAATTGTTGGTACCCTTTGGTCAATGAAAGAAAAAGTCACAATGGTCACAGAAATAACTTTAATCTGACAAAAGTAATAATAAATTAAAATTCTATAAATGTTAACCAATGAAAGTCAGACATTGTTTTTCAACCATGCTTCAACAGAATTATGTAAAAAAATAAACTCATGAAACAGGCATGGACAAAAATGATGGTACCCCTAGAAAACACAGAACATAATGTGACCAAAGGGACATGTTAATTCAAGGTGTGTCCACTAATTAGCATCACAGGTGTCTACAACCTTGTAATCAGCCATTGGGCCTATATATATGGCTCCAGGTAATCACTGTGTTGTTTGGTGATATGGTGTGTACCACACTCGACATGGACCAGAGGAAGCAAAGGAAAGAGCTGTCTCAAGAGATCAGAAAGAAAATTATAGACAAGCATGTTAAAGGTAAAGGCTATAAGACCATCTCCAAGCAACTAGATGTTCCTGTGAGTACAGTTGCACATATTATTCATAAGTTTAAGATCCATGGGACTGTAGCCAACCTCCCTGGACGTGGCCGCAGGAGGAAAATTGATGACAAATCTAAGAGACGGATAATCCGAATGGTAACAAAAGAGCCTAGAAAGACTTCTAAAGAGATTCAAGGTGAACTTCATGCTCAAGGAACATCAGTGTCAGATCGCACCATCCGTCGTTGTTTGAGCCAAAGTGGACTACATGGGAGACGACCAAGGAGGACACCATTGTTGAAAACGAATCATAAAAAAGCAAGACTGGAATATGCCAAACTACATGTTGACAAGCCACAAAGCTTCTGGGAGAATGTCCTGTGGACAGATGAGACAAAAATCGAAGTTTTTGCCAAGGCACATCAGCTGTATGTTCACAGACGAAAAAATGAAGCATATCAAGAAAAGAACACTGTCCCTACTGTGAAACATGGAGGAGGCTCTGTTATGTTCTGGGGCTGCTTTGCTGCGTCTGGCACAGGGTGTCTTGAATCTGTGCAGGGTACAATGAAATCTCAAGACTATCAAGGAATTCTAGAGAGAAATGTACTAGCCAGTGTCAGAAAGCTTGGTCTCAGTCGCAGGTCATGGGTCTTGCAACAGGACAATGACCCAAAACACACCGCTAAAAACACCCAAGAATGGCTAAGAGGAAAAAATTGGACTATTCTAAAGTGGCCTTCTATGAGCCCTGACCTCAATCCTATTGAGCATCTTTGGAAGGAGCTGAAACATGCAGTCTGGAAAAGGCACCCTTCAAACCGGACACAACTGGAGCAGTTTGCTCATGAGGAGTGGGCCAAAATACCTGCTGAGAGGTGCAGATGTCTCATTGACAGTTACAGGAAGCGTTTGATTGCAGTGATTGCCTCAAAAGGTTGCGCAACAAAATATTAAGTTAGGGGTACCATCATTTTTGTCCATGCCTGTTTCATGAGTTTATTTTTTTACATAATTCTGTTGAAGCATGGTTGAAAAACAATGTCTGACTTTCATTGGTTAACATTTATAGAATTTTAATTTATTATTACTTTTGTCAGATTAAAGTTATTTCTGTGACCATTGTGACTTTTTCTTTCATTGACCAAAGGGTACCAACAATTTTGTCCACGTCTGTATGTTTCCCTTGCATTCTTCTGTGCATATAAAAACCCTTTCTCCCTTTATCAAGAAGCATCATCCTGTTCATCTGTTCAAAACTCCCATCTTCATAATAGAACCCAAAGGAATAGCCATACTTTCCCAATACCAAACTTTAGGTGAATTAGATCTTGTTCTACATTCGAACATCTTAAAAAGTTAGCATGTTTTTTTTACCCATCAGTCTTAAATGTTTTGGTGTGTAATACCATTTGTGCTTTAGCATATAGCATATAAACTGGGTGAATAAGAAGAAGTTTTAGTATTCCATTTATAACGAGTTTCCCGTTTTAGCTTTGCACCCAAGTCTCTGGTTTGCTTTTCTTATGCTACAGTATGTTGATAACAGATCCACCTATCACTGCTAGTCTCCTTGAACTCAGTGAACTATAGAGAGATTTGTATATATTACTTTATAGATTATGGGCCCAAACCTACTATTTGCCCTAGATGAAAAAATGTCTAACTGTTCCCATTGTGAAGGGATAAATATAGGTTAAATGCAGCATGTCCTATTAGGAGATTATACAAAATACAGAGGCCAATAAGCTGTGCATTTCCATAGATTTCTAAGATATGAATTCTATCTGAGCAGAAGACAATCTATGGACACGAGTTCTTATTCTCAAAGGGAATTTGTCATCTATCATTTCTTCTGCCAGACAAGACCATACATCCTGTTATTTTTTGGGCTTTTATATTTTTTCATTATATTACCTAAGCTGAGTATAGGGCCATCTTAAATTGCTATTGACTTCTGTGGGAGAGTTTTCTAGGAATGTTCTGTGACATGTGCAGAGGTCATTGGGTAAAGAAGGAGTAGATAAGCTGTGACCATCACACATTGTGAACGGTGGATCATGTGTTATCTATACAGAAGTGATATTTGTTATTGTAATCCTGCATGTGATGATAATGAGATGACTGCACAAAAGTAATCTGTATAGACCAGGAAGTGACTTATGGTATTAGGCTTAAAAATAATTACAAAAATTATTTAATAAAATATAATTATATTATAAAATATAATAAAATAATTAATCAAAAATTTGATAAAAACAATAGGTAATTTTAGGATGAAACATTCCCTTGAAGGCAGAATTTTGGCTTCTACAATTTAGTTCTTTATTAACCCTCTTTTATCATTTTTATAATTTTGCGTCTAATGAAGATGTCCATATTTTATTTAAAGTGACATTAACTCAATACATTAGCTGTGTTTGGACGTCATACAGTTATGTTTCCAACTGACCACTCTGGTTATTGTTGTATCTCCTACTGCTGGGACATTTTGTCAGGATATATTGCTAAGGTGACATCATAGGGTTGCTTTGATTTAGTTAATCAAATGGTACAAAAGTGTAGTTGTCAACTCAAAAAAACTTTTGATAGGCCACTGTGACCTATTAAAAGTTTTGATTAGTAGGGAGTCTGGGTGATGAGCAGGGTTGCCAACCATCCAGAAATTTTAGGAAATCCGTAACAATAATCTTTGATTTTTTGAGGCTGATAGTACTTGACTAGATTATTTTGGTAGAAATTATTATAATTTTACAGTCCACAGTAAATTCTGGTAATTAGTTCTTATAAGT
This sequence comes from Bufo gargarizans, assembly GCF_014858855.1. Lineage (NCBI taxonomy): Eukaryota > Metazoa > Chordata > Amphibia > Anura > Bufonidae > Bufo > Bufo gargarizans. The sequence continues at coordinate 566,399,874 of NC_058080.1, forward strand.
AAAGTCAGTATATTGAGCTATAGACATCCTTCTCATGGTTATGGTTTTTCAATTTGTCCGTAAAAATGTTGGCTGTCTGTTGTTTTGGGATAAGTTGTCCAGAAAAATGAAAAATTCTGGTTGGCAGTGCAGTGCTTAGGCCCCCACTGAGGCAGTGCAGTGCTTAGGCCCCCACTGAGCGCTAACAAAGGAGACAAAAGCACATAGATGAGAGCTGTCTTTCTTCACTAGCTAAAGACAGATTTAATAGAAGTTCTATAAGCCTGTCTTTAGCTGCCTTGCTCAGCTGAGAGCTTCTGCCTCTTCATTTTAGTGAGCGGTGGAGATCTCAGGGCCTGAACCACCACCGATGAAAACTTTTTGAGTTTTACATAAAATCACATAGTCTCCTAGAGAATTTAAGAACTGTTTTGATTTTTTTGATGTGTATTTCTTATGTCTCTGTGCTATTCATACAAATCCTGTGGATAGCCACATTGACTTGGTTTCTGGCACTTGTAGTCTGAGAAGTTTTCTGAGATTTCCTTTTTGTGTATATTTTATAATTTTGTTTATATTTTAGCCTGCACATTAGCTGAATAGAAAGAAGAATTAGGTTATATTCATATTTGTGTCTTAGGCTCACTGATTTAGGTGTTCCATTATTTTTCAGGTTAAAAAATAGAGCAGAATGCAGTGCTAGTTTTCCCATCAATATGTCTTACACATCCAGTGTCCGGCATGCTACTTAGTCAGGAGAGCTCAATAGATTCTATTTAAATGGCAGCCACATTGCCTTAGTACTTAGTACCCACTTAGGACATAATGTTGCTTGTTTTACATGGTGTTCATTGAAATTAATGAGCCACCAGAATAGGAGTTCATCAGAGCCAGAACAAGTGAGGGACCCCCTTGTGAGATGAACATACTGTACAATGTGAATATACTTCTACTAATACTTGTCACGGGGCGCCAAAGGCGCGCTCGGTCTACCATCAGCCGCAGACCTGCTGCTTAGCTTCGGGAGCGAGGATCTGTGTTTGGCCTCATTCCCAGGGTGGCTTTGCTAGCTGGGAGGCTCCCTGCTTCTAGGTCTGCCTTGAGAGCCGAGCTGATCACTTGGTGCTCGACTTGTCTGTCTGTCGGTCATGTGACGCTGGCCACGTCACATGACCCTCAGACCCCACTATAAATACAGGCAGCCTGCTAGCCACAGGTTTCCTGTTAATTCTAGGTTCCTGGCTATTTGTTGGACTACTGAATACTCACCTGATCCTGTTCCCTGACAATCCTTTGCCTGCTCCTTCTGTACTGCGTATCCGTCCTGGTATTGTGACCTCGGCTCCCACCTGACTACTCTTTGCGGACTCCTCTGGTACTTTTCTACTATCCTGGTATTTATGACCCCGGCTTCTCCTGACCATTCTTTGCTTAACCCTTTGTACTGCGTAGCTCTCTTGGTTCTGACCCGATCCGTTCACGTTCCGTATTTTGTCTTGTCTGTCTTCCCTGCACATATCCTAAGTTAGGGACTGCCGTCCAGTTGTCCCCTGTCATCAGGACTCGTGAGGCAAGTAGGCAGGGCCAGGGGTGGGGGTGGAGCGCAGTGGTCACTATCCTTCCCCCTGTGTGTGTGTGTGGACGTGACCGTTACAATACTTTTGCATATAATTTTCAAGTATATTCAGTGCGCTCCATAATAATCTATTCGGTTTCAAGGTGCTCATTATAAACTAGGTACATTAACTGAACAATTTATTGACAAATACGTTTTATTAATCTAGTTCACACTTCAGCTTCTTTCTTTTATTTTAATGAAATATGCAATATCCATGTGAACTGTGTTTATAAAAAATAGAGAAAGCAGAGTTAATGAAACTAATTAAAATTCTAAAATATTTCCCACAACCTTGACATCTAGCTTTGGTTTTATAAATGTAAGCTTTATAATCCAGGAATACACACCAAAGAAATGCATTTTCCTCACTTTGCAATAGTCAAGTCTGTTTTTGTCTAAAAAAAAACTGTTTTATTGAAAAGCAAATATGTTTGGATGTTTAAGCACAGTAAAGTTTGGGTTACTAAATACAAACCACAATAGTATCACCTCTGGTGTTGAAATATACAGTATCTTAAAAGAATGTGACAAAAGAAAATGGCAACAATACAAACATAATTTTTAACTATGGGTTTGGATCATACTGAAGGTATCCAAGGATAAGGTCCATCACATTCAATCTCCATTTTGGTGAATACTTTGACAGAAGATAATTAAATACCCAGTGACTCTTTCTAGAGTGTGATATAAATATATGACACATAACAATGGTTAGAAGTTCAAATAGTACACAGTTGATATGAAATGGCCAATTAATTTACTGTTGACCAAATGAGGTCTTCAATTCTAGCAGACAAATATCAATATAATTTAGCATTGACTTTTTTTTTTTTTTTTTTAGGTTATTCCCTAGAACCAGATAGCAGAGATACCATGCAGGTTTATCGATCTTAGCTTTACTGACTAGAACACCAAAAATGAAACAATCTGTAGTTTTCAAAGAGCAGTCAACCTAATTTACTCTGCAGATTGAGGTAATGATTACAATAAGAAGCACTTAAGACAAATGTAATGGCAATCTAGGGTCAATGTTGCCTGCTGGGAATTAACCACATCTCTCTAAAATAACCCTTTCTGTGCCAAAAGTATCCAGTACTTAATACAAATACATCATACATTATTTAGATGAACAGAAATTCTAATATCATGTGATTAACTTACTGTATGACACTTTGTCCTATACACGTTACAGAAAGCAAATAATCATAATCAGTAGGTGTGACAAAGAATAAGCCTATGACTCAATTTGTATTCAGGATTGCTACCTGAGTGGTTTGGAGAGAAACTGACAGAATTTAAACCTTTTTTTGTATTGTTTAAATATTAATGACTGGGCTTTAGCAGTTCCAAGTCCAGGGGCATTTTACAGTATAGTAATATAGTATATAATGTATTATGCATATCCTAACACTACCATGATCCATTGCCTGCATTTGTTGATAAAATCATAGATGGTTCACCATTATAACCAAAATATACATTTCTGACAGTAATATAATTGAATGATACTGTCACGGCTGAGGATGGGGAAATCCCTCAGCCGTGCGATGACAGAGGATGGTAGTCACGACTTGGCCAGAACCACAGAATTAGGGAGCAGGTCACCTCCTATTGCTTCCCTAATCTGACTCTAACTCCTAGCGACATGAGCCGACCTTGAAGGTAGGAGGGCTCATGCTCTGGAACCTCGGGTCCCTACTAGCCCTCCGCAGGTCCCTAAGCTAGGAGCTGGGTAGACTACCTGTTCTCCTGGACATGGAGAAATAGGAGTCTAAAGATGGCCAAAACTATAAAGACAGGGGAAACAGAAACATTCATATGGCAATGGCAGGTAAGTGCAACTAGTACTAACACTTACCTGCCACAGACACAGAGCCTGGGACCAAAGTATCAGTGCTGCTGTCCACAAACACAAACGACAGAGCACACACAACACACAGGACACCAGGAAACCATACCCTGTAAAGAATAGACATGACACACAAACACATCCTCATAACATTGTGTATAAACAATACATAACAATTTGTTTATGACCACAAGGGTGGCCCCCACTGGCAGATGTAATTACCAGGAGGGTGTCTCCAGCAAAGCATGGCTGAAGAACCCCTCAGCTTCCGATCTCCAAAGAGGCTTTATAGCCCAAAGTGGCCATACCCACACAGACACACACAGGAGAGGGAATTAACCCTTCCAACACTAACCAGGGAGTGAAACCACTTAAAGGGGAAGTGTCCAAAAGAAGATCACACTGCAGCTGTTACCGCAGGCAACGACATGGGTGGCAACCATGTCCTGGGAGTCAGCCAAAAGGCCGAGACACTGCCACCACATGTACACATCCAAACCAAACGTTGCCATGGGCAGCCACAGTGAAGTCAAGAGTCACAGTGCACACCAAACATAAACTTCGTGCACACCAGACATACAAAGTGCATAACATACACACACACCTAACTGGAGAGGTTGCTAGGTGCAACCGCATGAACATTGCCGCAAGCAGCCTAGCACCAGCTCAGGCTGCTCTACTGCGACAATACAAAATAACTTGTTGCCCGCGGCAACCACAAGTGAGGCAGCACACTAACGGCCCTCACCTGTGGTTGAACACCCAATAACAAACTGCAGGCAACAGCATGCGGTTCAGGAGTCACGACCATGACCATGACACTCCCACCCCTCAAAGCCCCCCCACCAAAAAAAGAAAACTGGTGCGGGACCCAACAAGGGGATAGGAGAAGGGGAATCAGTGTCAGTACCTGCGAGTCTCCCCAGGACTGCTGCCGGACCCTGGAACAACACACAGGAACCAGGATCCAACTGCCAGCCTCTGGAACAACACATAGGAACCAGATACCAGCAAAGAAACAGCCCGCGAAGACCGCACTGACACTGCGTCCACTCTCTATTAACGTCCCCACTCCAGTCGCTGCCAACAGACACTCCTACCCAGCACACAGCCGGAACACTAACGGAATGCTGCCAGAAGACGACCAGAGATAGGAACATAGAGAGGGACGAGGGATCACCAACACGGACACGGAAGGTAAGGTGGTGGAGAATAAGCCACCAACCGCGCCGTTAACGGTGATCCCCAAAACGCTCTCCATCCGGAGAACGCGCATGCAGGCCGAAAGCAGGTGGCACTGCATGCTGCACCCTCTTTCGAAGGCGTGCTACCTCACACCAAACAAACAAACGTGCAAATATAAAAATAAGGGGACGCCAAAACAGAACACAGTGAAGGGATGGCGGGGAAAAGCCACTCACCGCGCCGTCAGCGGCGAAATCCCCACAACGCTCTCCCTCCGGAGAACGCGCATGCACCCCATCAGCATATGGCGATGCATGCTTCACCCTCTTTCAAGGGAACACCACGTGAGAAGCTTTTGTGGTCATACTGTCACGGCTGAGGATGGGGAAAACCCTCAGCTGTGCGATGACAGAGGATGGTAGTCAGGACTTGGCCAGAACCACAGAATTAGGGAGCAGGTCACCTCCTATTGCTTCCCTAATCTGACCCTAACTCCTAGCGACATGAGCCAACCTTGAAGGTAGGAGGGCTCATGCTCTGGAACCTCGGGTCCCTACTAGTCCTCCGCAGGTCCCTAAGCTAGGAGCTGGGTAGACTACCTGTTCCTCCTGGACATGGAGAAATTGGAGTCTAAAGATGGCCAAACTATAAAGACAGGGGAAACATAAACAGTCATATGGCAATGGCAGGTAAGTGCAACTAGTACTAACACTTACCTGCCACAGACACAGAGCCTGTGACCCAAGTATCAGTGCTGCTGTCCACAAACACAAACGACAGAGCACACACACCACACAGGACACCAGGAAACCATACGCTGTAAAGAATAGACACACAAACACATCCTCATAACATTGTGTATAAACAATACATAACAATTTGTTTATGACAACAAGGGTGGCCCCCACTGGCAGATGGAATTACCAGGAGGGTGTCTCCAGCAAAGCATGGCTGAAGAACCCCTCAGCTTCCGATCTCCAAAGAGGCTTTATAGCCCAAAGTGGCCATACCCACACAGGAGAGGGAATTAACCCTTTCAACACTAACCAGGGAATGAAACCACTTAAAGGGGATGTAACGGATCTCCTAGCACCCCGACCGGGTACCTCCGTCGATAGATGTTCCTAGTGCTTTCTGAGGACTCCAATCACTCCACTTGACACCGTACGCCCTGCAGACCCCACGAACCGCCGCAGCTTGGTTGGGGTCCCACCGTCCTCCACCCACGCTGGACCTACGACAAGGCTCCAGACTCCAGTGGGTGAACCTCTCCTACAGCCAGAGAGCAGGAACAGCTCTTACAAGAGCTAGTAGTTATGCCAGAGTAGTATAGCAAATCTTCAGCGTATAGCAATCCCCCAGTTTGATCAGTTATCCAAACACCAGTCTCAACATGATGAAGGATAAAACAGGAACACTTTATTGAGGGCTACTCACCCGTATTTATGCAGTTCCCCATCTGGTGGCCACGCCCTTAGGGGACCAGAAGGGAGACTGTGACACAGGACAGATATGCAGAAATTCAGGATACACAGACACAACACATCCCCACAATGCATCATGGTTTCCTCCTCTCTGCCTGGCGACACCCGAGGAGCAATCCAATTATGTCTCAGGACAAAGGGAAAACACCAATACACACGTGGAGACAACAGGACAGGAATCACCACCCAAACACACAATGTCACACCCCCACAGCAAACACAGACATTTAACATATCCCCAGATAGCTCAAGTCTGAGTGCATATCATTAGGTGAATGGCACTCAGAATACACAAATACAATACTATTAGCTATCTGGGTGCCCTCACATAACATACAATTTAACCGAACGCATAATAACATAAAATACAATTCTACAGACAGATTTAAGCTGTGCGGCCGGTCTGTCTTCTTTAAAGTTAGTATGGGCCATAATCCTGAGGCAGGAGGCTGGCAACCAGCCCCCTCCAAAACACTGTGGCGAGGTTGGTTTCATCACACATCTCCCCCTTCCAGGGAAGACTAACCAGATACCTGACCTCACGGTCAGTACCTGAGTTAGTCTGGCAGTCCAACCACAACCCCATACTGGACCTGTTGAATTTTGGGGCCTGGCTCTGTTCTGTATGTCCCCAGCTGTTGAGTGGGCATCTGCGACTCCTTGCTGCTTTGTGGTTCTCCAGCTTGGAGCTGTAGGTACTTGGTGGGCAGAGGCCGACTGCGCTCTGCCCAGATGCCAGCTCTTCCGCGGGGGTAGCCTGTGGAAAGTCCGGCTCTGAAGAAGAGGGTAGGGGAGGGCAGAGGCTGACTGCGCTCTGCCCAGATGCCAGCTCTTCCGCTGTGGTAGCCGGTGGGGAGTCCGGCTCTGGAGAAGAGGATAAGGGAGGGCAGAGGCCGACTGCACTCTGCCCAGATGACAGAACTTCTGCTGGGGTAGCCTGTGGGAAGTCCGGCTGTGGAGAAGAGGATAGGGGAGGGCAGAGGCCGACTGCGCTCTGCCCAGAGGCCAGCTCTTCCGCTGGGGTGGGATCAGGAAATCCTATCCCCAGGACCTTGTTGCAGATCGGCTGTGGAGAGGAGGAATCGCTTACCTCCTCCTCCAGGCATTCCTGCAGGGTTGGTGGGGGATCTGAACCGGCCGTCCAGTATCCTGGTAGGCCTGGTGCAGAGACCGCGGTCCCATCTGCACCATCGAAGTTAGGGGTGCTGTCCCCCTGTGGTTGGGGATAGAGACCGGTTGTCTCTTCTCTCTTTATAACACACTGCTGCTGGGGAGTCAGACCGACTGTCTCAACTCTGTAACGCTGCCTGGTGCTGGGTAGTGGGTGCAACCATCTCCACTCCTAGTAATGCTGGTTGCTGCAGGGACGGGGGACTGACAATCTCCTCTCCCTGTGATCCTGTCTGCCGCTGGGGAGAGAGACCGGTTGTCATCTCTCCCTGTAAGTTAAGCTGTCGATGGGAAGTCAGACCGACTGTCTGGACTCCAGGTAATGCTGGCTGTAGTTGGGGATCTGGGCCGGCTACCCAGCATCCCTGTAGGGCCGGTGGAGAGACTTCGGTCCCATCTCTACCTGCCGTCGGGACGTCTTCCCAGAACGAGTCAATGAAGTTCCCTACTTTGGGAGTTGGTAGGGAAGCAGAGGGTATTGCCGGCAAGTCTTCCCAGTTGTAGGAGGGCAGATCTGGCTCTACTTGTCGAGTAGGTTGGGGATGAACAGAGCTGAGCAGGTGTTGGTAGGTCTGCTCCAGCTCCCACTCCCTTGTTACCAGGTGGATCATGTCTTTGCTCACCTCCCTTCCGTCAGCATAATCATGCATGCCCATCCGGTAGTCGTAGATGTCCCAAAACCTAGACTCCTCCGTGCTGCCAAGATCAATGTCTTCCTCCAATGCATCCCATAGTAACCCAGGTCCATCATAATCCTCACCCTCGGGTCTGTCGTGCTCAGCCATCCAGGGGGAATGTTGAATGACATGCCACCTTAGGGCCTGGTAAGCGTCCTCTAGCCAAAGCTCCTTACATACCAGGTTCTGGAGCTCTGTTACCCAGTCATCCAGGGGCTGCTCTCCCAAGAGACCCATCCGCATCGCCACACGCTTTTGTAGCCGCTGCTCATAACTGGGGAGACTCTCACCTCGCCGCCGCTGGGCATCTTCCAGGACATCATACCAGACTTCCTTTCTGTCTGCATCCCTCCAGTCCGGGTCATCATCCTCCTCGTAGTGGAACGCTGTTCGAAGACTAGCCGATTCCATCCTGCTGTAGCCAGGGGCGCTGTACGGATACTAGCGTTGCCCTCAATATACTCCACGAACGGTGTCTCCGAGCTGCTTCTCCTCACACTAGGACGCCATCCCACTGCTTGCCACCAATGTAACGGATCTCCTAGCACCCCAACCGGGTACCTCCGTCGATAGATGCTCCTAGTGCTTTCCGAGGACTCCAAGCACTCCACTTGACACCGTACGCCCTGCAGACCCCACGAACCGCCGCAGCTTGGTTGGGGTCTCACCGTCCTCCACCCACTCTGGACCTACGACAAGGCTCCAGGCTCCAGTGGGTGAACCTCTCCTACAGCCAGAGAGCAGGAACAGCTCTTACAAGAGCTAGTAGTTATGCCAGCGGAGTATAGCAAATCTTCAGCGTATAGCAATCCCCCAGTTTGATCAGTTATCCAAACACCAGTCTCAACATGATGAAGGATAAAACAGGAACACTTTATTGAGGGCTACTCGCCCGTATTTATGCAGGTCCCCATCTGGTGGCCACGCCCTTAGGGGACCAGAAGGGAGACTGTGACACAGGACAGATATGCAGAAATTCAGGATACACAGACACAACACATCCCCACAATGCATCATGGTTTCCTCCTCTCTGCCTGGCGACACCCGAGGAGCAATCCAATTATGTCTCAGGACAAAGGGAAAACACCAATACACACGTGGAGACAACAGGACAGGAATCACCACCCAAACACACAATGTCACACCCCCACAGCAAACACAGACATTTAACATATCCCCAGATAGCTCAAGTCTGAGTGCATATCATTAGGTGAATGGCACTCAGAATACACGAATACAATACTATTAGCTATCTGGGTGCCCTCACATAACATACAATTTAACCAAACGCATAATAACATAAAATACAATTCTACAGACAGATTCAAGCTGTGCGGCCGGTCTGTCTTCTTTAAAGTTAGTATGGGCCATAATCCTGAGGCAGGAGGCTGGCAACCAGCCCCCTCCAAAACACTGTGGCGAGGTTGGTTTCGTCACAGGGGAAGTGTCCAAAAGAAGATCACACTGCAGCTGTTACCGCAGGCAACGACATGGGTGGCAACCATGTCCTGGGAGTCAGCTAAAAGGCCGAGACACTGCCACCACATGTACACATCCAAACCAAACGTTGCCACGGGCAGCCACAGTGAAGGGAAGAGTCACAGTGCACACCAAACATAAACTTTGTGCACACCAGACATACAAAGTGCATAACATACACACACCTAACTGAGAGGTTGCTAGGTGCAACCGCATGAACATTGCCGCAAGCATCCTAGCACCAGCTCAGGCTGCTCTACTGCGACAATACAAAATAACTTGTTGCCCGCGGCAACCACAAGTGAGGCAGCACACTAGCGGCCCTCACCTGTGGTTGAACACCCAATAACAAACCGCAGGCAACAGCATGCGGTTTAGGAGTCATGACCATGACCAAGGCCGTGACAGATACCAATTGAAAGGACATACAGGTCCTTTTAAAAAAATTAGCATATTGTGATAAAGTTCATTATTTTCTGTAATGTATTGATAAACATTAGACTTTCATATATTTTAGATTCATTACACACCAACTGAAGTAGTTCAAGCCTTTTATTGTTTTAATATTGATGATTTTGGCATACAGCTCATGAAAACCCAAAATTCCTATCTCAAAATATTAGCATATTATGAAAAGGTTCTCTAAATGAGCTATTAACCTAATCATCTGAATCAACTAATTAACTCTAAACACCTGCAAAAGATTCCTGAGGCTTTTAAAAACTCCCAGCCTGGTTCATTACTCAAAACCGCAATCATGGGTAAGACTGCCGACCTGACTGCTGTCCAGAAGGCCATCATTGACACCCTCAAGCAAGAGGGTAAGACACAGAAAGAAATTTCTGAACGAATAGGCTGTTCCCAGAGTGCTGTATCAAGGCATCTCAGTGGGAAGTCTGTGGGAAGGAAAAAGTGTGGCAGAAAACACTGCACAACGAGAAGAGGTGACCGGACCCTGAGGAAGATTGTGGAGAAGGACCGATTCCAGACCTTGGGGGACCTGCGGAAGCAGTGGACTGAGTCTGGACTAGAAACATCCAGAGCCACCGTGTACAGGTGTGTGCAGGAAATGGGCTACAGGTGCCGCATTCCCCAGGTCAAGCCACTTTTGAACCAGAAACAGCGGCAGAAGCGCCTGACCTGGGCTACAGAGAAGCAGCACTGGACTGTTGCATGTCATTTGGAAATCAAGGTGCCAGAGTCTGGAGGAAGACTGGGGAGAGGGAAATGCCAAAATGCCTGAAGTCCAGTGTCAAGTACCCACAGTCAGTGATGGTCTGGGGTGCCATGTCAGCTGCTGGTGTTGGTCCACTGTGTTTTATCAAGGGCAGGGTCAATGCAGCTAGCTATCAGGAGATTTTGGAGCACTTCATGCTTCCATCTGCTGAAAAGCTTTATGGAGATGAAGATTTCATTTTTCAGCACGACCTGACACCTGCTCACAGTGCCAAAACCACTGGTAAATGGTTTACTGACCATGGTATTACTGTGCTCAATTGGCCTGCCAACTCTCTTGACCTGAACCCCATAGAGAATCTGTGGGATATTGGGAACAGAAAGTTGAGAGACGCAAGACCCAACACTCTGGATGAGCTTAAGGCCACTATCGAAGCATCCTGGGCCTCCATAACACCTCAGCAGTGCCACAGGCTGATTGCCTCCATGCCACGCCGCATTGAAGCAGTCATTTCTGCAAAAGGATTCCCGACCAAGTATTGAGTGCATAACTGAACATAATTATTTGAAGGTTGACTTTTTTTGTATTAAAAACACTTTTCTTTTATTGGTCGGATGAAATATGCTAATTTTTTTAGATAGGAATATTGGGTTTTCATGAGCTGTATGCCAAAATCATCAATATTAAAACAATAAAAGGCTTGAACTACTTCAGTTGGTGTGTAATGAATCTAAAATATATGAAAGTCTAATGTTTATCAGTACATTACAGAAAATAATGAACTTTATCACAATATGCTAATTTTTTTAGAAGGACCTGTATATGTCATGCTACTTACATCACTATAGTTGGATTAAAAAGTCACAATTTATGTTACACTACATCTTACAGCATAATTTTCCTCCTTCTCACTAGGAAGGCCAGCACATTCATCTTCATTCCTCTTACCTGATGAAGGACAGTGCACTGTCCAAGACACATTGTTAGGAATTCTGGTACCAGCTACGATCCATAGTTGGAATAGTGATGTCACTATCCACTCATGAGTGTGCAAAGTACTAGTTGTAGAAGCGGCATCGTGCCACTGGCCTATAGGAGTAAGCAGCCACGGAACGAGCATTGTGAGACAGGTACGGCAATTCCTTCTTAGGAGGTACGGCAGCATTCAGCCAACTAGTCTGTGACTGCTCCAGCGTGTAACAAGTGTACTGTAGTGGATCGGGGTAAGCGCAGTGCCTTTGATATTGAGTTTTCACTTTGACATTTGATAGCAGTTTGTGCGATTCTGCTGTGGCACTGCAGCTATCAATACAGAGGGGAGAGCAAGCTCCAGGGTTATTAATTTCGGTTCTATATACCTGTTTACACTAAATACTGATTGAGGGGTGCGATATACCATAAAATACAGATTTATGGGTACGATATACCTGCTTCCACAAAATACTGATTAAGGGGTTTGATATACCTGCTTCCAACAAATATTGATTCAGGTGTTCTATATACCTGTTTCCACAAAATACTGATTGAGAGGTACGATATACCTGCTTCTACAAAATACTGATTGAGGGGTTCTACATGCCTACTTCCACAAAATACTGATTGAGGGGTGCGATATACCTGCTTCCACCAAATATTGATTCAGGTGTTCTATATACCTGTTTCTACAAAATACTGATTGAGGGGTGCGATATACCGTCTTCTACTAAATACTGATTAAGGGGTTCTATATACCTGCTTCCACAAAATACTGATTGAGCGGTGCAATATAAACGTTTATACTAAATATTGATTCAGGCCTGCGATACACCGGCTTCCACAAAATACTAATTGAGGCCTGCGGTATACCTGCTTCCACAAATACTGCTCTTCTCTAGGGATTTTGGAACAGGGTAATTTTGAAAATGACAGGCAAAGGAAAAGGCAGACAATTCCGCAGGGGTGATAGGGGTCAGGCAGGTGCAACAGGCCGGAGCCTAAGTGGGAAGTTGTAGAAGGTGCATGCAGTTACGTCAAAGGACTCACCAGAATTGGTTGAGTGGCTTACTCAGCCTTCCGCTTCTGCAAACTCCTCATCCTCTATATCTGCACCCTCCTCACTCTCTGCTGTGTGCACCCCCAAAGACACCACCACCATAGCCCCTCCACTGGAGTCAGAGGAATTATTTTCCCTTCCATTCCCAGACCTTACAGATGTGCAGCCATTCTTGGCATCAGATCAGGAAGAGAAGGTAGCAACGGCCGCCACCCAGCCATCTGATGACAGTACCCAGATCAGCCCAAGGAGGGTGGACCCCGCTGTTGCTGCCTACTCCGAGATCTCTAATGTCAGTGGTGGCGAAGGTGATGATGATGACGTCTCACATTTGGCGCTCCCAGGACGCCGGAACATGGCTCCGCAGTGTGGGCTTTTTTATTACGTATCAGCTGCTGACAATAGTGTTGCCATCTGCAGCCTGTGCTTTCGACACATAAGTCTCGGTAAGCCCAACAATCACCTAGGGATGACCGCCTTAAGAAGGCACCTGGTCTCCCATCACCAAGCCCAGTCAGAACAACGCCGTCAGAACCCACAAAGCCACACTCCCGGCGCTCCACATCCTGCCTCTTCTCCTTCTCCTCTCTCCTCCCATTTGTCCTCCACTCCACCTTCCACCTTGCCTCGTCACGTTCATCTGGCAGAAGTCCGCCAACTACTGCCATATAAACTGGACCTTCAAAGGCCTTTTAAAAATTTGTGGCCATTGGCACACCGCAATGGAAGGTCCCCGGAAGGAAATTTTTCTTCCTGTAGGGCATACCAAAGCTATATGGCCACGTTCAGCGGTAATTGAATATCTCTGGCACACAGTGTCAGTGCCAAGATACATCTCACCACAGACACGTGGTGTAGCAAACATGGGCAGGGAAGGTACATAACTTTTACTGCCCACTTGGTGAAACTTCTGACAGCAGTCAAGCATGCAACCCGTGTGGATTTGGTGTTACCGCCACGGATTGCATGCAGGCCTGCCTCTTCTTCTTCTCCTCCTACTCTAGCCTCCTACTCCTCCTCAGCTACCTCCTCCTTTTCAACTGCAACCGCCTCTTCCGCTGCACCCGCTAAGCTCCCCAGAACCTAGTTGATGTGCCAGGTGAGACGTTGCTATGCTGTGCTGCGGCTATTGTACCTGGAAGCCAAGAGCCACACCAGTCCTGCACTGCTTTCAGCTCTGCGGTCACAGGCCAATCAGTGGCTAACTCCACTAAATTCGACAGTTGGTAAAGTGGTGTGCGACAACGGGGCCAATCTGCTGCACGAACTGAAACTGCATAATGACACATGTGCCATGCATGGCACACGTCCTGAACTTAGTCGTGCAGGGATTCATTGCCAAAGGACGTCTTGCAGAAGGCCAGGAAAATCTCTGGCCATTTTAGAAAATCTAACACAGCCATGGCTCACCTTGCTTACATTCAGCTACAACGCCACCTACCCATCAGACGTCTGATTTATGACAGCCCGACGCACTGGAACTCCACATTGTATATGCTTGATAGGCTTCTCCGGCAGCAACATACCATTAACGACTACCTGAATGAACTCTGCAGCAGGACAAGTTCTGGGGAGCTTGGTTTCTTTTTACCGCACCAGTGGCTGCTCATGCGCGACACATGCAGACATCTGTGGCCATTTGATGAGATCACCAAACTGGTTAGTCGCAGCCAGGGCACCATCAGTGACATCACCATCAGTGACATCATACCTTACGCCTTCTTTCTGGAGCGTGCATTGCGTCGTGTTGTTGATCAAGCCGTTGAGGAGCAGGAGCTGGAAGATGAGGAAGTCGCAATGCTTAATTAATTCCTAGGGGGGATACTCTATCTAAGACAAGTCAACAGGAGTCTGAAAATGAGTCAGATGAGGATGGTGGATGGGGGAAGGAGGAGGAGCAACAAGAGCAGGCTTTGAGGGGTACTTTAAACTTTTCGAAGATCCCTTGTGTTGTCCGTGGGTGGGGGGAGTAGACAGAATGATATTCTCCTGGGCGATGAGCAGGAGCCAGAGCGCTCCAACGCTTTCAATTTAGTGCAAATGGGGGCCTTCATGCTCCAGTGTTTGAAGAGGGATCCCTGTATAAAAAGCATAAATGGCAAGGACCAGTACTCGATGGAAACGTACTTAGACCCCGGTACAAACACAAAATGGCGGACATGTTACCAGCATCACAGAGGGCTGGCAGAACGCAGGCGGTTTGAAGATATGTTGGTCACTTCGGATATGAGATCATTCTTGCAGCCAACCCATCGAGAGCTGCCCTCTGGATCCAGCCTCAGGGAATGCCTAGACTGACAAGTGTCTAACTACATCGTGTTAAAGGCCAATGTGGACGCTCTGAGTTGCAAGGAACCCCTGTACTACTGGGTGTGCAGGCTTGACCTGTGACCAGAGCTGGCACAATTTGCGACGTTCAGCGCAGCAGGGGGATTGTGACCGATAAGCAAACTTGCCTAGCTCACGACAGTGTGGACTACCTCAAATTTCTCAAAATGAATTAGGCATGGATCTCAGAGGAATTCAACACCTGTGACAACCACGTGTAATTGAATTTCCTCATGCCAGCCCACACATATACGACACCTGCCAGAACAAAGAATGGTCCTTGTCTTATGTATATACAGCGGCATAAATGTTTTTTTTTTGTCAGGTGAATGCTTACATTTTGGTGCCTCTACTCTAGTGGCCTACAGTAAAACTTTTACCAGTGACCAGCTAATGTACCTCCTGACACATAGTCACTTGTTATTTTCTGTCAGGGGAATGCCTAATTTTGGGGGCCTCTTCTGGCCTAGAGTAAAATTGTTATTCACTGACTGTCTAGTATACTTCCAGCCACATAATCACTTGTTCTTTTCTGTCAGGTGAATGCCTAATTTTTGGGGCCTGTACTCTTCTAGTCAACAGTAAAATTGTTATTCTGTGATCGTCTAATATACCTCCAGCCACATAATCACTTATTTTTTTCTGTCAGGTGAATGCATCATTTTGGGGCCTGTACAACACTGGCCTACAGTAAAATTGTTTTGCACGGACCGTCTAATATACTTCCAGCTACATAATCACTTGTTCTTTTCTGTCAGGTGAATGCCTAGTAGGCAGTGATGAGCGTCAGGGGTCATATTCAAATTCGCGATATTTAGCAAATATTTTGTAGAATATTTATAGAATATTCGCAAATTCGAATATTCTTTATATTCTCCGATTTTTTTACAAAAAAAAATCGGCAAGGTAATGATTGTCTAATATGAAAATTTTCGCAATGCAAATTTTTATTGAAAATTTTTCAACTTTTAAACAAAGAATATTATAGCACTATATTAGCTAAATTGCTCTATATTCTTTTATTTTCCGAATATTCGCTATATTGCTATAACCATTTTTTTTCGATTATTCGTAAATAAGAATGTATAGCAATATAGCGAATATTCGAAAAAAAAAACGAATATAGAACAATTTAGCTAATATAGTGCTATAATCTCCTTTGTCTAATAGCTGCAAGTTAAAAAATTCGCAAAAAACATTCGCATTACCAAAAATTTGCATTTCGAAAATTCGCAGACAACACTACTCCTAAAGTCAAATATATTGCAGCCTTCTTATTGGCCCACAAGCTAGAAGCAGGGAGGGATCATGTGTACTGATATAAAGAAAAATAAATTGAATTAAAAAAAAAATTGAATATTCAAAATTACTAATATATATATCACTATATTCGAAATATTCATGAATTTTCGAAATACCTATATTCGTGATAAAAATTTTAAATTTGAATATTCGTGATCAACACTAATGCCTACATTATTTCCAGCCATTTATGTGGCTGAAAAAAAAAAATTCTAGGCTCCAGTAGGGCATATTTTTTAGTTTCCCTTTAAGACACATAAAAATGGCCCATGATTAAAATACATATTTTTTGTGGGAATTTTTGCCATTGATCCCCCTTTGGTATGTCACTGTCTATGCTGTGGGACTATTTGTGCACTTCTGGTAAGTATTTGGTGGCTGCAAATATGACCTGAAGGTTTTTCAGGTTTGCGTGCCATTAAAGTGAATGGAGCCCGCTGCGAACATGCAGTTCGCGAACATTTGATCGCTAACGCGCGTTTGAAAAATCGTCCCAGCAGATGTTCGTCCATTTCGTCCATCACTAAAAAAGGATACACCACACATGTACATTACAAAACAGGTATGGCAATGTCTTGTAAGTGCAAGCTTTACATGACCAGTATACACTCACCTAAAGAATTATTAGGAACACCTGTTCTATTTCTCATTAATGCGATTATCTAGTCAACCAATCACATGGCAGTTGCTTCAATGCATGTAGGGTTGTGGTCCTGGTCAAGACAATTTCCTGAACTCCAAACTCAATGTCAGAATGGGAAAGAAAGGTGATTTAAGTAATTTTGAGCATGGCATGGTTGTTGGTGGTGCCAACGGGCCGGTCTGAGTATTTCACAATTTGCTCAGTTACTGGGATTTTCACGCACAACTATTTCTAGCATTTACAAAGAATGGTGTGAAAAGGGAAAAACATCCAGTACGCGACAGTCCTGTGGGCAAAAATGCCTTGTTGATGCTAGAGGTCAGAGGAGAATGGGCCGACTGATTCAAGCTGATAGAAGAGCAACATTGACTGAAATAACCACTCGTTACAGCCGAGGTATGCAGCAAAGCATTTGTGAAGCCACAACACGCACAACCTTGAGGCGGATGGGCTACAACAGCAGAAGACCCCACCGGGTACCACTCATTTCCACTACAAATAGGAAAAAGAGTCTACAATTTGCACAAGCTCACCAAAATTAGACTGTTGAAGACTGGAAAAATGTTGCCTGGTCTGATTAATCTTGATTTCTGTTGAGACATTCAAATGGTAGAGTCCGAATTTGGCATAAACAGAATGAGAACATGTATCCATTATGCCTTGTTACCACTGTCAGGCTGGTGGTGGTGGTGTAATGGTGTGGCCCCCTTAGGCTCCTTAGTGCCAATTGGCCATCGTTTAAATGCCACGGGCTACCTGAGCATTGTTTCTGACTATGTCCATCCCTTCATGACCACCATGTACCCATCCTCTGATTGCTACTTCCAGCAGGATAATGTACCATGTCACAAAGCTCGAATCATTTCAAATTGGTTTCCTGAACATGACAATGAGTTCACTGTACTAAAATAGCCCCCACAGTCACCAGATCTCAACCCAATAGAGCATCTTTGGGATGTGGTGGAACGGGGGCTTCGTGCCCTGGATGTGCATCCCTCAAATTTCCATCAACTGCAAGATGCTATCCTATCAATATGGGCCAACATTTCTAAAGAATGCTATCAGCACCTTGTTGAATCAATGCCACGTAGAATTAAGGCAGTTCTGAAGGCAAAAGGGGGTCCAACACCGTATTAGTATGGTGTTCCTAATAATTCTTTAGGTGAGTGTATATTTTCATCTGCTTGAAATAAACAATAAGATTTACATTTATCAACTATATGCAGATATCTTAAAGCAGTGAAAAACTAATACAAGCAAATGATAAAACGTGTCTATGATAACTTTATAAAACATGCTTCATTTACTGAAACTGGAAACCAGCTTCAAGATATTATATCTTACTTTCTCCCTAGTATGAGTACTGTAACAAAGCCTTCAATGCAAAATCTGTACACAAACATTACAGAACAGTGGGATTACAATTAGATAAGCCTTTGCTAGGCTTCAGCAAGTATAGTATTTCTAATTTCTAGCCATTTACTAGATCTTTTAGTTTCCAAAATGTATTCTACACGTCAAAATTCTGACAAATCTACCAGTAGTAAACATGTTGTACTTCATCTAAATAAAGTTCTGAGGAGCAGAAGCTACCATGCTCCTTTTATTTAGTACAGGGAAAGCAATACTTTTTTTAATGTTTAGCTTTAAACAGATATTGACCTAAGATGTTGGCCTAAGAAACAGAGTTATGATGTTCCATTACATTTTATGATGAGTCTAACCAAAAATAAATTAAGACGTCTAAAACTATTTTTCAGATATCCCTAACACAAACATCAAACAGAAGAATGTGGATCATTTAAGAGTTCTTTAGGAGAAAAAAATGACGTGACTATTTCTCTTAAGCAGTAAACCACTGAGATTACTGTGAAGGAATACGTGACCAGGATGACAAACAAAAAGAAAAGTAATTTGTACAGAACCATGAAATTTAAAGAGAGTAAGTAAAGCTTAATCTTTAAATTCCCAAATCTACATAAGCAATTGTAAGAAAAACTGTTCACACCATATGTGTAAAACTAGCTTTATCACTAATCATTTGTGCTGCTTTTGAGGGGAAGTTTCTTTTCCCAGGCGAAAAGAAAAACATACATAAGCAGGACTAATTTTTAGACAATCAAACTCAATTTTCCTTGAAGCATCAGGAGGAGGAATCCTGAGAAACTGTTGTGCTGCTTTCTCTGAAATTGCATCACTCAAGCAAAAATCAATACAAGTCTCTTGAAGTAAACCTATGAGGTGATCAGAAAATGAGGTATCCAAGGAACTTTATAAGATATGTTTTTATGTAATAAACTGGCTGGTCACATAGGTTAGAAACTATGATTTCCCTATTTTTTTTGTTTTGCAAATACCATAAAAGTAGCCAGAGGACCAATCAAGCTATTATTACCCACCTTTTTGATGGGTTATATAAACTTGCACACGTCCCCCCCAATCCAAAATCTAATAGCAGATTAGATTATGAGTGGTTTTAGATGACTGCCCAGAGCCTAAAGCTGGAACCCACAACCTATTAAACTGCATAAAGACTCAATCCACATTGTCATTAGAGTTGAGCAAATCGAAGTATCCGAAGTGGACTTTGATCTGAATTTCAGGGAAAATGGGATTTGCTGTGAACCCGAATTTACTCACGCTTCGTGGTAACGAATCAATTTTACCTGAAATGGCGGTAAAAACAATATATATATATATATATATATATATATACACACTCACCTCATCCATTTGCAAAGAGGCCGCTGTGGCCATTTTAATTGTAGATATGATGTGAGATCACTGTTCCCCATCATTGTACCCGCTACATACAAAGAAATATGATTCATGGCAGAGTAATTAGTCAGGAAGGGAATAATTTACATGATTCTGATTACCTCATGATTAAGATCTGATGATCGAAACACATTGAAATAAACCACTGGAGATATCTTAATCGATATGGAATAAAGATGTCATTGTTTTAATCTCTGAATGCTAGATGATTGTCTTTTGGATTTTTACCATTACTGGAACACGGACTGTGGGCTGGTTTACTACCATCTGTTGGCTTGGTTGGTGTAAGTTTATAATTTACTGTATTTTTTGGTGGGGGAAAAATGCCCCTGCGTATTATGGGGTGAATACAGCAGACGGAGGAGAAGGAGGAAGACCGAGCGAGTGCGGTGAGGGACGGCGGCATCCAGAGCAGGAATGGTAAGTGTTTTTTTTTTTTTTATATATATAAAACATGAGGCACTGGGGGCAATATGGAGATGAAAGGGGCAATATGGACATGCTGGAGGCCGATATGGGGGCAATATGGACATGCCGGAGGCTGATATGGGGGCAATATGGACATGCTGGACATGCTTCTAGTGGGTTAATATGAGGCAATGGGGGCTGCTGGGGGCTAATATGAGAGGCAATGGGGGATAATATAAAGAAATGGGGACTGATATGAGACTGCTGGGGACTGATGAGAGGCATGAGGCTCTTGTTTAAGGTCTGATTGGGGGTCTGATTGGGGGTCTAATGAAAAATATTTTTTTCTTATTGCCCCCCTCTAAAACCTAGGTACGTCTTATAGGCCGGTGCGTCTTAAAAGGCGAAAAATACGGCATATCTTCACATGTCCATATGAGATATCATGGTATTTGCTGCAGATTTACCTCAGAATTCACCATACATATTTCAAAGGGTTATGTCCACACCATAATTGAAATGCTGCAGATACATTTATCTACATATTTTGTGCCACAGAATGTCAATGAAGTTTGTTAAAATCTTGGCAACTTTGCTCCTAATGTAATGCTGCTAATTTTCCACTTGTAAAATCAAGAAGCACATGCTCTATTAGTTTAGGAGACTTTAGTTTGTATTTGTTAGGGAGGTCTGTATTTATCACCGAGTCTCCATTTTTGGGGGGTATTGGTTTGTACTCTGAATTTTATTGTGTTTTTTACCAAGATTGATGTCTGCAGTAGCAAAGGGTCAAATAAGTCTTGGCAGCAAATGATGCAGTCATCAGAAAAAGTATCTATAGAAATCTGGGATAGATGGAGAAAAAGGAGAAAGAAAACGTCATCTATGGGTCAATGACATACGTCATCTATGGGTCAAATAAATCATAGAGGACACGTCATGTCTCCTAATATTTCAATTTTGGAAAATACTTGCATTCCACAATAGTCTCTGTGTAGCCCAATCCTAATTGACAACTGGGCATTATCATTACCCTTGTCAATAGGCTTTTCCCTGCACAATCTGATACTATTTGTGCTGTATGTAATAACACAATTAGGGAGGAGCGAACCCCAACTGTATAGTTCGGGTTCGTACCGAATTTTGAGGTGTCCGTGACACGGACCCAAACCCGAACATTTTGTTAAAAGTCTGGGTTCGGGTTCGGTGTTCGTCGCTTTCTTGGCTGCAAGCCAATCAACAAGCTTCATACTACTTGCCCCAAGAGGCCATCACAGCCATGCCTACTATTGGCATGGCTGTGATTGGCCAGTGCAGCATGTGACCCAGCCTCTATTTAAGCTGGGGTCACGTAGCGCCGCATGTCACTCTGCTTTGATCAGTGTAGGGAGAGGTTGCAGCTGCAACGTTAGGGCGAGATTAGGCAGTGATTAACTCCTCCAAAAGACTTAATTCAGTGATCGATCTACAGCTGTGGATCATTGAACTGCTGCTATTCAATTGCTCACTGTTTTTAGGCTGCCCAGAGCGTTTTTCATTCACTTTTTTGTGGGGTGATCGGCGGCCATTTTGTGTCTTGTGGTGCACCAGCACAAGCTGCCACCAAGTACATTTAACCATCAATAGTGTGGTTATTTTTTGGCTATATCCTACATCAGGGGCAAGCTGTCACCAAGTGCATGTAACCATCAATAGTGAAATACAATTGCCAAAATAGCAGAACCCTAAATCTGGTGTTTCAGCTGTGGCCAGCCAATTGTAATGCTGTCTGGCAAAGGATATATTTTTGTTCAGGGTTGAAATACAATTCCCAACTCAGCAATTTCCTAAATTAGTGGTTTCTGCTGTATCAGGGATACTTTAAATCTATTCATTAAAAGGGTATATAAGATTCAAGGTGCAGATAGGGTCATTCTCAATAACTTCACACACACGCTACTGTGCAATTCCAAGTCTAATTCTGTCTGTAAACGTATACCTGTCACCCAGCGCCTATATAATTGGCCTCAAATTTATATTCATCTAAATCTGTGGTTATTGCTGTGGCTGGTCAAGTTATTTAGTGTCCGTCAAAGCACAGTTTTTGTTCTGGGTTGAAATACAATTCCCAATTTAGCAATTCTCTAAATTAGTGGTTTCTGCTGTATCAGGCTACTTTAAATCTATCCCCAAAAGGGTATATGAGATTCAAGGTGCAGATAGGGTCATTCTCAATAACTTCACACACACGCTACTGTGCAATTCTAAGTCTAATTCTGTCTGTAATCGTATACCTGTCACCCAGCGCCTAAATACTAGGCCTCAAATTTATATTCAGCTAAATCTGTCTTTACTGCTGTGCTTTTATTAGTGTAATACGGTACCTAAATAGATAGCCAGATAGTGTTAGGTGTCTGTAAAAAAAGGCCTGAATTTGAATTCAATATATTGGGTCAAATAATTTTTCTTATTGTGGTGAACGGTAACAATGAGGAAAACATCTAGTAAGGGACGCGGACGCGGACATGGTCGTGGTGGTGTTATTGGACCCTCTGGTGCTGGGAGAGGACGTGGCCGTTCTGCCACAGCCACACGTCCTAATGTACCAACTACCTCAGGTCCCAGTAGCCGCCATAATTTACAGCGATATTTGGTGGGGCCCAATGCCGTTCTAAGGATGGTAAGGCCAGAGCAGGTACAGGCATTAGTCAATTGGGTGGCCGACAGTGGATCCAGCACGTTCACATTATCTCCCACCCAGTCTTCTGCAGAAAGCGCACAGATGGTGCCTGAAAACCAAGCCCATCAGTCTGTCACATCATCCCCATGCATACCAGGGAAACTGTCTGAGCCTCAAGTTATGCAGCAGTCTCTTATGCTGTTTGAAGACTCCGCTGGCAGGGTTTCCCAAGGGCATCCACCTAGCCCTTCCCCAGCGGTGGAAGACATAGAATGCACTGACGCACAACCACTTATGTTTCCTGATGATGAGGACATGGGAATACCACCTCAGCACGTCTCTGATGATGACGAAACACAGGTGCCAACTGCTGCGTCTATCTGCAGTGTGCAGACTGAACAGGAGGTCAGGGATCAAGACTGGGTGGAAGACGATGCAGGGGACGATGAGGTCCTAGACCCCACATGGAATGAAGATCGTGCCACTGACTTTCACAGTTTGGAGGAAGAGGCAGTGGTGAGACCGAGCCAACAGCGTAGCAAAAGAGGGAGCAGTGGGCAAAAGCAGAACACCCACCGCCAAGAGACTCCGCCTGCTAATGACCGCCGCCATCTGGGAACGAGCACCCCAAAGGCAGCTTCAAGGAGTTCCCTGGCATGGCACTTCTTCAAACAATGTGCTGACGACAAGACCCGAGTGGTTTGCACGCTGTGCCATCAGAGCCTGAAGTGAGGCATTAACGTTCTGAACCTTAGCACAACCTGCATGACCAGGCACCTACTCAGTGGAGTAAACACCTCAAAAACAAGGAAGTAACTCAGGCTCCCCCTGCTACCTCTCCTGCTGCTGCCGCCTCGGCCTCTTCTGCTGCTGCCGCCTCGGCCTCTTCCTCCGCCTCTGGAGGAACGTTGGCACCTGCCGCCCAGCAAACAGGGGATGTACCACCAACACCACCACCTCCGTCACCAAGCATCTCAACCATGTCACACGGCAGCGTTCAGCTCTCCATCTCACAAACATTTGAAAGAAAGCGTAAATTCCCACCTAGCCACCCTCGATCCCTGGCCCTGAATGCCAGCATTTCTAAACTACTGGCCTATGAAATGCTGTCATTTAGGATGGTGGACACAGACAGCTTCAAACAGCTCATGTCGCTTGCTGTCCCACAGTATGTTGTTCCCAGCCGGCACTACTTCTCCAAGAGAGCCGTGCCTTCCCTGCACAACCAAGTATCCGATAAAGTGTGCACTGCGCAACGCCATCTGTGGCAAGGTCCACCTAACCACAGATACGTGGACCAGTAAGCACGGCCAGGGACGCTATATCTCCATAACTGCACACTGGGTAAATGTAGTGGCGGCTGGGCCCCAGGCGGAGAGCTGTTTGGCGAACGTCCTTCCGCCGCCAAGAATCGCAGGGCAACATTCTTTGCCTCCTGTTGCCTCCTCCTCCTACTCGGCTTCCTCCTCCTCTTCTTCCACCTGCTCATCCAGTCAGCCACACACCTTCACCACCAACTTCAGCACAGCCCAGGGTAAACGTCAGCAGGCCATTCTGAAACTCATATGTTTGGGGGACAGGCCCCACACCGCACAGGAGTTGTGGCATGGTATAGAACAACAGACCGACGAGTGGTTTCTGCCAGTGAGCCTCAAGCCCGGCCTGGTGGTGTGAGATAATGGGCGAAATCTCGTTGCAGCTCTGGGACTAGCCGGTTTGACGCACATCCCTTGCCTGGCGCATGTGCTGAATTTGGTGGTGCAGAAGTTCATTCACAAGTACCCCGACATGTCAGAGCTGCTGCATAAAGTGCGGGCCGTCTGTTAGCGCTTCCGGCGTTCACATCCTGCCGCTGCTCGCCTGTCTGCGCTACAGCATAACTTCGGCCTTCCCGCTCACCGCCTCATATTCGACGTGCCCACCAGGTGTAACTCCACCTTGCACATGCTGGACAGACTGTGTGAGCAGCAGCAGGCCATAGTGGAGTTTCAGCTGCAGCACGCACGGGTCAGTCGCACTACAGAACAGCACCACTTCACCACCAATGACTGGGCCTCCATGCGAGACCTGTGTGCCCTGTTCCGCTGTTTCGAGTACTCCACAAAATTAGCCAGTGGCGATGACGCCGTTATCAGCGTTACAATACCACTTCTATGTCTCCTTGAGAAAACACTTAGGGCGATGATGGAAAAGGAGGTGACCCAGGAGGAGGAGGAGGAGGAAGAGCGGTCATTTTTAGCACTTTCAGGCCAGTCTCTTCGAAGTGACTCACAGGGAGGTTTTTTGCAACAGCAGAGGCCAGGTACAAATGTAGCCAGCCAGGGCCCACTACTGGAGGATGAGGAGGACGAGGATGAGGAGGAGGTGGAGGAGGATGAGGATGAAGCATGGTCACAGCAGGGTGGCACCCAACGCAGCTCGGGCCCATCACTGGTGCGTGGCTGGGGGGAAACGCAGGACGATGACGATACGCCTCCCACAGAGGACAGCTTGTCCTTACCTCTGGGCAGCCTGGCACACATGAGCGACTACATGTTGCAGTGCCTGCACAATGACAGCAGAGTTGCCCACATTTTAACGTGTGCGGACTACTGGGTTGCCACACTGCTGGATCCACGGTACAAAGACAATGTGCCCACCTTACTTCCTGCACTGGAGCGTGATAGGAAGATGCGCGAGTACAAGCGCACGTTGGTAGACGCGCTACTGAGAGCATTCCCAAATGTCACAGGGGAACAAGTGGAAGCCCAAGGCCAAGGCAGAGGACGAGCAAGAGGTCGCCAAGGCATCTGTGTCACGGCCAGTTCCTCTGAGGGCAGGCTTAGCATGGCAGAGATGTGGAAAAGTTTTGTCAACACGCCACAGCTAACTGCACCACCACCTGATACGCAACGTGTTAGCAGGAGGCAACATTTCACTAACATGGTGGAACAGTACGTGTGCACACCCCTCCACGTACTGACTGATGGTTCGGCCCCATTCAACTTCTTGGTCTCTAAATTGTCCACGTGGCCAGAGCTAGCCTTTTATGCCTTGGAGGTGCTGACCTGCCCGGCGGCCAGCGTTTTGTCTAAACATGTATTCAGCACGGCAGGGGGCGTCATTACAAACAAACGCAGCCGCCTGTCTACAGCCAATGTGGACAAGCTGACGTTCATAAAAATGAACCAGGCATGGATCCCACAGGACCTGTCCATCCCTTATGCAGATTAGACATTAACTACCTCCCCTTAACCATATATTATTGTACTCCAGGGCACTTCCTCAATCAATCCTATTTTTATTTTCATTTTACCATTATATTGCGGGGCAACCCAAAGTTGAATGAACCTCTCCTCTGTCTGGGTGCCTGGGCCTAAATATATGACAATGGACTGTTCCAATGTTGGGTGATGTGAAGCCTGATTCTCAGCTATGACAGGAAGACTGATTCTCTGCTGACATGAAGCCAGATTCTCTGTTACGGGACCTCTCTCCTCTGCCTGGGTGTCTGGGCCTACATATCTGACAATGGACTGTTCCAGTGTTGGGTGACGTAAAGCATGATTCTCTGCTATGACATGCAGACTGATTCTCTGCTGACATGAAACCAGATTCTCTGTTATGGGACCTCTCTCCTCTGCCTGGTGGCCGGGGCCTAAATATATGACAATGGACTGTTCCAGTTTTGGCTGACGTGAAGCCTGATTCTCTGCTATGACATGCAGACTGATTCTCTGCTATGATATGAAGCCTGATTCTCTGCTGACATGAAGACAGATTCTCTGTTATGGGACCTCTCTCCTCTGCCTGGGTGCCGGGGCCTAAATATATTACAATGGACTGTTACAGTGGTGGGTGACGTGAAGCATGATTCTCTGCTGTGGGACCTCTCTCCAATTGATATTGGTTAATTTTTTTTAATTTTATTTTTATTTTTATTTATTTCCCTATCCACATTTGTTTGCAGGGAATTTACCTACATGTTGCTGCCTTTTGCAGCCCTCTAGCCCTTTCCTGGGCTGTTTTACAGTCTTTTTAGTGCCGAAAGGTTCGGGTCCCCATTGACCTCAATGGGGTTCGGGACGAAGTTCAGGTCGGGTTCGGATCCCGAACCCGAACATTTCCAGGAAGTTCGGCTGAACTTCTCGAACCCGAACATCCAGGTGTTCGCTCAACTCTAA
The DNA here is from genome assembly GCF_014858855.1 of Bufo gargarizans. NCBI lineage: Eukaryota > Metazoa > Chordata > Amphibia > Anura > Bufonidae > Bufo > Bufo gargarizans. The sequence goes on from NC_058080.1 coordinate 566,426,805, forward strand.
ACACAACCCTTCGACAAGCTTAATACTAGCACCCGGTTGTCAATGCTATCACATAAAAGTGTTGCTGACTATAGACACATCATGGCAAGACAACAGTAGGAAATGGAAGTGGGGTGTGGGGGTGGGAACATTCCAGGGTCTGTGACCTATTTAATTCAGCAATGCCACAATCCCAGCAACAAATAGATGTCCAGTGTTGATTATTAATGGGTGACAATGATAATTGCCCATTTTATCCATTAAACATCAGGTGCTTTCTGAAAAGATGTGTTTATTAAAATTGTCTTCTAAAAACCGTAGCAGTAGCAAAAATAAGCAGAAATAATGGTGGCCACTGACCAGCAATGACATACCAATATCTATAGGGTACGTGTCTCTATTGTAATGGTCAGATAGAGCTGAAAGATAAAACAGAGCTCAGATGTACATTGTGTCCAATTAAGAAACAGCCAAGAATACAGCAATATTTGTCAAGTATTACATGTTAACATAACAGTATAGTGTAGAAGCCTAACCATGGATGTAACAGGGTAGTGGGCATAGCAGCTGATATGGGGCAAGGAACTAAGGGGAGCCACTACTACTCAGACATGAAGAACAGTTAATAAAAACTGAATGCAATCCTATGCATTATTCCTTTCTGTGCCAGTACTTTATGTATAGTTCCTGTACTATAACATCATGTGCACATTATATCACCATTTGACATCACTATAGTTTTCCTTTGCTGTGAGGGCATAGGTACATGACAACTTTTTATTTCCATTTGGATTATTTCTGCTCTATCATTTATACATTATTCCTGTATGTTTGTATAATTGCTGTACTGTAAGATCACAAAGTATTATCATCCATGTTCTGTGACCTCATTGTACACATTCTCCCACTATTTTGACATCATTGTGAGCATTATCCAACTATTGTGACATCACTACTATGACATAACTGGGAGCATTATCCCCATACTGTGAAATCACTGTGAGTATTTTACCACTATTGTGACATCACTGTATGCATTATACCCCTACTGTGATGCCACGGTGAGCATTATTCCCTTCTTTGACATCACTGTGAACATTATCAACCCCTACTGTGAGATCATTGTGTGCTCATCTTTATACATAAGGGAGACCAAAATAATCATTAAACTTCCCATATTCTGTACTTGCTGCTTCAAATTCAAGTCATGGTGGAACAGGTCACCATTCCAAGTTTTGGTAAGGGGACCCATGGTTATTTGCTATGCCCCTGAAAATAAAACACCAAAAAGACATTTAAGAGAGAAGAGCTCCAAATAGTGTCTTTAAATTCTCAGATGCTGCATGAATGTAAATTCATACCTGTACCTCTACAAGCCCCAAAACAGTGGTGTCTCAATAGTGTATTCAATAATCTGTCATCCAACGAACATGCATTATGATTATTATTATTTTTTTACTTTTATTAAAATTAGAAAAGTTGCACAATAATACAAATATACAGCTACACTCTTTATAGTCACATGTCTCACTATATGACGATACAGAAGACTACACAGGTATGCTTGTGTACAGGCTCAGTAAAAAGGGTTAACATTCAGTCTTGATTAACATAATTTTACTTTCACCATTGCAAAATGAATCCATCATACTACACCTTTTATTTTAATTTGAACTGAAATAACATATACTAATCTTTAATTTATAACAATTCAGCAGTGCATGAATTTCATTACTTTTGGAAGGCCTAGGAGAGAGGCGTTGTTTTGATTCTGTGAGACACACTTAATATCATATTTGTTCAGTGGGTTGAATAAAGATAACTTCTCAGCTCTGTGTAGTAGTGTCATGCAGAAAATGAGTTTAGATGGTATACTTTCGTAAAAAAAAAAAAATATGTAACTTCAAACTGGAAATTAAGCGCAATATAAAATCTGTTGGTTCATTTACAGTATCAGTGTATGACTGCAGACATTTTATAATCTGGACAGCCTGGATATAAACATACTCGCTACTGGACATTTTCTAAAGGACCCCAGCTTTAGGCTTTAAGTTTCGTCCGTGTGCACAATGGATTGTACACTGACAGCACATGTACCCATAGAAAACAGTGGTGCAATTCACACCTTCCTCCATGCTGAGAATATCTGGGAATGCACTGTTTAGGGCTCATTCACATGACCATATGCCCTTCGAGACATACGGTCCGTGAGCGGGCCATATGTTCCTGGCCGGCATACATTGTGGGAACAGGAGCGCACAGCATCATAGGTTACTATTATACTGTGCGCATCGGGCCGCCAGAAGGACTATTTTCCTGCGCTTACATGAACACAGTAGTCCCGCAGGCAGCCTGATGCGCACAGTATTATAGCAACCTATGATGCTGTGCGTTACTGTGTGCACGATGTATGCCGCTCTGGGACATATTGCCCACTCACGGACCGTATGTCTTTCTCCGGCGATCACCAGGTTGAAATTTAAAGGGAACCTGTCACCTCTACTATGCTACCCTAACTGAGCGTTTCTAAATGTTGTGTTACCCTAAACATATAGGGCAACAGGTATATTACACCCATTGCAATTAATTATTCCAATAACGTTTGTCCCTCTATCTAGCTGCGGTATCTCAGCAGAACCGCACACAACTGCTGCACAATGCAAATGCACTATAATATACTTTCTATGTTAGAAGGTATATTATATGTATATCACACCCCTCAATCAGCTTCTTTTTTTTTGTGCAACAGGTATCACACCAGGTGAAATTAGTTATTCCAATAGCGTTTGTCCCTCAATCTAGCTGTGGTGTCTCAGCAGAACCGCACACAACTGCTGCACAATACAAATGCACTATAATATACTTTCTATTTTAGTAGGCATATTAAAAGGTAAATCACCCCCTCAATACGTTTATTTGAGGGGGCAACAGGTATATCATACCAGTTGCAATCAGTTATTCAAATAGCGTTTGTCCCTCTATCTAGCTGCGGTATATCAGCAGAACCGCACACAACTGCTGCACAATACAAATGCACTATAATATACTTTCTATGTTAGAAGGTATAAAAATTTAGGTATATCACACCCCTCAATCATTTTTTTTTGGGAGGGAAACAGGTATATCATACCAGTTGCAATTAGTTACATAAAATAGCGCTTGTCCCTCTATCTAGCTGCGGTATCTCAGCAGAACCGCACACAACTGCTGCACAATACAAATGCACTATAATATACTTTCTATGTTAGAAGGTATATTATATGTATATCACACCCCTCAATCAGCTTCTTTTTTTTTTGGGCAACAGGTATCACACCAGGTGAAATTAGTTATTCCAATAGCGTTTGTCCCTCAATCTAGCTGTGGTGTCTCAGCAGAACCGCACACAACTGCTGCACAATACAAATGCACTATAATATACTTTCTATTTTAGTAGGCATATTAAAAGGTAAATCACCCCCTCAATACGTTTATTTGAGGGGGCAACAGGTATATCACGCCAGTTGCAATCAGTTATTCAAATAGCGTTTGTCCCTCTATCTAGCTGCGGTATATCAGCAGAACCGCACACAACTGCTGCACAATACAAATGCACTATAATATACTTTCTATGTTAGAAGGTATAACAATTTAGGTATATCACACCCCTCAATCATTTTTTTTTGGGGGGAAACAGGTATATCATACCAGTTGCAATTAGTTACATAAAATAGCGCTTGTCCCTCTATCTAGCTGCGGTATATCAGCAGAACCGTACACATCTGCTGCAGAATACAAATGCACTATAATATACTTTGTATGTTAGAAGGTATATCACACATCTCAATAATTTTTGGGGGGGATTGCAACAGGTATAATCACACCAGTTGCAATTAGTTATTCCAATAGCATTTATCCCTCTATCTAGCCGCAGTATCGCAGCAGAACCGCACACAACTGCTGCACAATACAAATGCACTATAATATACTTTTTATGTTAGAAAGTATATTATAAGTATTTCACACTTATCAACAGCACATCTATACCAGTCCTTAAACTGACTTTTGTGGCCCTATTAGCTAGCGTTTGGTGTCCCTAACAGTCGGTCCCTGCTCCACACAGCAACCTCTCCCTACACAGGCAAAAAACAGAATGAAAAATGGCAGCCAGATCGGGTTTATTTATAGGATAAGGGGTTTGTCCATGTGCTGAAACGTCTCAATTGACTGTCCTGTTCCACCTAATGGATGTGTCATGGGTCAAAGTTCGGCGCTATGCAAAAAAATATGGAGCGTGCGAATATCGCCATATGTTCGCATATTGCGAACAAGCAAAGTTAGCCACAAAACAACCGCCAGGTGAACCGCAAGGCCATCTCTAGTTATGTATTCTAAAGCTCTTTTTGGCATGTATTAGTGGCAAAAAAATATATATTATTTGGTGTTCATCAGTGCAGTTATATGTTCTAAAGCCCTTTATGGCGTGTATTAGTGGCAAAAAAATATATATTTGCCATTCAGCAGTACAGTTATATGTTTTAAAGGCTTTTGAGGCATGTATTAGTGGGAAAAAAAGGGTTAATTAGCCGTTGTGCGATGAAGTGAGAAAATTACGTACTTTTTTGGGATGTTTTCATTTTCTTTTTATTTGTTTATTTGATCTAACAGTATATCAGGAAGAGAAGTGCCAGGCCCTGCACAGGGGAGTGGCAGAGGCTTGAATGTTTCTGATGGCATAGGTCGCAGCAGAGTAAGGATGCGTGGTAGCAGGAGTTGCAGCAAGAGGCCTGAGCTTCTGTTGTCATCTAGTGGTTGTGTCTTGACCAGTAACCCAGCGGTTCTTGAATGGTTGACTCGAAAATCCCCTTTGTCCCAAGTGACATCAGACACCCCCAGCCAAGAGTCAGTGGGTTTGTCAGACACAACTGTTAGTTGGCATGGCCCGGGAGCAGGCCCTGTGCCCTCACCTGTCCTCAACCTGACTCTGTCATTTTCTGTTCCCTCAGCCAGAGAAGTATTATATGTTGTGGGCTCAGCTCCACTATACAGCGAGAACGAGCTACTAGAGGACAGTCAGCAGCTACTGGCCAGCCAAGATACTTCCTCCGGTAGGCGGGCACGTACTGATAAGAAAAGTGGCGTGGGAGCTGGTGTTGCGAGTGGTCAGGCCCCTGGCACAGAGACCGTTGATGAGGACATCAGTGATATGCAGACAGTACTCGATGATGATATAGCCGATCGCAATTGGGAGCTGGGTGACGAAGGGGCTTTATCATCATCAGTAGAAGAGGGTGGCAGCTTGCGTGAGAGGCAGCGGCTGAGCCAGAAATTCAGTAGCATGGCCGCGAGTCAGCAGGGTGGCAGCAGTGGGTGGTAGGGACCCAAACATGCCTGGGGTAGACCAACGGCTTCGCAGAAGCCTACCTGTCCGGAAAGTAGTGGTGCAGGGGTTCACGGAGGCAGCAGCAGTGGTCAGTCAGTTTCGAGGTAGTGAGGCAGTATTTTGTTAAGCCACTGGAAGAGGTGAACATGGCCATTTGCCGAACTTGTGGGCAGAAGGTGAAGCGTGGCCAGGGTGCCAATTTTGGCACCATGGCCCTGCGTCAACATATGCAGCGTCACCATAAAGTACCCTCGGAGAACCGTGGCACCTATGTGGTGGTCCAGCCTATCACAGAAACTTCAGGCAGTCAAGGCTCCACCACCATAGCCGAAGAGAGCTGTCTGTCATTTCATTCTTCTTCTGGTCCAGATGCTCTTGCTTCTCCTCCTACTTCTTGAGTCTAGAGTCGCTAATGAAGAAACCCACCTAGTGAAGAAACTACTCACCAGCAGTAGCAGCTAGACCTGGAGCAGGACCTGAACCAGTAGATGGTGGCATACTTGGACAGCACCCTGCCACACCACATTGAAGATCCGCTGGACTACTGGGAAGTGAAACTAGATTTGTGGCCATAACTGGCAGAGTTTGCCCTGGAAAAGCTGTCCTGCTCGGCCAGTAGAGTGGCATCAGAGCTGGTGTTTAGTGCAGTGGGGGCCAAAGTGACCCCAAGGAGAACTTGCCTGTCCACCCAAAGTGTGGAGAGACTGACCTTTGTCAAGATGAATCGGGCATGGATCAGCCAGGATTTACAACCACCAATTCTTAAAGCATCAGACTAGATTATCCATGGTGCCACACCAACACTTTGACAAAAGAGACCGGTTTCTTTTGGCTACCTACCTCAGATACTATTCTGATGCTGCCACCCGCCTGAAGCCACACATCTGATGCCAAGTGCTCCTTCTTTCACCCGCCATCTTCAGCTGGTACTGGTATTGCCACCCCCGCATTCTGTTACCGGGTCACTCTGTGGTCTCCTGATGCTGCTGCCACCTCCACACTATGTCACCTTGTGACTCTATGGTCTCCTGATGTTGCTGCCACCTCCACACTATGTCACTTTGCCACTCTGTGGTCTGCTGATGTTTATTCCACCATAACACTATGTCACCTTGCCACTCTGTGGTCTCCTGATGCTGCTGCCTCCACACTGTCATTGTGCCACTCTGTAGCCTCGTGATGATGCTGCTGCCACCTCCACACTGTCATTGTGCCACCCTGTTTCCTCCCCTTGATGCTGCTGCAGCCACCTCCACACTGTTATTTTGCCACTCTTTGGCCTCCTGATGCTGCTGCCACCTCCACACTGTCATTGTGCCACTCTGTGGCCTCCTGATGCTGCTGCTACTTTCGCACTGTCATTGTGCCAACCTGTAGCCTCCTCAAGATGATGCTGCTGCCACCACCTCCACACTCTGTCATTGTGCCACTCTGTGGCTCCCTCATTCTGATGCTGCTGTCACCTGCAGAATGTCATTGTGCCACCCTGCGGCCTCCTCCTGATGCTGCTGCTACCGCCACCTTCACACTAAGTCATTGTGCCACTCTGTGGCCTCCTGATGCTCCTGCCACCTCCACACTGTCACTGTGCCACCCTGTGGCCTCCTTCTGATGCTGCTGCCACTTCCAGACTCTGTCATTGGGTCACTCTGTGGTCTCTTCATGCTGCTTCCACCTCACCACTATGTCATAGGGCCACTCTGTGGACTTCTCATGCTGCTCCCACCCTCCCCACTTCATGACTGGTCTACTCTTTTGCCTTTCGGCCTGGCTGATATCATTTATTTGACCCTTCTTTTGATCTATCAGAAGAAAGGAAAAATGAGATGCACAACAGATCTTGTCTATGTAACAGGTGTAAGGCCTGCATGACATGGTCCCTATTTTGCATCAGAATTGGCTTATGATTTAGTAGCCAAAAGCAGGAGTTGGTATACAACACAGAAGACATGCAAATATTCAATTCACGTGTCATCTCTGTTTTGGATCCACTCCTGTTTTTTATGGCATTAGCAATACTGATGGATTACTGACCAAATGCTGACCGAGTGAAAGCAGATGCTCAACATACAGCATCCGTTTTTTGTGGCTTATGGTTCTGACGGATCAGAGGAAGGGCAAAATAATCAGTAACGTCAACACAAACTTACTGCTGACACCTTCTACACTGTGTCGGGGGGCTCTACTTGTATAAGTGTTTAATATAACAGGTTCTGAAGACATCTATGTGGAATCAGTTGCCGACGGTGTAAAAGGAGTGCACTTCTTCTTGGCGCTAACATTGACCTGTAAGGCTTAGTTCACACTTGAGTTATTTGGTCAGTTTTGGCCCCGTAACTTCCCAAATAAGTGAAGTGTGCAGTGATTCTAAGAGCGACGCCTGTCATCTGCGTGTCATACTGACTCACAGTATTGTTTCACTACCACAGCATGTTACTGCAAGGCACAGTGTTCTACACTCCTATAAAGGCTCTCTACAGACAGAAAATAGCAGTTTTTTTATGCTATTTGCCGCTAATAAATTTTGGGTCAAACACAATTTTTTAAAGAAATTGTGTGAACCGGCGGAATCTAATTTTTGCGCGGAAAAAAATAAAAAACTGCACGCAATTGCAGACAAAGCTTACTGAACTTGCTTGCAAAATGGTACGAGTTTCACTGAATGCACCCTGAACGCATCCAGAACTAATTTGTCACACTCATGTGAAAGAGGCTTTAAAACACAAGAAAAACTATATAAATGCGGTATCTCTGTACCTGTACAGACCTGGAGAATGAAGGTAACATGTCAGTGTTACCACTTAGGGAACACAATCAATACAAAATCCATTAAACTGTTGTAGAATTGCATTTTTTTTACAATTCCACCCCATATGGATTTTTTTTTTAGCGTCCCACTACTTTGTATGCAATAAAAAATTGTGCCATTAAAAATAGCACATTGTCCTACTAAAAGAAGACCATACAGCAAGGTAAACCGATTTTTTTTTTAAACTTATGGCTTTAGGAAGGCAGTGAGTAAATATGTGTGTCAGTGACAGGTTCAGTTCAGGATCACACAGCGTTAAACTGATTTAGAATGCTGTGTGACCCTGAAAGTCTTGAAATCTGTTGAATTACACTGACAGCATTATGTCAGTAAATGTCTTGACTCTCAGGGTTACACAGCATTATAAACTAGTATAATGCTGCGCCATCCCGTCAGAGGAGGGGCGACCAGAACAGGACATCTCACTGACAGCCGCTGCAAGTTCCTCGCATTCAACTCGCTCGTGTGTATCTTGCCTTAATATTGTGTTTTTAACTAATTTATTCTGGTTATTAATGAAGTGCTCTGCTTTTGATTGGACAATGAACTTGATACATAGGGGTTATTACAAATTTGCATTGGAACCCAGGGGCTTCAAATTAAACCTCCGGAAAAATATACACCCTTCTCCAACTCACACCCACACATACACAAATGCACTGATAGTTCCTAAAATGTTCTTATTACATGTAAAAGCTTGAAATTACACCACATGCCACTCTGGAATTACACAGGCAATTTTGAGTAGCAGCAGATTTACTGAGATTTAAGTAGCAGCCATGATCAATATGAAAAATACTTTCCAGCTGCTAATAGCTGATACTGCTATTTAGCTCCGGCACCTTGAAAGATATACGAGCAATGTGAGCATACTAAGAATAGCTTATCATTAGGGTTGCCAATCTGCATTCAAGACAGACAAAGGGATTATAGGCTTTAGTTACACAGAGCTAAATGTACTATCATTATTCAGCTTGAGAGTACAGTAGGGAAGAGGATGGCATTTTGTGCTCACCAATCATTCATACTTAACTATGGAAACAGCAAGGACAATCATAAGCAGGATGAAAAAAAAGCTTCCCACCAACCAAGCATTCACATTTCAATTGGTTTTAGGACATTAATGGGTGAAAATATCTAGCAACAGCCCCAGGGCTTCATATTAATGACCGTATCTCTCTAGATTGAAACAAAGCTGAATTTGATTCAGTGTCGAGTGAATAAAAAGCGAAAATGCTGCCTTTTCAGGTTACAAAGTCTAAAAATAACTCGCAGATTCATTTAGGATCATATCCTCAGCCTATTCTATAACTGTATATTTGTCCAAAAGCCTTTATCGATCTTGCTGATGCAAACGAGTATTCAAAATGCAATCTTAATGCCCCAGTGGGCTGCCAGATCTGCTAATAGCTGGAATTAAGTGCAAAGCGGCATACATAAATATGCAGAATACATTAGCATTCAGCTTCTGTTTAGCAAGGCTCAGAAAATACATATAGAAATGAATAAAAAAAACGAGGAGTCCAAATAATGAAACGTGACTTGTCAGTAGAGTTCTTATGTAAATGTGTGCTGCTCTGTTATTATTAAAAATAGTGGGGCTATGTGGAATATCATATTTATCAGGCGCCTTCAATGCTGTTTCAATTTACTCTTACTTAAAGAATATATGATTTTGTAATAGGATCACAATTGTAAAGCTTAATATCACAGAGGGTCTGCAGGTTTTTGCTGCTAGGGGTTTCCAATTTTCACAGTTTTGACATACACAATTAAAACCTGTAAGATAGAAGTAGAACCAGTAAAATAAAATAAAAACACATTATACCCTACACCCAAGTATACCCTGGCACATTATGAAACGGCCACACAGCACTGTATATGCCTACATCAAAGCTAGGCATAAGAGAATTGTATTCAATATGTTTTGGGTCCAAATAAAATGCATCGGTCAGCAGATTTGATTTGGGTATGAATAAATTTGATAGAATCGAAAGTGCACAGATTGCTTGCTCTGAGGACTCCTAAGACTCTTTCAAGTGGTTTAACACCAAAACACCATTAGTAATGTCAAAAATCATTGCAAAATCTGTGGCTATGGGTAAACCAATGGCAGCGGGTGATAACAAACAGCCTGTTTAATAAAACACTAAACTGTCAGATTTTTTATGCTGTCTAAAATTATAAGTGGTTTAAAAATGATCCCTTTTGGGATAACTCTTGGTACTGGAAGAAGCAATGGCTTGGTTTGAACACCTAGTCCAAAAATGAACCTTTTTGGGGGAGTAGAAACAGATTAAGCGAATCGAAGCTGAAAAAGGAAAAATTTGAATCGCAATTTTTCCTAAAGTGGCGACTAAAATGGCGGATACACATGTGAGGACATGGGGCAAGGAACTCTGGGAAGGCGGGATGACCCATAATGCCATGCATGCAGCCAATCAGCAGACAGCCAGCCCTGTGATGTCACAGCCCTATAAATACGGCGGCCATTTTGGATTCACACATTTTTCCAGCGTTCTGAGTGCAGGGACAGATGTGAGAAGGCGCTGGGGACAGCAATAGGAAAAACATCATTGTAAAAAAAAAAGGAACAAACGACTTATAAGTGCAGGGAAAGGATATGAAGGAATGATTTCAAGCAAATTAGTGCAGGGAGAGACGTCAGAAGGCGTTAGGGACGGTGCTAGAAAAGCGATTTACAAAAAGCAGTGAAAGATTATTTGGGGATCCAAATAGCCATTATACAGCTCTGTCATTCCAGCAATTTGTTCTTGTTATTGGGGTGCAAGTGCTATGTTGAAAAACCTTTATTGGCTTTTTTCAGTACAAAAAGAAAAATATATGCACACTTCACTGTTGCAGCTATTTGTGGTAAAAGAGTTTAATGGTTTATTTCAGCACAGAAAGAAAAATATATATACACACTTCACTTTTACAGTTATTTGTGGTGAATAGTGATATGCGGCAGGGGTAATATTCAAATTTGCAATATTTTGAAAATATTTGGGCGAATATTAGTGATAAATTTGCAAATTAGTGTTGTTGTGAACTTATGACATCACAGAACTATGTCTGTAGCATGTATGTGTAGACAGCAGAACCTATCAGCTACAGTATATCATGATCTAACCTACACTGACTATCCCCCACTAACTATCTGTATGATATATATATATATATATATATATATATATATGATCTAACTAACTATCTAATGTAATGGGACAGCAAAGCACAGAGCATAGCAATAACACTGCTGTCTCTCTCTCAGAACTGCAAAAAACTGCAGAAAATGGCTGCTGGGGAGTATTCTATATTGTAAGGGGTAGGCAACTTTCCTATTGTTTGCTAGGGATCTGGCTAAGCTCAGACAAAGAAATTGCTGCCTTCTCATTGGCCCACAAGCAAGAAGCAGGGAGGGATCATGGGTTCAGATGAGAAAAATTCTAGAATATTCACAATTATAAATATATAGCATTATATTCTAAATCTTGGCGATATTCACAATTAAAATTCGCAATTTGACTATTTGCGCCCAACACTAGTGATAAAAGCGCTTAGTGGAATATTTCAGTACAAAAAGAAAAGTTTATATGCATTTTACTGTTGCAGTTATTTGTGATGTGATGACAGGGTTTAGTCGCCTATTTCAGTACAAAAAAAAAAATATATATATTCTCAGTTCACTTCTGCAGTTATATGTGTTGAAAGCATTTAGTGGCCTATTTCAGTACAATAGTACAGTTATAACAGTCGAGTAAGGACCAAAATACAAGGGTCCGAAATGCATAGGCCAGCTATCCTGCATTTGTTGTCGGAATTGTTTTAACGGCTTTGTTATAAAGAGCTCGATCCTGCACTTCTTTTTATTTTCAAGACAGCCGTGTCTAGACTGAAATCTGTGCTCATGACAAGAGGAGCAGGTGAGAGCTACCTTTTTCTTTCAAGTTTCACCAGAAAGAAAAATATATACTCACTTCACTGTTGCAGCTATTTGTGGCGAAAGCATTTAGTGGCCTAGTTCAGTACAGAAAGAAAAATATATATGCACTTCCCTGATGCAGCTATTTGTGGTGAAAACGTTTAGTGGCCTACTTCAGTACAAAAATTAAAATATATTCTCAGTTCACTTCTGCAGTTATATGTGTTAAAAGCGATTAGTGGTCTATTTCAGTACAAATAGAAAAATATATATGGACTTCACTGTTGCAGTTATTTGTGGTGAAAGCGTTTAGTAGCATATTTCAGTACAAAAATAAAAATATATTCTCAGTTCACGTCTGCAGTTCTATGTGTTGAAAGCATTTAGCGGCCTATTTCAGTACAGAAAGAAAAACATGTACGCACACTTCACTGTAGCAGTTATTTGTGGCAAACACATTTAGTGGCCTATTACAGTACAGAAAGAAAAATATTTATGCACTTCACTGTTGCAATTATTTGTTGTGAAAGTGTTTAGTTGCCTATTTCAGTACAGAAAGAAAAATATGTGCAAACCTCACTGTTGCAGTTATTTGTGGTCAAATTAATCGTTTAGTGACCTATTTTAGTCCAAAAAGAAAAGTATATACACACTTCACTGTTGTAGTTATTTGCGCTGAAAACACCTAGTGGCTTATTTCAGTACAAAAATAAAAATATATTCCCAGTTCACTTTTGCAGTTATATGCGTTGAAAGCGTTTAGTGGCCTATTTCAGTACAAAAAGAAAAATATATACGCATTTCACTGTTGCAGTTTTTTGTGGTAAAAGCATTTAGTGGTCTATTTCAATACAGAAAATATATATATACGCACTTCACTATTTGCAATTATTTGTGGTGAAAGCGTTTAGCGACCTATTTTAGTGCAAAAAGAAAAATATGCGATCTTCACTGTTGCAGTTTTTTGTGGTGAAAGCGTTTAGTGGCCTACTTCAGTACAAATAGAAAGATATATACAAATTTTTTAACCCTTTCATGACAAAAGGTCATTGATGCCCCAGTGTCCAGGTCAAAATTTACAAATCACTTTAGGTGGTAATAGCTTTGAAACGCTTTTATTTGTCCAAGCCATTCTGAGATTGATTTCTCGTGACACATTGTACTTCATGACAGTCTTAAATTTGAGTCAATATATTTCACCTTTATTTATGAAAAAATCCCAAATTTACCAAAAATTTTGAAAACTTAGCAATTTTCTAAATTTACATTTCTTTGCTTCTAAAACAGAAAGTGATACTTCATAAAATATTTATTACTTAACATTCCCCATATGTCTATATCCCCCTTTATGTTGGCATGGAATTGTAATTGTGTTTTTTTTAGGACGTTACAAGGCTTAGAAGTTTAGAAGCAATTCTTAAAAATTTGAAGAAAATTTCCAAAACCCACTTTTTAAGGACCATTTCAGGTCTAAAGTCACTTTGTGGGGCTTACATAGTGGATAACCCCATAAATGACCCCATTGCAGAAACTACACCCCTCAAGTTACCCAAAACTGATTTTACAAACTTTGTTAACCCTTTAGGTGTTCCATAAGAATCAAAGGAAAATGGAGATGAAATTTCTAAATTTCACTTTTTTGGCAGATTTTCCATTTTATTACATTTTTTTCTTTACCACATTGAGGGTTAACAGCCAAACAAAACTCAATATTTATTACCCTGATTCTGCAGTTTACAGAAACACCCCACATGTGGTCTTAAACTGATGTAAGGGCGCACGGCAGGGTGCAGAAGGAAAGGAGAGCCATATGGTTTTTGGAAGGCAGATTTTGCTGGACTTAGATGCCATGTCCCATTTAAAGCCCCCCTGATGCACCCCTACAGTAGAAACTCCAAAAAGTTACCCTATTTTGGAAACTAGGGGGTAAGGTGTCAGTTTTATTGGTACTATTTTGGGGTACATATGATTTTTAATTGCTCTATATGACGTTTTTTGTGAGGCAAGGTAACAAAAAAATTGCTGTTTTGGCACCGTTTTGTTATCTTTAATTTTTTACAAGATTCATCTGACATGGTAGATCATGTGCTATTTTTATAGAGCAGGTTGTTACAGACGCAGTGATATCAAATATGTCTAAATATGTTTGTTTGTCCATGTTCTGAACGCCATATGTTTTTTATTTTTCTGCCAATCGTCTTGTGCAGGGGCTCGTTTTTTGCAGAAAGAGTTGAGGTTTTAATTGGTACCATTTCTGGGTACATGTGATTTTTTGATCATTCATTATTACACTTTCTGGGGCAAGGTGACCAAAAAATTGGCTGTTTTGGAACAGTTTTTATTTATTTATTTTTACAGTGTTCATCTGAGGGGTTAGGTCATGTGACAGTTTTTTAGAGCAGATTGTTATGGACGTGGCAATACCCAATATGTATACTTTTTATTATTTATTTAAGTTTTACACAATAATAGCATTTCTGAAACCCAAAAAATTATGTTTTAGTGTCTCCATAGTCTGAGAGCCATAGCTTTATGTTTTTGGGCGATTGTCTTAAACAGGGGCTCATTTTTTGCGGAATGAGATAACAGTTTGATTGGTACTATTTTGGGGTGTATACACCTTTTTGATCGCTTGGTGTGCAGTTTTTGTGATGTAAGGTGACAAAAATAGCTTTTTTTTATGGTGTTTATGGGACGGGGTTGATCATGTGATATATTTATAGAGATGGTCGTTATGGATGCGGTGATACGTAATATGTGTATTTTTTTCTTTTTTTTTCTTTTTTTTATAGGAAAAGGCAATTAATTTTTTTAATTTACATTTTTATTTACTTATTTTGACTTTTATTACTTTCAATTTTTTTTTAATCAAGTCCCTCCAGATTTCATGTAGGTGGCAACACCGGACGCCTTTGCAAAGCGCTCGGTTGCCATGGCAACCATCGGGCACTGCAATGGCAGCGCAGAAGTCCAGATGGTTGAGAGAGGCAGCCCCCTCCCTCTATTAACCCCATGGACAGGGCCGACTCTATCATAAGGCAGCCCAAGCGGCTGCTTGAGGGCGCGGCAAACAATTAACATGCTTACTTACACTTACCCCGCTGAGCCCCGGCCCTCACTGTCTCAGTCACAGAGCGAGCAGCACACAGCTGACAGGCTGAGGCAGCAGCCGCAGCAACACAAAACACACACACACTGTGAGCTACGAGACCCTGGTGTATTTAAATCTCATTTAGCATTTCTTTTAGAAAAGTTTCTCCTGGGAACTCGCAACCTTTCACATCAGAGACATGGTACTTACCCACACAGCTACGAGAGCTGTATAGCCAGTTACTTAAAAAAAAAAATATATATATATATAAAAGACTTCTACTGTAGGTAACTTTGATACCTAGTGTACATCCATACACATGACAGCTGCCCCAACACACCCAGCTCTGCTACATCCATACAGTGTACTAAGGCAGCTGTTATGTGTATGGATGTACACTAGGTATCAAAGTTATCTACAGTAGAAGTCTTTAATATATTATATAAATATTTTTAGGTAACTGGCTATATAGCTCTCATAGCTGTGTGGGTAAGCTCTGATACAGAAAGTCATGGGTTCGAATCCCAGCATAAACTTTTCTGAAAGACAGGCTAAATAAGAACACGAGCACCAAATCTTCCGACATGAATCATGAGGGCAGAAATGTGAAATGATGGGGGAGGGCAAGAATTGGACATGAATCATGAAGGTCAAAAATGTGAAATGATGGGGGAGGGCAAGAAATGGACATGAATCATGAGGGGCAGAAATGTGAAATGATGGGGGGAGGCAAGAAATGGACATGAATCATGAGGGGGAGAAATGTGAAATGATGGCGGGGGGGGGGGGGGCGCCAAAATGTAGATTTGCTTGTGTTGACAAAAATCCTTGCACCGGCCCTGCCCATGGATGCCGTTGCCGCGGCATCTATAGGGTTACAGCAGAGTGTCAGCATAGAGCTGACACTCGCTGCTGATGGCGGCGGCGGCTCAGGAATGGAGCCTCCGCCATTACACACAGCAGGGGGACCACATTGGGGGCAACGCTGGAAAAGGGGGGATACGGCCAGCATTGAGGGGGCACAGATCGGGGCAGGATGAAGGTATTGGGCTGGAAGGGGGCGGACCGCATCAGGAGCACGATACATGGATGGGGGGTGGGGACAGGTGGCAGAGGCAGGGCTCACGGTGGTGGTGGGGGGTTGGAGGTGCACAGGAAGGGGGTACAGATCGGGGGCTTCAGGACACATTGCCTGATTTCAGGCTCTGATCTGTAGATTGCAGATCAGAGCCTGAAACCAGCATTTTAACACTGCGCGATCCGATTGGTTAGTCTGCACAGATTACTGGCGAGGGACCACTCTGATTGGTCCTTTGCCAGCATTACTAGACTGTATGCTGACCGTGACAGCAGCAGGGCTTTGCAGTGCTTGGATTAAAAGAACTGCCATGACGTCTATACACGAGGTAGCTGCACGGGGTATGTGCAGCTAGCACGTATATAGACGGATTGCAGTTGTGAAGGGGTTAATGTTGCAGTTATTTGTGGTAAAAGCGTTTAGTGGTCTATTTCAGTACAAAAATAAAAATGTATTCTCAGTTCACTTTTGCAGTTATGTGTTGAAAGTGTTTAGTGGCCTATTTTAGTACATAAATAAAAATACATACGCACTTCATTGTAGCCGTTATTTGTGTTGAAAGGGTTTAGTCGCCTATTTCAGTATAAAAATAAAAATATAAATTCAGGAGATGGAGGGCACTCAAATGAATGGGTTATATATAACGAAGTCAATTGCATATATGGTATGTGTCTATTATTTATTAATTATATAAAATCGCACCATTCAGCATATCATTCATATGACAATCTTACTGATATATTGGTCACAGCTATGAATATATGTCTCCTCCTATGGCTGGAAGAAAATTCAAACTTACATAAAAAGAAACTTGCTAATGCAGGTGATCAGTCTGCATGTAGGTCCTATACAAGTGTACACTGTGGATAAAATATTGAAAAGTTTTTACTGATGTGGGTCCGCTTATGTTCCAAAAAGCAGTCACCTCAAAAAAAGGGAAGGGAACAAATAGTCTTACCCCGTCAAGCCGGGTTCCAAGGGGCTGCTGCAGGGAAATGTCTGTGTTGGGAGTACTCCGATTCTGTGTAGCGTTGGTGCGCACGTGGTCCTCAGTGTCCTCGGCGTCCTCAGCGTCTTCTTCTGTTACCGCTTCCTGGGTCTGTACGATGTTGCCCGCAGTACAGGAAGTGACGATTCTAAGCCCGGAAGTGACGGTCTATTCCTCCGGTCAGCTGACAAAATCCGTCAGCGAGCTGTATGATAAATATTCGTCTATAGTTCTTCTTTGTATAAGCGGTCTTTATTGGATCAAAGACCATGTACTATTCCTTCTTTATACCAAACGTGTTTCGGTGCACTCTTGCACCTTTATCAGTGGTGAATAGTACAACTGATCTCCTTCCTTTTATAGGGGAGGGATCATTAGAGTGTTCGGGTTAGATTCAAACCATGGAGTGGATGCGCTTTAAACATATTGATCTCATCATGATTTGTTTCTATAGCAGCTATATGGTCATAAGGATACAGTTATAAGTTCAAATTGACACTAATATAAATAATTTCAAATACTACTGGACACCATAAATAGTTAATAAAACTTATAATGTAAAACAATAATGCATAAATTAGCAGGGGTACGTCGCTACCATATGACATTCTAAAAATTATCATTATAAATACCAATATAAAAATATAAATAACACAATTTAATACAAAATTTAATAAAGAATTCATATATAATTCCACATAAGATTACACATAATATGTAAAATATTAAATATATTAAATATATTGCTCTTCTTATTGGTCTGATCTTGATCATATATGTATGTAGTTTTCGGGTATCTATATGAATGTGAGTGGGGGGAGGGGCCCAACGGGGAGAGACCGTCGAGATGCTGATAAACAGCCAGAACTCGACAGACTGTCTCCGGAGGGCACATCCCCCTATAAGAATCCAAACAACTCTAATTCTGCGTTTAGACCAGCCGGGGTGATAGTTTCAAATTAAAAAATCCTGCGAGATTCTGCTCTGGACATGCTTGATATATGATTGCCTCCTCTCCAAGATTTATGGATTCTTTCCAATGCTATGTAAATTAGCCCAGAGGGATCTTTGTTATGATGTGTTTTGAAATGTTGAGACAATATATGGTTTTCATAGCCCTTTTTGATGTTACCGATGTGTTCGGCTACCCTCTTTTTAAACAATCTTTTGGTCCGCCCCACATACTGTTTGTGGCACGGACATTCCAAGATATAGATAACATCTGAGGAATTGCACGACAGGCTATCTTTGATTGTATAACTGAATGAGTTTTGTCTTGATTGGACCTGTATAGTTTTTTTCGAAAAGTGCGTTAATTTGCAATTATTACAGGTCCCACATCTGTAGAATCCCTTTAGATTAAGCCAATTGGATTTAATGTTCTTACTCGGATTTTTTATAGTGGGAGCAATCAACAAACCTAGATTGGGTGCTTTGGTGTAAGAAATTAAGGGGTTCTTTGGAAGAGAGGGGCCTATAATCTTGTCCTTTTGTAAGTGGTGCCAGTGTTTACGGACCAGGGCGTTGATTTTCTTATACTGTCCATGAAACAGAAGGATTAATCTTATTTTCTCCCCTATTTCTTCCTGTTTCTTTTTACTTTCAAAGAAAGATTTTCTCTCCATATTTATAACCTTATTTAGGGCCAAGTCTACAGTTTCTACTGGATACTGTTTTGTTACAAATTGTTTTTTTAGTATTATAGCTTCCTTCTCAAAGTCTTCGTTTAGGGCACAATTTATTTTTAACCTTCTAAACTGACTCGTTGGGATATTGAGTAGCCAGCGGGGGAGATGACAACTAGTGTAAAGTATATATCCATTTTTCATAACTGGCTTGTGGTATGTACTACATACCAGTTTACTCCCTTTAATCTCTATTTTCAAGTCTAAAAATTCTATTCCAGAGTTACTAATTTTGGTGATGAATTTTAAATTCCTATCATTTATATTAATTTCAGTTAAAAATGTGTTTAAAAGTATTTCGGTATCTCGCCAAATAAAAATGATGTCGTCAATGTAACGACGCCAGAGCACCAGGCCCGCCCCCAGGTGGGGTGTAACGATCTCATGTTCCCAGAGCGCCATAAATAAATTAGCGTAACTGGGGGCGAAACTGGTGCCCATGGCTGTGCCCCTTTCTTGAATATAAAAATCAGAATCATGATAAAAATAATTATGTGTTAAAATATATTGTACACCTTCTAATATATATTCTATTTGTTCTAGATTGAGTGTGTTTGCTATTATTAACTGTTGTTTAAGGGCTTCTAAGCCTTGCTCATGGTCTATAATGGTATACAATGAGCTGACGTCCATTGTGCCCAGATACCAATGCTCCTGAACTTCCAGTTGTTCAAGTGTTTTAATTATATCTGTCGTGTCCTTTATATATGAGGGAATCCTTTTTACTGCAGGTTGGAGTAATTTTTCTAAATATTGTGAGAGGTTTGATGTTATAGAACCTATACCTGATATTATAGGCCTGCCTGGTGGTGACACAGGATCCTTGTGGATTTTCGGTAAGCAGTAGAAAACTGGTAGACGTTTTGGGGTGTTGATAATAAATTTGTGCTCCTGTTCCAGTAATATACCCTTAGTGTAGCCCTTATTACAGTATTTCATTAAGTCATTATGGAAGGTATTCGTTGGGTCAGACTTTAATTTTTTATATGTGGTGGGGTCTAATAGTTGTCTCTGACATTCTGAATTGTATAAAATTGTGTCCAGTACTACTATTGCTCCACCTTTGTCGGCTGGTCTGATTGTAATATTATTGGTGGCCTGTAGTTCTTTAATAGCATTTATCTCTGATCTTGTTAAATTGTTATATGTTTGTTTATTACTCAATTTTCTTATATCTGATTCCATGTTCTTTCTGAATGCCGCGATTTCATGGCTTATTTCTTGCCTTGGAAATTTATTTGATTTCAATTTCAATTCTGTATGTTCATATTCAGACACTACGGTTGTTTGTGTTATGGGATTCTTCATATAGTATCTTTTTAAGCATGACTTCCTAATAAATTTTTCTATACCGATATATGTAGAGAATTTATCAAAATTTGTCGTTGGTGAGAATTTAATTCCTTTATTTAATAATTTTATCTGTGCATTTGAAAGGTTCGTTTGACTAAGATTGACAATTGAAGTTTGTTCTATCTGTATGTCCTGTATTCCCTGTCTCTTTTGTGTGCGTCCTCTTCGTGTTTTCTTGTTTCTTTTTGGGATCGTGTTCTCGGTGGTGATCGCCTCCTGTGATAATCTTTTGTGTGTCTCTGCTCGTGGTTGTGTCGAGGTTGAGGGTGATTGTTCATATCGTATTAGTGATTGTGGTGTCTCTGTCATAGATTGTAATCGTGCATTTGATACTTGTGATTTTGGTGATTTTCCTGTTCCCTGCGTTGGGGCTGTGAAGGTGATTGTCGTGTTCTTATTCTGTGGTGAGGTGGAGTGTGATCTAAAAAATTAGGAGTAGACAGGGCTTCATATCGATTTGTTGTCTGTATACTGTATTGATTATACCTCCTATTTTCCAGTATATTTTTCTCTCTACTGTCCATTTGTGTTATTGGTGTTTCTTCTCTAATATGCGTATTTTCGATTGTCATTCTATCATATTTAGTGTATTTGAACTTTTTAGATTTTCTCTTTATTATTTCCCTTTCTAGATCATCTGAGCTCCTACAAATTGTCTCTTGCTCTTGCCACTTGCCATACTCATCATCACGGGGCAATTTGATAATTGTTTCTTTGAGATGTATAATGTCTTTGGCAATGTCTTCAAGTATTTGAGTCCTCCTTCGTATAATCATTTGTATCAATTTTTTAGATTGATTTTTAAAGAAGGACTGCCATTCCATATAAAACTCTTCATTATACAAATCACTGGCCAATTCTTTTGTTATTTGGAGACCTTTTGGGATAATATCTCTCTCAAGGTAATCAGTTAGGGACTTCATTTCCCATTTTTGTTTTAATTGGCGATGCAGTAATTTCTCAAGTTCTTTAAATAGATCTGATGTTGATCTAGAATGTGGTATCATATTTTGAATATTAGATGATGATT
The DNA here is from genome assembly GCF_014858855.1 of Bufo gargarizans. Taxonomy (NCBI): domain Eukaryota; kingdom Metazoa; phylum Chordata; class Amphibia; order Anura; family Bufonidae; genus Bufo; species Bufo gargarizans. The sequence goes on from NC_058080.1 coordinate 566,448,105, forward strand.
CAAAATTATATTCGTCTATATTCTTACATTTAGTCTCTATATATTCCCAGACATCCATGCTTTGTCGTGTCAGGAGCACTACTGATAGGTACTGTATAGACAAAAATGGTAGGAAATTATAGAGGCTCCACTGACGTCAAAGCACGGATTGGTGGTAAATTGGTGGTAAATTTTGTATTAAATTGTGTTATTTATATTTTTATATTGGTATTTATAATGATAATTTTTAGAATGTCATATGGTAGCGACGTACCCCTGCTAATTTATGCATTATTGTTTCACATTATAAGTTTTATTAACTATTTATGGTGTCCAGTAGTATTTAAAATTATTTATATTAGTGTCAATTTGAACTTACAACTGTATCCTTATGACCATATAGCTGCTATAGAAACAAATCATGATGAGATCAATATGTTTAAAGCGCATCCACTCCATGGTTTGAATCTAACCCGAACACTCTAATGATCCCTCCCCTATAAAAGGAAGGAGATCAGTTGTACTATTCACCACTGATGAAGGTGCAAGAGTGCACCGAAACGCGTTTGGTATAAAGAAGGAATAGTACATGGTCTTTGATCCAATAAAGACCGCTTATACAAAGAAGAACTATAGACGAATATTTATCATACAGCTCGCTGACGGATTTTGTCAGATGACCAGAGGAATAGACCGTCACTTCCGGGCTTAGAATCGTCACTTCCTGTACTGCGGGCAACATCGTACAGACCCAGGAAGCGGTAACAGAAGAAGACGCTGAGGACGCAGAGGACGCCGAGGACCACGTGCGCACCAACGCTACACAGGATCGGAGTACTCCCAACACAGACATTCCCCTGCAGCAGCCCCTTGGAACCCGGCTTGACGGGGTAAGACTATTTGTTCCCTTCCCTTTTTTTGAGGTGAACGCTTCTTGGAACATAAGCGGACCCACATCAGTAAAAACTTTTCAATATTTTATCCACAGTGTACACTTGTATAGGACCTACATGCAGACTGATCACCTGCATTAGCAAGTTTATTTTTATGTAAGTTTGAATTTTCTTCCAGCCATAGGAGGAGACATATATTCATAGCTGTGACCAATATATCAGTAAGATTGTCATATGAATGATATGCTGAAAGTTGCGATTTTATATAATTAATAAATAATAGACACATACCATATATGCAATTGACTTCGTTATATATAACCCATTCATTTGAGTGCCCTCCATCTCCTGAATTTATATACTTTATCAAATACTTTGGCAATTGGTACTGCCATATTGGAGAGAGCACCAATCCGTGCTTTGACGTCAGTGAAGCCTCTGTAATTTCCTTCCATAAAAAATAAAAATACATACGCACTTCACTGTTGCAGTTATTTGTAGTGAAAGTATTTAGTGGCCTATTTCAGTACAAAAATATTAATATATACGCACATCACTGTTGCAGTTTTTTGTGGCAAATGCTTTTAGTGGCCTATTTCAGTACAAAAAGAAAAATATATTTTCTGTTCACTTCTGAAGTTATATGTTTTGAAAGCATTTAGTGGCTTATTTCAGTAGAAAAAGATAACTATATACGCATTTCACTGGTGCAGTTATTTGTGGTAAAAGCGTTTAGTGGCCTAATCAGTACAAAAATAAAAATATATTCTCTGTTCACTTTTGCAGTTATGTGTTGAAAGTGTTTAGTGGCCTATTTTAGTACAGAAATAAAAATACATACGCACTTCATTGTAGCATTTATTTGTGGTGAAAGTGTTTAGTGGCCTATTTAAGCACAAAAAGAAAAATATATACCATCTGCACTGTTGCATTTATTTGTGGTGAAAGCATTTAGTGGCCTATTTCAGTACAAAAAGAAAAATATATTCGCATTTCACTGTTGCAGTTGTTTGTGGTGAAAGCGTTTAGTGGCCTATTTTGACTACAAAAAGAAAAATATATTCTTAGTTCACTTCTGCAGTTATATGTGTTGAAAGAGTTTAGTGGCCGATTTCAGTACAGAAAGAAAAATATATATGATCTTCACTGTAGCAGTTATTTGTGGCGAAAGCGTTTAATGGCCTATTTCAGTGGAGAAAGAAAAATATATATACGCACCTCACTTTTGCAGTTATTTGTGGTCAAAACGTTTAGTGGCCTATTTTAGTACAGAAAGAAAAATGTATATACCACTTCACTGTTGCAGTTATTTGCGGTGAAAGTGTTTAGTGGCCTCTTTCAGTACAAAAATAAAAATATATTCTCAGTTCACATCTTTACTTATATGTGTTGAAAGCGTTTAGTGGCTGATATCAATACAAAAATAAAAAATATATTAGTTGCTTTTAGGGGTGTTTTAATTTGCTATTAATTTATTTAGTTCAGCTAAAAGTATGTCAGACAGAGAAGTGCCACGCCATGAACAGAGAGGAGTGGCAGAGGCCTAAATGTTTCTGGCGCAGATGAAGGTCGCGGCAGAGTAAGGGGGCATGACAGCAGGAGTCGCAGAGAGAGGCCTGAGCTCCCAGTGTCATCTAGCGATCGTGTCTTGACCAGAAACCCAGCGGTTCTTTATTGGATAACTCGGTCATCCACTTCATCCCAAGTGACATCAGACACCCCCAGCCAACAGTTAGTGGGTTCGTCAGACACAACCCTTAGTTGACATGGCCCAGGAGAAGGCCCTGTGCCCTCACCTGTCCTCAACCTGCCTCTGTCCTTTGCTGTTCCCTCAGCCACAGAAGTATTGTATGCTGTGGGCTCAACTCCTCTATACAGCGAGGAAGAGCTACTAGAGGACAGCAGCTACTGCCCAGCCAAGATCTGGAGGAGACATTCGGAAGTAGAAGTAGACTTCCTCTACTCTCCTGGCGCCTACATATGCATAACAGTGGAAGTAACAGTACAAGAGGCATAAGTGGGGTATCTAAAATATCTGAGACATCCATAGTTTCTAGAGTACCACCCTATGTTTGTGTTTCTATTTTATGGAAATCTAACCAGGGTTGCCACGTTGCCAAAAAGGCTCCTCTGCATCCTCTATCCCATCCCACCATTTCCTCCATGAGACAAATTTGGTGAACTCTGTCCATCCACTCACTCAGAGTAGGAGGTTCTAAATCTTGCCATTTGGTGGGTATGACATATTTTGCGGCAGCAATCAAGTGTGTAATTAGGCAGTTAGCTTTGGGTTTGAAATCTTTCTGCGGTTTCCACATCAGAACAAGTTCCGGTGTGAGGGTAATATTCCTCTTACAAATTTTATTAATAGTGTCTTCGACACTCTTCCAGAACACCCTGATTTTATTACAAAGCCACCAAATGTGAGACATAGTTCCTGATTCTTTCATTCACCTCCAGCACTCATCAGTAGTGGCCAGTTTAATGCTATGAAGAAAGTTCGGAGTACTGTACCATCGTGATATAATCTTATATGAGTTTTCTTGTAGGCGGACACATCTAGAAAAACCATGTGAATGTCTAAGTATAAAGTTGATATCCTCATCTGATAAGGATATCTGAAGTTCCTTTTCCCACATCCAAAGAAAATATGGTCTAGTAGTAGAGAGGTCTAGAGTTAATTGAGAGTATAGACGAGATAACATCTTGGGTGGGGGAGAAGGAAGTAAAGTACAATTTTCCACCCATGTTGGATCTGGTAGCTTTGCATAAAGTTTCTTGAATTTTCTACAGGTGAGATTAATATCTAAATCGACAAGGTCCGATCTTATGTGTTTAGGAATATGTATTTAAGCCTTCTGAAGGAATTCAGACATGTCTGTGGCTTTTCCTAGTTCTAAAATTCTAATATTAGAGAGATAGAGCCAAGATTCATGGTACCCTCTATTCTTTGGATTGAGAATAAATGGTAGTGCTGACAAAGGCGCTATTGGGGACAATAGGTTGGCTGAGAGATTTAAGTCATTTGTTCCCCCACAATATTGTAGCATGCAGCGGGTGATGTCGCTAATCGGGTTTTTTCTGCTAAGTGAAGGGGCTTTAACCCATAAAAGGTGTATGTTTTCTTCTCCCATTAAATCCTTCTCCAAATCAGCATATAGAGAACTATTGTTAGATCTAGCAAGGTCTATCCAAAGCCCTCCTTTTGTGTTTTTCCTTATAATAAGGGAGTACGCCAACCATGGTCTTTTGTTCTGCCAGAGGTAAGTGGTGAAGAGACTACGGAAGTCTGATAGGTATTTATTGGAGAGTGGGATAGGAAGACATCTCAGTGTGTAGAGTATTTGAGGTAATACGTATGTGGTGAACAGATTCTTCCTGCCAATCCAAGGGAGGAAAGGCAAGTTAATTGAATTCAGGAAGTATTTTACTTTGGAGAAAAGTGGTATATAATTAAGCCTGAAAAGGTTTCTTGGGTTTGCTGGTAACATAATGCTTAAATGTTTGATAGCTTCTGTTGGCCATTGGAATGAGGTGTAGGACTTGATCTCCGCCAAGTGTCGTGTGTTGGCTGAGACAGTCAGTACCTCTGATTTGTCATAATTAACTTTGAAGTTTGAGATCTCTCCATAGTCTGTCAAAATCTTCAAAATTTCCGGTATAGCTTCCTTGGGATTGGTTATAAATAATAATAAATCGTCTGCAAAAGCTGCCAGAGAGTGAGTCCTCCCCTTGACTTGTAAGCCTCTAATCACCTCAGGAGATCAGATTTTGCTTAGAAGCAATTCCAGAGTTAAGATGAATAAGGTCGGGGACAAAGGACATCCCTGTCTCGTCCCGTTCAAAATATTGAATGGTGGGGAGAGTGTGCCATTAACTAAAACTCTAGCTGATGGATTACGATATAATGAGAAAATCGCAGTTATAAGCATTGGTGGGAAGCCAGTGTCGCAAAGCACCCTCCATAAAAGCCCAGTTCACTCTGTCAAAGGCTTTTTCTGTGTCAGTTCCCATGAGTGTCAAGGGGACGTTATGCTCATTTGCGTAGTAAATAGCATGTAGGGCTCTACTTACATTATGTTTACCCTCCCTACCTTTGACAAAGCCAACCTGCTCCTCATTTATTAATTTAGGGAGTAGTCTTGCAACACGATGGCTTAACAGCTTGGCCCAAAGCTTAACGTCTACGTTAAGTAGAGAGATTGGTCTATAACTACTACATTTGGTGGGATCTTTCCCTTCTTTGGGGATAATTGAAATATGTGCTATAAGTGATTGTGGGGGAAGCAAACTTCCTTCTAGTAAGAAGTTACACATATTTGTGAATTGTGGAATGAAGGATTCTTGGAACTTCCTATAATACATGATAGGGAGTCTGTCTGGGCCTGGGCATTTCCCGGGGGGGGGACACTCGCAAGTACCTCTGTTACTTCATCTACCGTTACCGGTGAGAGCAAAGTATTTTTATCAATTTCAGTTCATTTTGGGACATGAACCAACTTAAGAAATGTTTCTATTTTTTCGGACATCTGGGAGGGATCAATCTGTTTTAAATTGTATATTTTTGAGCAGAAGTTAGCAAATTCTTTAGCTTTGGATGGGGTATTAGAAACGTTGAACCCATTATCAGGGTTTATGTTAGGTATGAAAGCTTTTTCTCTTTGTCCTTTTATCATTTGTGTGAGGAGTTTTGAACCTCTATTACCATGTATGTAGTGTTTAAACTTGGCTACTCTAAGGGCTTTGGCAGATTTAATGTTTAGTAGGTCTCTCAACTGGCTTCTAAGTTAAGTGATGTCCGCGTAGTTGGTATCTGCAGGGGAGGATTTGTTAGTGTTTTCAATAGCTGAGATTTGGGCAATTATAGAGTTAATTTTTGCAGTTCTTTGTTTACGCAGCCAAGCTCCTAGAGCTATAAGTTCTCCTCTAATATAGGCCTTATGTGATTCCCATACAATGGCCTTATTTACAGCCAGAGAAACATTCATCTCGAAGAAAGTTTTCAGTTTACTCTCTAGCTTAAGCCTATCTTGTTCGTTTTCCAATAGAGTCTCATTAAGTCTCCAGGACCATTCTTTAGGAGGGATTCCCTTCAGTTGTATCTCTAGCGTGACCGGTGCATGGTCTGAGACCAGGATTTCGCCAATACCTGCTTGCTTAATCGTCTCAATAATATGATTAGAGACAAATAAGTAGTCAAGGCGTTGGTAAGTCCTATGTACCACCGAGTGAAAGGTAAAATCTCTCAGACTGGGGTGAACTAATCTCCAGGCATCAGAAATTTGATGGGAAGTTAATGCTCTTTTAAGTTTGCCAATTTGTTTGGCCATGAGATTGTGGTAGCTGAAGTAGAGTCTAAGGAATGGTCTAGAACCAAGTTTAAGTCACCACCTAGTATTAATAGTCCTTCCCTAAAATCGTGTAAGCACTGTAGAAGTTTGGTAAGCCAGGGTATTTGCTTGGTGTTAGGGGTGTAAATGTTGACTAGGGTGACCTTACTTCCATGTAATGTTCCCTTCAGGAATATATACCGTCCATCTGGGTCAATATAGTGGGCTTGTTCTTTGAAAGGGACAAGCCCTGATTCCTATTGAAGCTCCTCTATAAACTGAGGAATATGTGCTATGATACCATTTTTTGTAATGTCTAGTAAACAGGACAGGGACATGGTTATGTTTAAAATGGGTTTCTTGTAGAAATAAAATGTTCGCTTTTTCCTTCTTTAGTACATGGAAAATCTGACTTATTTTCTGAGGTATCTTAAGCCCCTTGACGTTAAATGAGACAACTTTTAGTGAACCCATATTGTCACAAGTAGAGTAGATGGTAAATGATTACTACCGGTCTCATCGAATAGAGAGAGAGATTTGACCCAAATGGAAAACTAAAATACAAAACAACTAACCAAAAAGTGAAACTAGCGATCCATGAAACCATCATTACTAGTTCCACTATCAGTGAAGCATCTTAACCACAACTTAGTCAAGAATTTGGACCAAGTAGGGTAAAGAATGGAAGGGAGGGGGGGTACAGAAACTAAAAGATAGGGTATACAGATAACAGTAGATGAGAGTGGGTACTAGGAATACAACGGGGGAGAAAGGAGGAGGGGGAGAGACTGTGTATTACACAAAGCCTGTGTGCGTTCACACAGAGCAGTCTGATTGCAGATGTGCTGACCGACAGGAGGGGTTAACTTTCACTTCACCATGGACTTAGATTAAATCATCCTCCTCAACCAGCCCATCCTCAAACATTCCCAATTTGACACATTCAAGAATTGCGAGTTATCTTGCCTAGGGGGGGGAAGTAGCAGGGTATAGAGCTATATCAAGTGGCAATGCAGCATAGAAAGTAAGTATTTCCCGCAGTGAGACAACGGGGATATGGGGAGTATGGATCCTATAGCTCTGTATGTGTGAGATCATAGCTCGTCTATCACCCGAATTTCTCAGCCAGTTCCAGCACCAACTCATGCGATTCAGCGTTTCAAATTATATTGTGATATTGTGTGGTGGTTTCATTTATACTTATCTGCTATATTTCTCCTTCCTTTTAGTTATCTCACAGTAACTTATTGATATAAAGCTTGCCACCCAAGATTCCAGCCAGCAGGACAACAGTATTGGACGATGTATCATACATCCTGCAGTTATATATACTTATTAACATTATTTAGGAGTAGTTAGGATTAATGGGACTTATATACATTATGCATTATGTATTAAGTGACTTAGTTTTATCCCACTAATATGTGTGAGTACAGGGATTAGTACATATATTTGATATGGTGAATGATTTTTTTATGTATATTAGGTTATTAATCCTGTAATTGGAAATCATGGATTTATTACTTTAATGTATTTTGCACTTTAGCACTGTGCACTTTATCACTCTTCACTGCGCACTTGCACTTGTTTCACCTTTTGCACTTGAGCACTTACGTACAATGTCTGAATCTATATGACACTAGATGGTCTGCATTAAAGTGTAGGAATGGATATATATTAATTCTACATGGTTATTATTATTAGTTGCAGAAATGCTCGTGTTTTTATTATAGAGTAATTAACCATTAATTGGATGAATCCATTTAATCATGTGTTTTTACTATGTATACACAATTTTACTATTTGGTTGTGTTTTGCACCACATTCACACTTCTCACAGGCACTTGTCACTTTATTGCACATTATTGTTCAAATTTGACTTTATGGTCAGGATGTATCATCTTTATGTGGGTTGCACTAAACTGCTATTGAAACGTTTTGATGTTTAATTCATCTGTATGTCCGGCCGTTTGGGAGCATGTACCAAAGAGCTCAAATAGCTGAATTAAACTAATAGGTGAATAAGTGTCCTGAAATACGATTAAATAGATTTTTTACCATCCGGTGCGGGATGGTGGCTCCGTTAATGTGACCAGTCACGTCATGTGATAAATCATGTGATCTGTGACATAGTCTGCCACATCATCAAGTCATCGCGAGATCTTGGACGCAATATTAGGCAGGAACAGCCCGCTCGATAACTGATTGGCTGATAACTTTATGCTCATTAATTGGCCGAATCTGAGGTAGGGGGTATATAGGAAGGGGTGATTGGCTAAGTTGTTATGCCCCGTGAGGAAGTGCATAGCGAAACGATCATCGGGCGGTACGCTCCAGGCTAGGTCAGTATTTATCATTATTATTTCTAGTAGTGTTATTTTAGGCTCTGCCTATGATTGTCACCATTCCCCATTGTGCACAGTGATGGGCGGTGAATTCGCATTACATGGACACATGTTTGCCATCTGACCCTTATGTTATTATGCTACCATATGTAATTAATACTAGTCCCTGGGGTTTTCTTATAGTTGTCACACTCCAGCTTTTTCATGTTTGCTACTATATGTATTTTAGTATAATTGATTAATGTTATGTGTATATATGTGGATTTACCAATAAATTATAAAATTCTCTATTTTGTTGCATAGTAGCTTTTGAGCTTGGGGTGTTGTATAGCTGGGAGTCAGCAGGGTGGCAGCAGTGGGAGGTCAGGATCCAAACGTGACCGGGGTAGACCACCTGCTTCACAGCAGCCTACCTGCCTGGGAAGTAGTGGTGCAGAAATTCACGGAGGCAGCGACAGTAGCAGTCAGTCAATGCGGACTGTTGGGGGGAAAATCACCTACTTGGCGGTGTGGAAGTTTTTTGTTAAGCTGCCGGAGGAGGTTAACATGGCCATATGTAAAATACTGTATGTGGGCAGAAGGTGTAGCGTGGCCAGGGTCACCCATTGGCAAGCACCCGGTTTTAGGCAGTCAAGGCTCCACCACCTCAGCCGAAAGAAGCTGTCTGTCATTCCCATCTACTGCTGGTCCAGATGCTCCTGCTCTTCCTCCTTCTAATCCTCGTCAGTCATTCCATCAGCAAACGATCACCGAAGTGATTGCCAAGAGACAGCAGTATGCGTGCACTCATGCAACGGCGCAGAAGTTCAATGTGCTCCTGGCCAAGTTGCTGGTGCTGCAGACCCTCCCTTTCCAAGTGGTGGACTCTGCACCTTTCAGAGAACTGATGGCTTGTGCCAAGCCGAGGTGGAGAGTCCCAAGCCATCGTTTATTTGCGAAAAAAGCAGTACTAGCCCTGCACAAATATGTAGAAAAGAAGGTGGGCCAGTCCTTGTGCCTGTCGGTGTCTGCCAAAGTGCACGGCAGCGCCAACATGTAGAGCTTTGACTACGGTCAGGAACAATACATGTCCTTTATGGCCCACTGGGTGAATGTAGTTCCTGCACAGCCACAACAGCAACTTAGCCAGGTCACACTACTTCCACTTCCACGTTGACACACCGTTGGTCCTGCAACAATTTCTACCTCTGCCTCCTCATCCTCCACCATGTCCTCAGCCTCCACAATGTAAAAGAATATGGCGGACATGAATATTGCCAAATCCTTGCATGTCCGGCAAATCGCGAACAAGCAGAGGTCGCCGCGAACCGACCGCCTGAAGAAACCGCAAGGCCATCTCTAGTGGCAAGCACCCGGTTTCAGGCAGTCAAGGCTCCACCACCTAAGCCAAAGGGAGCTGTTTGTCATTGCCATCTTCTGCTGGTCCAGATGCTCCTGCGATTACCAAGAGACAACAGTATGCGTGCACTCCCTTTCCAAGTGGTGGACTCTGCACCTTTCAGTAAACTGATGACTTGTGCCAAGCCGAGGTGGAGAGTCCCAAGCCATCATTTCTTTGTGAAAAAGGCAGTACCAGCCCTGCGCAAATATGTAGAAATGAAGGTGGGCCAGTCCTTGAGCCTGTCGGTGTCTGCCATAGTTCACAGCAGCGCCGACGTGTGAAGCTGCAACTACAGTAAGGGACAATACATGTCCTTCATGGCCCACTGGGTAAATGTGATTCCTGAACAACCACACCAGCAACTTGGCCACGTCACACCGCTTCCGCCTCCACATTGTCATGTTGTTGGTCCTGCGACAATGTCCGCCTCTGCCTCCTCATCCTCCACCACGTCCTCAACCTCCACTGCAGGGACAAGTCACAGTGCCCCTCCAGCATACCACATGTGCAGGTCAGGGCGCTGTCACGATGTTCTCAACCTCGTTTGCCTTGACGAAAGGAGGAACTGTTATGTGTCCTTCATCAAGAAATCTAATCCTGGTCTTTCTCCCCGACAACTCAAAATCGGAACCATGGTGACAGACAACTGGAAGAATATTGTGTCGGCACTGCGTCAAAGAGAGATGAGCCATGCGCCCTGCATAGCACACGTGTTCAATCTGGTTGTAAAGCAGTTCCTGAATTATTCCACCCATCTGCAAGGCATCCTAAAAATGGCCAGGAAACTTTGCATGCACTTCAGCCACTCGTACACCGCAAAGCACACCCTCCTTGAGCTGCACAGTCAGAACGGAATCCCCAAACATCATGATCCAAGTGGATAGAAGTACTCTCCTGTGTAACTTTGATGTCAGCCAGTGGCAGCTCATGCGTGACACCTGCCGTTTACACAGGCCCTTTGAGGATTTTTTTTTAGTTGCCATGAGTACAGGATGAACAACGTCATTCCACTGCTTCATGTCCTGGAACAGATGGTGGTAACAATAGCTGATCAGGGGACAGGAGACGTGGCGCCTAGATCTCATGGTCACATGAACCCTGTAGGGGCTGAACTGGAAGAGGAGGAAGAGGAGGAGGAGGAGGAGGAGGGGGAGGAGGACATTGGAGCACAGGCAATGTGTAGTGAAATAGGTGGTTTTTCTACTCAGCTGACAGGAGAGGAGGAGCAGGAGAAACCAGATGAGCTCCAGGGCAATGAGGAAGATGAGACAGAGGACCCTGACACACCGTGGCAGTATGCAGTGGAGGCAAGGAGTACCTCTGAGTCACCTGCAAAAATGGCCCAATGCATGCTCACTTGCCTGCGCAGTGACAGCCGAATTGTCACCATTCGGCAGAGGGATGACTTCTGTCTTTGCACCTTGTTGGATCCTCACTACCGGTCAAAAATGGGGCCTTTTTTATACTCACTGAGAGGAAGGACAAACTGAACTACTACAGAGATATCCTATGTAGTCAGTTGGCTGCTGCCTATCTGCCCCATCGTCCATCCTCTAGCAGGTCTGACCGGGGGGGGCCCTCTGCGCTCACGTTCCACTGCCATGGCTGCTGGGGAGGCGTGGGGTAACAGGAGCAGTACTAGCTCCATCACAGGCAGCCTGAGTCTACAATCGCTGATGAGTAGCTTTCTTCACCTGCATAGTGAAGAAACTACTCACTAGCTGCAGCAGATAGACCTGGAGCGGGACCTGAACCGGCAGGTGATGGCATACTTGGACAGCACCTTGCCAACCCACATTGAAGATCCGCTGGACTACTGGGTAGCCAAACTGGATTTATGGCCGCAACTACTAGAGTTTGCCCTTGAAAAGTTGTCTTGCCCGGCCAGTAGTGTGGCATCAGAGCAGGTGTGTCCACCTATAATGTGGAGAGACTGACCTTTGCCAAGATTAATCGGGTGTGGATGAGCCATGATTTCCACTCACAAATGTCTGATGCATCAGATTAGATCATCCATGCCGCCTCACCAACACCTTGAAAAAAGAGACCAGATTCTTCTGGCAAGTGCTCCTTCTTTCACCCACCTTCGTCAGCGGGAACTGGTATTGCCACCCACCGCCCCACTCTGTCATGGGGACACTATGTGGTCTCCTGATGCTGCTGCTGCCATCTCCACACTATGTCACCTTGCCACTCTGTGGTATCCTAATGCTGCTGCCATCTCCACACTATGTCACCTTGCCTCTCTGTGGTATTCTGCTGCTGCCATCTCCACACTATGTCACCTTGCAACTCTGTGGTATCCTGATGCTGCTGCTGCCATATCCACACTATGTCACCTTTCCTCTCTGTGGTATCCGAATGCTGCTTCTGCCATCTCCACACTATGTCACCTTGCAACTCTGTGGTATCCTCTTGATGCTGCTTCTGTCGCCACCTCCAGACTCTGTCAATGTGCCACTCTGTGGCCTCCTCCTGATGCTGCTGCTGCCTCCACCTCCACACTCTGTTATTAGGCCACTCTGTGGTCTTATCATGCTGTTTCCACCTCCAGACGTGGTCATTGTGCTACTCGGTCGCCTCCTCATACTTCTAACACCTCAAGAGTCTGTTTTTGTGCCACTCTGTGGCCTCCTCATACTGCTGCCAACTCCAGATTCTGTCATTGTGCCACTTGGCAGCATCAGGAGAAGGTCACCAAGTGGCAGAATAACACAGTCTGGAGTTGGCAACATCAGGAGAAGGTCACCAACTCCAGAATGTGTCATTGTGCCACTTGGTAGCCTTTTGCTGATACTGCCAACTCCAGACTCTGATTATGCCACTCAGTGTCCTTCTTCTGATGCTGCTGCTGCTGCCGCCACCTCCAGGCTCTGTCATTGTGCCACTCGGCGGCCTCCTCATACTGCTGCCACCTCAAGAGTCTGTTATTGTGCCACTCGGTGGCCTCCTCATACTGCCGCCACCTCCAGACTCATTGTGCCACTCGGTGGCCTCCTTATACTGCTTCCACCCCAAGAGTCTGTAATTGTGCCACTCGGTGGCCTCCTCCTAATGCTACCAACTCCAGACTCTGTCATTGTGCCATTCGGTGTCCTCCTCATACTGCTTCCAACTCCAGACTCTGTCATTGTGCAACTCAGTGGCTTCCTCATACTACTGCCAACTCCAGACTCTGTCATTGTGTCACTCAGTGGCTTCCTCATACTACTGCCAACTCCAGACTCTGTCATTGTGCCATTTGGTGTCCTCCTCATACTGCTTCCAACTCCAGACTCTGTCATTGTGCCACTCAGTGGCTTCCTCATACTACTGCCAACTCCAGACTCTGTCATTGTGCCACTCAGTGGCTTCCTCATATTGCTGCCAACTCCAAACTCTGTCATTGTGCAACTCTGTGGTCTCCTCATACTACTGCCAACTCCAGACTCTGTAATTGTGCCACTTGGTGGCCTCCTCATACTGCTGCCATCTTAAGACTCTGTCATTGTGCCACCTGGTGACCTTCTCCTGAGTCTGCTAACTCCAGACTGTGTCGTTGTGCCACTCTGTGGCATTTTCCTGATACTGCCAACTCCAGACTCTGTCATTGTGCCACTCAGTGTCCTTCTCCTGCTGCTGCTGCCACCTACAGACTCTGTCATTGTGCCACTCGGTGGCCTCCTCATACTGCTGCCACCTCAAGAGTCTGTTATTCTGCCACTTAGTGGCCTCCTCATAATGCTGCCACCTCCAGACACTGTCATTGTGCCACTCAGTGGCCACCCCATACTGCTGCCACCTCAACAGTCTGTCATTGTGCAACTCGGTGGCCTCCTCAAACTGCTGCTACCTGCAGACTCTGTTAATGTGCCACTCAGTGGCCTCCTCATACTGCCGCCACCTCAAGAGTCTGTTATTCTGCCACTCAGTAGCCTCCTCATAATGTTGCCACCTCCAGACACTGTCATTGTGCCACTCAGTGTCCTTCTCCTGCTGCCACCTACAGACTCTGTCATTGTGCCACTCGGTGGCCTCCTCATACTGCTGCCACCTCAAGAGTCTGTTATTCTGCCACTTAGTGGCCTCCTCATAATGCTGCCACCTCCAGACACTGTCATTGTGCCACTCAGTGGCCACCCCATACTGCTGCCACCTCAACAGTCTGTCATTGTGCAACTCGGTGGCCTCCTCAAACTGCTGCTACCTGCAGACTCTGTTAATGTGCCACTCAGTGGCCTCCTCATACTGCCGCCACCTCAAGAGTCTGTTATTCTGCCACTCAGTGGCCTCCTCATAATGCTGCCACCTCCAGACACTGTCATTGTGCCACTCAGTGGCCACCCCATACTGCTGCCACCTCAACAGTCTGTCATTGTGCAACTCGGTGGCCTCCTCAAACTGCTGCTACCTGCAGACTCTGTCATTGTGCCAATCGGTGGCCTCCTCATACTGCCACCACCTCCAGACTCTGTTATTGTGCCACTCAGTGGCTTCCTCATACTACTGCCAACTCCAGACTCTGTCATTGTGCTACTTGGTGGCCTCCTCATACTTCTGCCACCTCCAGACCCTGTCATTGGACCACTCTGTGGTCTCCTCATGCTGCTTCCACCTCACCACTATGTCATAGGTCCACTCTGTGGACTTCTCATGCTGTCTCCTGATGCTGCCAACTCCATACTGTCTTTCTGCCACTCGGTGGCCTCCTCATACTGCTTCCACCTCCAGATCCAGTAATTGGGCTACTCTGTGGTCTCCTCATGCTGCTTCCACCTCACCACTATGTCATAGGTCCACTCTTTGGACTTCTCATGCTGTTCCCACCCTCCCCACTTCATGACTAGTCCACTATTTTGGCTTTCAGCCTGGCTGACATCATCATTTACTTCACCTTTCTTCTGATTTGTCAGAGGGAAGGAAAAATTAGACGCACAACAGATCCTGTCTGTGCAGCAGCTGTAAGGCCTGTATGGTCCCATCAGAATTGGATTATGATTTGGTAGCCAAAAGCAGGAGTGGGTGCAAAACACAGAAGACATGCAAATATTACATTCACGTGTCATCTCTGTTTTCAATTCACTCTTGTTTTTTTGGCATTGGCAATACTGATGAATTATTAAGCAAATGCTGAGTGAGTGAAGGCGTATGCTCTACAGACAGGATCAGTTTTTTGTGGGTTAATGTTCTGATAGATCAGAGGAAGGGAAAATTAATTAGTGACGTTAACAAAAACTTACTGCTGACACCCTCTCCACTCTGGCAGGGGGGTTCTACTTGCATAAGCGTTTAATAGAACAGGTTCTGTAGACATCTATCTGGAATCGGCTGACGACGGTGTAAAAGGATTGCGCTTCTTCGTGGCTAACATCAACCTGTAAGGCTGAGTTCATACATGCGAAAAACCCGGGCATGGTAGGTACCGCTGTCCTTTGTGCTGTCCCGGATGCACTGGCAACACAGGGACAGTCCTCCATTTCTATGAGGCAGTCCTCAAGGCCCTGATCTTTTCTGACCGGGAAAGAGCAGGCCGGAGTACCTCGGGAACTCGAGGCGCCTGGATCGTCACTGGCCAACACTTTCCAGGTGTGGTCCCCTATACTCAAATGAAGGGACGGACCCAAAAAGGTGCAGTGTGTGTCACAGTAGGGGGATACGGAAGGAAACCTCCACTCAGTGTGACACGTGTCCCGATCATACGGGCCTCTGCATTATTAGTTGCTTCAGGGAGTACCACACTTCCATGGAGTACTAAATTTATAATCCCCTTCCCCAGTTTTAATTCCATTTAGCCACTGACAATCGAAAAAATATATATATGTTTTTTAGACTTGAGACACTAAAACAAAAAGCATTTTTTTTTCAGAAATATTATTTTGTAAAACTAAAATAAATACTCTGATCTTGAGTGGGGAGATAGGCTAACTGGCTGTAATTGGGGCACTTGCCCTGGGGGTCGCTCTTTTCAGGGCGAGTGCTCTGACTACAGCCAGTTAGCCTATCTCCCCACTCAAGACCAGAGTAAGGGTCAGAGACAAGTAGGCTGAGGCTACTTTCACACTAGCGTTCGGGCGGATCCGTTCTGAACGGATCCGCTCATAATAATGCAGACAGGGGCTCCGTTCAGAACGGATCCGTCTGCATTATTTTTAGCATATAACAGCTAAGTGTGAAAATAGCCTCGTACGGATCCGTCCAGACTTTCAATGTAAAATCAATGGGGGACGGATCAGCTTGAAGATTGAGCCATATTGTGGCATCTTCAAACGGATCCGTCCCCATTGACTTACATTGTAAGTCTGGACGGATCCGCACGGATCCGCACGCCTCCGCACGGCCAGGCGGACACCCGAACGAGCAGCGTTCAGCTGTCCGCCTGTCCGTGCGGAGGCGAGCGGAGCGGAGGCTGAACGCCGCCAGACTGATGCAGTCTGAGCGGATCCGCTCCATTCAGACTGCATCAGGGCTGGACGGCTGCGCTCGGGTCCGCTCGTGAGCTCCTTCAAACGGAGCTCACGAGCGGACCAGCGAACGCTAGTGTGAAAGGAGCCTTAGCTGTATAGTCAATACTGAGCATCATCGGCAGATCTCGCCTAGAAGCAACCCCCACCACACACCGCCAAGCCCTCACTAGGGCAAAAGACCTTATAAATACCCCTCTCCTAGCAAAGAGCCATATGCACCAAAGTGCATGTGTAAGAATTTTAGTAACACTTTTTCACTTATTTTAAAGAGATTAATAAAGGTTACGTATTACTATATCTCACAAGGTACACTCAGTTCACTACATAATGATAATATAGTGTAAGACCTATAACACTCTTAGACTATGGAGATACTAAATTTTTTATTTTTTTTGTTTATAAAAGGATAATATAGTGTAAAACCTAAATAAATAAATAAATAAAAAGTAGACATATTAGGTATCGCCACGTCCGTAAGAATATGCTCTATAAAAATACCCCATGAGCTAATCCCTCAGATGGACACGGTCCAAAAAATAAAATAAAAACGGTGCAAAAAAAGAGGTATTTTTTGGTCACCTTAAATCAAAAATAGTGCAATAGCAAGCGATCAAAAAGTCATATGCCCCCTAAAATAGTGCCAATAAAACCATCCTCTCATCCCGCAAAAAAATAGCCCCTACCTAAGATAATCGGCTAAAAACTGACTCTTAGACTATGGAGATACTAAAATGTTGTTTTCTTTGTTTATAAAAGGATAATATAGTGTAAAACCAAAATAAATAAATAAAAAGACATATTAGGAATCGACATGTCCGTAAGAATCTGCTCTATAAAAATACCCCATGACCTAACCCCTCAGATGAACATGGTAAAAAAAAAATCCATTTAAAACCATTTTTTCCAGTAACAAAGCAAGGGTTAAGAGCCAAACAAAACTTTATATTTATTACCCTGATTCTGTAGTTTACAGAAACACCCCATATATGGTCGTAAACTGCTGTATGACCAAACGGCAGGGTACAGAAGGATAGGAACGCAGTAAGATTTCTGGAAGGCTGTTTTTGATGGCCTTTTTTTTGGCACCATGTCCCATTTGAAGAACCCATGATGCACCCCTAGAGTAGAAACTCAATAAAAGTGACCCCATCTAAGAAACTACACCCCTCAAGGTATTCAAAACTGATTTTACCAACTTTACTAACCCTTTAGGTGTTCCTCAATAGTTTATGGCAAATGGAGATGACATTTTAGAATTTCTATTTTTGGTAACCTTGCCTCACAAAAATGTAATATAAAGCAACCAAAAATCATATGTACCCTAAAAATAGTCCCAACAAATCTGCCACCTTATCCCGAAGTTTCCAAAATGGGGTCACTTTTATGGAATTTCTACTGTAGAGGTGCATTTGGAGGGCTTCAAATGGGACATGATGTAAATAAACCAGTCCAGCAAATTCTGCCTTCCAAAAACCACACGGCGCACCTTTCCCTCGACACCCTACCTTGTGCCCGTACAGTAGTTTACGGCCACATATGGGATGTTTCTGCAAACAACAGAATCGGGGCAATAAATATTGAGTTTTGTTTGGCTGTTAACCCTTTCTTTGTTACTGGAAAAAATGATTAGAATTGAAAATTTGCTCCAAAATTTAAATTCTTACATTTCATTTCCATTTGCTAATAACTCTTGTAGAACACCTAAAGGGTTAACAAAGTTTGTAAAATCTATTTTGAATACCTTGAGTGGTGTAGTTTCTTAGATGGGGTCACTTTTATGGGGTTTATACTCTAGGGTGCATCAGGGGGGCATTAAATGGGACATGGTGTAAATAAACCAGTCCAGCAAAATGTGCCTTCCAAAAACCACACAGCGCACCTTTCCCTCTATGCCAGGCATGCTCAACCTGCGGCCCTCCAGCTGTTGCAAAACTACAACTCCCAGCATGCCCGACCAGACTTCAGCTATCAGCCTACAGCAGGGAATTGTGGGAGTTGTAGTTTTACAACAGCTGGAGGGCCGCAGATTGAGCATCCCTGCTCTACGCCCTACCGTGTGCCCATACAGTATGGGGTCTTTTTGAAAACTACAGAATCGGGGCAATAAATATTGAGTTTTGTTTGGCTGTTAACCCTTGCTTTGTTACTGGAAAGAATGAATTAACGTGAAAAATCTGCCAAAAAATCAAAATTCGGACATTTTATCTCCATTTGCCATTAACGCTTGTGGAACACCTAAAGGGTTAACGATGTTTGTAAAAATCAGTTTTGAATACCTTAAGGGGTGTAGTTTGCAAAATGGGGTCATTTTTTGGGTGGTTTCTATTATGTAAGCCTCACAAAGTGACTTCAGACCTGAACTGGTCTTCAAAAAGTGGGTTTTAGAAATTTTCTGAAAAATGTAAAGATTTGCTTCTAAACTTCAAAGCCTTGTAACGTCCCCAGAAAATAAAATGTCATTCCCAAAATGATCCAAACATAAAGTAGACATATGGGGAATGTAAATCAATAACTATTTTTGGAAATATTACTATGTATTATAGAAGTAGAGAAATTAAAACTTGGGAATTTGCTAATTTTTCCCAATTTTTAGTAAATTTTTTATTTTTTTTTATAAATAATGATTTTTTTTTACTTCATTTTACCAGTGTCATGAAGTACAATATATGACAAAAAAATAATCTCAGAATGGCCTGAATAAGTAAAAGCGTTTTAAAGTTATTCACACATAAAGTGACACTGGTCATATTTGCAAAAAATGGCCTGGTCCTTAAGGTAAAAATATGGCCGTGTCCTTAACCACCTCCGGACCGCCTAACGCACATGTGCGTTCCGGAGGTGGCAGCGCTGCGCACAGTCACGCATATACGCGTCATCTCGCGAGACGCGAGATGACGCGACTATGCGCACGTGCATGCGCAGTTCGCGCCGGCATTTCGTCGAGAAGTATTTCGTCAGCAACCTGCCAGCCAATGATCGCGGCTGGCAGGTTGCTGATTTTTAAAAAATCCAATCAAAGTGCCAGATATCAGATCATATTAGTAAATATGATCTGATATATGGCTGCCTGCTCCTCTGCTGGTTCTTTTCGTCGGTTGGATCCAGCAGAGGAGCAGGCTTCACAGTGAGTACACCAAACACTACACTATAGCCCCTGATCACCCCCCTGAACCCCAATTAACCCTTTGATCACCCCTTTGATCACCCCTGTCAATCACAAGTGAAAAGAAAAAAGTGATCAGTGCAAACTGTCACTTTTTTTTTTCACTGTTATTGACCGTTAGGTTTTAGGTATAGTTTAGGTCCCTTGGTTAGGTAGTTAGCGATCAGTTAGCGCCCAGCCCACCGCACCGCAGTCCGTTATTCGCTGATTAGCGTATCGCTAATCAGCATTTGTACTTTTATAGTATCTGGAAGTGATCAAAACTGATCACGGTCAGATCTATAATTGTATTAGTGTCACTTTAGTTCGCCCTCCACCCAAAACGCAGTGTTTGCCCGATCAGGCCTGATCGGTCGCCCACACGTGCGTTCGCCCACACCCGCCCCACCGCAGTGACAAAAAAAAAATTTTTTTTGATCACTGCACATTCACTTTACACGCACTGCGGCGATAAAAAAAATCAGTTTTGATATTTTTTATCAACCGCAGCGGCCTCCGGTACTTCGCTAGCCTCCCCTTTGTAAGACAGGCTTGCTTTTTTTTTTCTTGGGTAGTCTCAGGGAATACCCCTAAATTTAGTTGCCCACATGTCAAACAGGGGGTATTCCTCTGAAGAGGCCTACAGGCTTCTGACCCAGTCGGATGAGGAGTGGGAACACTCATCTGATGAATCCAGCGGGTCAGAATACGAACCTGTAGAAAGCAGTGGCTCTCTGACCCAAAGTTCGGACAAGGAGGCTGAGGTCCCTGATAGCAGCAGGCGTACCCGGCCCCGTGTCGCTAGACCGCAGGTTGCGCAGGATCCGCTTCAAGAGCAGCAGAGTGGAGCTGGTGCTGTCGGATTACGTGGTGAGGCATACACCAGCAGCCCAGCCCTCCCTGGACCTAGTACCAGCACTGCCGTACAACCTGGTGAAGTAGCGAGCACCAGAAGGGCAGTTGAAGCTGGTACGGTGGCACGTGCAGTAGTGACCCCGTCGCAGCCACCGCAAAGACGTGCCCGTAGAGCCCCTAGAATCCCAGAGGTGCTGGCAAACCCTGATTGGCAGTCCCCAACTTCAGCCGCACCTGTAGTTTTCCCTTTCACTGCCCAGTCTGGAGTTCGGGTTGAGACGGCTCAGATCGGTTCGGCCCTGGGATTTTTTGAGCTGTTCTTGACTGCGGAGCTTTTAGACATAGTTGTGGCCGAAACAAACAGGTATGCCACACAATTTATCACCGCTAACCCGGGAAGCTTTTATGCCCAGCCTTTCCGGTGGAAACCAGTCCAAGTTTCCGAACTTAAAACTTTTCTGGGCCTCCTCCTCAACATGGGCCTGACAAAAAAGCATGAATTGCGGTCATATTGGTCCACGAACCCGATTCATCACATGCCCATGTTCTCTGCTGCCATGTCCAGGGCACGTTTTGAGGCCATCCTGCGGTTCCTGCACTTTAGTGACAACACCGCCTCCCGTCCCAGGGGCCACCCTGCTTTTGACCGGCTCCACAAAATTCGGCCCCTCATAGACCATTTCAACCAGAAATTTGTAGATATTTATACCCCAGAGCAAAACATCTGCATAGACGAGTCCCTGATACATTTTACCGGGCGCCTTGGCTTCAAACAATACATCCCAAGCAAGCGCGCCCGGTATGGGGTCAAATTGTATAAGCTCTGTGAAAGGGCCACAGGCTATACCCACAAATTTCGGGTCTATGAGGGAAAAGATCAGACCCTGGAGCCGGTCGGTTGCCCTGACTACCTGGGGAGCAGTGGGAAGACAGTTTGGGACTTGGTGTCACCCGTATTCGGCAAGGGGTACCATCTTTATGTGGACAATTTTTACACAAGTGTGGCCCTCTTTAGGCATTTGTTTCTAGAACGGATTGGCGCCTGTGGTACCGCGCGAACTAGTCGCGCGGGCTTCCCCCAACGGCTCGTTACCACCCGTCTTGCAAGGGGGCAGAGGGCCGCACTGTGTAACGAAGAACTGCTCGCGGTGAAATGGAGAGACAAGCGTGACGTTTACATGCTCTCCTCCATTCACGCAGACACGACAATACAAATTGAGCGAGCAACCCGTGTCATTGAAAAGCCCCTCTCAGTCCACGACTATAACCTCCACATGGGAGGGGTCGACTTCAATGACCAGATGTTGTCTCCGTATTTAGTTTCCCGACGCACCAGACGCTGGTATAAGAAGGTGTCTGTATATTTAATTCAATTGGCTCTGTACAATAGTTTTGTTCTCTACAGTAAGGCTGGGAGAACTGGATCCTTCCTCAAATTTCAGGAAGAGATCATCGAGAACCTCCTGTATCCAGGAGGTTCCGTGGCCCCAACCACCAGTGTAGTTAGCCGTCTACACGAGCGACATTTCCCCAATGTCGTTCCTGGTACCTCAACCCAACCGTCACCCCGAAAAAGATGTCGTGTCTGTAGCAGGAGTGGAATAAGGCGTGACACCCGCTATTTCTGTCCTGACTGTCCGGACCACCCTGCCCTATGCTTTGGAGAGTGTTTCCGGAAGTACCACTCACAGGTACACTATTAGCATAGGGATCATCTCACCAGGACAGGCACACAGGGCTATTAGGGCCCATTCACTCACTGCTGCTGCAAACGTCTCCTTTCACATGGGACAAAGTGCATAACGCACTTCGCCACATCTTTGGGCGATTTGCGCTTTGCACATTGACCCATGGGGAAGGAGAGGTTTGTTCTATAAAGGTAAAAAAAAAAAAAAAAAAAAAACACACCAGTAAGCAAACACGTTAATGTTCAGTTAAAAAAGTTACATGTTCTGTTGCAAAGTTAATAAAATTATTGCGTTGCGGCCTGGTTTTTTCTTTTTTTTTTTTTTTTCTTTTTTTACCTTCCAGGTGGACCAACCGATCGACCAGCTGCAGCACCGATGTGCATTCTGACAGAAGCATTGCGCTGCTGTCAGATTACACGCAAGTCGGTGTATGCGGCGCTGCAAGACGGGATTTTCTCCTCTGCAGTGACAGATACGTTTGCCGAGGCATACGAGCTGAGGAGGAGGCGGCGTTCCTATGCTTTGGCAAGCACTTTGTATATATATATAAAAAAAAATAAAAAAAATCCCCGCAATGATTTATTCATCCACATCGATTGATGTGAATAGAGAAATCTGGTTTGCCAGGGCATACGAGCTAAGTGGGTATGGATGTAGGGCGGAGCTCCTATGTCCTGGCAGACGCCTTTCCCCTCCATTTTTTTTTTTTGGCAGAGATTTTTTCATCCACATTGATCGATGCGAATGAAGAAATCTGTGCCGTTCATTTTTTTCTTTCAGCCCAGAGGCTGAACGGAAAAAAAAATCTCATTACCTGTATGCTCAATATAAGGAGACTAGCAGAAACTCCTAATGCTGGCCATACATGTAATGATTGCGGAGACCCTCAAATGCCAGGGCAGTACAAACACCCCACAACTGACCCCATTTTGGAAAGAAGACACCCCAAGGTATTTGCTGAGGGGCATATTGAGTCCATGAAAGATTTAAATTTTTGTCCTAAGTTAGCGGAAAGTGAGACTTTGTGAGAAAAAAAAAAAATAATCAATTTCCGCTAACTTATGCAAAAAAAAAAAAAATTCTATGAACTTGCCAGGCCCCTCATTGGATACCTTGGGGTGTCTTCTTTCCAAAGTGGGGTCACATGTGGGGTATTTATACTGCCCTGGCTTTTTAGGGGCCCTAAAGCGTGAGAAGAAGTCTGGGATCCAAATGTCTAAAAATGCCCTCCTAAAAGGAATTTGGGCCCCTTTGCGCATCTAGGCTGCAAAAAAGTGTCACACATCTGGTATCGCCGTACTCAGGAGAAGTTGGGGAATGTGTTTTGGGGTGTCATTTTACATATACCCATGCTGGGTGAGAAAAATATCTTGGTCAAATGCCAACTTTGTATAAAAAAATTTGAAAAGTTGTCTTTTGCCAAGATATTTCTCTCACCCAGCATGGGTATATGTAAAATGACACCCCAAAACACATTCCCCAACTTCTCCTGAGTACGGCGATACCAGATGTGTGACACTTTTTTGATGCCAAGGTGGGCAAAGGGGCACATATTCCAAAGTGCACCTTTCGGATTTCACCGGTCATTTTTTACAGATTTTGATTGCAAAGTACTTCTCACACATATGGGCCCCTAAATTGCCAGGGCAGTATAACTACGCCACAAGTGACCCCATTTTGGAAAGAAGACACCCCAAGGTATTCTGTGAGGGGCATGGCGAGTTCCTAGAATTTTTTATTTTTTGTCGCAAGTTAGTGGAATATGAGACTTTGTAAGGAAAAAAGAGAAAAAAAAAAATCATCATTTTCCGCTAACTTGTGACAAAAAATAAAAAATTCTAGGAACTCGCCACGCCACTCACGGAATACCTTGGGGTGTCTTCTTTCCAAAATGGGGTCACTTGTGGCGTAGTTATACTGCCCTGGCAATTTAGGGGCCCAAATGTGTGAGAAGTACCTTGCAATCAAAATGTGTAAAAAATGGCCTGCAAAATCTGAAAGGTGCACTTTGGAATATGTGCCCCTTTGCCCACCTTGGCAGCAAAAAAGTGTGACACATCTGGTATCGCCGTACTCAGGAGAAGTTGGGGAATGTGTTTTGGGGTGTCATTTTACATATACCCATGCTGGATGAGAGAAATATCTTGGCAAAAGACAACTTTTCCCATTTTTTTTATACAAAGTTGGCATTTGACCAAGATATTTTTCTCCCCCAGCATGGGTATATGTAAAATGACACCCCAAAACACATTCCCCAACTTCTCCTGAGTACGGCGATACCAGATGTGTCACACTTTTTTGCTGCCAAGGTGGGCAAAGGGGCACATATTCCAAAGTGCACCTTTTGGATTTCACCGGTCATTTTTTACACATTTTGATTGCAAAGTTCTTCTCACACATTTGGGCCCCTAAATTGCCAGGGCAGTATAACTACCCCACAAGTGACCCCATTTTGGAAAGAAGACACCCCAATGTATTCTGTGAGGGGCATGGTGAGTTCCTAGAATTTTTTATTTTTTGTCGCAAGTTAGTGGAATATGAGACTTTGTAAGAAAAAAAAAAAAAAAAAATCATCATCATTTTCCGCTAACTTGTGACAAAAAATAAAAAGTTCTATGAACTCCCTATGCCCATCAGCGAATACCTTAGGGTGTCTACTTTCCGAAATGGGGTCATTTGTGGGGTTTTTCTACTGTTTGGGCATTGTAGAACCTCAGGAATCATGACAGGTGCTCAGAAAGTCAGAGCTGTTTCAAAAAGCGGAAATTCACATTTTTGTACCATAGTTTGTAAATGCTATAACTTTTACCCAAACCATTTTTTTTTTGCCCAAACATTTTTTTTTATCAAAGACATGTAGAACAATAAATTTGGCGAAAAATTTATATATGGATGTCGTTTTTTTTGCAAAATTTTACAGCTGAAAGTGAAAAATGTCATTTGTTTGCCAAAAAATCGTTACATTTTGATTAATAACAAAAAAAGTAAAAATGCCAGCAGCAATAGAATACCACCAAATGAAAGCTCTATTAGTGAGAAGAAAAGGAGGTAAAATTCATTTGTATGGTAAGTTGCATGACCGAGCGATAAACGGTGAAAGTAGTGTAGTGCCGAAGTGTAAAAAGTGCTCTGGTCATGAAGGGGGTTTCACCTAGCGGGGCTGAAGTGGTTAAGGGGCTAACTACATCCTGGAACTAAAAACACAATGCATCTCATTAAACACTGTAATTAAATAATAAATTATTACTCTAAATCTTACTTTTAATGCTTTGTTGGCTGGATGAGAGTGATGGCCATTCCGGAAACACTGCAGTAACAACTTCATCCCAAGCTTTTTTTTTTTTTTTTGCCCTCAATCAGCATAACCTACATCCCTGCTGTCCCATATACATATTTGCTGGATGGCAGCAATGCCAGTTTCCTCGTCAGTGTCTTGGCGGCACACAATCATTCTGGAACTTAATGACAAGACACAATTTAGATTTAAACAACATAAGGCACTGAGCCTATTCACATATCAAATTTAAAATACATTAAGAACACCCCAAAAAATTACAATACAATACACACATCCAGCACCACTGCATACACTGCTTAACTACACACACACATCCGGCAGCACTGCATACACTGCTCAACTACACAGACTGGCAGCTCCAAGACAACCACCAAGACAATGTTCGTAAATTGTAATTACAATTTCAAAGTCAGTCTGTGCCAACCTTATTATACATCACCTAAATGATCACAGCCAGTAGCAACATAATATGGAGCAACACTGGAAAATGCCGCGCTCATCCACAGGAAGCCAGGAGCCCGGACCTCGCCCTGAACCTTGGGCGCACAACGGATCCCAACGGATTTTTTGAGTAGCAACATAATGTTTGGAACCATTTACACCACTATGAAATATTTATAAGGATGACAAAACTAATTCAGATTACAAACACCAGCTCAAATTATTGGGGCAAGTAAGGGACAACTAGCAAAAAAGGAGACACGGACTACTTTGTTCAAAAACCACTTTATAAATTACTGACTGAGTAAATACAAGTTTGTAGCAAGCCTATGAATGGCACCATTTCAGTACTATACAATAAATATGAGCATGTAAAAAAAGAGGTACTAGAAAAGAAGATAGTGGGAAAATACCAGAAAGGAAACACTATGGCAACTTTATATGCTGCCAAATATAGATTCCACAGTGTGTCTTTAACTTTGAAAAATGTATATGAAAGCAATACACATCATATACCTGTAAATCTAAGTGGCTTGACATTAATAAAATATGACTTATATAAATACCAACTAATGTGGAATTCATGTAATAAAGTACACCATTTTTGAGGATTCATGGTATTTACACATTTATAATAAGGTGCACAATATATACTGGCACAGTTGAATGAGAAATTTCCTCTGGGAAGAAGAAGTCTAGCATAAGCAGCCCATGCCACTCCAAAATAATATCTGCAGAAAGATAAACACATTAGGGCTTTTATAAACTTGGTCTGGGTCCAAAAGCAGACACCCAAATAAAGTTTTTTCGCATGTATGTCGCAATGAAGTCGCAGTCGCACGCGATTCACATTAAAGCCTTTAGCCGAACCATTTACAATTTCAATGTGTACATTTTTATATTTATTCTCAGTCCATTTTGTAAAGTTCTTCACTGTTTGCATTGTTTTCAGAGCACATAGTGCAGGGCCCATTTTGTCTTTGCATTTTCTTTTTTTCCTCCCAACTTTCCAAAAACCATAACTTCTTTATTTTATTTTCCATTCATATAGTTATATAAGGACTTATTTTTGGGTGGATAAGTTGTTCTATTTAAGAGCAACGTTCAATTTACCATGTCTGTTATTAGAAAATGGGAAAAAAATAATAATAATAATAATAATATATATCTATATATATATATATATATACAGTATATATATATATATATATATATATATATATAATTCCGCCAAGGTTTTGTGGGGTTTTGAGACAGCAATGTTTTTAATACGAATATAGCGATACCAAACTTGAATTTTTTTTTTCCGCTTTAAAAAAAGTAAAAAAATCTAAATTTTATTTCCATCACCATTTTCTGACAGTCGTTACATTTTAAATTAGCAATCCAAAGCCGGGTTTGGTACCGAGGTACTAGACAGTACCAAACCCAACTTCAGATTCCGATTTTTTTTTTTTTTTTAAAGATGCGGAAATTAACACCGAATTCATTCACCAAAGTCTCGCCCTACTTCGGGTGAAACTAATTTTGGCTCCATGGAGGCAATACATACGGACAGTGCAGCATTAAGACAAAATGTTTGAACAAATTGACTTCAGATCTATGATCCAAAGCTTGATTCACTCAAGCCTACTAAATGGTAAAGCATTGAGTAACATTAACATTGAAAATGACTTTTAGTGGATAGAAAACTAAGCTGTAGAAACCAGTGTCAGGCAGCTGCTGCCAAAGCCAATAAGATAAAGGGTTGCATCAAAAGGGGCATAGATGCCCATGATGAGAACATAGTGCTACCACTTTACAAATCACTAGTCAGACCACACATAGAGTACTGTGTACAGTTCTGGGCTCCTGTGAACAAAGCAGACATAGCGGAGCTGGAGAGGGTTCAGAGGAGGGCAACTAAAGTAATAACTGGAATGGGGCAACTATAGTACCCTGAAAGACTACAAAAATTAGGGTTATTCACTTTAGAAAATAGACGACTGAGGGAAGATATAAAAACTATGTATAAATATATCAGGGGTCAGTACAGAGATCCATCCCATCATCTATTCATTCCCAGGACGGTGACTGTGACAAGGGGACATCCTCTGCGTCTAGAGGAAAGAAGATTTGTAGACAAACATAGGAGAGGATTCTTTACGGTAAGAGCAGTGAGACTATGGAACTCTCTGCCTGAGGAGGTGGTGATGGTGAGTACAATAAAGGAATTAGGAAGGGGCCTGGATGTATTTTTGGAGTGTAATACTATTACAGGCTATAGCTACTAGAGAGGGGTCGTTAATCCGGGGAGTTATTCTGATTGGAGTCAGGAAGGATTTTTTTTTTCATCTAAAATGAGAAAAATTGGCTTCTACATCACAGGTTTTTTTATTTTTATTTTTTATTTATTTCTCTAGATTAACTTGCAGGATGACAGGCTGAACTGGATGGACAGATGTCTTTTTTTCAGCTGAGCAAAAGTTGTTACTATGTTACTATGTTAATTATAGGCATACAGCCATTGGCTTCAATACAATGAGATGCATAAAGTGCATAAGCAATTAACGTACAGTGGTAATTAGTAATACACTATACTAAATTTTGCTGGTGAGGGTTATAATCCTATTCTAAAATATGGAGTATTATTTATCTGAGGCCAACTTGAATAAATTGATTTAGTTCATTCCACCACCCACTGGGTACCTGTTTATTGAAATTTAGCATTTTTACCTATAGATACCATATCCAGGGGTGTAGCTAAAAGCTCATGGGCCCTGGTGCAAGAGTTCAGCTTGGGCCCCCGTCCCTCAGTGCTTGTTGGCAAGGGGCAGGGGAGCACATAGCCTTCCTGCTGCCTGAGGCAAACATTGAAAGGGCACCCCTTCATGCCAAATTCTTAACCTAACCCCTTCCCTCCAGCCAGAGGTGTAAATTGACCAGTATGCACTTTCTATAATGCCAGTGTCTTATGCGGCACACTGGTCATTGAGCCCCCTCAAGCTCCTGGGCCCGATAGCGACTGCTACCTCTGCACCCCCTATAGCTACGCCCCTGACCATATCTATTCTCTTGAAGCGTAAAATATCAATAATTGCCATCATCTATGACAAGTCTACTCCATAGACAACTTTTCAATGCAGTAAAGTGGTTAATGCCATTATTTCTGGTGGTATTGAGTAGTGAATGGGTTACTTTTAGCATCCCTGGGGGCCTAAGACAATATCCCTGGTGGTCTAGGGGAGTGAAAGGATAATCTTTAATATCTGAGCTATAACGAGTTACTCCATTTTCCAGCATTGCCCGACTGTATCAGGAGGCAGATTACTGATTGTTTAGCTTCCTCTTCATAAAGATGAGTGCAGGGAGGTGATATAAAGGACTGTACAGTTCTCTTTAAAACCAACAGAGCAATTCTGGAGTGCTTTGTTTTATTGTTAAAGGGGTGTTCTCAGAAGTAACTCATTGATGGGGATTTGACTGCTGGGCTTCCCATCAATCATTATTCCTATCAAACAGGGGTCTAGTATCCTACATTTAAATGCAGACCACAAGAACAGGGCTTCCATGTCCTTCATTAAAACTGAGCAATGATCAAACATGCACGTTACTTTTCCATTCAAAAGCTATGGGTGTGCTACAGATTGAATGAAGCAGAAGTGTGCATGTTTAACTACTATTTCATTCAAATGAAGGATAGAGGACCAATGCTCTCATGAACAGTGAGGGCCCCGGTGGTCAGAACCCCACTAGTCATACATATATCATCAATCCTGTGGATATGTGGTAAGTTGTCATTCTGGGAATGCCTCTTTAAGGGGGATATCACACAAACAGTATTGGTTAAATAAAATTTCCTGCTTTCATGGAACAATAGTGTATATGTGCATTTACTGTACTTATATGGCACTTAGGCGGATAGCAATATGTCAGTCCCATAGAAGTAAACGGAGCAGCAGACTGAGATGCCCACTAACTATCCATTAAAAAGAATGACTCAGGGACTCCATTCTTGTCACTGGGTGGGGGGAGACCGCAGTCAGACCCCCAGGGATCCTATATTTATAATGTATCCTGTGCCTGGATAAATGCTGTTTGTGATATAAGTCCTTTAAGGGGAGAGTTGAGGAAATCTGCATATGAAACCATACTGCTGCACAGATTAGTAAACCATGGATCAGGTATAGTTCAGATGCTGTGCCATGAGTCCAGAAAATTATTATTTTTAATTTGCCCCCGATGTGGTCTGGTCTAGACTGCTGCGCCATGCTAACATAACGGAGAAGTCACCTATGTGTGCGCACAGCAATTTTGACAGTTTATTTTAGATCGGCTTTGAACTTTGAAAGCGATGGAACGGATGGAAATAGAAAAATAAAAAAAAGCTATGTGGACTCCTTATCTGCAGTACCACTGAAGCAATGTGGATAATAGTCCAAGATCATGGTGACAGATTCCCTTTAAACTGTAAATAGAAATTTTCTAAGGATTTGTGCATAGTCTTATTATCATTCTAGACAGCTTTAAATACAACACAGCTAAGATAATTTCTTGGTTTGTATAGTAATAGCTCTGTTAAAGTGTTTAATCTGAGCAGAAGGGTTATTGCTAGAAATTCTGCAATGTAGCCTTCTGGTATTTCAAATGTGAATAAATATAATTAACCAATTAAATTCAAGTGCAGTTTATAACATTTTGAAAACTTGCAAGTTAATTATAGTGACGTTTGTGGGCAAAACGCTAAAAATATTTTGGCAGTAAAGTGCCTTTACTCATTAGCGTACACTGTCTGGATATAACTAATTTGTTGAGCATCTCTTTCCACTTGGTTTAGGACAATGTGTGTGTTAATGAGAATTTTAAAGCACTCTGCAAATTGTTAGCATTGCAGAGGATCGGTCTTTGGTGCTAAAATTAGGCCTTATATTGCATCTGATAATTTTTTTTCTACAGCTGTTTAAACATCTATATATAGAATCTATGTCTATTGATCTATTAATTATCTATCTATCTATAAAGCGGCACTGCAAGAAAATACTCCAGTAAATAGCAATGAGATTCCACGGCACTTCCAGGAAAAGTTCCAAAAATAGTGTCCTTTATTCACCCATGCTATATTTTAGTCCTCTTAGGCTACATGCAGACAACAGTTGTTTTTTGCGTCCGCAAATTGTGCGGTATCCGCGTTTTTTGGAGCATCCGTTTTTCCCCCCACAGATCCCTTGTAATAAATGCCTATCCTTGTCCGCAAATGTGAAAAAAGTAGGACATGCACTATTTTTTTTGCTGAAGGGAAACACGGACAACAGATGTGGAAAACAAGCGGATGAACTATCGGCATTTTTTTGCTGACCCATTGAAATGAATGAGTCCCCATCCTATCTGCAAAAAAAAAAAAAAACGGAACGGAGGCCGAGAAAAAACAACTGTCATGTGCATGAGGCCTTACTGGGACTTTTCTCAAGCAACAACAAAGTGCTAAAGTGCAAGTTATACTATATACAGTACAGACCAAAAGTTTTGACACTCCTTCTCATTCAAAGAGTTTTCTTTATATTCATGACTATGGAAATTGTAGATTCACACTGAAGGCATCAAAACTATGAATTAACACATGTGGAATTATATACAGAACAAAAAAGTGTGAAACAACTGAAAATATGTCATATTCTAGGTTCTTCAAAGTAGCCACCTTTTGCTTTGATTACTGCTTTGCACACTCTTGGCATTCTCTTGATGAGCTTCAAGAGATAGTCACCTGAAATGGTTTTCACTTCACAGGTGTGCCCTGTCAGGTTTAATAAGTGGGATTTCTTGCCTTATAAATGGGGTTGGGACCATCAGTTGCGTTGTGGAGAAGTCAGGTGGATACACAGCTGATAGTCCTACTGAATAGACTTTGAGAATTTGTATTATGGCAAGAAAAAAGCAGCTAAGTAAAGAAAAACTAGTGGCCATCATTACTTTAAGAAATGAAGGTCAGTCAGTCCGGAAAATTGGGAAAACTTTGAAAGTGTCCCCAAGTGCAGTCACAAAAACCATTAAGCGCTACAAAGAAACTGGCTCATATGCGGACCGCCCCAGGAAAGGAAGACCAAGAGTCACCTCTGCTGCGGAGGATAAGTTCATCCGAGTCACCAGCCTTAGAAATCGCAGGTTAACAGCAGCTCAGATTAGAGACCAGGTCAATGCCACACAGAGTTCTAGCAGCAGACACATCTCTAGAACAACTGTTAAGAGGAGACTGTGTGAATCAGGCCTTCATGGTAGAATATCTGCTAGGAAACCACTGCTAAGGACAGGCAACAAGCAGAAGAGACTTTTTTGGGCTAAAGAACACAAGGAATGGACATTAGACCAGTGGAAATCTGTGCTTTGGTCTGATGAGTCCAAATTTGAGATCTTTGGTTCCAACCACCGTGTCTTTGTGCGACACAGAAAAGGTGAACGGATGGACTCTACATGCCTTGTTCCCACCGTGAAGCATGGAGGAGGAGGTGTGATGGTGTGGGGGTGCTTTGCTGGTGACACTGTTGGGGATTTATTCAAAATTGAAGGCAGACTGAACCAGCATGGCTACCACAGCATCTTGCATGATATTCCATCCAGTTTGCGTTTAGTTGGACCATCATTTATTTTTCAACAGGACAATGACCCCAAACACACCTCCAGGCTGTGTAAGGGCTATTGGACAATGAAGGAGAGTGATGTGGTGCTGCGCCAGATGGCCTGGCCTCCACAGTCACCGGACCTGAACCCAATCGAGATGGTTTGGGGCGAGCTGGGCTGCAGAGTAAAGGAAAAAGGGCCAACAAGTGCTAAGCATCTCTGGGAACTCCTTCAAGACTGTTGGAAGACCATTTCAGGTGACTACCTCTTGAAGCACATCCAGAGAATGCCAAGAGTGTGCAAAGCAGTAATCAAAGCAAAAGGTGGCTACTTTGAAGAACCTAGAATATGACATATTTTCAGTTGTTTCACACTTTTTTGTTATGTATATAATTCCACATGTGTTAATTCATAGTTTTGATGCCTTCAGTGTGAATCTACAATTTTCATAGTCATGAAAATAAAGAAAACTCTTTGAATGAGAAGGTGTGTCCAAACCTTTGGTCTGTACTGTATATATATATATAAATATATAAAAAAATATTATTTATATATATATATATATATTTATTTATATATATATATATATATATATATATATATATATATATTCTCTTGCAGAGGGAATACATTCAAGCATACTGGACACTAAACCAGTGTTGATCCGTTGATCCGTGTTTTAAAACATTTTTCTTCTTTATTTTTTCTAAAAACATTTGTTATTAATATTTGTTTAAAACATTTTTTTTCTATGTTGGGTTTATCGAATCTACTTTCTCACCAGTTTTTTAATTGATTGTTCTTCTTTGAGCAATTTTTTTGTTTCATCCTGCGCGATATGATAAATAAATATGCGGATGTCCCTGGCTACATTTATGGAAAAAAAAATCAGATGAAAGCTGTAATGGCACCGGACGGGGTTAAAGGCAGAGTGTGCTTGGCGTGCATGCTGTACCTGCGCTCCCTGGACTTTGTGTGGCTGTTATGGCCCATAACAGGTAGGAACTAGTGTTAGGGACCACTCATGGAGGCGACCTTGACGTGGTGAGTGGCTTATTACACTTTGGCCAAAATGTACACCAATGCCTCATTCAACATCCAGCATAGAGGCAGGGCAGAGTGCTGGTTGCAGAGTGCGATTGCATTTGTGTTTTTACGTTTGTATCTGTATTTCGCCATAGCAATGTGCACCTGCATACAGGATTGTGCGGGCTGAACCCCCCACATGATATTGTACATGTCAGCCCTGTTTAACAAGACCAAAGGACAGAGACCAATATACCTTAAGCCACGGACAGGCAGAGGCTGGAGTTCCGCTATGTGGAACGCACCAACCGGAAGTGCGTTCCAACTAACTTCGTCACAAAGTAATAGACAGATGAAAAAAGAGGGCGGGAGAGGGGTAGTATTCAAAGAAAAATAATCAATAGGTGGCGATAGTCTTAAACCTATTAAATCTTATGGGCCGAACGGGGCTTACAATCATGCACGGAATGGAGACAGTGGTTCCGGTATGTGGAACGCATCAACCGGAAGTGCGTTCCACCTCGCGTCAGTGCCAGAGCTCCGGCATTTGAACCGCAAGAACAAGGGGGGGGGCGGGATGAGTGTAGAGGTTCCAATGAATGGAACGCAAATAGAGAACATAAAGATTCTGTATCTTTATGTTCTCTATTTGCATTCCATTCGTTGGAACCTCTAGACTCACCCCCCCCCCCCCTTGTTCTTGCGGTTCAACTGCCGGAGCTCTGGCACTGACGTGAGGTGGAACGCACTTCCGGTTGATGCAGTCCATATACCGGAACCACTGTCTCCATTCCGTGCATGATTGTAAGTAACGGTCCCCCGTTCGGCCCATAAGATTTAATAGGTTTAAGACTATCACCACCTATTGATTATTTTTCTTTGAATACTACCCCTCTCCCGCCCCTCTTTTTTCACCTGGTGTTTGTTTCAGCTTTACATGATAAAGCATTTAAAAAAATATATATATATGTTTTTGTGTCTCCATTTTCATGTGATAGTTTTATAGAGCTGTTTGTTACGGATGCAGCGATACCTAATATGTATACTTTTATTTATTTTTTCACTTTGACACAATAATAGCAGTTTTGAAGCAACAAAAAAAAAAAAATTTGTGTCTCCATTGTCTGAGAGTCATATATATATTTTTTTTGACTGATTGTCTTAGGTATGGTCTAATTTTTTGCGGGATGAGGTGACGGTTTGATTGGTACTATTTTGGGGGCATACTCCTTTTTGATCGCTTGGTGTTGCAATTTTTGTCATGTAAGGTGACCAAAAATAGTTTTTTTTGGCACTGTTTATATTTAAAAAAAATTATGGTGTTCAGTTCACCTGAGGACTTAGGTCATGTGATATTTTTATAGAGCCGGTTGTTACGGATGTGACTGTACCTAATATGTTCACTTTTTTAAAATTTATTTCACTTTAACACAATATTAGCATTTTTTAAACAAATAAATTATGTTTTAATGTCTCCATGTTCTGAGAGCAATAGTTTTGTTTATTTTTTGAGCGATTTTCTTATGTAGGGGCTCATTTTTTGCGGGATGAGGTGATGGTTTTATTGGTACCATTTTGTGGGACATACGCCTTTTTGATCACTTGGCGTTTCACTTTTTGTGTTGTAAGATGACAAAAATATTATTTTTTTACACCGTTTATATATTTTTTGGTGTTTATCAGATGGGGTGGATCATGTGATATATTTAAAGAGCTGGTCGTTACAAACACAGAAATACCAAGTATGTCTATATTTTTTTTTCTATTTTTAACATTTTTTTAAATTACTTAATTGGGAATTTTTTTATTAATTTTTTTACATGTAAAACCTTTTTTATCTTTTCACTTTATTTATTATTTGTTTATTTTTTATTTTACACTTTGCATCCCCCATAAAGTCATACAAGACCTCTGGGGGACATTTAACTTCATTTTTATTTATTTTTTCACTCTTGATTTCTCCTGTAACTGGGACTGACATAGTAGCCCCAGTTACAGTGGAAATACACCCCCATAGAGGCTGTACAGCAGAACACAATACTTTACAGCCTTAGTGCAGGTCTGATCGTGGTCTGTGAAAGACCTGACAGCTCCGGCACTCTCCAGGTCCCGGTGGTCACATGACCACTAGGCCAGGACAGGAAGCGCACGAGCGATGCGTATACAGCGATCTAGAAGGCAGGGGCACCTGGGAACTGTCCCTGCCTTCACTCTGGGTTGCCCTGCTGTCACTGACAGTGGGCCCCCCCGCTCGGCAGCTGCACGATTCCAGAACGTCCATTCAGAGATAAACATCCACCCATAGGATGTTTATATATTATGGGCGGATGTGAAGTGGTTAAAGGGGTTGTCTCACTTCAGCAAATGGAATTTTTC
The DNA here is from genome assembly GCF_014858855.1 of Bufo gargarizans. Taxonomy (NCBI): domain Eukaryota; kingdom Metazoa; phylum Chordata; class Amphibia; order Anura; family Bufonidae; genus Bufo; species Bufo gargarizans. Next base: position 566,483,893 of record NC_058080.1, read on the forward strand.
ATGTACAGAAAGTTAATACAAGCCACTTACTAATGTATTGTGATTATTCATATTGCAAAAAAAAAAAATTTTCCATCTTATTATGCACTTCTTGTTTCTATGGTTATGACCACCCTGTAATCCAGCAGCGTGGCTGTGCTTGCACACTATAGGAAAAAGTACCAGCCTATGCATACTCCCATGTCCCCGATGGACAGAAAGGCCAGAGCTTTTTCCTATAAGGGCAAGCACTACTACTGCTGCTGGGTTACAGGGTGGTCATAACCATGGAACTCAGTGTGTATAATGTGATGGAAAAATGAATCAAGCCAGGAAAGGAGGCAATATGGCCAATCAAAGTACAAGGAGAGTTTATGAAACTTCTGTATTAGTCACCACCCTTTGGATGGGATCCCTAGGGTAAAGCATTGTAATGGTGCTCCAATAAGAGTGGTTAACTCACTGCAAGAAAACATAAATGAGGCAGAAAAAGTGTTAAAGGAAACCTGTCACCAGTTTTATGGTATCCTAACTAAGGGCAACATAAATAAGTGACTGATTCTCTTAGCAAAATGCTGGGTCGCTTTCTTCAATTGACCCAGTCAATCTGCCAACATCTTGTATTGAAAAGCTCCAGCTGATAATGATGAGTCATGAATATTCATGAGCTTCTGACTCTCCCCGCCTACCTGCTGCTGATTGACAGTTATTTTCCATATGAATCATTAGCAGATGGGCAGGGGAGTGGCTATAGCTCTGAATTAAATAAACGCTGGACTCGCTGACATCACACTGGACTCAAATCAGCTCATTAGCATGTGGCATGCGGCATCTTTGTGTGTATTTTATGAGGTAACCATCTGTCACACCAGTAAGTGAATACATCTAAGGCACTTTTTAGTAGTTAATGATTGTATATTATTAGTTAGATTATAATCAAATATCCACATGACAGGTTCCGTAATATGGTGGCATATCGACTGTCTACAAAAATATTATTTTCTAAACTAAGACCTCACATGAGGTAGTAGAAACTCAAAACTAGTGCAGTAGTAATACTAGTATGTAATATGATCATGTGTCTACTCTTCAGTGAGGAAGAGGTTACTTTAAAGGACTATGGGCTGCCATTCATATGCAAAGCCATGAGTTCACATCCATCTATAGTTATCGGAAAGGATCTGGCTTTGCTTATTGTCAAAAAACAGTTTTTTCTTTGCAGTGACTTTCAAACTTCAAAATGTCTGCCCATTTGTCAGGTTCATGAATTAAAAGCCAAGGAACCATTAGGCTCTGCTAACATTGATTATCTTCCTATTTACAGTGAGAACTGGGCAAGTCCTCTCATTTATGATGAAAATGTAATTACTGTTCACCTTTTGGAGAGACACGATCTAGAGTAGTGAGCCAATTTAAAGACAGATTCCAGCCAAGGACAGGCCTTGGCCCATTGAATCAATATATATGCTTAAAGTACTGCAGTGAATTATGCATGAATAAGACACCGAAATCCTTAACCTGTTAAATCTCAGGAACATTACTTTTCTACAGTACATCCATACATTAAATGTTAGAGTGCACGGGTACAACTGCATTCATTTAAAAAAATTGGACATGCCGTTACATGACACACAAGGGCAGATTTTTAGCCTTAGTAATCGATAGAGACTGTAAAATCTGAACTGTATGTGCTCCCATTAAAAAATCTGTGTGGATAACACAAAAGTACTGTTTCTCATTCATGAACTATGAAAAATAATGCTAAACAAAACAGCAAAAATTCAGAGGCACATTTATCAGTTAGGGCTGTTTCACACGAGCGGGTTTTGGCACTCTTTCACGGAGCGGATGCATCCGCTCATGTGAAACAGCCCTTATGGTGTAAAGTAGAACTGTCTTAGTTGCACATAGCAACCAATCAGATTCCTCCTTTCATTTTCCAAAGGAGCTGTCCAAAAATGAAAGGAAGAATCTGATTGGTTGCTATGGGCGACTAAGACAGTTATAATTTACACCAGTTAGATAAATGATCCCCTCAGTACCTATACCGAACATTATGATGCAACATATGTATTGAAACAATATTGTGCCATACTAGAGTGGCGCAGGCTGTCCTATATACTGTGTATAGAAGGTTGGAGGAGAGCCAGTGAATAGTATTGGAACTGTTGTTTTATTTTTTTGGGAGCTTGTAATAAACTTATGCTATTTTCACATGCGGCAGTGTGATCTGGCAAGCAGTTCCGTAGTCGGAACTGCCCGCCGGATCCGCTGATCTGGATGTGACTGAAAACATTTGTGTGACACATCCAGATGCGGATCCGTCTCACAAATGCATTGCACGAACGGATCCGTCTCTCCGCTTGTCATGCGGACAGACGGATCCCTTTGTATCTTTTTTCACATTTTTACCGGAAGGACGGATCCGGCATTCCGGTATTTTGAATGCCGGATCCTGCACTAATACATTCCTAAGGGAAAAAATGCCGGATCCGGCATTCAGGAAAGTCTTCAGTTTTTTTTTTCCGGAGATAAAATTGGAGCATGCTACGGTTTTATCTTTTGCCTGATTAGTCAAAATGACTGAACTGAAGACATCCTGATGCATCCTGAAAGGATTACTCTCCATTCAGAATGCATGGGGATATGCCTGATCAGTTCTTTTCCGGTATAGAGCCCCTGTGACGGAACTCTATGCCGGAAAAGAAAAACGCTAGTGTGAAAGTACCCTTACCTGCCTAAACTCTAGCAGCACAATCCTCATCTTCGGCACAGCCACAGCGGGAGAGACGTGTTGCTAAGCCACACCCGCTGGTGACACGACAGCACTCTTAGCGACAGAATGCTGATACCAGTCTATCAGGTTCTGATCCAGGGACTCAGCACTTTATCTAAATCCCTTCCTGGCCATACAGCAGTGCCAGTGATAGTGTCTGATTCACTAGCTGTGTTTCTGATCCCTTGTTCCTGTGCTTATTGGATTACTCATTCCTCTGACCCCGGCATGTCTTCTGACCACTCTCTTTCTATTGTTTGGTCTGGTCCTGACTCTTTTACGTACGACCCTGCTATTGTGTTTGTTTTTGTTTGTTAGTACAAATAGAAATAAGTAGATGGAGACAGCACGTGCCTTTGTTGTGATGTTTATTCCAGATGCAAGCCTTTGTCAAGCATGTATACAACTACATCAGTGCACTTAAAATACCCAATGATGACATCATCAAAGTGGGTCTTCACGCTGACCCCATGACTCCGTACTATACCAAGCCACGTGAGACTCCTTAAACATGGCCTGCTCCATAGGATTACTAGCATGCAAACAACATTACCTGGACTGTATGCACGTCAGTCCTTCACTCATGATGTGCTGGTGCAGCATCTCAGCGCCATGGTTACCCTTGCACAGGGGCACTTGGACATGACACATGCTGCAGTAAGTTTACTCCTTTGTCTCCATCAAGGGTATTGGTTTGACTACATACAGATATGCCACACTTCTATTACTTGCAGGTATATTATGCACCCCAGCTCCTTCCAATTTTATTTATTAATGGCATTCTCCTCGGTTTATTTTTCATTCTGTGTTGTTAATACTTTTAGTTGATAGTTTCCAGGGCAGGGTGCACTTTAGTTTAGATAGGGATATAGGATAGTGTAGGGTTTAGCTGTCTGTTTCGTCTGTCTGTGAAAAAAAAAAAGTATCTTACTCCTAGTCGTTTTTTTCATTAGTTTGTGTTTTGATTTGTGTTTGCGTCTTTTGTCAGTGAAAAAAACAAACAAAAAAACCAAACAAAAGTATTTTAGTCCTAGTGTTTTAGGATTTATTTTTTGGGGGATTAGTGTCTGCGTCTTTTGTGTGTGAAAAAAAAGTCCTTTATTGATAGTGTTTTAGTGTTTAGTTTGTGTAGGGATTAGTTTCTGTGTCTTGCATCTGTGGAAATAAACACACCCAAAAAAGTCTTATTGTTAATGTTTTAATGTTTAGTTTATGTAGGGTTTAGTTTCTGTGTCTTGCATCTGTTAAAAAAAAATAAAAAAAAGTCTGAGATTGTTAGTGTATTAGGATTCATTTGGTGTAGTGATTATTGTCTGTGTTATTGTCTGCGTCTTTTTTTCTTTGAAAAAAAGTTCTTTATTGTTAGTTTTTAGTGTTTAGTTTGTGTAGGGATTAGGGTTGAGGGAACCTGAACTGTAAAGTTCGGGTTCGTAACGAACTTTAGGTTTTTTTGTACCTAGACGTGAACGCGAACATTTTCGTAAAAGGTCGGGTTCGAGTTCGATGGTCAGCGATTTAATGGCGCTTGTTGATTGGCTGAAGAGTTTCAATCCGTCTGTTAGGTGGGTGTCGGTGACCGACATATACCCATTTTTAAAATACACTGCATATGTGCCAGGGGAAGGGAAAAAAATTACAGTCTGTGAGTTCAGGGACCCAGACGGTGACATATCCCCATTTTCTTTCTGTAAAGTACCACTGTGCTGAATTTCTGAGAAATATAATCAGTTAAATCCATCTGTTCCATTGTGGGGTGACATATCTCAATTAAATCCGTCTGTCCTTCTATACTATCTATATTATCTAGATTTCATGGTGTCGACATTTGTAATTCATATTATTTTCGTATATTATTTTATTTTATCCTTTTCTTTTTCTATAACAATATGTTGTTATTTGAATATAGTATTTACATATGGCTTTATTATTATTTTTTGTAATCTCTCAGTGTCTGAAGAAGGCTTTGCATAGCCGAAAACGTTTACACGCAATGCCGTATGTTACTTTGATTCTGTTGAAAACAAAATAAAAGAAAAATGCAGAGAATACCTTTTTATCTGCTGTAATCTTTGTAAAAAATGAAATCCATTTGTTTCATTTATGGTTAAAGAAACCCCTTTTTTGGGCAATAAAATACCTTTTTGCCCAGTACTGCATTTCGGACAGTCCAATAAAACTGCCAAATATTGCAGTTACATTTTTTGTTGAAAAATTCAAATTTGAGTTGCTAAAAAGTACATTTTCGGCCTATACTGCATTCATGTCAGTCAAATAAAACCAGTAAATACCGCTATTGCATTTTTGAGCTTCAAATTCCCATTTTTGGGTGTAAAGTACCTCTGAGGCCTGCACATGTGACAGGCAGGCACAAACATTCAGCAAATCCATCTGTTCCATTTAAGTGGTGACATATTCACCATTTTTAATGTAAAAAAAACATTTGTTTCATTTAGGGTTAAAAAAAACTTTTGGGGGGGGGGGGGCAATAAAGTACCTTTTTGCCCTGTGCTGCATTTCTGGTAGTTAAAGAAATACAGTTAAATCCATCTCTTTCATTGTGTGTGAGGAAAAAAACTTATTTTTTGGCAATAAAGTACCTTTACTGCCTGTACTGCATAGCAGACCGGGCAATAAGTTTAAAAAACTGTTCCATTGTTGGGTGACATTAACCCATTTTGGCTGTCAAAAAAACCCTGCTCTGCATTGTTCATAATTTAGTAAATCATAGTAAATCATAATTTAGTAAAAACATCTGTTACTTCGGTGGGTGATTGCAAAAAATGAAGAAAGCGTCAAACAAGGGACGTGGCCCTGGTAAGGGTGCTGCTGGTGTTGGAGGAGCTCCTTTTGCAGGGAGAGGATGTGGTTGATCTGTGCCAGCTACACAACCCAAGTAAAACATCTTCCTCAGGTACGAGTAGGCGACAGAACCTTCAGCGTTGTTTGGTAGGGCCGAATGTGGCTCTGCGAATGGTGAGGCCAGAACAAGTATAGGCGATAGTAGATTTGGTGGCTGACAGTGCCTCCAGTTCCTTCACATTGCCTCCCACCCAGTCCCCTGCTTAAAGATCAGAGTTGGCACCTGCAGCCCATTGCCATCAGTCTTTCACCTCACCCCCTTGCAAATCAGCCAAGCAGTCTGAGCCCCAAGTCATGCAGCGGTCTGTTATGCTTTTTGATGACTCTGCTGGCAGGATTTCCCATGGCCATCCACATAGCCCTGCCCCAGAAGTGGAAAAGATTGAGTGCACCGATGCCCAACCACTTATGTTTCAGGATGAGTACATGGCAGGAACACCGCAGCATGTCGGGGATGAAAACGAAACACAGGTGCCAACTGCTGCGGCTTTCTGCGGTCTGCAGACCGACAAGGAGGGCAGGGGTGAAGACTGGGCGGAAGATGATGTGGAGGACGATGAGGTCCTCGACCCTACATGGAATCAAGGTCATGCGAGTGACCTGTGTTGTTCGGAGGAAAAGGTGGTGGTCGCACAAAGCCACCAGCACAGCAAAAGAGACAGCAGGGTGCAAAAGCGGAGCGGCTGTCCCCTAGACAGCATGCCTGCTACTACCCGCTGCACCAAGGGACAGAGCACACCAAAACAGCTCCAAGGAGTTCCCTGGTGTTGCAGTTCTTCAGACAATGTGCTGACGACAAGACACAAGTGGTTTGCACTGGGGGTCCGGGGTCAAAAAATCCTAAAGTTTGGTATGAACCCGAACTTTACAGTTCGGGTACGCTCAACTCTAGTCATCTATCTATTTATACTAACATCATATGTGATTTTCTGCCCTTCTGGATTTGCTTAATATTCCCCTGATGAGTGTGATACGAAACATGCATGTAGGGATTAGCTGCACTAGGGCACAACAGGGCCAAGTAGTGTGAGGGCCAGGTTCCGGATGGGGGTCGTTCTTGTTAGGACGGGTGCTTCGTGGCTAGGACATTAGGGTCACACTAGCACCCATATCCTAGGGCTGTCTAGGGATCTAGAGCCCACTACCATTCCCATCTGGTGCCTGCTGCTTTATCTATTTCCAGTAAGACCACATTTACTGAATATCTACAAAGACCGGGAGACTGTGAGGAAATGGTAGGAAAAGCAGTTATTTTAAGGTGCCGCCGTGCACCATGAAGTTTTTGTGTTATTGTGCAGTTTTGTTTAATCACTAATATTTATTTAGGGACCCTTTTCTATGGAATGAATTAAAAGTTAGGTTTTAATAAAAATGACCACTTAACTCTTTTTCTGGACAGCAGAAGGTGCGACAAATTGAGAGGTATGCACTCTTAATAAATTGGTTGGATCTTTCTCCAGCATGTTTTTTTTTACTAAGACGGGAATTTTAAAACTCCGGGGGACATTTATTAATACCAGCATTTTAGACACAGGTCTTAATGTTGGTGGTTGATCTGCCTGGTTATGTAGAGGTGCAGGCCACTGCCACTTCCGAGCTGTCTTACATTTAGACCATTTTCTATGCCTGAAACAGTTGTAGAAAATTGTAAATAAGACGGGCCTGCCGGCTCATCCCCTCTGCTGCTCAACCAGTTTATTAGACCCGGTGTACATGGGAAAAGTCATGGATTGCAGCACAAAGGGCCTTTGCGCCACAGTCTGCACCAGAAATATGCATAATATAGACATATTTCTGTTTAAAAAATTACCTCTGTCACGTTCCAGAGGCCCAAGGCAGACCTCAGGGACGTCTTGAACACAGGGTACAGGCAGAAACAGACCAGGGACCAACAGATTATTTTATTACACATGTAATAAAGGAACATGACAGTAATAGCAGGCAATGGTAATAGTTGTAGCATTACCACAGAACCAAGTGCACCGGCAGAACAGAAACAAAACCCAGAGGGCGGAGAGCCAGTGAGCCTTGTTCAGAAGAAATTAGTTGATATCTTGGACCTGAGCGTGTGTCTGCAACCTCTCTGATAATATAACTTAAACTAAATCTTTAACTAAATCTTTATTAGAATTCCTAAGATACACATATATATAAACCTCTTAGGATCAGACGGTTAAAACTATCAGGAATGGGTTAGTTCCGGGGTGGGTTTATCTATTGCTGATGCGTGATTCACATGTTGATTCATGTAGTCCCCGTGGGGATAGCTGCACTCTAGGTGCTTGAAAAACGTTATTAGTAACCCCTATCTACCCTTCCTGCCTAAAAACTAAAACCTGCTTCCCTACATGTTTCGCCAAGCGATTCGGCTTCTTCAGGGGAAACTAAACAGGCTCTGAAAATGGGGGCGGGGTAGGGGCATTTAAACCCTTGGTTTACTTAGTGATCCAGTATTGACCAATCAATATCCCCTGCCTCATTGTGCGTCATGTGCACGTCACCCAGGGCGTCCTTCCCATTGGGCCAGGCTTTGCTCCCATGATCATTCGGCGCCGGGGGCGTCACCACGGTGCGCCGCGCATGTGCCATGCCAGCGCTGGCAGCCATACACGATTGAGATCTTCTCCGCATCATGACGTCATCAGAGGTGCGGCACGCATGCGCCGTTTCGGCGCAAATGTGGGCGCTTGTTCGAGCACTTCTGCACATGCGCTATACTCCTTTCTCTCCTGAGCCCGTTTACATTCTAATGCGCATGCTCGGGGTGACTGCTCCTCACTCGCTAAGGTATACTGCGCTTGCGCCCGTACTTAGAATTCTGCTACAGGTCGGTACTTATTCCACTACAGGGTGTCTTATCTATAAAACGGCATTCTGTATAATCCACCACAGAGTATCACTACTTTGGCCAATATATCAATATACCAGAATACCTATGTCCCCTGAATGGGTAACCCCTGTGCCAATATACCACTGAATTGTTTATGCCTTTATTAGCATATACCTGATTGGGTCATCATTTCTGCCACATACATACATCTCAGCCTAGACATAACTCAATCAAGGATCCCATCTATGTTGATGGATCTCTACATCTGCAAATATTGTCCATACCTCTTGATGGATCACCATCTCTGACATGTATATATATATATATAAATATATATATATATATATATATATATATATATATATATATGTATGTTTGTTAGTTTAAGCAGTTCTTCCCAGGAATGTACCTTATTGCTTAGACACTTTTTTATGGATTATTCTATACATGCATGCATCTCAATTTTGTTTTAAAAGGATTTACACAGATTGGCTGATCTTGATAATGATGGCCTTCTACCCGTGGAATCAACGGACCAGAGGCCTCACCCCACACATCGATATCCTCAGCGGAGCTATGCGGTACTCCCAGGTAAGTAATATCCCCATGACTATCGGGATGGCTGTCATTCTTGCATCTATAGTTCATCCTCTTTTCAATAATTATTAATATGTCCCAGACCCCTATATTTTCAGAAATATTGACTCTACTAGTCCCATAGGTTATCTGATAGAAGATTAATATTCTTAGTACTTTCCTTATATTTTTTATACATGCCGGGTCATGCGGTCACGCTGAACTGCCTGGAGACCCTCACATGATATCCTGATACCTCACATATTCACCTGTGTATATTCTGAGGTATAGCCTGAATGATATGGCAGGGTTTCTCTCCAACCAACTGAATAGCCAAACTTTCCTATCTGAGGCGAATATTGTTTTTTCTAGTGATAATCTCCCACTCAATTGTCGAGATATCTCCCAAGCTTTCAAAGAGATCGATAAAACATATAATAAATATATTAGATGCTTATGGGAGATCACTAGTCTGGAGACTTACCTCCAACAGAAAATTGTCTATAGGGGTATGCGCATATGCATTACCCCTAATGCACATCAGGAGGATGCAGAATTTGTTAAAGGGTGGGAGGACTTGCTTACAGATAACTCACTACGTATGCAGGCCTATATATGTGACTATGAACAAAAGCTGTTAACAAAATTATCTTCACAGCTTGAAAAGGAGATAGGAGATATACAGACTTTTCGGACACAGCTAGAATTTCCTACACTTGAGACTAGACTCCAAAAAAACATAGAGAATTTACAAACTGAAATTAAAGAGAGGAAGCATAAAAAATAGATAGAAGAGATTTTGAGACATGCTATATTTACAATAACACGAACAGCAATAAGCCTCTGTACCCCAGGAGGACAGATCAGAGAGATTATACTGATATATCAGAATCTAATATCTCCGAGTCAGAGGGAAATACGAGATTCCCTAAAACGGGAGAAAAAAAGAGGAACAAATATTATAGAGGAGGCTACCAAACTAAAAAATATCCACAAAACCCAGGGCAACCTTCGGGATCCAATTCTAATCAGAAATGGCAAAATCCACCGCAGATAAATCAGGTGTCCAATATACAGGATGCAAATGTACAATCGGCGGCCTCCTTCATACCCTCTACATCCTCGTCTTCCTCCTCATATGGGGTACATGGAGCCATGTCACAAGGGATGGTACCAGGGACCACTGCCATACCACCGCCTTTTTTAGTATCGGGGATACAATTAAGAGACAGAGTCAAGTGGGCCTACAATCAGCAGAAAATATAGAGAACATCCATACGCTGCAAATTATTAATGTAGCTGGAGTGAGTCTAGGACCCCAATATGAATCTCTGCTGAGTAAGGGTCTCTCCTTTACCCCGACTCCAGGATTTAATTATTTTACCTGGGTCAAAGACGTAAATCTCTTTGCCAGAAAGCTGGCAATGCACAAAGAATTTAAGGAAAAGGATAGGCAAGACTCTGGTAGGAAAGAACGGGAGGCCTTGTCTGTCTTAGAAGAATTGTCCAGAGAGGGCCGAGGTGAAGTCTTCACCCCGGTAGCCTCCCTAACGGATCTGGGCCCTAAATCCAGATATACCCCTCCATTCTCAGGATATGCCAGTGTCGAGACCTTTGTTTACCTAGTGACTAGAGATCTTGAAAGAATCAGGACGAATAAAAGTGATGTGGGCAATAACTTGACTCTGGAAGAGAAGGGAGTATTAGAAGACTTGACCAAAAAAGATGGAATAGTGATAAAGCCCTCCGATAAAGGGGGCAACATCATCCTATTGAAACAAGAAGATGATATAGATATGGTTATGAGATTGTTAAAAGATTAAAATACCTATAAGGCTACTTTCACACTTGCGTTCAGAGCGGATCCGTCTGGTGTCTGCACAGACAGATCCGCTCCTATAATGCAGACGATGGGATCCGTTCAGAACGGATCCGTCTGCATTATAGTTTAGAAAATATTCTAAGTGTGAAAGTTGCTCAGACAGGCCGTGCGGAGGCAAACTCAATGGGGATGGATCCGTTTGAAGTTGACACAAAATGGCTACATTTTCAAACTGATCTGTCCCCCATTGACTTTCAATGTAAAGTCTGGACGGATCCGTTTGAAAATTTAGCCATTTTGTGTCAACTTCAAACGGATCCGTCCCCATTGAGTTACATTGTAAGTCTGGACGGATCCGTTTGCCTCAGCACGGCCAGGCGGACATCCGAACGCTGCAAGCAGCGTTCAGGTGTCCGCCTGCTGAGCGGAGCGGAGGACAAACGATGCCAGACTGATGCATTCTGAGCGGATCCGCATCCACTCAGAATGCATTAGGGCCGTACGGATGCGTTCGGGGCCGCTTGCGAGAGCCTTCAAACGGAACTCACAAGCGGAACCCCGAACGCTAGTGTGAAAGTAGCCTTAGAAACTAAAGTCTAATCCCACAATTAAGTTTAAATCAGAACTTGAGGCTCTATTAAAGACTGCCAAAGATATAAACCTGATCTCTAAAGATGAATATAAGATCTTATTTAATGCACATCCCACGACCGCTACCTTCTACGTGTTACCGAAGGTGCACAAAAAACGGGACCCTATACCAGGCAGACCAATTATGTCCGGAAATGAGAGCATGTGCGAAGGAATCAGCACGTATGTGGACCTATTTATAAAGCCCTTCGTCTAAATCCTCCCATCCTATATAAAAGATTTACTGGATTTGGTCAAAAAACTAAAGGATATTCAAGTAGGCCCCAATACCCTTGATGTCGAGGCCCTTTACACAAGTATAGAACACGAAAAGGGGATACGAGCGGCAAAGCACTATTTGTACACTAAAGGGACACAATTCTATAATCACAATGATTTTGTTATTCGCCTTTTACGTTTTTTACTCACTCACAATTATTTTATGTTTGATGGCACGTATTATTTGCAGACACATGGCACCGCAATGGGGACGGTTTGCACACCTAGTTTCGCTAACCTGTTCCTTGGGTGGTGGGAAGATCAACACATTTTCACAGAAGAGAATACACAGTACATAGATTTAATTTCATTTTGGGGTCGTTATATAGACAACATTTTAATTTTCTGGGATGGCACGGTCAGGGAGTTCACAGAATTCACTGATAAGTTGAACAATAATCAACTAGGCCTCATTTTCACTGCGGAGATCCAGATGGAAAGTATCAGCTTTCTAGATCTTAAAATGATATTGGATAGGGAAGAAGGTATCAAAACTGAGATATATAGGAAACCCACGTCATCAAACAGCTTCTTACATTGGCAAAGCCACCATCCGTTACCGTTAAAAATAGGCATTCCCGTGGGCCAATTCTTGAGGGCCAGACGAAACTGTTCGGATAACAAGGCCTTCCAAAAAGAGAGCAATACCCTATACTCCAGATTTCGTATGAGAGGCTATCCTAAGAAAGTCCTGCACCGAGCCTTTAATAGAGCTCGTAACGCTGATAGAGATGAACTGCTGACTAAGAGAAAAACTGAAGAAGATAAAGTTGTGAGATGTATTGGCACATTTGATTTCCAGAGAACATCGATAAGCAAGGGAACATGGCTTAAAACCACAGGATCCTACCCATGTGGACCGTGCAGTTTCTGTAAATTCATGACTCCTAAAAAGGAATTCACTAACCCACTAGATGGTCGAATATTTAAAATATGAGAATTCATAAATAGCAAAAGCATGGGGGTAGTATTAAAAATAAAAAATATAAGGAAAGTACTAAGAATATTAATCATCTATCAGATAACCTATGGGAATAGTAGAGTCGATATTTCTGAAAATATAGGGGGCTGGGACATATTAATAATTATTGAAAAGAGGGTGAACTATAGATGCAAGAATAACAGCCGTCCCGATAGTCATGGGGATATTACTTACCTGGGAGTACCATATAGCTCCGCTGAGGGTATCGGTGTGTGGGGCGAGACCTCTGGTCCGTTGATTCCACGGGTAGAAGGCCATCATTATCAAGATCAGCGAATCTGTGTAAATCCTTTTAAAACAAAATTGAGATGCATGCATGTATAGAATAATCCATAAAAAAGTGTCTAAGCAATAAGGTACATTCCTGGGAAGAACTGCTTAAACTAACATATATATATATATATATATATATATATATATATACATGTCAGAGAAGGTGATCCATCAAGAGGTATAGACAATATTTGCAGATGTAGAGATCCATCAACATAGATGGGACCCTTGATTGAGTTATGTCTAGGCTGAGATGTACGTATGTGGCAGAAATGATGACCCAATCAGGTATATGCTAATAAAGACATAAACAATTCAGTGGTATATTGGCACAGGGGTTACCCATTCAGGGGACATAGGTATTCTGGTATATTGATATATTGGCCAAAGTAGTGATACTCTGTGGTGGATTATACAGAATGCCGTTTTATAGATAAGACACCCTGTAGTGGAATAAGTTCCGACCCGTGGCAGAATTGGAACAACAGAACTGGAACCCAAGCAAACACAAGACATGGAGCAGACAACAAAAGGGAACCAGTACTGCCAGGCTAATCAGACAAAGTTAGAGCATTACTAGGCGAAACATGGAACAGAGTGGATCCAGACAGAGAAAAGGTACAGAAGAACCGTCAAGGCATGGACAAGGATAACATCAATACAGCACAAGTACAGAACATCAGACAAGGCAACAACAACAATGCATTACCAGGTGACACCACAAACAAGGGCAGATGGCAACCCCCCCCCCCCTCCCTTCCCTTCCCCTCCCCTCCCCTGGGTTAGCAGCAAGGGGCTACACCCAGTAAAGCACAAGACCGACTGACCCCCTGGGTGTGCTGCAAGGTGCAACACCCAGCAAGCCAGAAGATAGACTGACCATAAGCCCCACTGCTCACAGATAGAAATAGTTGCATAATGAGAGCACCTAATAAGCAACACCCAGGAACAGACCAGGGACTGCCAACCCAATCAAAATCAGGAGTACCAGAACCATAGACCATATAATCACAAGTGTCAGTTCACACTAGTCACAGAATGCTGCAGCCAACACACTCGAACAACAACCAGCGTACACAGAGTAGCTGTAGCCAGTAGGAGGTTACAGGCAGCCAGCCTACACAACAACGAGAGAGTGATAGAACCGCGCTGTGATACAAACAGACATGCATACTCAGGTCATGTTCACACACAAGGCCACCGCCAGCAAGCATTGCAGAACCAACATACATGGGAACACCTACAACCAGTACACAAAGTGCATGTAGGCAGCCTACACGGCACCAGTGACAGGAACCACAGATATGCAGACATGGAAGCCACAAACACAGGCCACAGTTCACACACACACCACCACAGCCAGCACACAGCCCCAAGCAACCAGCATACACATGTATCAGCCATGCAGCCAGCGTACAGGGCCACAACTGTCACAGTGAACCTCACTCAACTCATTTGTCTTTAGTAAATTAAGTTGAACCCAATATATTTAAGTACAAATAACCCAAAATATTGTAGATCTTCCTTATTTACTGTTGTGGTACTTAGTGTCTAGTATCTCAGTCACAGATAGCAACTAGTGATGAGCGGGAGGTGCCATATTCGATTTCGCGATATTTCGCGAATATTCAAATAAATATTCGTGTTATATTCGTCGAAATCGAATATTCGTAATTATTCCAATTATCGCGAATAATATACGAATAATTTTTTTTTTTTGCGTATTGCGATTATTTATCTTGATAGTATAAGGCAACGTTCCTATGCTAATTGACTATGGCTAGGCTAATATGTGTATTTTACGAAATTTCGTGATTTGCTCTAACTTCGTCTCTTAGAATATTACGAATATTCTAAAAGACGAAGTTAGAGCAATATTACGAAATTTCGTAAAATACACATATAGATTGTAATTTAGCTAATATACTGCTATAATCCCTTTTTTTGCCTCCAATTTTTTTTTTGCCTCTTCTGAACTTAAGTTTTGTAAAATATGTACACTATTAAAAAATATTACTATAGCAGTATATTAGCTTAAATACAATCTATGTGTATTTTACGAAATTTCGTAATATTGCTCTAACTTCGTCTTTTAGAATATTCGTAATATTCTAAAAGACGAAGTTAGAGCAATATTAAGAACATTTGCAAAAGCCGAAATTGCTAACTTAGCACAGCTATATTCCATATTAGGCTAGAATATGGAATATAGCAGTGCTAAATTGAAATCTTCATGCGATTATTTCGTGTTATATTACTCGCATCGCAACTTGCGAAATTTCGTAAAATACACATATAGATTAGATTGTAATTTAGCTAATATGGAATATAGCAGTAAGTTGAAAACACCACTGACTGGAGCAGCCAGGAAGCCAGGAATCCAAAGGACAGGTAAGAACAACTTTAGAGAAGTGGGAAAGAAAAAAAATATTATAATAAAAAAAAAAATACGAATATTCGAATTCGCGAATATATAGAACGATATTCTAAATATTCGCGAAATCTCGAAATTGCGATATTCGAGAAAAAAATTCGTAATTCGAATATTCGCGCTCAACACTAATAGCAACATAGTGCATATTTATTGCTAAAAAAATGTTGATATGTAAGGAAATAAACAATAAGAGTCCATTATCAGTATAAAAAGCATATACAGTTGCAAGAAAAAGTATTTGAACCCTTTGGAATTATATGGATTTCTGCACAAATTGGTCATAAAATGTGATCTGATCTTCATCTAAGGCACAACAATAGACAATCACAGTCTGCTTAAACTAATAACACACAAAGAATTAAATGTTACCATGTTTTTATTGAACACACCATGTAAACATTCACAGTGCAGGTGGAAAAAGTATGTGAACCCATGGATTTAATAACTGGTTGAACCTCCTTTGGCAGCAATAACTTCAACCAAACGTTTCCTGTAGTTGCAGATCAGGCTTGCACAACGGTCAGGAGTAATTCTTGACCATTCCTCTTTGCAGAACTGTTTCAGTTTAGCAATATTCTTGGGATGTCTGGTGTGAATCGCTTTCTTGAGGTCAAGCCACAGCATCTCAATCGGGTTGAGGTCGGGACTCTGACTTGGCCACTCCAGAAGACATATTTTCTTCTGTTTAAGCCATTCTGTTGTTGATTTACTTCTATGCTTTGGGTTTTGGTCCTGTTGCAACACCCATCTTCTGTTGAGCTTCAGCTGGTGGACAACATCGCAACATGTTGGTGCCAAAAATGTAGATTTTTTTTAATGCTAGTTTTCTGGCACAAATGTAATGATAAATTACACTTACTGTGTGTGGCTTAAAAACGTTTATCAAAAACTACATTATACAGTCCATACATTTTATAGACTCATAGGCATGGAACATTCATGGCAGTGCACATACAGAGACTTAAGGCATCCACGCACTTCCTCAGAAGCTACATCAGACAATGTCATTTATGTAGATACTGTTATAGCAGTGCTTCTGGGGGAGAATACCTCTATAATATATATTGGCGCATATCAATATTGTACGAAATCCAACTGAAATAAAAACTCCTTTATGGCACCATATGAAATTGGAGGCATATGAAGATGCAGTTAAAGTCCCTATATATTTGTATCATACTTTTTATGAAAGCCCTATTATGGGTCTGTAATAAATGGAGCAGCAATGAGCCCTCAAACTGTTTTCCCAAGTTCCAGTCAAAGTACACTCCAGATAAAGCAGTAGAGATGATCTTCATGGACTTTCTATTTGCTATGTGATCGAGAGAAGAGATTGTTCAAGAGTAAGGAAAGGATAAATTGACACTGAATGAAAAATAAACACTTTTGATAGAGAAAAATAGCAAAACGATTTTGTCTGGCACAATAATTGGATGCTTGCCTTTACCATTTAACTCTTTATTTCCAAATAAAAGAGACCGAAAATTTGGATAATCATACAACATTGTGATAGTAATAATAATTATCATAATATTTATTATTATTATTATTATTTTTATTATCATCAATCTTATTTACATTTTCATTCCTTTTAAAGTTTTACATAGGGTTCATTCAGGCTTATAATTTTTTATTTTTTTTGCCCTATAATTCAATAAGGGAGGGTTCTCACCACCACTAGGAATTTGGTTATAGTGTTCCGTTATAAAATAATGGAATTTTAGGATGGCATGCAAAGCGGAACCCTTTAAGAGGCATTGCGTTTTGCTCCATCCTAATAGATGTCTATGGCCACCACACCCTATGCAGTATTAAATGGTCGCATTAGAAAGTACAAATTGTCCAACAAAAAACAAGTCCTCATACGGCTATATGAACAGAAACATAAAAATGTTATGACTCTGGGAAGGCAGGTAGCAAAAAACAAAATCGTAAAAATGGAAAATTGCAAAAAGGAAAGGGCTAACTAACACACTATAGTTAAATATACATACAGTATACCAGTACTAATCACAAAAACCCAAAACCCATTACCCAAATTACCCCTATATGCAGTGTTAAACGCACCCACAACTATACAGATACAAAAAAAACATATGCTTAGAGTTCCTTAACCCACCTAATTATTTAGGGCGAATATTCGTCATATATTTGCGAATTCGTGATCTCCGATCATTATTTTCTTGATTGCGAAAATTCACGATAAAATTTGCGATCAACACTACTCCTAAAGTGAAAGATATTGCAGCCTTCTCATTGGCCCACAAGCAAAAAGCAGTGAGGAATCATGGGTACTGATGAAAAAAATCTAGAATATTCACGATTACGAAGATGTAGCACTATATTCTAGATATTAGCTAATTCTCGAAGTGCCAATATTCTCGATAAAAATTCATGATTAGAATATTCGCGATCAACACTATTAGATAATAAACCAGACAGGAGAGAGCTGGGCACCTTTTCTAAAGTCATATGGAAGTGCACATACTAATGCCAAATCCTGCCAATGACTCATCCTTCATCTTATAGCTAACAGCTGGAAGCTTGCACTTGTAATTATAAGTTATCCCATGGGTAATGAAGGCTTTGAGTTGGTCTGGCATGGATGTTATCTAGGTAATGTGTGTCTGAAATTTGCTGGTCACTCTGCTGTCTATGAACACCGTAGCTTCTAGGGCAAACTGGTGTCCTGGCAGTCTGTATGGAGTTGTGGTATCAAAGCTGAAGGGGTTCTCTTGCTGGTCCCTACTCCACACTGTCCTAGCTAGAACTCGCTCTCCTGACAGGAAGCAGGATCAGCCCACTCCTACCAAGTGGGTGGGAACAGGGTGATTAACCTTGACCCTGCCGACCATATTGTACCTCATCATTGCTAGTGTACATTAGATCTGGGGTACTACAGATCCACTTCTGATTTTGGCTGACTATCACAGATGGAAATCACAAAAAAAAAATACTGACCAAAACACTAACATGTGAAAAAGGGATAAGGACACATTTATATCTGCAGGGTGAGCAGGAAATTATCAAGTAATACCGTATTTTTCGCCCTCCAAGACGCACCAGCCCATAAGATGCACCTAGGTTTTAGGCTACTTTCACACTAGCGGCAAGATGGATCCGACAGGCTGTTCACCCTGTCGGATCCATCCTTTCCGCTATTTCGCCATGCCGCCGGACTGCCTCTCCATCCCCATTGCCTATAATTGGGACGGGGGGCGGAGCTCCAGCGCAGCACGGAAGTGAGCGGTGAGAGGCCGCTGGACAAAAAAAAGTCGGACATGCAGTACTTTTAGTCCTGGCGGCCTCTCACCGTGCACTGCCGTGCTGCGCCGGAGCTCCTCCCCATCCCTATTATAGTCAATGGGGATGGAGCAGCAGTCCGGCGGCATGGCGAAATAGCGGCAGGATGGATCCGACAGGGTGAACAGCCTGTCGGATCCGTCCTGCCGCTAGTGTGAAAGTACCCTTAGAGGGTTAAAATAGGAAAAAAACATTTTTTTAGCAAAAAGGTGTGTTAATAATGGGCAACCCCATGTTGTCCATTATTAACACTCCTTTTGCTAAGAGGTACATGAACAGTCACTTGCTATTAATGTTATCGGCACAGTCTTATGAATTTTGACTTCCATCATTCCATGTGCCTCACATTAATAATAAGTATCCTGTATTCTGTAACTCACATTAACCCCACGTTGCCCATTATTTGAAAGGGTACGGTCACTTACTGTTAATGTGAGCCACATGGGGCCCACTCCAAAAGCATGTGCCCAGACTGACATTAAAAATAAGTGACCCCCATTCATGTTTAAAACATGGCAGTGGCAAGATTGGGGTTAATGAGTCACAAGTCACAAGCCTAGTATATACTATATGTTTTTGCCTGCCTTTATTTTCAGGCATGCTAATCACTTTTGGACTGGGGGATACCTGCTATGCTGCTGAGTGCACACAATATAGAATATAGAGCCCTGCATCACAGAAAGAGAATAGTATTTGTGCTATCACAAAACCAGGGACATACATAGAAATCACTGGGCCCCATAGCAAGAATCTAAATTGAGCCCCCATTCCCCGTTTATAGCCCCTCCCACTACCCATTCCAAAATCCTTCACATTATGTCCATCAAAAATGTGATATAACAAACTGACCTCTCTATTTATTTTCCAAATTTACATATTGTTTAATCATCTCAATTTCCCTCAAATTTATATTATTGCATATTGGAGTGAATTTTAAATAACCCTTAAAGGGAGTCTTTCAACTAAAATCACCATTATAGAACACTAACATCAGGATCTCCATTACATTCACCATATTGGGAGGGAAGGGATGCAAATGAGCTCTTAACAAGTTCTGCCTCTAATGCCACCAGATGTAAGGCAGCTATCCTATAAGTCAATGTTCAGCTCTTAAAATAAGCCTTGAGACATGACTTGGATGCAAAGGAGAGTTAGTTCCCCCCTTGCTCGGACACAGGCCTCCTACTCAGTTAAGCCACTACTCTCTGCTCTGCACTGATGAGGGGCAATCACCTGTCTGCTTATGAGGTGCTGGCTTATTTAATATCCAAGTCATGTCTTAAGGCTTATTTTAAGAGCTAAATATTGACTTATAGGATAGCTGCCTTACATCTGGTGGCATTAGAGGCAGAGCTTGTTAAGAGCTCATTTGCATTCCTTCCCTCCCAGAATTCCAGAGGAGCATGTATGGCCTAAAAGTCTCCTCACACTGATTAAGGTGCTCTCTCCCCAAAGAGAGTTAGTTCCCCCTTGCTCGGACACAGGCCTCTCATCCAGTTAAGCCAGTACTCTTTGCTCTGCACTGATAAGGGGCAATCACCCCGAAACAGTAGTCTGCAGATGAGGTGCTGGCTTATTGAATATCCAAGTCATGTCTCAAGGCTTATTTTAAGAGCTTAACATTGAATTATAGGATAGCTTCCTTACATCTGGTGGCATTAGAGGCAGAGCTTGTTAAGAGCTCATTTGCATCCCTTCCCTCCTAGAATTCCAAAGGAGCATGTATGGCCTATAAGTCTCCTCACACTGATTAAGGTGCTATCTCCCCAAAGAGTGTTAGCTCCCCCTTGCTCATTACTTCATTGTCTTTAATATGACAAAACTGTGACACCCAAAAAGTATAAAAAACTATTTGGAAGAGATAACCCTCCCTTATAGGCAACAGAAGTAATTATTTTTTTTAATCTAGATACTCCACCTTTCCAGAGTAACTCCCTCATTAATTTATCTAACATCCCAAATA
The DNA here is from genome assembly GCF_014858855.1 of Bufo gargarizans. Classification (NCBI taxonomy): domain Eukaryota; kingdom Metazoa; phylum Chordata; class Amphibia; order Anura; family Bufonidae; genus Bufo; species Bufo gargarizans. Next base: position 566,504,599 of record NC_058080.1, read on the forward strand.
TCTTTTTTGGTAATACGATCGGGGCATTCTGCAATATAAACAGGATCTTAGGGAGAAGAACTATTAAATTAATTTGACCCATCATTGATAGTGGCAATCTCCTCCAAATATGAATCTTCTTTTTAATGTCCTTCAAAAGACGAACAACATTTATCTTAATATAATCCTCCACCTTTCTTAAGATATTTATCCCAAAATATTTCAAACTACTTCCTTTATATACTATATAAACACCAAAACTCTTATTCAGTTCTCCCTCCTCTAGTGACATCAAAAATGATTTTTCCCAATTTATTTTTAATCCTGAAAAATATCCGAACTTATCTATTATATTGATTATTTTACCTAATTCCACCTCAGTGTTACCCAAATATATCAAAACGTCATCTGCATATAACATAATTTTTCCCTTACTACCCCCATATTGGAATCTTACAAATTCATCACATTCACAAATTATACTAGCTAATGGCTCTATAGCTATTGCAAAGAGCAATGGGGATAGGGGACATCTCTGCCTGGTACCCCTTGAAAGGGCAAAAGGCAGGGACGTGGCCTCATCCACCGAAACTCTAGCTCTAGGATGAGAGTATATTAATTTGATCCAGTTTATAAAGTATTCTCCAAAATCAAAACATCTAAGAATCTCTGATATATAATCCCATTCTATACAATCAAATGCCTTAGTTGCGTTTAAGGACAATATTCCTTTTTTGTATCCTTTTGTTTATTTCCTTCAATGTTAATACACAACCTCCTAATATTGGAATTGATCAGTCTCCCTGGGATGAAACCTGTTTCATCTTCATTTATCAAAGTTTTTTTTTATTATTTTAGATAATCTATGCGCTAGAACCTTTGCAAGTATTTTTTATATCCATTTTCAACAAGGATAGAGGTCTATATGACTCTGCTTTTAAAGGTAGTCTATCACCATATTTGGACATTATAGATTTACATAGCATTCTGGCATAACTTTAGATGAATCAAATGGTACCTTTGTTGTGTTTTTCTGCGGTTCACCTGAGGCAAAAACAGGCTTTTACTCATATGTAAATGAGGGCTCGCAAGAGCCCCGGGGCGGCGTTAACTTCTTTGGAGCCCAGGCTGATCATACTCTTTTGTTAATATTCGCACCCCAGCCTCTGCCTCTGCCAACCCTTCTCTTCCAGCGAAATTCTCCGTTTACGCTTTGCCTCGCTTGGCCGGGACAGGGAAAGCTCTATACAAATGTGTTTCTTGTAAGAAGATCACAGCTGGCATGTATTCCCTCAGTCAGTCAAAGACACAAAACCTTTTTAGTCTCTCTCTTAATCCCATTACATTAAGCAATCCAACTCTTATTATTCAGAAAGGAGAGAGGAGAAAAAAAAACTGTCCCTATCTTTCCCTGAAACACCCCTATCTACCTCCCCTCTTCCATACAGCTCCCCTCTGGAAAAAAGAGAAATTCCCTAAGCCTCGCATATCCCCCCCCCCCCACCCCCCCCCCATTTAGTTTATACCATCTAACAAGCCATTTCTATCTGTCCAACCAGTTACTACTTCAGGGGACTGATAGAAAAAAACTTTATCCTGATATACAACTCGAAGTTTAGCGGGAAAAAGCAAACTGTACTTCAGACCAGCTAATCTAAGCCTTTTTATTATTTACATGTATTTTATTCTACACTCATTGGTAGCCGCTGAATAGTCCGGATAGAAATTTATCTTCCTTCCCTCAATCTGGAATTTATCAGAAATTTTATATTCTAACAAAAAGGCATCCCAATCTTTGGAGAGAAGGAACTTAACCAAAATTTCTCTAGGGTGAGCCCCTGGTATACTCTTTTTACTGGAGATTTCATGGGCTCTCTCTACTGCAAGAAGACTGGATAGAGTAACCGGTTTACAGTTATCAAATAACCATTTTTCCATAAATTCTCCACATTTAGATACCCTCTGGTATTCCCACACATCTTAAATTTGTTCTCCTTGATCTATCTTTAAGATCTATTTTTTTTTCCCATATTTCCTTTATCTGCTTCAACGATGTTGCCTCCTTCTCCATTTTATATACTAAGTCTTCCATCACTGATGTTCTATTCTCCATCACTTGCATGCGCTCTCTCAGTTTTAATAAGTCATCTTGTCACCACCAGACATCTGAGAAGCTCTGACAGACATCTAGAACGTCCTCCTTGAGGTTCCTTTGTTTTGCTTTCATTTTCTCATCTCGTTAGCCTCTCTCAGCTGTCATGTAGTTGCACTGATTGCATCCCTTTAAATCCTTTTCCCATAGTGCATCACTTTGCGGTTTATACAACTTCCTGGAGTGTGTGCATGCTGTTCCTACTTCTCAGTCTTCTACAAGATAAGTTTTGTTCATTTATTTGTGTTTTTCTGTTTGCTGGATCCCAGGTGACCCTGACTCCCTCCGTATCTAGAGTAGGGACCCGGTGGTCGTGTCCCCTCACTATTATAGGGTGTTCAGGTGTTATACAGTCGAGGTACGAGGATATGCGATCATCTACCATTGGGATTTTTGCATAGGCTAAGCAGTCAGGGAGAGAGCCAGGTCTAATGCAGGGCTCTCCCTTTTTGTTCCTTAGTTTTGGATCCAGTCAGTCGTATATTCATTTTGTGTTTTCTAGTTTCCTGCACACCTTCCGTGACACATCTCTGATCAGACTCACGTCTGGCTGTACCGACCCAATCTGAGTTACAAATTTCCCAAGCACATTTCAAGTCTGGTCACAGTATGGAAGATCCCTTTAACCATTTTATCACTAATTTCAGTTATTACGTTGTTCATTTCTAGACCCCTTGAATCATTCAAGTCCTGCTTTCCATACAACTGTGGATCTACTCCCTGTGCTGACCCTTTTCCAGTGTCAGCAGACCTCAGTTGAGGGAACCTTGTTTTTCTCTCATGTTTAACATATGCAAAAACATATAAGTTAAGCAGATGTCTCAGATGGATCCCATATGGTTGCATCCATTACCATAGAGTTTAATTGAAAAAAAAAAAAAGCTAACATATACTTACCCGATAGACAAGCTGGTCTATTATCAGGAACATAAATTTGTACAGTAGTAGTGCTTATTACCAATTCATCCTGAAAATCCACCTTAAGAGCAATACAGGAAAGAAGCAGAAGCCCCCCCCCCCCCCCCCCACAAGAAAAAAATAAAACTTAAGTAGACATACAAAAAAAACATTTTGCTAAGCAATGAGAGGTTGTCGACTTTTAAAGTACAGTATTCCTGTGACTTTTCAGATGTCTTTAAAAAAAATAAAAAATAGAAAAATTGCACTTTTTTTCCTTTTGGACAATCAAAATATTGAACGAACACAGAGGTGATGTCAATTAGGCAGTTTATTCTCATTATGATGATGAAGCACTTCGTATATCACCTGTTGTGACTAGGCATAGCAAAACGACAGCAATCAATACACTATGGATGTTCTTATTTAAAGTAATCAATAGGTTAAGAAAAGCTCCCCAGAGAACTAGAATGAAAGTAGAACATCTCACTTCAGAAAAACTTTTAGAGAGGAGAGGGAGGCTTTTATCACAGTTGTTTTTGTTCTGCGAATGCACAATACAATTGCAATATCTATTGTGTTACTTATCATTCACAGAAAATAGAAGTCGGAATGAAATGTTTGTTCTGAGATATCTTCCCTTTTCTTTGGAGCTTTTAGTTTTTTTCTCAAAAGACTTTGTTGCAAAGTCCACTATCATTCCATCTTTTCATCTGTAGAAAGAAGGAAAGCCCAAGCTGTTAGCACTTCAGTGCTTCGCAAAAGCCTTGACAGCTGAAGATATTATTAACACTAAAATCTCACTTAAGATTATATTAAAGGAGATTTCCGGTACATGGATATTAATGACCTATCCACAGAACCGCTTAGCAATATCAGATCTGTGGGGTCTGAGACCCAATACCCCTACCAGTCAATTGTTCTGGGCTGCCACAGGGGCCAAAAATTATACAGTTGACACTAGCCAGAAACAGTTGACCTCTCACAGACTGGATATCAATGAGTTAGGCCTTATGCACACGACCGCAAAACACGGATGGCGTCCGTGCGCGTTCTGCAATTTGCAGAACGGCACAGACAACCTTCAATAAAAAACCTTATTCTTGTCCGCAAAGTGCTTATTTTTATTTTTAAAATATTTTTTTAGCGGGGCCGCGGAATGGAGCAATGGATGCGGACAGCACACGGAGTGCTGTCCGCATCTTTTGCGGTCCCATTGAAGTGAATGGGTCCGCATCCGAGCCGATAACGAAAAACACTTTTTAAAATCTTTATAAAATTTATAAAATTCTTACATAGTCTTCAACAAACAGTTAATTTTGTTTTACATTATTCCCACCCCACCCCCACCCCCCTTTACCTGCTACCTGCTCCCCTCCTGGTGAGAAAAAATAAAAATAAAAAAGTTAATACATATTTCAAAATACCTAGGAACTTTAAACAGGTGTTACTTCTCTATTCTTGCATTTACCTTCTCCCAAACAAAACTCTTCAATATTTATACACATCCAGAGTATATGGACATCGTCCACACCTACATATTGGCAACTAAATTCTTTAGGTTTGTAACATTTCATTTAGATCTTAGGGGAGTAGTATAGACGGTATAATATATTAAATTGAGTAATTCTATGGGAAAAGTTTTTTGAAACCCTATTTTTTGCCTGCATAACTAATTCCCAAAACTCTTCCCTTTGGGGGGTTAAAACATCTTTCCATTTATTCATTAAACTATTGACTGCTCTTTTTTTGGCTTTTTGATGTAGCAGACATTCATATATTTTAGAAACCAGTTTTCCCCCTTCTGTTAGTTTTGAAATATTAGCTAGTAGTCGCAGAAGGGTGGCAAGTTGTGTTCCTTTCCCTAACGTCGCTCGCAGAGCTTGTTTCAATTGTAAATAAAAAAGCCTCAGATCTTTATTACCCATTCCATACAAATTTTTCAGCTCTAATTATATCCCCCTCTTTCCATACCTAACCCAATTTAAAAATTCCATATTTCCACCAGATTTTCTGTTTAATGGACTTTAATTCTATAAGGTGAGTGTTGTCCCACAATAAGGTGTCTATATGAAATCCATTCTGGGGCCACAATTCTCTTGCTTCTTTCCATACTTTAGCCAACAACTTAATTATCGGTATTTTACTGGATTGCTGTTGTGCTAGAATGCCAGCTTCAACTAGTTGGAAAATACTACAGTTGTCCAACCTGTTATTTATCCCTGCTATTATAGTCTTATATCCTTGCAAATTACTCCATATTTTCACGTTTTTGATATGACCAGATATAAAATAAAGTTCCAAGTCCGGAACTGATAATCCACCTACACTCTCGTGGATATAGAGTATGTGTATGGATATAGAGTCCGCTAGAAGACTAGCTATTATTTTAAAAATTCTTTTGGGGATTAATACAGGTGCATTCCATAGAATATAGTTCAAAGAAGGCAGTAGGCACATTTTAACCAATGAGATATGGCCTGCCATCAAGATATATAATGTTTTCCATACATCTATTTTCTTCCTAATTTCCTGTATTTTAGGGACCAACTGAATGTAATCTTTTGAGTTTGGGGTTATTTGGATCCCTGGATATTTAACGGGTTCTTTACCGCTCTTAATTTCCAAAGACCCGGGTATAAAATTGTTCAGAGGGTCGATCTGGATACAGGCCGATTTGGATCAGTTTATATTAAGTCCAGCATATTTGCTATAATTGTCAAATACCTGGAAAATCCTACTGAGTGCTAATGTATCTGGAACACCACAAGTGGCTGCTAGCAAAAGCCAAAAGAAAAAAAACACTGTCAAAAAACAGGAAGAAAAGACCAAAAAAGGGCATCGCTATCCGTCCCGCAACAAACTGCAGTTAGTGAACTCCAAGTCATCAACCTGTCTTCTATTATTCTCCCACAGGCACAAATGGACTTATTGAAAAGGGACTATCTTTCTCACCTTCATGCCATTTTGATTTGTACCACACGATTATTGATGTGAATAGGTTAGCTCATAAGCTTACTTTAAAAAAAAACATTTTTATAGTGGGGGGGGGGGGGGTTCTCCACATATTACAGCATATGACTATGATGATAGGAGGGTCCCAATTGCACCAATGTTTCACTTTGACTTTCAGGAGTTAGCACACATTTCCCTTTTACAGGACATGCAATCAGAGCGGGAGACAGCAGAACTATGTACCTCTTCTGCCACATTTAAAACATGGAACAAAGATTTTTATCCCATACAATCTAGGTCACCTGCACTCGACCGCTTTCAGGATCTTATTGAAAGGGATCTGTGTGCACTCCATGAAAAAACTAAAGCATAAATGAATCCATCATATAATCAGGAGAAACAAATCACACCAAGCAGCAAAAGAGATAACCTTACCTTGGATGAACCCAATGCACTGAGAAACCTGGAGAGGAAAACAGATATAATCATTAAGGAAGCTGATAAGGGGAGAGCAGTGCTTTTTTTTAGGACAAGTATATTTACAAATCACAGGCTTTAAAAATGTTGGAGGACACAACAGTATATACTCCTCTAAAACGTAACCCCCTCCCCCTTTACCAGCAGCAACCTATGAATATTCTGCAACAGGGTCTCTCAAGTGGCATTTTGAGTAAGAAAGAATTTGAAAATATTTATGTTGAACATCCTGTAATCGATATTCCATTCACTACCAAAGATACACAAAGGAGAGTTTCCACCCCCTATAAGGCCATTAGTGGCAGGAATAGGCTCATATTCTGAAAGTCTCTCAGAATGGGTGGATACTCTCCTTCAACCCTTAGTGCAGCTTATACCAGGTTTCCTCAAAGATACCGGTACAGTTTTGCAATCTTTTCATGACTTTGAATGGTGTGATGTTTTTACATGGCTCACAGCCGACGTGGTTTCATTATATACTAACATTCAACACAGAAAGAGGATCCCCCTGCGCTCCCTATTGTATTGCTACGTGTCAGTCTACCTTTATGAGGAGATCCTGCTGCTTGGTGTCTAAGAGGGAGCTACTGTTCTCCCTAATTAGATATATAAGAGGAAAATATATCACCAGTAGGTGATAAGGGACACGAGCGCTGGTGCACAATAACAATCGGCTAGTCCTTAAGGTTTGCACTGTTACCTAGTACCAGTCTGAGTGACCAGGTAGTGTGCTGCTAGAATGGTAAAGATGGTAAGTCGGTGGTTAGTGCTGCTATAGCCCCTACCCTCAGTACCTTGTTCGTTCTTCACTCCAAAATGATCCCGCTGTCGATGCTCCACTGTACTGATTCTTCTGGGTTCCTTTTGTAAAGATGTTAGTGTCCTTTTAGATCGCGGCGCTCTTCTTGCTCTCCTGTCAACGGCAGCGCGGCCCCGGCCGGAAGCACGCGCGGCGTGAGGGAGCTTGATCCGTTACCCGGGAAACCTGCTTGCGGTGACGTCACCTGGTGCAAGTATGGTGGCCTCCGTAGGACAAAAGACCGTAACCTACGCGTTTCAGAGCCAAAGCGGGCTCCTTCGTCAGGGTCGGTCTGCGCATTGTTCATTGGAGGTTTAAATAGCTCGTCTGGTTTCCTATGGTAACGGATAAACACTGTTCTTGGGGTGTAAAAGGTGCCGATATATCAGTCTTTAGATTGGTGTCTTAAATGTGATTATTATCCCCATGGATTCTGTTTGGAATTTATTGTTTATTCAGATACAATATTTTTGGTTAGATTATAAAAAGGCAGTACCTCCAGTTTGTTTTAACTGCAGGTACTGCTATATGAGGCACCACCAATCTGTTAATTGTTATTAGTGTGTTAATTAGTGATCATTTATAACTGGAATGCAAATAATTCTATCTCCTGGTTAAAACAACTGGAGGTACTGCCTTTTTATAATCTAACCAAAAATATTGTATCTGAATAAACAATAAATTCCAAACAGAATCCATGGGGATAATAATCACATTTAAGACACCAATCTAAAGACTGATATATCGGCACCTTTTTCACCCCAAGAACAGTGTTTATCCGTTACCATAGGAAACCAGACGAGCTATTTAAACCTCCAATGAACAATGCGCAGACCAACCCTGACGAAGGAGCCCGCTTTGGCTCTGAAACGCGTAGGTTACGGTCTTTTGTCCTACGGAGGCCACCATACTTGCACCAGGTGACGTCACCGCAAGCAGGTTTCCCGGGTAACGGATCAAGCTCCCTCACGCCGCGCGTGCTTCCGGCCGGGGCCGCGCTGCCGTTGACAGGAGAGCAAGAAGAGCGCCGCGATCTAAAAGGACACTAACATCTTTACAAAAGGAACCCAGAAGAATCAGTACAGTGGAGCATCGACAGCGGGATCATTTTGGAGTGAAGAACGAACAAGGTACTGAGGGTAGGGGCTATAGCAGCACTAACCACCGACTTACCATCTTTACCATTCTAGCAGCACACTACCTGGTCACTCAGACTGGTACTAGGTAACAGTGCAAACCTTAAGGACTAGCCGATTGTTATTGTGCACCAGCGCTTGTGTCCCTTATCAACTACTGGTGATATATTTTCCTCTTATATAACATTCAACACAATTTGGCAATCTCTGCCCTCAAATGGTTTTTGGGAAGTTATAACAACTATACCTTGTAGCTACAGGATTTAATTTGCATTTCAGTTGATTTTTTTTTGTGAAACACAATTTCTATGTTTGATTGCAAATACTTTCTTAAGGTTTCTGGTGTTTGTATGCGGTCAAACATCTTTATGGCATGGTGGCAAAGCAATTTTTTGTTTGATCTTAACAATCCTTTTTTCCATAACATAAAGGTGGTATGAACGTTATATTGATGAGGAAAACTAGACAATGGGCGTTAGCACTGGAAATAAATAAATTTGTATTCCCTGAAGAACCTGTTACAAAGACGAATACTCGAGAAGAAACAAGTGAAACGTTTTCAAGAAATCTACAGTACGTCCAGTTGCCTTGATTTATTCTTTACAGATATACCATGACCTGGATAAATGAGAACCTTCACAGACACTCGAGAAGTAAGCAAATCAGTTACTTTTACCACCAGGAATACACTGACATTTGTAAAATTCGAAACTATGATGCTGAATGGAGTGAAGTGATTTCAGCAGGCATCAGATGTGCTGCACGCAGGGCCCCCACTTTGGTTCATAGGATGAGTCCCAACCGTTTCTGTGGCCGCCTGAATGTCAAACCAATGTGGCTCACACCTAAAGGTAGCTACAAATCCGGCCATGGAAAATGCATATGTTGTGAACACATGTCTGTTAGGCCTCATGCACACGACAGTTTTTTTTCATGGTCCGCAAAAACGGGGTCCGTGGGTCCGTGATCCGTGACCGTTTTTTCGTCCGTGGGTCTTCCTTGATTTTTGGAGGATCCACGGACATGAAAAAAAAGTCGTTTTGGCGTCCGCCTGGCCGTGCGGAGCCAAACGGATCCGTCCTGAATTACAATGCAAGTCAATGGGGACGGATCCGTTTGAAGTTGACACAAGCGGCACCTAAAGGGGTTAATTGTACTATCATATTCTCCTGTAAGAGATCAGGGCTGTCAGGCAGCAGGGGGCAGACCCCCCCCTCCCCAGTTTGAATATCGTTGGTGGCACAGTGTGCGCCCACCATCGCCCCCCCCTTCCTCCCTCTATAGTTAAAAATCGTTGGTGGCACAGTGTGCGCCCACCATCGCCCCCCCCTTCCTCCCTCTATAGTTAAAAATCGTTGGTGGCACATTGTGTGCCCAAAATCGCCCCCCCCCCTTCCTCCCTCTATAGTTAAAAATCGTTGGTGGCACAGTGTGCGCCCACCATCGGCCCCCCCTCTCTCTATAGTAGTAACAACCATTGGTGGCAGTGTGCGGCCTCCCATTCCCCCCCCCCCATCATTGGTGGCAGCGGAGTTCCGATCGGAGTCCCAGTTTAATCGCTGGGGCTCCGATCGGTAACCATGGCAACCAGGAAGCTACTGCATCCCTGGTGTCCATGGTTACTTAGCAATAGTACAATTGTAGAAGATTCATACTTACCTGCTTGCTGCTGCGATGTCTGTGACCGGCCGGGAGCTCCACCTACTGGTAAGTGAAAGGTCTGTGCGGTGCATTGCTAAAGAACTGTCACTTACCAGTAGGAGGAGCTCCCGGCCGTTCACAGACATCGCAGCAGCAAGCAGGTAAGTATGAATCTTCCACAATTGTACTATTGGGGGGGGGGGGGCAGATGGGAGGCCGCACACTGCCACCAATGGTTGTTACTACTATAGAGAGAGGGGGGGGGCGATGGTGGGCGCACACTGTGCGATACGGTAAGTATGACCCTACAAAGCAAAATCTCTGCTCTGTTTCTTTTAAACCATAATGATTTTGATTGCAGATCTTTTTGCTTATACTTCAGCTTTAGTCTCACATCATTTCTGGGGAAGAATGGTAAAATAGAAAAAAAAAACAAAAAAAAAAAAACAGGCAGGTTATAGAGAAAAAAATTAAGTACTTTGTTTACGGAAATCTCAGCAGTGGGTAAGAATAGTGCTGTTTTTATCTAATGGGCTGTTGTGTGCCCTTTCTTCTTCTCCTGCATGCCAGGTGAGCATGGCAGGATAATTAATTTATTGCAGCCTACGCAAGATGTCAAATAGGCATTGTACAAAGAGTGCCTTTGGTAGACCTGAACAGCATTTTGACTTAGTGGGTTTTGTTCTTGTTGTATTCACAATTAACTTCCTTGACTTTGATGTGCTCATGTAATCAGTGCATTGCAAAGACAGGCTGCATTTTCTCTATTAATCTTTTTCTTTCAGTTGGTTGCCCCTACAGAACTTTGTAACCCTGTAATAACCCATTCAACCCCAAGCAAGCTTACAATTGCATATTGAAAACTGTGTAAGTTTTAACAATTTCTTGATATAAAGTCAGTTTCTACCCATAAACTTAAAGTGGTGACCTCATTAGAAATGAATGGGCTCCACAGCAAACCCTTCCTCCCGTGCAACCCCCACTCCTGTGGCTCTCTCAGACCAGGCCTGGCAGCCGCTCAGTCTGTTTCCTACACATATATACTGTATGTCGCGTCCCTGTATATAGTGTCATTGTATATACTGCCATTGTTTAATACTGAGGATGATAGCAGAGACTTGATGGAGGCAGCAGCAGCCTTATGGAACATGATGGTAGGCAGGTTGCAGCAGTGGCACGATGGAGGCAGCAGCAGCAGCCATACGGAACATGTTGGTAGGCAGGCAGTAGCGGTGGCATGATGGCAGTAGAGGCATAATACAGGCAGCAGAAGCCATACAGAACATGATGGTAGTTAGACAGCAGCTGTGGCATGAAGGCAGCCGTTGCATGGTGCAGGCAGCAGCAGCAGCTATATGAAACATGAAGTTAGTTAGGCAGGAGCAGTGGCATGAAGGGAGCAGTGGCATGATGGAGGCAGCAGCAAGCACACAGAACATGATGCTACACAGGCCAAAGCAGTGGAATGATGGCGGCAGTGGCACGATGGAGGCAGCAGTCTTCCAGAACATGTTGATAGGCAGGGAATATGAGAGTAGGCAGGCAGAAAGCAACAGTGGCAAGAAGAAGCACCGTCAAGAGAGCCATATCTATTCAACATCCTCAGCGAGAGCAGTGTTAAAATCCTCTCCAATCAAAGTTTGATTAATTTTCACAAAAGTGATGTTTTGGACACTGGCAGAGGAAAAATTGGTCCTTATTTGAGTGTCAACACCCCCCCTCCCCCTGTTTCAGTCGGTGCATAGGAGACAGATCAGAGTTTTGGTAGGACTGAACCTGGCTGCTGAGGAGGGAGCTCTCGGCTTGCTGATTGGCCTCAGCCTGCCATTGCACGTAGAAAAGCTGCTCCATCATATTGATGAGACTGAACTTGCTGCTACTGCTGCTGCGGCTTCTGCTGCTTGTGGTGGCAGGAGAGGGGTGACTTTGTGGAGGGTGGAGAGGGGCATCTCTTTCAGACATACTAGTGGTAGGTGTCTGCTTGCTGAAAGCTGCGGTAAGCTGCATACACAGTATTTCCTGGTAATAAGGTAATTTGTTCTCCCTCTCTGCAGGAGGAAAACATTTTCCCATTTTTATTTGATAGAGAAGGTCTAAAAGCATGGCTATTAATGTTGAGCGAGCATGCTTGGCCAAATACTGAGTGTGCTCTAGTACAATTTAATACAATGAAAGTTGATGGGAGACCCGAGTATCAAACCAGGCAACCCTGCTCTGAAGAAAAGAGGATGTCTGGGTCACAAAAAAAGTTAGAAATTGATGAAAGTACCATCAAAATGGTTTTGAAACAGCATTAGGAGGATGGCTGGATAATTTTTGGACTCCCATTACCTATGACATACAATAGACAACCACACAAGGGCTATATGCCAAAATACGGGTATGTGCAAGACAACAATCTATCCATGAGTCAGATACAGTCAGCATACCTTACAATGGCAGCCTTGTGCACTATGTGATATTCAAAACCAGCTTTCATCTGACTGAGAGCCAGTAAGCCTCAAATTTTCTTCATATCTTTTGGATGGTATGGGTGGACCTGCACACCTAGATCATTATCATTAGGGTGTCTGATGAAAAGTTTTCTGATTGTCCTAACATAATATTCAATAACCTTTCTATACACTTTTGTCATGTAAACTCATTTGCATAAACATGGACATATGGGAAATTCACAATAGAAATTGGCAATCTACACTACTCATGAACATTCACGATTTACACTACTCATGAACAGCGCCATCTATTGGATTCATAGTCTTGCAATAAGACTATGAAACCAATGGATGGCGCTGTTCATGACTCATGAACAGCGGCATCGATTTGTTTCATAGTCTTAATGCAAGACTAATGTGCAAGCCAATAGATTGTTGGCTTGCACATACCCGGCTTTTGGCATATAGCCTTTGTGTGGTTGTCTATTGTATGTCATAGGTAATGGCTAGTGTTGATCGAGCACTGTAGTGCTCGGGGGCGAGGGCCGAACACATTGTGATATTCGAGTGCAGCACCTGAGTATAATGTAAGTCAATGGGAGAACCCGAGCATTAAAAGGAACCTGTCACCTAAAAAACGCATATAAAACCGCCAGCAGTACCTTATAGTAGCCCCCAGTCTGTTAATAATCATATGCTTGATCGGTTAGTCGGATGCTCCGTAGGTTCAAGCGCCATCAGCGCTATCTTGCCGGTCAGCTTGAAGTCAAGGTAAGCACGCCCCCTAACCGTCTCCTCTCTTGTTGGATTGACGGCCTGCAGCGTGGCCAGGATCGCATAAATCTCGCGCATGTGCGGTGCGCTCCTTGGTAAGGTGCGATCTAGTCTACGGCTGGATTGACACTCAGCCTGCAGCGCAGCTGGGATCGCATAAGTCTCGCGCATGCGCAGTGCTCCGCTGGAACCTGGCTAACAGCGACAGCAGTAGACTAGAATCGCACCTTACCAAGGAGCGCACCGCACATGCGCGAGATTTATGCGATCCTTTCCGCGCTGCAGGCTGTCAATCCAATAAGGGGGGGGGGGCGGTTAGGGGGCGTGCTTACCTTGACTTGAAGCAAGGAAGCCGCTGCCCCCTTGACTTCAAGCTGACCGGCAAGATAGCACTGATGGCGCTTAAAACATCGGTTTTTGAACCTACGGAGCATCCGACTAACCAATCAAGCATATGATTATTAAGAGACTGGGGACTACTATAAGGTACTGCTGGTGGTTTTATGTACGTTTTTTAGGTGACAGGTTCCCTTTAAACCAGGTACCCCCTGCTCTGAAGATGGGAGGGTGCCTAGTTCATAAGAAAATGTCAGAAATTGTTGGCAACACCACCGAAATGGTCCAGTAACAGCATTTGGAGGATGTATAGATGCATCTTGGACTCGCTGGTAGCTGCTGGGAACTATGTTGTCCGAATAGTATGTCACTTTTAAATAATTACAATAATACGCACAAAACGAAGGGGGAAAAAAAAATCTATTTTAGAGGAAAAATTGATAGAAAACATTCTTTCCTGAATATTTACTTGTATATAAAGTACTAGTGCTGCCAAAAATTACAAGGAAGAGGAACCCTTAGGGCTCTTTCACACTTGCGTTGTCCGGATCCGTTGTGTACTCCATTTGCTGGAAGTGCCCGCCGGATCCGTAACACCACAAGTGAACTGAAAACGTTTGAAGACTGATCCGTCTTCAAAATGCGTTCAGTGTTACTATGGCAGCCAGGACGCTATTAAAGTCCTGGTTTCCATAGTAGTAGTGGGGAGCGGGAAAGCAGTATACTTACTGCCCGTGCGGCTCCCGGGGAGCTCCAGAATGACGTCAGAGCGCCCCATGCGCATGGATGACGTGATCCATGCGATCACGTCATCCATGCGCGTGGGGCGCCCTGACGTCACTCTGAAGCGCCCTGGGAGCCGCACGGACGGTATGTATACAGGAATCTTAACCCCTTCCACCCCGGGCCTGTTTTCACCTTCCTGCCCAGGCAATTTTTTTCAAATCTTACATGTGTCACTTTATTTAGTGAGATAACTTTAAACAGCTTTTACTTATACAGGCCATTCTGAGATTGTTTTCTCGTCACATATTGTACTTCATGAGAGTGGTAAAAATAAGTAACAAATAAAAATGTATTCATAAAAAAATACTAAAAATTTTGAAAAATTAGCAAATTTCCAAATTTAAATTCCTCTACTTTTATAATAGATAGTAATACCTTCGAAAATAGTAATTACTTTACATTCCCCATATGTGTACTTCATGTTTGGATCATTTTGAAAATGACATTTTATTTTTTGGGGATGTTAGAAGGCTTAGAAGTGTGGACTCAAATCTTGACATTTTTCGGAAAATTTCCAAAACCCACTTTTTAAGGACCAGTTTAGGTCTGAAGTCACTTTGTGAGGCTTACATAATAGAAACCACCCAAAAATGACACCATTTTAGAAACTACACCCCTCAAAGTATACAAAACTGATTTTACTAACTTTCTTAACCCTTTAGGTGTTCCATAAGAATTGATGGAAAATGGAGAGGATATTTCAGAATTTCACTTTTTTGGCAGATTTTACATTTGAATCCATTTTTTCCAGTAGCAAAACAAGGGATAACAGCCAAATAAAACTTAATATTTATTACCCTGATTCTGCGGTTTGCAGAAATACCTCACATGTGATTGTAAACTGCTGTACGGGCACACGGCAGGGCGCAGAAGGAAAGGAACGCCATATGGTTTTTGGAAGGCAAATTTAGCTGAACTAGTTTTTAGATGCCATGTGTAACGGTCTTCTGTCAGCCGCAGACCTGCTGCTTAGCTTCAGGAGTGAGGATCTGTGTTCGGCCTCGTTCCCAGGACAGATGCCTCAGAGGATGGTGTGGGGGCCATCCTTTCTCAGGGGTCTTCTAATCTCACTAATTTAAGGCCATGCGCCTTCTTCTCTCGTAAGTTCTCGCCGCAATTTACTGGCCTTAAAATAGGCATTTGAGGAATGGAGGCATTTTTTAGAAGGTGCTAGACACAGTATTACTGTCCTCACCAATCATAAGAACTTAGTGTTTCTTGAGGCAACCAAACGCCTAAATCCTAGACAAGCCAGATGGGCACTGGTTTTTACTCGTTTTAATTTTTTCTGTTACTTTCAGACCAGGAAATAAAAATATTAAGGCAGATGCCTTGTCCCGGAGTTTTAATGCCGTCCAACCTCCTGACACCCCCCCCCAGAACCCATCTTGCAGGCAAGCATCTTTGAGGCAGCAGTTTCTGCGGATCTTTCCTCTGAGATTCAACGGGCTCAGCAACTTGTTCCTCCACAAACACCGGCAGATAAGTTATTTGTTCTTGAGTGCTTTCGTTTTTAATTATTGGGTAAATGTCATGATTCCGTGCTCTCTGGTTATCCAGGTATTGCTCCCACTAAGGAATTGCTGCTGAGGTCTTTCTGGTGGCCCACTTTGTCTAAGGATGTACGGTCTTATGTTTTGGCTTGCGATGTTTGTGCCAGGTCTAAGACCCCGAGAACACATCCCGCTGGGGAACTACAACCACTACCCATTCCCTGCAAGCCATGGTCTCACATTTCCATGGATTTTATTTCTGATCTGCCCCCTTCTAAGGGAAAATCAGTGGTGTGGGTAGTGGTTGACCGTTTTAGCAAGATGGTGCACTTTGTTCCTTTAAGTAAGATCCCTGATGCAAAGACCTTAGCATCCTTGTTCATTGAACATGTGGTACGTCTGCATCGTGTCGCTGAGAATATCATATCTGATAGAGGCGTTCAGTTTGTTTCTGGTTTCTGGAGGGCTTTTTGTCGAAGATGCGACATCTCTTTATCCTTTTCGTCTGCTTTCCATCCACAGACCAATGGGCAAACAGAACGGTTAAATCAGGCAGTGGAGCTTTTTCTAAGGTGCTATGTATCACATTGTGCGATAATGGGCGAAATCTCGTTGCAGCTCTGGGACTAGCCGGTTTGACGCACATCCCTTGCCTGGCGCATGTGCTGAATTTGGTGGTGCAGAAATTCATTCACAACTACCCCGACATGTCAGAGCTGCTGCATAAAGTGCGGGCCTTCTGTGCGTGCTTCCGGCGCTCTCATCCTGCTGCCGCTCGGCTGTCTGCTCTGCAGCGTAACTTCGGCCCTCCCACTCACCGCCTCATATGCGACGTGCCCACCAGGTGGAACTCCACCTTGCACATGCTGTCCAGACTGTGCGAGCAGCAGCAGGCCATAGTGGAGTTTCAGCTGCAGCACGCACAGGTAAGTCGCACTGTGGAACAGCACCACTTCACCACCAATGACTGGGCCTCCATGCAAGACCTGTGTGCCCTGTTTTGAGTACTCCACCAACATGGCCAGTGGCGATGACGCCGTTATCAGCGTTACAATACCACTTCTATGTCTCCTTGAGAAAACACTTAGGGCGATGATGGAAGAGGATGTGGCCCAGGACGAGGAGGAGGAAGAGGGGTCATCTCTAACACTTTCAGGCCAGTCTTTTAGAAGTGGCTCAGAAAGAGGATTTTTGCAACATCAGAGACCAGGTACAAATTTGGCCAACCAGGGCCCACTACTGGAGGACGAGGAGGATGAGGATGAAGAATGTTCACAGCAGGGTGGCATCCAATGCAGCTCAGGCCCATCACTGGTGCATGGCTGGGGGGGGATACAGAGGACGCAGATGATACGCCTCCTACAGAGGACAGCTTGTCCTTACCTCTGGGCAGCCTGGCACACATGAGCAAATACATGCTGCACTGCCTGCCTACTGGGTGGCCACCCTGCTGGATCCCCGTTACAAAGACAATGTGCCGTCCTTAATTCCCTCAGTGGAGCGTGATCGGAAGATGCGCGACTACAGGCGCACACTGGTAGACGCGCTTCTGAGAGCATTCCCAACTGACTGTCACGACCGCTATCCCAGCAGCAGTCGTGTCGTACCAGACGGAGGGGAAGGGGGACCCTTATCTATGGATGGGAGATAGAATGGCCATCCCTGACTAACCCTAAGCTGGCACCTGTCTGCCCTGATACCCTAGACGGGGTGTGAACCTAGACTGGGGAAAGGCAGATGGGAGCACTAGTCACCATCACTCATGTCTAGGAGAACAACAGGGGAAGACAGCAACAAACAAACAATCTATAACAGAGATAGACTTATCCAGTCACGAGCAGAGAAGGTGATCCCAATACTGACAGTCCACGCCAGACAAGAGCTCCACAGCAATACCGTCAAACGATCTCCTTCAAAGGTCAGAATAGCACTGGAAGTAAGGACTATATCTGGCAATGACTGCAAGTGAAACTGAAACTAATATAGTAGCTGGGAGTGGCAGACAGGACTCACCTGAGAAGGATGCCTACAAACTCCCAGTCAGGACAAAAAGGTTCACAAGGCAAAACCCGGATGACATACCCTGAACCACAGAGCAAACTCACAAGCTATCTCGAGTAGCAAGTCGCTGCGACCTTCTCCTGTCTGGATCAGTCACAGTCGTGACACTGAGGTCGGGGGACAAGTGGAAGCACAAGGCAAAGGCAGGGGATGAGGAAGAGGTCGCCAATGCAGCTGTGTCAGTTCCAGCACCTCATAAGGCAGGGTTAGCATGGCCGACATGTAGAAAAGCTTTGTCACCTCGCCGCAACAACCGGCCCCAACTGCTGATATGGAGCGTGTTAGCAGGAGGCAGCATTTGAACAACATGGTGGAACAGTACCTGTGCACATGCCTACACGTACTGACTGACGGTTCTGCCCCATTCAACGTCTGGGTCTCCAAATTGTCCACATGGCCAGAGCTTGCCCTGTATGCCTTGGAGGTGCTGGCCTGCCCTGCAGCCAGTGTATTATCTAAACGTGTGTTTAGCACGGCAGGAGGCGTTATTACAGACAGACGCAGCCGCCTGTCCACAGCCAACATGGACAAGCTCACGTTCATTAAAATGAACCAGGCTTGGATCCCTCAGGACTTGTCTGTACCTTGTGCAGAATAGACAGTTCTAACAGCCTCAACCATCCATCCTTGTACTCAAGTGCACGTATTCATTATTTTTTTTTATATATGTCCCAATATTTGGGGGATACCCCTATGTAAAAAGGCAAAATAACACACATCTGTGTTGGCTACCTATTCCTCCTTAGCCGCAGCTTCCACCTAGACCGCCACGTGAGCCTACACGGCCACATCCACCCATTCACCGCCTCCTCAACCTCTTCCTCCTACATCATTCCTAATTTTTATTATTTTAAGGTCTTTTATGTTTTTTAATTAATTTCCCTGTCCACATTTGTTTGCAGAGCGTTTGCGCGTTTGCCATGCTCTTAAGCACATTTTTCTTCCTTTTGCAGCCCTAGCTCTTTCCATGACATTTTTACAACCATTTTAGTGCGCAAAAGTTCGGGTCTCCATTGACTTTAATGGGGTTCGGGGTCAAGTTCGGGTCCCGAACCCAATTTTTTTTTATCAAGTTAGGCCGAACCTGCCGAACCTGAACATCCAGGTGTCCGCTCAACTCTACTCATGTGTGAAGGCAAACAACTACCAACTGGTTGAATTTAGTGGTACTGAAAAGAAAACATTTGCCAAATCAATCACAGTGAAGTGGGTAGTGGTAGTGGGAACCTGAGCCATATTGGGCACGATGGGGCTGTTAAAAACTGTGGCTTCATTGACAGTAGGTATGTCACGTACCATCTGGTACTGGGTGGGTTTGCCCTTCTCACTTTTCTTTTTCACTGGGTACAAAAGAGTGTTAGAAGGGGATACAATCTCCTTATAACTGGTAACCCCCTTTTTCAAAAAGTCTAGGACTGTTTGAGATATGGCATCTGACTGTGTCATACTCAAGAGATACTGCATCTTCCTGGGAAGTTTGGCGCCAGGTTTCATCTCCACTTCCACAGGAGGAACTGTGAGCTTGCCAAAATCTGTGGGTCCCGCAAGCAGGGCTTCCTTCTCATCTTCTGGGAGTACTGACACAAACATGGACCATGGAGTTTTATCACTAACGCCCAACAAACAAAGTTCCTGGTCATTGAGGGCACCTATAAGTTTCACAGTACCATCCTCCTTGTAGGAGATGCTGGCTGGTACTTTTTGCAAGCAAGTCTTCACGCAGGAAGCAACAGGGGGCATTATTACTGACCAGCAAACAGGAAAGCACTTCCTGGTTAAGGGCAAATCTCACACAGATGGGTTCTGTTAAAAAGGGAGTGTACTACTTGCCCATGCACTCCTACACAAGAAGGGGAGATTAAATCAGGGAAGGACATGTTTGCTGTGCACAACTGTCTTGGCTGCTCCATTATCAATCAAAAACTGGACTACCTCTTTATCACCCAGAGTGAGAGAGTGGGGCCAGACTTGAATCTGCTGAAATCTTTAAGGGCACAGCCGATACTGGATTGCCTGTTTCCTAAACTTGGTCTAAATTTTCCCCCTCACCTGTCTTTGTGTCATCCTCACTGCCTCCCCAGCCATCTCTACCCATTCTGTGAGCGTGTTATCTTTCAGCCACCCTTTATTTCCCTACATGCTTGTTCTCACTACTCTGGATTCAGTTTACCATTGGGGCGGGGCACATCTACACCTTTCATTAACTTGTTGATGTCCTTCACTGCCTATCTACATTCTTTCTTCTTTACTACTCCTGTAGCATCTTATCGCAAGGTTAGAATTCTTCTGCAACATCATATGAAAGACAGAAAGAACAAAATCTGGAGACCATTTCCATCACAATCCCCTCCTTTTGTGATTCTAGCAGATGGGCAGGACCCCCCAGGGCAGAGTTATTCACTTGACCTGGAGTCCTGGACATCTGCACCAACCACAACAAACTGTTATGAATCAAGATGAAGTTGTCTCCAAGTGCTGACTTAATCCTAGTAAAGGAAACACAAACATAGAAGTTAAGGCATTTCATCTAATTAACAATTAAACAGTACTACCAGTAATAACTAATTATAGGTATATGTGTATCCTTCACTTACTGAGTTCAGTACTCTATGTGGTGCTACTTAGATCTATGCATATTTTGTATTTTCTCGTGCTTGTAGTCGTATCAGGGGAAAAAATACCAGTAACTAAGATGGCTGCTGGGCAGGAAGTTCCCTAAGTTAAGATGGCCACTGGGCCGGTCGGAAGTTACAGGAGTTAAGATGGCAGCCACGCCGGAAATTGGATTAGTTAAGATGGCTGCTGGTGAAAAAGGTTCCTTAGTTAAGATGGCCGCTGGGGGTGTGGTAGGGTCTCTCAGTGCCATTTTGGAGGGTAATAGCGGCATCCAAAACTATTACTTGTTTATTCGGCATACATTTCTGTCCAGCCGAATTTCTTATACTTAATTATTTTCATGCTGATGCTTGCATTGTTTTTCATAATATCTAGCATAGAACGTTCTAAATTCAATGCCGTATGTCCTCTGTTCACTCCTGTGAGAAACTTTGCAATAATTTCCACGCCTTTTTAGCCTAAATCCAGGGCACAAACCTCCTTATGTCTCTGTGATGATTTTTTATTTTTTTTTCATTCTCGATCTAACTCTTAATTTGGCCTCATCATCACATCAGTAGAGGTGATTTCGCTCACAGTAAACTTGGCAGTGTGACCTTCCTCTACTAGTCAGATTTCTATTTGGCAAATGGCAGCACACAAGGTCACATTCCTGGTCCACACAGACAACATTCAGTGTAGAACAGACATAGAAACAGACAGACATAAAGAAACATTTCCCATACATTAACACACACAAGTCTTTGAACTTATTAACAAATAACATTTTCTGGAGCTCCATACACACACACTCAGTACCTCACACACATTGACTTGTTAGTATTGCAGACTTTGTACTCGCTATCACACATTCAAATATCATAACGTCACTCCCCTCGCAGCTGCAGCCCCCGCTGTCTCCCTTCATACACCTCATACACCAGCTGCAGGACCATATATTCACCGGGCAACAGAGACACCGTACACCCCATGGTACACAGACAGACAGACAAGACATGACACTCCCTGAATACCACAACCGGACTCAACACTTGACAGTCCTTCCTCTTGGAGGAGACACATATTCAGGGCACCAACTTACTTGTTCTTGGGCTACCAACTGACTGTCCCATGAGTTTAACCACTCACTCAAACACAAACAAGACAAAAACAACCGGCATCCTCCCCTTTTTACCACCAAGCAGAGCTCAGCCCTGTGCAGAATATTTATTTTTTCCCTGGCTCCCTGGCTACCATGTCTGGTCTGCCAGTCCAGGACTAATCCTCTGCTACTGCAGGCATATATATATTATAGTCCCCCAGGGCTACTCCCTCTGCAGGCAAATACTATTGTAGCCCCTAATTTGAGCTCCCCCCCCCCTCCCCGCCAGGGGAATTCTCTTGCTCTGCTAAATCATTAATCGTGAAGATGCCTGACATCAAAACACAAAAAAGAGGTACCACAGTAGAGCAAATCTTTTTTTAACTCTTTCAATCTATGGTTCTAGGGACTCAGGATTTCAACATCAGCCAAAGCTGCTACTCGCAGGGTAATGTAACATCAGCCAGCAGAACAGGTCACCGAAGCACGGCGGGGTACAAGAGGCAGGTAAGATAATCAATTTTCTTACCTTGTCTCTAGGGCTGCAGTCTCCATCCCAGACCTTTGACTACTGATGCTACCTTCTCCCAAGGCCCACGTTGGGCGCAAAACTGTTAAAGATGCCCTCAATTGGGGCTAATTACGTTTGCTCTACTGCTCCAAATTAGTAGTAATCCTAGGATTGTACATGCATGGAAAAACCCACACTGACACCAGGCAAGGGTCAAAGCAGTTCTCCTTTATTACAGGAAGTTAAGCAGTTTATAAGTACATCAGAAGGGGGCATCCCCCTGAGGCTCGTGGCATTGTTCCATTGGATAGAATACAAAAATAAGAAAAGAGATAACACTTGGCATCTACACATTGTACATTGGTTTACTAACTCTGGTATGCAAACATCTAAGTGCAAGCACCATATTGTAATGGCTTCACACTAACAGCAGTACAGCATACATCATATGGCACATCAGGGAGGAGGGTCCTCTTGGAACTTAAGTGAATAAGGCATTGTCTGAGAGCTGGAGGATATGGGGGACATCTTACTTAATCAAGAATGATATCCACATCTCTATCGTTCTGTTGCTGCAAGTACTCAAGAGGGTTTCTCGCCATGTAAGAATGCCTAAAATGTGAGGATAGTCTCCTGGATGTTGCCAGTACGTTGCATACCCCAGTGTACTTTTTGAAAAAGCGTTGTACGACTAGGTTGATGACATGAGCCGTGCAGGGAGCATGTGTTATTTCCCCCAGATTCAGGGTGGGGACGATGTTGCAGCCATTGTCGCTGAGCTCCAGTGATGAGCGGCAGGGGCAATATTCGAATCCGCAATATTTAATGGATATTTGGGTGAATATTCATCATATATTCGCGAATTTGAGAATTTGTGATCTCCAGTCATTATTTTCTTAATTGCGAAAATCGGCCCACAAGCAAGAAGCAGTGAGAAATCATGGGCACTGATGAAAAAAATCTAGAATATTCACAATTACGAAGATATACCACTATATTCTAGATATTCGTGAATTCTCAAAGTGCCAATTGTCGTGATAAAAATTTGCGATTAGAATATTTGCGATCAACACTACTAGTGATGAGCGGCAGGGGCAATATTTGAATTTGGAATATTTTGTAGAATCTTCGCAAATTCGAGAATTCAAGATTATATTCTTGATTGCGAAAAATCGGCAATGTATTATTCGCGG
Source organism: Bufo gargarizans (assembly GCF_014858855.1). Classification (NCBI taxonomy): domain Eukaryota; kingdom Metazoa; phylum Chordata; class Amphibia; order Anura; family Bufonidae; genus Bufo; species Bufo gargarizans. Next base: position 566,527,921 of record NC_058080.1, read on the forward strand.
AATGCGCGCAAAATATGAGAGTGGGTCACTAATGCTACATTTTTCTAGCTAGTATAAGTTTCCTGGGACTGGAGAAAATGGTTGACACGGCAGAACATTAGAATAGCTTTATATGCAGATAGAAAGCTCCAATATATTTGCGCTTGCAAATTTTCTGAAATTAATGATACGCATATGTTTTTGCAATACGTGCAACTTGTATAGTAAGGGTAAAAATAAATGGATGAGAGGCTCAACACCTAGCTGGATAGATAACGGTGGGTGCTCTGCTCACTGGGTTACCTACCCAGTACAAAAGAAAGGAACTAATGTAAAGCAAGCAGCAGGCACAACCACCTTCTGGAGAATATAACAGCAATTTAATTCAATGATAATAAAATATTAAAATATCGTATCAGCAATACTATATCAACAATTCCATAAAAATATCAGCAATTCCATAATAGAAATATCAATATCATATCAGCAATTCAATACAATAAAAAGCAATAAAAAGCAATTGGGTCCAATGGTAAAAAGAAGAATCCAATAATTAGCAGCAGTTCAATCTAGTAATGAATATTAGCAGCAATGATGAAAAATAGCAGCAATGATGAAAAAAAAAGCTGCAAATAACGTAGACTTAGCAGCAATTATATACACTGGCAGCAATGGATATTCAGTCCACACCAGATGTTCTGAATGAAGGGACTGTGAAAATATAGTGTCTCTGATTAATGTACATCAAAGGCTCATGCTCCTTATCTTGATCTGAAACTCTCCTTATAGGAACAGATTGAGGAAGTCTCACCTTGAATATGTAGGGTAATGGGAATCACCACCAATTACCTGATACATCTACGTGTATAGAATCACATAATAGTATATTGTGTTCAACGTTCTGACACGTCTCAATGAGACTCTTACCGCTTGGTGACAACTGGAGTGTCCGTTAGTGGTGTCGGCAAGTACTGCCTACTACGTGTACAATCCAGGGAGCGGAGAGCCATTGACCAGGACGCTGATTTCACGTGTTCGGAGCTCTCCGCTGTAAGGTTTGGTGGGTGTGTCTAATGACATGGCAGGTAAGATGTTCCTGGTGGATAAGTTAGGTGATCAGAGGAGCTGGTTTGCTGTTATGGTCAGGTGATCCGTAGGTACTGTAAAGCTGTATTACAAATCTCTTTTGTGCGCACAATTCTTCTGGCTTTAAAGTACCGGGCCGGTAATAGTAATATTGAAGTCGCAGTTATTCGCTAGACGCGTTTCGAGGCGACTTGCCTCTTCCTCAGTAGCTCCAGAACTGCGCTCCTCCAGGCATTTTTATAGGGCTCATTAATTGGACCTCAAATAAAACAAGGATTGGATTCCATATATGCATATGAAGGTGATATCAAAGGAGATCCAATTGAAAAGCAAACATTATTAAAATATTATTAAAATATAAAAAGATGAGTAAAAATATAAGTGATATTAGACTTTCATTAACATGGTTCCCAAACTTATAGTTATTACAATTTCCATGCGTTTTTTCAGTGTTTTTTTTATTTTATAATATGTGATATTTTTTCGATTTTTCTAATAGGTTTTATATTTTTGTCGTTTTGGTCTTGTTTCTTGTTGGTTCCACTGGATATTGTGAGCAGAATAATTTCAATGTAGGTAGAATATTTTGGTTGAATATTTTGGGACCTGGGAGCAAGGGGAGATCAGAGTGCTGGAAATGAAACAGCCGGACTCTGATGTCCCATCGGTCCCAGATAGCAAATGTTTATAAAAAAACAAATACCTCTAGATCTGCATTAAGCCCCTTTGGAACCAACATACCAAATTCAAAAATCCTCTTGGATTCTATGTGAGACATAGGCATAATATGATTTCCTCCTCTCCAATTTGGTATTGCATATAGTAGTGCAATCGGATCTTGATCATGATGTATCTTAAAGTGTTTTGATACAGTGTGTTTTTCATAACCCTTACGTATGTTAGCAATGTGCTCTATTTTTCAAGGTTCTCTTCGTCCTCCCTATATATTGTTTGTCACATGTGCATTGAAGTAAATAGATCACATTGGTGTATTACATGTTAGGAACTCCTTAATTTTCCATTTGTAGTTGTTGCTTGTCGATATAACTTGTTCTATTTTTTTTATAGTTGTTTGTGATTTTACAGTTAGAACAGCTTCCACATCTAAAGAACCCTTGAAGACCTGCCCATTTGGCTATAGTGCCAGAATCAACATTCTTTTTATTTGTTATAGTTGGGGCTATTTTGACTGCTAGAGAGGGAACTTAGCAGAGTATAGGTAAAGAGGGGCCAATTATTTTATCCTCACATAGGAGATGCCAGTGGGTTTTAATTAAATTCTCAATCTTCTTATATTGGGAATTGAAGGGGAGGATAAGTCTAATTTTACTCTCCACCTTCCTCTTGTTCTGTACTAGTTTTATCTTTAAAGAAGCAGGCTCTATCCATCGCTTTTACTTTGTTCAAGGTGTTTTGTAAAAGATTCGGTGGATATTGTTTAGTATCAAAGTTTTTCATCATTTGTTCCGCTTCCTCTAAATTGACTCACTGGTATGTTCGCTAATCATCTCGGGAGGTGACACCTGGTATGTAAAATATAACTGTTTCATGTCACTGGTAGAGTTGAGCGGACACCTGGATGTTCTGGTTCGACCAGTTTGGCCGAACTTGAAAAAAAAGTTCGGGTTCGGGACCCGAACTTGACCCAAACTTGACCCCGGACCCAAACTTTTGGGCACTAAAATGGCTCTAAAAAAGTCCTGGAAAGGGCTAGAGGGTTGCAAAAGGCTTTGAAATGTGCTTAAGAGCATGGCAACTGTTCTGCAAACAAATGTGGATAGTTTGTGGATTCTATTTTTCAAGGTTCTCTTCGTCCTCCCTATATATTGTTTGTCACATGTGCATTGAAGTAAATAGATCACATTGGTGTATTACATGTTAGGAACTCCTTAATTTTCCATTTGTAGTTGTTGCTTGTCGATATAACTTGTTCTATTTTTTTTATAGCGAAATTGCTTAAAATAACTCAATACAGAAAAATAAAAAATGACATTCTGGAGCTAGGAGTAGGAGGTTGAAGAGGCGGTGGATGGGTGGATGTGGCTGTGTAGCTTGATGTGGCGGTGTAGGTGGAAGCGGCGGTGAAGGAGGAATAGGTAGCCAACACTGATTTGTGTTTTTTAAATTAGGGTATCCCCCAAAATATTGGGACATATAACAAAATAAAACAAAGAATAAGTGCAGAATGGATGGTTGAGGCTGGTATAAATGTCTATTCTGCACAAGGTACGGACAAGTCCTGTGGGATCCATGCCTGGTTCATTTTAATAAACGTAAGCTTTTCCACAATGGCTGCAGCCTGTGATAATGCTTTCTGCCGTGCTAAACACACGTTCACACTATACACTGCAGGGCAGGTCAGCACCTCCAAGGCTGACAAACCTTCTCAGGTGCTGGTGGTGCCCCAGATGCGTTGGCGACCTCTTCCTCCTCCTCTGCCTTCGACTTGTGCTTCCACTGTGCCCCCGCTGTCCTTGAAAAGGCTAGAGGGATGTAAAAGGCAGTAAAATGTGCTTAAGAGCATGGCAACTGCTCTGCAAACAAATGTGGATAGGGAAATAACTTAAAATAAAATAACTAAAAATTAAAATTATTAGCCTGCAACTCAGAGAAGTAGGTGGATATGGAGTCGGAGGTTGAGGATGCGGTGAATGTGGTGCTGTAGGTGGAGGCAGCAATGGAGGAGGAGGAAGTAGCCAACAATGTTTTTTATTTTTCATTTTATTGGTAACCCCCAAAATATTGTGGCAAATAAAAATAAAAAAAAGAATCCTTGCACAAGAGTGTATGTTTGATGGTGGTATAAATGTCTATTCTGCACAAGGTACAGACAAGTCTTGTGGGAACCAAGCCTGGTTCATTTTAATGAACGTGAGCTTGCCCATGTTGGCTGTGGACAGGCGGCTGCATTTGTCTATGATGACGCCCCCTGCTGTGCTAAACACACGTTGAGATAATGCACTGGCTGCAGGGCAGGCCAGCCCCTCCAAGGCGTAAAAGGCAAGCTCAGGCCATGTGCCCAATTTGGAGACCCAGAAGTTGAAGGGGACAGAACCGTCATTTAGTACGTGAAGGCGTGTGCACACATACTGCTCCACCATGTTGGTGAAATGCTGCCTCTTGCTAATACGTTCCATATCAGCTGGTGGTGCTGGTTGTTGTGGCGTGCTGACAAAGCTTTTCCACATGTCGGCCATGCTAACCCTGCCTTCTGAGGTGCTGGTGGTTCCCCAGCTGCGTTGGTGACCTCTTCCTCATTATCTGCCTTCGCCATGTGCTTCCACTGTGCCCCCGCTGTCAGGTGGGAATGCCACCAGCAGCGCGTCTACCAGCGTGCGCTTGTACTCGCGCATCTTACGATCACGCTCCAGTGACGGAATTAAGGACTGTACGTTGTCCTTGTAACGGGGGTTATTGAATGTGAGCAACTCTGCGGTCATTGCGGAGACACTGCAGCATGTAATCGCTCATGTGTGCAAGGCTGCCCAGAGGCAACGAAAAGCTGTCCTCTGTGGGAGGTGTATCGTCTGTGTCCTCTGTATCCCACCATCCACGCACCAGTGATGGCCATGAGCTGGTCTGGGTGCCACCCTGCTGTGAACATGGTTCCTCATCCTCCAACTCCTCATCCTCCAGAACTGTGCCATGGCTGGACAATTGTGTACCTTGGGTTTGTGGGTGCAGGAAACCACCCTCGGAAACAATTGGAAATGACTGGCCGGAAACCCTACGAAATGATCCCTCTTCCTCCTCCTCCTGTGCCACATCCTCTTCCATCATTGCCATGAGCGTTTTTTCAAGGAGACATAGAAGTGGGATAGTAACGCTGAGAACGGCGTTATTGGCACTGGCCATGTTGGTGGAGTACTCGAAACAGTGCAACAAGGAACACAGGTCTCGCATGGAGGCCCAGTCATTGGTGGTGAAGTGGTGCTGTTCTGCCGAGCGACTCACCCGTGCGCACTGCAGCTGAAACTCCACTATAGCCTGCTGCTGCTCGCACAGACTGGCCAGCATGTGCAAAGTGGAGTTCCTCCTTGTAGGCATGTCGCATATGAGGCGGTGAGCGGGAAGGTTACGCTGCAGCATTGACAGGCGAGCAGCAGCAGGGTGAGGCGGAAAGCGTGCACAGATGCCCCGCACTTTATGCAGCAGCTCTGACATGTCTGGGTAATTTTTGAGGAATCTCTGCACCACCAAATTCAGCACATGCACCAGGCAAGGGATGTGCGTCAAACCGGCTAGTCCCAGAGCTGCAACGAGATTTTGCCCATTACCACACCCTACCAGGCTGGGCTTGAGGGTGACTGGCACAAACCACTCATTGGTCTGTTGTTCAAGGCCCGTCCACAGCTCCTGTGCGGTGTAGGGTATGTCCCCCAAACAGATACGTTTTAAAACTGCCTGCTGTTGCTTACCCCTGGCTGTGCTGAAGTTGGTGGTGAAGGTGTTTTACGCTGACCGGATGAGGAGCTGATAGAGGATGAGGAAGCGAAGTAGGAGGAAGAAGCAACAGGAGGCAAACTGAAGCGCCATGCAATCCTCGGTGGTTGAAAGACATGCGCCAAACTGCTATCCGCCTCAGGCCCAGCCACCACTGTACTTACCCAGTTTGCTGTTATGGAGATATTACGGCCCTAACTGTGCTTACTGGTCCACGTATCCGTAGTCAGGTGCATCTTGCCACAGATGGCGTTGCGCAGTGCACACCTGATTTTGTCCCCTAGTTGGTTGTGCAGGGAAGGGATGGCTCGCCTTGAAAAGTAGTGGTGGCTGGGCACGACGTACTGTGGGACAGCCATCGCCATAAGGCCTTTAACTATCCGTCTCCACCAGACGGAATGACAGCATTTCAAATGCAAGTAATTTAGAAATTCTGGCATTCAGGGCTAGGGATCACACATGGGTAGGGGTGTACTTCCTCTTCCTCTCCGGTGTTTGGTATATGGAGAGCTGAACGCTTCCGTGGGACTTTGTGGAGATGCTTGGTGACCCAGGTGTTGATGTTGCTGGCAGATCCTCTGTTTGTGGGGTGCCAGGTGGCACTGTAACTCCAGAGGTGGATGAATATGCCGCAATTGCAGCAGAAGAGGAAGCAGTAGAAGCCAGAGACCTTTCTTGGTTTTTGAGGTGTATACTCCACTGCAGCTCGTGCTTTGCACTTAAATGCCTGGTCATGCAGATTGTGCTCAGGTTGAGAACGTTTATGCCTCGCTCCAGGCCCTGATTGCACAGCGTGCAAACCACTTGTGTCTTGTCGTCAGCACATTGTCTGAAGAACCAGGGGACTCCTTGGAGTTGGCTTTGGTGTGATTGGTTCCTTCCTGCGGTGGGCAGTAGGAGGCGTACTGTCTAGGAGACGGCCGCTCCACTTTTGCACTCTGCTCCCTCTTTTGCTGTGCTGGTGGCTCTGTGCGACCACCGCCACTTCCTCCGAACTACATTGGTCACTCGCATGACCTTGATTCCATGTGGGGTCGAGGACCTCATCGTCCTCCACATCATCTTCCAGCTAGTCTTCACCCCTGACTTCCTTGTCGGTCGAAAGACCCAGCAGTTGGCACCTGTGTTTTGTCATCATCCGAGACGTGCTGCGATGTTCCTCCCATGTATTTATCTTGAAAAATAAGTGGTTGGGCATCGGTGCACTCAATCTCTTTCACTTCTGGGGCAGGGCTAGGTGGATGGCCCGGGGAAACCCTGATAACAGAGTCATCAAAAAGCAGAAGAGACTGCTGCATGACTTGGGGCTCAGACTGCTTGGCTGGTTTGCAAGGGGGTGAGGTGAAAGACTGATGGACATCGGCTGCAGGTGCCATTTCTGATCTTTCAGCAGGAGACTGGGTGGGAGACAATGTAAAGGAACTGGAGGCACTGTCAGCAACCCAATCTACTATCGCCTGTACTTGTTCTGGCCTCACCATTCTTAGAGCCGCAATAGGGCCGAGCAAATACCTCTGAAGGTTCTGTCGCCTACTCGCACCTGAGGAAGACGTTTCACTTATGCGTGTAGCTGGCACAGATTGATCACATCCTCACCCTGCAACAGGAACTCCACCAGCAGCACCATGACCGGGGCCACATCACTTATTTGAAGCTCTCCTCATATTTCTCAATTTAGGAGCTTGCCCAAAATGTGTGTTTTTTTAATAACAGAATAGTACAACAGTATCTAATGCGTGTATCTCACAATGACAGATGCCGCAAAGGCTGCAATTTTAAGTACTTTGCCCAAAATGGGTGTTTTTTTAAACCCAGAATATTATTGCTGTATTTATAGCTTGTATCTCACAATTTTAATATTTGGCCCAAAATGGGTGTTTTTTTTTATAAATAACAGAATAGAACACCATTATCTAGCGCGTCTATCTCACAATGACAGATGCAGCAAAGGCTGCAATATTAGGAACTTTGTCCCAGGGTGGATTTGATTTAAATCAAAATGATTTAAATCACGATTTAAATCACTAGTCAGTAAGGCTTGATTTAAATCATAGTTTTCTACATAAAGACTAAATCTTGCTGGTATAACTGATAATATGCAAATAGATGAAGATTTTTAGCATAACAGCTTTTCATATTAGTTTGATTAGGTTGATTCTGCATTCATAGGTTTGTAGAAGTTAGGATTAAGTAATTTTTCTCAACTCTGTTCATGTTACAAAAATTTTGCTGTGAAAAAGAGGCATGTGATCTCTGCTGATTCAAATTCAGTTTTGAGAACTGCAAAAGTAAACCAAACATCTATGATAATATCTTTTAGGAAGAGAAACTGCCCAATAATCTTACAAAAACCTCTGGAAGAGCATGACATTGTGACTGGATTAATGGAATTTATTTACCCAAAAAATTGCACATATAGAAACATAGAAACATAGAATGTGTCGGCAGATAAGAACCATTTGGCCCATCTAGTCTGCCCAATATACTAAATACTATGGATAGCCCCTGGCCCTATCTTATATGAAGGATGGCCTTATGCCTATCCCATGCATGCTTAAACTCCTTCACTGTATTTGCAGCTACCACTTCTGCAGGAAGGCTATTCCATGCATCCACTACTCTCCTGATATTAATACTTCCTGATACTACTTTTAAACCTTTGCCCCTCTAATTTAAAACTATGTCCTCTTGTAGCAGTTTTTCTTCTTTTAAATATTCTCTCCTCTTTTACCATGTTGATTCCCTTTATGTATTTAAAAGTTTCTATCATATCCCCTCTGTCTCGTCCTTCTTCCAAGCTATACATGTTAAGGTCCTTTAATCTTTCCTAGTAAGTTTTATCCTGCAATCCATGTACTAGTTTTGTAGCTCTACTCTGAACTCTCTCCAAAGTATCAATATCCTTCTGGAGATATGGTCTCCAGTACTGAGCACAATACTCCAAATGAGGTCTCACTAGTGCTCTGTAGAGTGGCATGATCACCTCCCTATTTCTATTGGTAATGCCTCTCCCTATACACCCACGCATTCTGCTAGCATTTCCTGCTGCTCTATGACATTGTCTGCCTACCTTTAAGTCTTCTGAAATAATTACCCCTAAATCCCTTTCCTCAGATACTGAGGTTAGGACTGTATCACTGATTTTATATTCTGCTCTTGTGTTTTTACGCCTCAGGTGCATTATCTTGCACTTAACATTAAATTTTAGTTTTATTTTTGACCATTCCTCTAGTTTTCCTAAATCCTTTTCCATTTGGTGTATCCCTCCAAGAACATCAACCCTGTTACAAATCTTTGTGTCATCAGCAAAAAGACACACCTTACCATTGAGGCCTTCTGCAATTTCGCTGATAAAGATATTAAACAATATGGGTCCCAGAACAGGATCTCTGAGGTACCCCACTGGTAACCATGGTCTGAATATACTCCATTGACTACAACCCTCTGTTGTCTGTCCCTTAGCCACGTACAGCCTTATTCTACATAATGGAAAAACTCATCTTTATTTCATGATAGAATAAACTTTGGATGGTAATATATTCACCTCAAAATGCATTTTATATTAGAAAAAATCACATTTAAATAAAAAATCTGATTTTTTTTTTTTATCCACCCTGCTTTGTCCAAAATGAGTGTTTTTTTAATAACAGAATATGACAGCAGTATATAACGCTTGAATTTCACACTGACAGATGCAGCAAGAGCTGTAAAATTGAGTATTTTTCCTAAAAAGGGTGTTTTTTAAATCCCAGAAAATTATTGCTGTATTTCTAGCTTAAATTTCACACAGACTAATGTGGCATATGCCCCAGATGGAGGCTATTGACAAAAATGGGTGTTTTTAAAACCTAGAAAATTATTGAAGTATTTCAAGCTTGTTTTTAACAATGACAGATGCAGCAAATGCCGCTAAATTAGGATTTTGCCCTAAATGGGTGTTTTTTTTTAAATAACAGAATATAAAAGCTGTATATAATGCTTGAATTTCACACTGACAGATGCAGCAAGGGCTGTAAAAATTACTATTTTGCCCAAAAGGGTGTTTTTTAATAACAGAATATGACAGTAATATCTAACGCTTGTATTTCACACCGAAAGATGCAACAAAAGCTGTAAAATTGAGTATTTTCCCTAAAAGGCTGTTTTTTAAATCCCAGAAAATTATTGCTGTATTTCTAGCTTAAATTTCACACAGACTAATGTGGCATATGCCCTAGATGGAGGCTATTGACAAAAATGGGTGTTTTTAAAACCTAGAAAATTATTGAAGTATTTCAAGCTTGTTTTTAACAATGACAGATGCAGCAAATGCCGCTAAATTAGGATTTTGCCCTAAATGGGTGTTTTTTTTAAATAACAGAATATAAAAGCTGTATATAATGCTTGAATTTCACACTGACAGATGCAGGAAGGGCTGTAAAAATTACTATTTTGCCCAAAAGGGTGTTTTTTAATAACAGAATATGACAGTAATATCTAACGCTTGTATTTCACACCGAAAGATGCAACAAAAGCTGTAAAATTGAGTATTTTCCCTAAAAGGCTGTTTTTTAAATCCCAGAAAATTATTGCTGTATTTCTAGCTTAAATTTCACACAGACTAATGCGGCATATGCCCCAGATGGAGGGTATTGACAAAAATGGGTGTTTTTTAAAACCCAGAAAATTATTTAAGTATTTCAAGCTTGTTTTTAACAAACACAAATGCAGCAAACGCCGCAAAATTAGGATTTTGCCCTAAATGGGTGTTTTTTTAATAACAGAATATGACAACAGTTTATTAATGTGGCAAAGGGCCAGAGTATTGCCAAAAATTTTTTTTTTTTTTTAACCCAGAAAATTATTGCTGTATTTCTAGCTTAAATTGCACACTGACTAATGCTGCAAAGGCCATAGATGTAGGGTCTTTCCAAAAATGGGTGATTTTTTTTTTTAAACGAGAGAGAGAGGGGGGGGGGTCTTTAAAGCAACCTTGTAAAACTGTCCTGTCCATACGGTGGAAATATAGCATAGCAGCACTGGTAAATTAAAGTTAGTGCATTATACCGCTCCTGGTAGTTCACCTTATATGACTTAGAATGTGCTTTTTTTTTAATTTTAATTGTTGCTCGGTGCATCTTCTGCTGGTGACTTTAAACATTAATGCTGTGCTGACTGATGGTTTATCTTGAGAAATGTTTCAATATCTTACAGAGCGGACATTGTAATCATCCACTTTTACACCACCACTAATGAAACTGACAGTCTGTGTGCTTGTGCTTTAAGTAAAGAAACTTGTTTTCCAAGCTATTAAGAATGTGGGACTATTCATAGAGAATTGTGCCTAGCCTTCCAGTTCAGTGCACAATTCTGCCAGCTCAGTGTGCTGAAAAACACAAAAAATATCTTTGCTCAAGTATTCTCAAGTCACTGAGGTGCTCTAAAATATATAGATATATAGTAAAAGATCAATAGAACTGTTACTCTGGAGATGACAAGAACTGAAGAAAACATGTAATTTAGGCTACATGCACACGACCGTATGTGCTTTGCGGTCCGCAAATTGTGGATAAAAAAAATCGGATGACATCCTTATGCCATCCGTTTTTTTTTTTTTGCAGATCCATTGTAACAATGCCTAAAATGGACAAGAATAGGACATGTTCTTTTTTTTTTGCCGGGGCTATGGAACGGACATACCAATGGGAACAGCACACGGTGTGCTGCCTGCAATTTTTGCGGACCCATTGAAATGTATGGGTCCGTATCCTATCTGCAAAAAAAACTGAACGGACACAGAAACAAACAATGTTCGTGTGCACGTAGCCTTAGGGGCATTGTTTTCTAAATGGCTGTAATTTCATTTAGTTTTACAATTACTATGGAGTCAAATGTTGATGTGTGAATTATTTGCAAAGCTTTAAAAATAAATAAATGATAAAATCAAAAGTAAATTATTCCTAAATGATATCCTCCCAGTTTATCCTTTCCATCAGGACAATTTCTGCATAGATGGAGGCTTCCAGAGGAGGGTATTCTTTAACCTCTTAAGGACATAGGGCGTACAGGTACGCCCTTGTGCCCTGGTACTTAAGGACACAGGGCGTACATGTACGCCCTGTGCATTTTCGATCACCGCCGCACGGCGGGCGGTGATCGGAACCCCGTGCCTGCTCAAATCATTGAGCAGGCACTTGGAGCAAATGCGCCGGGGGGTCCGGTGACCCCCCCATGTATGCGATCGCAGAAAACCGCAGGTCAATTCAGACCTGCGGTTTTCTGCGTTTCCGGGTTATTCGGGTCTCTGAAGTCCCGATAACCCGGAACAGGATGGTGATGGTGGTGTGATTTCACTCCACCAATCACCATCCAGCGATCCTGAGTGGTGATGGTGACATCACCACTCAGGATCGCTTTCTGATTGGTCTGTGGGCGGTCCGGCGGCAGATTCAAAAGAGGCAGGCGCTCCTCTCCTCCTCCTTTTGTGTTCCGGAGCCGGAGGAGAGAGGAGCTGCCTGCACGTGTCTGCTGCACCCGATCTGTGCCCCCCAGGACCCGATCTGTGCCCCCCAGGACCCGATCTGTGCCCCCCAGGACCCCATCAGGTACATAGGGACAGCTAGGGAAAGTTTGGTTTAGGCAGGGAAAAAAAAAGGGAAAGTTAGTTTTTGAACTTTGATTGCATCACCCTAGTTAGGGTGTCTGGGGTCCACAGCACAGCTGTGTGACCCTAGACCCCCCAGGGGTGCTGCCACTTGCCCCCCCACCCCCTGCCCCCCCCCCACCTTTTTTGGGGTGCATTTTTTTTTTTTTCGTGTACGCTGACTGTGGCCGGCACTTAGTGTCCGGCCACTGTTAGCGCATCGCACACCCCACCGCTGATCAACTTCGGACGGTTGATCAGCGGTTTTGAATTTTTTTTCCCACATTTTTTGCCCTTTTTTTAGTTAGTTTTTTTTTTTTTTTCTGTTAGTTTTAGGGTGAGTTCGTGAACACCCGTGCCCCCACACACACGCACACAAAATAAAGAGTTACACACACGCACATATACACGCAGACACACACTCCCCTATGGCCCGCCGGACGTTCTCGGCCGAGGAGGCATACGCCCAGATTGCCTCTGACTCCGAGAGTCCCAGTGAGGATGAGGATGACCCCACATTCCTGTTGTCATCCGCATCCTCCTCATCATCTAGCGATGATGATGAGCCCCCAAGGCGGCGGAGACGCCGCCAGGCGGAGCAAGGGGACCGCCATGTTAGGGACCCTGTGGCCCACACTAGTACGAGCAGCTCTGGGGCTCGTACTGGTTTCCCGGCCCACCAGTTAAATCCACCGGAGCCCCCTGCCGGTGAACTTGTCTGGTGTAGCCCAGAGCGATACGAGCCTGTGATTCCTGATTTTGTAGGCCAATCAGGAATCCAGATTTCCACAGTGGGCTACACTGAATATGACTTTTTTTGTCATTTTTTCAGTGACCCACTGGTAAATCTGATGGTGGAGCAGACGAATCTGTACGCCCAACAGTTCGTCGCTCAACACCCGGGCTCCTTTTTGGCCAGGCCCGGTGGCTGGACGCCGGTCAGTGCAGCCGAAATGAGGACATTTTGGGGCCTCGTGCTGCATATGGGCCTGGTCAAAAAACCCAGTGTCAGGCTGTACTGGAGTGGGGACGTCCTATACCAGGCCCCACTTTACAGTACAGCCATGACACGCTCCCGGTTTGAGGCCATCCGGAAATGTCTGCATTATTCCGATAATGCAGCATGTCCCCCCCGAGGTGATCCTGCCCATGACCGTCTGTACAAGATACGGCCGGTCATCGATCACTTTGGGGCCAAATTCATGGAGGCCTATGTACCTGGAAGAGAGGTCGCGGTTGATGAGTCTCTCATTGCGTTCAAGGGGAGACTCATTTTCCGCCAGTATGTGCCCTCCAAGCGGGCGAGGTATGGCGTGAAGCTATACAAAATTTGTGAGAGTACCTCAGGGTACACTTACAAATTTCGTGTATACGAGGGGCGAGATTCCCGGATTCAACCCCCAGAATGTCCCCCCACTCTGGGTGTTACCGGGAAACTTGTGTGGGACCTTATGTACCCACTGCTGGATAAGGGTTACCACCTTTACGTGGATAACTTTTATACCAGTATCCCCTTGTTCCAGTCCCTTGCCGCCAGATCCACGTCCGCTTGTGGGACCGTGCGGAAAAATCAACGCGGCCTCCCTGCCCACCCCCTCCAGGTACCTATCCCCAGGGGTGAGACCCGTGCCCTTACCACTGGAAACCTGTTGCTGGTCAGGTATAAGGACAAGAGGGATGTCCTTATGCTGTCCACAATTCATGGTAACGGCATCACCCCTGTCCCTGTGCGAGGTACCGCGGCAACGGTCCTCAAGCCCGATTGTATCGTCGCTTACAATCGGTATATGGGAGGAGTTGATCTCTCTGATCAAGTCCTCAAGCCATATAACGCCATGCGCAAAACCCGGGCATGGTACAAAAAAGTTGCGGTCTACTTGGTGCAGGTTGCCATGTACAACTCTTTTGTACTATCCCGAAGCGCTGGCAGCACAGGGACATTCCTCCAGTTCTATGAGGCAGTCCTCAAGGCCCTGATCTTTTCGGACCGGGAAAGAGCAGGCCGGAGTACCTCGGGAACTGTAGGTGCCCGGATCGTCCCTGGCCAACACTTTCCAGGTGTGGTCCCCCATACTGGAAAGAAGGGACGAACCCAAAAAAAGTGCAGAGTGTGTCGCAGGAGGGGGATACGGAAGGACACGACTACTCAGTGCGACACTTGCCCCGATCATCCGGGCCTCTGCATTGACGGTTGCTTCAGGGAGTATCACACTTCCATGGAGTACTAAATTTATATCCCAATTTAGCACTGACATCGGATAAAAAAAAATGGTTCTCAGACTTGAGACACCCAAAAAAACGAAAATAATTTATTAAAAGTAGACATAGGTATTGCCGCGTCGGTAATAATCTCCTCTATAAAAATGCCCCATTACCTAACCCCCCAGATTAACACGGTCCAGAAAAAAAAAAAAAAGGTGCAAAAAAAGTTTTTTTTTGTCACCTTACATAATAAAAAGTTTAATAGCAAGCGATCAAAAAGTCATATAGCCCCCAAATTAGTGCCAATAAAACCGTCATCTCATCCCGCAAAAAATGAGCCCCCAAATAAGATAATCAGATAAAAAAAAAAATAGAAAATGACTCTTAGACTTTAGAGATACAAAATTTTTTTTAGGGTATCAAAAAGGATAATATAGTCTAAAACCTAAATAATTGTAAAAAAAGTTAACTTATTAGGTATCGCCGCGTCCGTAAGAATCTCCTCTATAAAAATACCCCATGACCCAACCCCCCAGATTAACACAGTAAAAAAAAAAAAAAAAAATAGGTGCAAAAAAATATTTTTTTTGTCACCTTACATAACAAAAAGTTTAATAGAAGGCGATCAAAAAGTCATATAGCCCCCAAAATAGTGCCAATAAAACCGTCCGCTCATCCCGCAAAAAATGAGCCCCCACATAAGATAATTGGCTAAAAGAAAATAAAAAAAATGACACAGACTTTAGAGATACCCAAAAAAAAATGTTGTATCAAAAAAGATAATATAGTCAAAAACCTAAATTATTGTAAAAAAAAAGTAGACTTATTAGATATTGCCGCGTCCGTAAGAATCTCCTCTATAACAATATCCCATGACCTAACTACCCAGATTAACACGGTTAAAAAAAAAAAAAAAAAACGGTGCCAAAACCGCTATTTTTGGCACTTTTCCATTTCAGTCCGTTTTTTCCGGTAACAAAACAAGGGTTAACAACCAAACAAAAGTTAAAATTTATTACCCTGATACTGCAGTTTACAGAAACGCCACATTTGTGGTCGTAAACTGCTGTATCCGTAAAAGGGAGGCCGCAAAAGGAAAGGACCGACATGGTTTCTGGAAGGCCGATTTTGATGGCCTTTTTTATTGACACCATATCCCTTTTGAAGCCCCCCTGATGCCCCCCTAGAGTAAAAACTCCCTAAAATTGACCCCATCTAAGAAACTACACCCCTCAAGGTATTCAAAAATGATTATACAAACTTTATTAACCCTTTAGGTGTTCCTCAACAGTTAATGGCAAATAGAGATGAAATATCAGAATTTCTATTTTTGGTAACCTTGCCTCACAAAAATGTAATATAGAGCAACCAAAAATTATATTTGCCCTAAAAATACTCCCCCAAAAAATGCCACCTTATCCCGTAGTTTCCAAAATGGGGTCACTTTTAGGGAGTTTCGACTCCAGGGGTGCATCAGGGGGTTTGAAACAGGACACGGTGTAAATAAACCGGTCCATAAAAATCAGCCCTCCAAAAACCAAACGGCGCACCTTTCACTCTACGGCCACATATTGGGTGTTTCTGTAAACGGCAGAGTCAGGGTAATAAAGATACAGTCTTGTTTGGCTGTTAACCCTTGCTTTGTTAGTAGAAAACATGGGTTAAAATGGAAAATAAGGCAAAAAAATGAAATTTTCCAATTTCATCCCCATTTGCCAATAACTCTTGTGCAACACCTAAAGGGTTAACGACGTATGTAAAACCAGTTTTGAATACCTTGAGGGGTGTAGTTTCTTAGATGGGGTCACTTTTAGGGAGTTTCGACTCCAGGGGTGCATCAGGGGGGTTGAAACAGGACACGGTGTAAATAAACCGGTCCATAAAAATCAGCCCTCCAAAAACCAAACGGCGCACCTTTCACTCTACGCCCCGCTGTGTGGCCGTACAGTAGTGTACGGCCACATATTGGGTGTTTCTGTAAACGGCAGAGTCAGGGTAATAAAGATACAGTCTTGTTTGGCTGTTAACCCTTGCTTTGTTAGTGGAAAACATGGGTTAAAATGGAAAATAAGGCAAAAAAATGGAATTTTCAAATTTCATCCCCATTTGCCAATAACTCTTGTGCAACATCTAAAGGGTTAACGACGTATGTAAAACCAGTTTTGAATACCTTGAGGGGTGTAGTTTCTTAGATGGGGTCACTTTTAGGGAGTTTCTACTCCAGGGGTGCATCAGGGGGCTTCAAATGGGACATGGTGTAAATAAACCAGTCCATAAAAATCAGCCCTCCAAAAACCACACGGCGCACCTTTCACTCTACGCCCCGCTGTGTGGCCGTACAGTGGTTTGCGGCCACATATTGGGTGTTTCTGTAAACGGCAGAGTCAGGGCAATAAAGATACAGTCTTGTTTGGCTGTTAACCCTTGATTTGTTAGTGGAAAACATGGGTTAAAATGGAAAATAAGGCAAAAAAAGAAATTTTCTAATTTCATCCCCATTTGCCAATAACTCTTGTGCAACACCTAAAGGGTTAACGACGTATGTAAAACCAGTTTTGAATACCTTGAGGGGTGTAGTTTCTTAGATGGGGTCACTTTTAGGGAGTTTCTACTCCAGGGGTGCATCAGGGGGCTTCAAATGGGACATGGTGTAAATAAACCAGTCCATAAAAATCAGCCCTCCAAAAACCATACGGCGCACCTTTCACTCTACGCCCCGCTGTGTGGCCGTACAGTAGTTTGCGGCCACATATTGGGTGTTTCTGTAAACGGCAGAGTCAGGGCAATAAAGATACAGTCTTGTTTGGCTGTTAACCCTTGATTTGTTAGTGGAAAACATGGGTTAAAATGGAAAATAAGGCAAAAAAAGAAATTTTCTAATTTCATCCCCATTTGCCAATAACTCTTGTGCAACACCTAAAGGGTTAACGACGTATGTAAAACCAGTTTTGAATACCTTGAGGGGTGTAGTTTCTTAGATGGGGTCACTTTTAGGGAGTTTCTACTCTAGGGGTGCATCAGGGGGCTTCAAATGGGACATGGTGTAAATAAACCAGTCCATAAAAATCAACCTTACAAAAACCATACGGCGCACCTTTCACTCTACGCCCCGCTGTGTGGCCGTACAGTAGTTTACGGCCACATATTGGGTGTTTCTGTAAACTGCAGAGTCAGGGCAATAAAGATACAGTCTTGTTTGGCTGTTAACCCTTGCTTTGTTAGTGGAAAAAATGGGTAAAAATGAAATATTAGACAGAAAAATGAAATTCTCAAATTTCATCCCCATTTGCCAATAACTCTTGTGCAACACCTAAAGGGTTAACAACATATGTAAAATCACTTTTGAATACCTTGAGGGGTGTAGTTTCTTAGATGGGGTCATTTTTGGGTGGTTTCTATTATGTAAGCCTCGCAAAGCGACTTCAGACCTGAAATGGTCCCTAAAAATTTAGTTTTTGTAAATTTCAGAAAAATTTCAAGATTTGCTCCTAAACTTCTAAGCCTTATAACATCCCCAAAAAATAAAATATCATTCCCAAAATAATTCACACATGAAGTAGACATATGGGGAATGTAAAGTCATCACAATTTTTGGGGGTATTACTATGTATTACAGAAGTAGAGAAACTGAAACTTTGAAATTTGCTAATTTTTCAAAATTTTTGATAAATTTGGTATTTTTTGGTGCAAAAAAAAATATTTTTTTGACTTAATTTTACTAGTGTCATGAAGTACAATATGTGACGAAAAAACAATGTCAGAACGGCCTGGATAAGTCAAAGCGTTTTAAAGTTATCAGCACTTAAAGTGACACTGGTCAGATTTGCAAAAAATGGCCTGGTCCTAAGGTGTAAAAAGGCTGTGTCCTTAAGGGGTTAATAGTCATAATATTTATGTGACTGCAAAGAGTTGCTTCTTTCTGGAAGACTGTGTGAAAATATGAGATAAAAAAATTGAGATTCCTCAGTGGTTAATAAGTTGTAAACTTTTGAGACTACTGAAGACTCTTCCTCAAACATCTATTAACATAGTATCTGAAGATTTACATATTTATACACCAAAGTACATAAAAATAATCAGCTAGATGAGACAAGTGATGTAAAGCAAAGCAATATGAGTGGAGGAGTAAGCAAACAGTTTTAGCATTAAAGAGGACCTTTCATGGTTTTTATTTATTCTAGATAAATACCTTTACTTGCGTGGTACCCCGCTGATGCTGCCACCCTATCTGTTTATTTTTTTTATATCGCTCCTGCGCCCCGCTGTGCCCTCATTTAGTTTTCCCGTTCAGTATGTTAATACTGAGCATCGGTACAGGGAGGAGGAGACACCAGGGTTTCTCAATTGTTGTCTCCTTCTCCCTGGCTGTGCAACGATCCAATCACAGCGGAGAGCGTCACAGAACAAAATAACTCACCTTCTCCCTGGCTGTGACACTCTCTGCTGTGATTGGATCGTGGCACAGTCAGGGAGAAAAAGAAGCCCATTGAGAAACCCTGGCATCTCCTCCTCCCTATGCCAATGCTCAGTATTAACATACTGAGCGGGAAAACTACACAGGGGGGCACAGCATGGCGCAGGAGCGATATAAAAAAAAACAAAAAAAACAGGCAGGGTGGCAGCATCAGCGTAAAGGTATTAAATATAGGAAATGTCGCACTAGATCGAGATATGGATCCAATAGAGGTGCACCCACTAGCAGACAGCACCCAGTCTGGTATAAAATTTGTATAAAAAGATGGAAGTGGGGCACACTCAAAAGGTAAAGGGATCTTTATTGAAACACACAAAAATAATCACAATAATAACAGCTGGTGAATAATATCAGCAATAAAATATCAGCAATATGAGCAATAAAATTTCAACAATAAAAGAGCAGATTAATTAATTATTCGAACAATATAAATAGTGTTAATAATAAAATGGTGCCAATAGAAAAATAATGAGAAAAATAAATGGATAAAAATACATTAAATTTGAAAGTGTTGGTATAAATAGGATCCCAATAAGTAGAGGAGTAAATACTCAATGGTAAAGGTATTTATCTAGAATAAATAAAAACCATGAAATAACCTTTTTAAATTGTTGTAGCACTTATAGATAAGGAATGTGAACACTGTATTGTCCTAATAGATATCCAATCCATGAATGTGATGAACCAAAGAGGTCTGAGGGGAAGATTACCTAAGAGATTAGAAGGGCATAAATCCATGAGACACATTTATTCATGATCTGGGTATGTCAAAGGTGGTCATAAGCTTTTACTCCAAGACTCTTCTGTTCTTCTGAAATTTGAATTTCCCATTCAATATCAAGACTTTCATGTCTATACTGTTCATGGCTGCAAAAGTGTTTCGGTTCAGGAAGATCTTTTCTTTCTTCTTGGCGATGAGAGTTCATTAATGTTTTAAGATGTTGACCAGCTTCACCGAACTAAATGTCAGTAGGACATTTAGTATATACAATCAAATAGACCAAATTTGGTATAGTTCATGGCAAGGTACCTGGGATCTTGTAGTTTTGATGTGTATTGGGGATCTATACCTTGTCAGTTTGGTTTGTGTTTGGGCAGGTCTTAAATGTAGTATGATTGCAGGGGAATGTTCCTGTTGTCGTTGGAGGGGATATTGAGCTTCTAACAATGATGTTTTTAAGATTAGAAGGCTGTCTATAGCACATGGGTGGGAGACTGGAAATATGGATTTTTGTAGTATTAGATTTATTTGCAGAGCAACCCTCCTTAGAATCTCCACATTTGTGGTTTTCTTGTTCTGTTTTGTATTGTATGAGCTCACTCCTTGGTAATCTGTGGGTCTGAAAATCTGGTTTTCAAATGTAATTCTATGGTATCCCCAACTCAAAGATGTCTTTTTGAGGCTTCAAAGGTGTTCATCCCTGTCTGTAAGGTTTGAACATATGCGGGTGTATCTTAACAGCTTGACTGTGGTAGATTATAGAGTTTTTATGTGCTTTGGGCTGAATCTGTCCCATCTGAGGTATGCTATGTGGCCAGTTAGGTTTTGAGTACCATGATTGTTCTGTATCTTGACCATGGTGTCCAAAAAGTTTATTTCAGTAATGAGTAGTGGAGTGTTAAAGTAATTGTGGGATGAAACTGATTGAAGCGTTCATGGAATTTTAGTTGTTGTTCAGATCCAGCCCTGATCATTATAATGTCATCATCAATGTGATGGTAGTAGGCCAAAAGCTTGATGGGGCAGGAGGATAGGGGTGAGGATGAATAACATGCTAACTTGGTACAAATATTTGTTTACTGTGATAAATTGGCAAGGTATGGCATGTCTTTTCTTGGAATCAGGCTCTGTATGGGAAGTGTGTATCATTATCATCTCTAATTATTATAGGTAAACAATGTTAGGGAAGTAGAGGTGGGACGAATCCAATTTTTTTCGAATCCGAATCCAAAAAGGTTCTCGAATATATCGAATCTTTCGAATCTCGAATCCTACGAATCCTGTACATAATTGTGTGAACGGTGTAAGAAACAAAGTCAGACCGCGTCAGTTTGTCTGAACCTCCACCTCCCAGTCACGGTCGCACCCTATATGACCGTTATGACCCCTGCTATGACCCCTGCTCCTATCACTACAGAACATGCAGGGTAATACAGCCCCATACCTCTTACATTCAGTGACGTCTCTTGTAGATGTTCTCTTTCCTCATCTTCTCCTTTCAGACCTTCAGACCAGACCACCATTTTTCAGCCATTTTTCGTCTCTGCAGCTTGACAAAAAAAAAAATCTTAGTTCACTACTTTTCCATCATCCTCCCATCTTCTGGACAAATCATCCTAACACCCCCAATACTGTGCCTCTGTGCTCCCCAATACTATACTGCAGAAACAGATAATACCCCTGATAATACTAGTACCACACAGAGCCCCCCATATAAAATACCCCTTTTTTGTGGCCTCAGTAGAGGCCTCATAGTGCCCCCCAATAATGTGCCAATAAGAAGTGGCCCCACAGTGCCACCCAATAATGTGCCAGTAAGTGTCCCCATAGATGCCCCCCTAATCATGTGCCAGTATCAAGTGCGGAGTGCCTCTCTCCTCCCCCCCATGTGCCGGTATCATAGTTCCATCTCCCCCCCAATGTGCCCGTATCATAGTGCCATCTCCCCCCATAATGTGCCAGTATCATAGTGCCTCCCCCCAATGTGCCAGTAGTATCATAGTGGCTCTCACCTCTCCCCCTGGCATCCACAAATCCCCCATCCTATAACAGTGCCATCCACAGACCCCCCCCCATCCTATAACAGTGCCATCCACAGACTACCCCCCACCCCTTAACAGTGTCATCCACAGACCCCCCCATTGCCGCTCCAGTAGCTATAAAATGTGTAATTCTGATTAATAATCATGCTGCCCCCTCTGTCTGTAGTATAACATTCAATGAATCTTACTCACAGGGCTACTGCTATCCTAATGCAGACCGGCCGGGCAGACGAGCAGCAGCGTCACTGACTGACGTCACCTGCCTGCAGGCGGCTCAGGCAAGTGACGTCAGTCAGTGACGCTGCCACTCGTCTGCCCGGCCGGTCTGCATTAGGATAGCAGTAGCCCTGTGAGTAAGATTCATTGAATGTTATACTACAGACAGAGGGGGCAGCATGATTATTAATCAGAATTACACATTTTATAACTGTACTGGAGTGGAGGGGCCGGAGCACAGTGAACGCACCGGCCCCCAGCTCCGCCTCCCAGTCCCTCCCACCGGGATTCGTCGGATTCGTTTCAGGCAAATTACGTCAGGATTCGAGTCCACGAATCCCACGAATCCAGCAAGATTCGAGGGATTCGTGGATTCGACGAATCCCCCGTCCCATCTCTATAGGGAAGCCATTTTTTTGTTTGTCTCATCAAAAGAAAAAAATTGTGTCTGCATATAATTTACATTGGAGGAATCAAGTCACCACTGTGGCTCATTAATGGCTATTAGCTAAGAAGTGGGGATGAGAGAACATTTTGAATTTTGTTTTGTGCCCAACTCAGCAACTTTTTCAAAAATGTTGTGGTCAAATCTATTCTACATGAAACAAATATGCTCCAATTGGCCTAAAAATTGCTATACAACACTCTGAGGTCTCATGACTATTTTGTTAATTCATTGTTTATTTTTTTACTCTAAATATTTGCTCTCCCTCCTCCCTTTTCAAGCTCTTTAATGGAATGACAGCAATAGCAGATCATGTCAGAGTGACACTGACATATATCACTATGGGTAAATGCACGGTTCATGGTGTTAAAAAGTCTGCTTAAAAACATTCATCACTTTACCCTGCTAGTGCAGATGCTCATGTGCAAGTTGGAACTACAACAAGCTTGGAACATTATGGATCAAGCAGTGTAATGGCAGACCACTCTGTTGGGATTTTCTTTTGCCACATAGGAAGGACTGAAATGTGAGGACAATTGCATGATTTTCCTATCTTATGACGTAAAGTCATGATTTTATTAAAGACACGGAGGCGAGTATTGCTATCTCTTTCTTTACTAAAATCGTATAGCAGCAAAAAACGAACAAATCAATCAAAGTGGAAACCATGGCAACTGACTCCTCCCCACTGTGCCAGTATAACAGTCCTAGTCACTGTCGACTCCTCCTCTTTCTTTGATGGTGATAGTCCACTGGAAAAACTGATCTTGATGATTAAAAGTCCATAGAAACTGAAGATCAATCAACTCTTTAACCGAAGAATAAAAACTGGAAACTGAAACGATAGCAGCAGTTGAGAAGTAGTAAATTCATCCTATGAAAAGAAAAAGAGACAAAAGGTAGAAAAACGTCTAAATGAAGGTAATAATCATCAGTTACGCATTGCAGTGTACATATAGTACTGTAACTGTCAGATGTAGATATAATATAAGAAACCACAGTTATTCAAATCCCAAAACCTCAGGGGGGGAAATAGGGTGGGGCAATACTCGCCTCCGTGTCTTTAATAAAATCATGACTTTACGTCATAAGATAGGAAAATCATGCAATTTTATTACATGACACGGAGGCTCCTATTGCGAGTTCAAAGCTGACTTACCACAGAAGAAAAAACATGAACCGGAGGCCGGAAATAGAATTCACGAAAGGTAGAAACTCGTGACCAATCCGCTAATTTCAAAATGTCCTCCAAACGGGCGCCTGCCATAGTCATTGAGGTTGCTGAAGCCCCTCTAGTGGAATGTGCGGTGAAAATTTCCGTATTCACACCTGCCAAGGACATAACCCACTTCACCCAGCGGGCTAGAGTGATTGTTGATACCGATCCAAAAGGGCGACGGTATGATAGAAAAAGCTGAGGACAATTAGGTGAGCGAAAAGGGAGAGTACGTACCTCATATTCCCGAAGGCAGGTCACTGGGCAGAGGGCAGGGGAGTCTGGAAAACATGGATAAGAAACGGACCTGATACTAGTCTTGGTGCGTCGTGTGATGTTGAACACAACCCCATTGGGAGTGAAGGATCTAGCGTCGTAATCTAAAGCGCGGACGTCGGATACCCTCTTGCAGGAAATCAAACAAAACAAGGAAACCAGCTTAGCCGAAAGCTGGCGAAGGGTAAGGTCCGTATTAGAAGGCCAGGAGGAAAAAAGGGACAGAACAGAAGAGACATCCCACGTAGAGGAAAAACGAGGTCTGGGCGGACGGGAAAGACGGGAACCTCTAAGAAGACGGCAAACAAGGGGATGCTGACCCGCCGGGCACCCCCCAAACCCGTGGTGAAAAGCGGAAATAGCAGAGCGGTACAAGTTGATGGTACGGTAAGCTTTACCGTCCTCAAAAAGCGAAGTAAGAAATTGAAGTACGTCTGTTACAGGGGCTGAAACGGGATCCAGGTGCCTAGCCAGGCACCAATCAGACCAAGATCTCCAGGCTGACCGATAAGACCGTCTGGTCCCCGGAGCCCATGCCTCGTCCAATAGGCGTCTAGCTGAGTCCGAAATTCCAGCGATGTTCCAGGGTTCCCTGAAATTCTGCACGCCAGAAGTTGGAGGGAGCCTTCGAGGATAAGAGGATGTCCGAGACCCGAAGGATCTAACAAGAGGTCCGGGAAGATCGGAAGAAGTAGGGGACACTGAATTAAGCACTCCAGAAGTTGGGGAAACCACGACTGGGTGGTCCAAAACGGGACTATAAGAACAAGATCCGCTCCCTGAAGGCGGGTTAGGGTTAAGACCCGTGGGATCAGAGCGAACGGAGGGAAGGCGTAGGAAATGTGACCTGTCCAATCTTGAAGGAAAGCATCTACCGCCTCTGCGTCTGGATCCGGACGCCAGCTGTAAAATCGTGGAAGTTGGGAGTTCAGGCGAGACGCAAAAAGGTCTAGATAGAAAGGACCCCAACGGGATGAAATGGATGAGAAGACTGTGGTGTCTAATCTCCAATCGCTGGAGTCCGACAGAAAACGAGAGCTCCAGTCCGCATGGGTATTGTGTAGGCCCGGTATATATTCTGCCGACACCGTGATCTCCCTGGCAAGGCAGAAAGTCCAGAAATCCCGCGCTAGGTGGGATAGGGTTGTAGAATGTGTGCCTCCCATGGCATTGACATACCTGACTGCAGAGATGTTGTCCATCCGTAATCTGATGCAAGCCTTGGTCAGGTTGCTCGCGAAACTGCGAACTGCAAAAGAGCCCGCCAGTAGTTCTAAGGCGTTTATGTGAAGGGTCGACTCCTCTACCGACCAACGACCTCCAGTAGACACACCGTTGCTGTAAGCTCCCCAGCCTAGAAGGCTGGCATCTGACTCTATCGTGATATCCGGACGGGGACGAAAAATCGCCTTCCCATTCCACACTTCCAGGTTGTGGATCCACCAAGACAACTCGTCTCTGGTGTCTTCGTCCAAGGTGATCAAATCCGCGTAGGATGCTCCCGATTGAAGGTGGGCAATCTTGAGCCTCTGCAAGGCCCGGTAATGTAGAGGAGCTGGGAACACTGCTTGGATGGACGAAGAGAGAAGGCCTATTATACGGGCCAGGTGGCGTAGAGAGACTTGTGGAAGAGAGAGGGCATGAAGGAGCTCCTTGCGGATGGCTCGCACTTTGGAAGGAGGGAGACTGAGGGTCTCCGTGGACGAATTGATGGTGAAGCCCAGAAACTCTATGGACTGAGCCGGAGTCAAAGTCGATTTCTCTAGGTTGAGAAGAAAACCCAGTCGAGATAATAGGTCCATGGAACATTGCAGATGTGTAAGTAGAACGGAAGGGCACTGGGCCATGATGAGGATATCGTCTAGATAAATAATCAGACGAATCCCTTGACTGCGGAGACAGGAGATGACCGGCCGTAGAAGTTTGGTGAAACACCAGGGGGCCGAAGAAAGTCCGAAAGGTAGACATGTGAATCTCCATATCTCCGAGCCCCAGAGAAAACGAAGAAGATCCCTGGACGACTCGGCTACCGGCACTGTCAGGTAGGCATCTTTCAGGTCTAGTTTGACCATCCAGTCGCCATGGAGTAGCAAGTCCCTGAGAAGGTGGATGCCCTCCATCTTGAAGTGCCGATATCGCACGAAAGCGTTTAGGGCCCGAAGGTTGATCACGGGGCGCATTTGACCTCCTTTTTTGGCCACCAGGAACATACTGCTTAGGATTCCCTCCGTGGATACGGGAGCTCGCTCTATGGCACCCTTCTGACGTAGCGCCGTCAGTTCCTGATGTAACAGCCTGCACGTTGAGGACGGGAGGACTACAGGATGTGGGGGGGGAATTAGGATCTGCGAGCAAATCAGTTCTATGTGGAATCCCCGTACAGTAGAAAGAACCCATGGGTCGGTCGTGATGGTTGACCAGACATGGGAAAAAATACGGAGTCTGCCCCCTACCCAAGGGGTCAAAGAAGATGTTGGAAGTCGACTTACCGAAAGGGCGTCGGTTAGATGAACCCCTTGGTCCACGGGAACGCCAAGTTGATCCTCGGGTGGGGAAAAAGGCGGGTGGCTGTCGGAAGTCTTGAGTGTAGTGACGATAGGGGAAGGAGCCTCGACCCGAACCACGGGTCTGGAAGGAAGGACGGCCGGACAGGCGGCCCCTGGAGCTGCCGGCCCTGTGAGAGACCCTACCCTGGAATACTCGTTTCATCGAGGTCTGGGCCTTGTCAAGGGCAGTGAAGGCTCCTACGAACCGGGACAGGTCCTTTATAAAGGAGTCCCCAAACAGTAATCCCTGGGCCTCTTTACCAGCCTCTGTGAGAGCTAAATTGGAGAGTTTGGGTTCTATTTTGAAAAGAATCGCCTTCCTTCTCTCTATGGATAGTGACGTATTAACGTTGCCTGTTATGCACACAGCCCGCTGAACCCATCCCCGGAGTTCCTCCGGATCCACCAGTGAATTCTGGGATTTGGCTGACTCAGCCATTTCGAAAATTTTTGTTAGTGAGCCCAAAAGGTCTAATAGTTTGTCCTGACAGGACTTTAATGCCGACTCTAAACCCTTCTTTGGGTTCCAGCCCGATTTAGCGAGGAATTGACACATTTTCGGGTCAACGATAGGTGTCTCGCATACTTTATTTGGAATTATGGGTCTGGGGCACTCCGCTTTCATTTTATTGCGCGCCTCCTTAGAAAGAGGCTGGCGCACTCGGGCTTCTAGGTACTTTGCCACATGTGAGGACGGGAGCCACTCTGCAGACCTTGGGTGGTGCAATGTATCGGGATCAAATAGGGGTTCACCCTCGGGATCTAAAATGGCTGAAGATTCTATAGGAACCTCCGTGGAAGCAGACCGTGGCGTGATAGATCTGGAGGATGGACCTGGAAGGTCCGAATCCAAAAGATCGTCCTCCTCCAAGTCCTCAAATTCAATAGAATTATACTGAGCCTCCTCATCTGAGTCGGGTTCAGAGCCCGAAACATAATCTTGTAGCGCTCTAGCGCTTTTCCACTGCCTCGCCTTTTCTGCCTGGCGGGCATAGGCTCTTTTGCGTGAACGGGGCACGCCATCTTGGGTGGCTTCAGTTCCACCAGTCTTAATGGTTCTGGAGGCAGGTAGTAAGGTCTCGGATGGATGGGACCTAGAAGTTTTGGAGGAGGAGGGGCCGGCCATAAGGGCTTCAGAAATTGAAGTGGATATGGCCGTGGACATAGACCCCATGGCAGCCTGGATAGCTGCAGTCACTGAACGCTGAATAGCTGAAGTTTGTGCCTCTACAGACATGGCAGCTTGTTCTTGTGCATCAGAGGGCACCTCTACCATTTCAGGGTTAGATTCACACCCACCCATATTCACTTTGGACATTGTATCCAAGACCGTGTATTATCAATAGAGCCTAATGTGGCTTAACAAAAACGGTCTAATATTAATAGGGCCTAATGTGGCTTATTAACAGAGGGCTAATATTAATAGGCTGATATTAATAGGGTTATAAGCAGTATAAATATAGCTCAATATTCAACCAAAAAACTCTAAATTCTATATCTTCTAAGAGGTAGCAGATATGCTGAGGTGTACTGTGATGCTCCGGCAGCTCCTCTGAGGAGAATCGGCGCAAATCTCGCGAAATCCCGCGAGATCACGCTCGATTCAGAGCAGAGAGCAGGATGCGCGCGAAAAGACGTCTGAGGTAAAATGGCGGCCGAAATCTCGCGAGATCTCGGCCGCCCAGAAGGAAGCAGAAGCGGAGCGGTGCAGAGGTGGCGGTGGGTGACGGGAGAGTTATGGAGCGGCGAAATGGCCGCACAGGGAGTGGGGACGAACCCAGCAGCGCTACAGGTGGGAAATGAAGCCTAAAAGGGGAGAAAACTTGTGCCTATGGGAAAAAGCAATAAGGGCAAAAGGAAAGGGTGGGAAGGAAAAACACACCTCAACAGAATGAGGACTACAAGGAGGCATAAATATATATATATAACATATAATATATGACATATACTTAATACTAATAATAATACTAATAATAATACTAATAACGCTCAGCCCACAGACAATAAGACCACTGTACTTATCTGTGAGGAGAGCAGCAAAGAAAGAGGAGGAGTCGACAGTGACTAGGACTGTTATACTGGCACAGTGGGGAGGAGTCAGTTGCCATGGTTTCCACTTTGATTGATTTGTTCGTTTTTTGCTGCTATACGATTTTAGTAAAGAAAGAGATAGCAATAGGAGCCTCCGTGTCATGTAATAAAATCTCCTGGACATGGCAAGCACACTCTGCAAGCCATGGTACAATTTAAAAAGCCTTGCATAAATAGATTGATCACAAACAACATGCAGGGATCTTGTGTTATTTTCCCCAAATGCAGCACAGCCATGATGTTTGTGTCATTGTTGCTAACCACCTTGCCCAGTTGGTGTTGATAGGGAGACATCTAGACGAATGTTTGCTGCTTGATGCACTTTAGCAACTAAATCTAATTTTTAGTGGGAACATAGGGGGTCATCTAGATGCCGGTCTTGATAACCCCTATATCTGGCAGTGGATTAGCTGAAGTTATGAAGAGGCGCAGGCCTCTACATAACTTCAGCACATGCAGCACCAGTCTAAATGTAAGCCATCTTCCTAGCTGGCTTGCATTTAGAACATTTTCTATATAAAAAACAGGCCCGTCCCCTTCCACGCCCATTTTTTTTAGACCTGGTGTGAGCGGGGAGAAGTCGCAAAGTCATCACATAAACACACATAATCACATAAAAAACAGATAGCTGGTTTCAAGCAATACTAAGGAGAATAATTAACTAGGAACAATAAGGTATAGAACTATTTCAGAAAATCTTTTCAGTATAAATAGCATATTACTCATACTAAGTACTTCAGAAGAAGCTAGAAAACTCAAGCTTTGATGAATATTGCCCTTTATGTAGTATAAGATGTGGAGTATTCTGTCTCCCAGGAGAGTTTTTCATTGCTTGATAAATCTAGGCCATTGAATTCTAACACTAAATTAATAGATATATCAGCTTTAATAAATGATTTTTTGGAGACCTACACCCAAGACACAAGTGAACGTCAACCTCACCTAATATGTCTGCTTGGGGGCAAAATAAAGTCATCAATAACCCTAGAGACAAGATAGTAACATAGATATCTAAAAGAGCAAAAGGGTAAAAGTGAGAAGAAAAGGTTGCAGACATTCTAAAGCTGTCAAAATAATTTTGTTATATAGTTTAATAATGCAAATAATATGAGTAGAATTATAATCAAGCAAAGCTATCCTCCTTGACAATGGATCTGAGCATGTTGTGGGAGATTGGAGAGAGGGACACATCTCAAGTAAAAGAACTTCATCATAGGAAACGAGGGGCATTGCTAGGTTAAAACATACGGGGCCAAAGCCCATGATGTTTTGTCCTAGGCCCCAAATGTCCTGCCTGCCTGCTAGATACAACTGTATTGCCGTCCTCAGGACTGCAATACAATTGAATCTAATCCCCTGCAAGAGCTGAAGGACCTGTGGTGACATCACAGGTCATGTGATCAGTTCCAAATGCAGTAGCTAAAAAGGACCTGCGATGATGTCACCATCATGTGACCAGTGAAGGAGGGGAGGGCTCAGCAGTGAAGAGAATTCTTGGGAATAAGGTGTGGTGATGTCTGCTACATGAGGAGAGGTAAGTGAAGGGAGGGGCAGAGCAATGTTGGGAGTTGTAGTTAATTAACTGGGACTGTATGTTAGGGCTGAAGGGAGAAAATTTATTAACATGGGACAGTGTGGACGAGTGATGTTATTTATATAGCACTGAAAGTTGAGGTGGTGATGGTATTTACAAGGGACTGTATGTTGAAGGCGGCTGGGGAGGGGGTGATGTTCTTTACATGGGACTGTATATTGGAGAGGGCAGGAGAGTTGGTGTGATGTTATTTATATGGGACTGTATGGTGGAGCAATATAACTACAGGGGGCACTGCAGGGGGCATTATAAATACTGGGGGTGCTTCAGGGTGAGCATTATGACAGTAGGGGACAATATGAATAGTGATGAGCGGTAGGGGCAATATTCAAATTCGCTATATTTTGTGAATATTTTGTAGAATATTTGACATATATTTGCAAATTTGAGATTATATTCTTGATTGCGAAAATCGGCAATGTATTTGCGTAATGCGCGTGAAATACCGGCATGGGTCAGTTATGCAAAATTTTTCAAGCTGGTATAAGCTTCCTGAGACTGGAGAAAATGGTTGACATGGCAGAACATTAGAATAACTATATATGCAGATAGAGTGCTCCAATATATTTGCGCTTGCAAATTTTCAGCAAATAATGATGCGCATATTTTTTCACAATACATGCAACTTGTATAGTAAGGGGCAGGCAACTTTTCTATTGGTTGCTAGGGATGTTGCTAAGCTGTGACAAAGCCTTCTCATTGGCCCACAAGCTAGAAGAAGGGAGGGATGATCACCTGATGTGTACTGTGCTAAAAAATTAAAAATAAATGAATATTCAGCATTACGAATGTATAGCACTATATTCTAAATATTCGCAAATTCTCGAAGTGCCGATATTCGAGATAAAAATTTGCTGTTCGAATATTTGCGCTCAACACTAAATATAAATACTGGGCGCACTTCAGGGAAAGCATTATAACAGTAGGGGGCATTTTAAATCCTGGGGACATTATAGGTGTTCTTATTTCTACTGGGGGCTCTATAGGAGGGACTTATTCTACTAAGAGCACTATGGGGGGGCCTTATTACTACTGAGGGGTCTGTAGAGAGCTTTATTACCACTGGGGGAACAATAGGTGGTCCTTATTTATAATGGGGACTCTGTGAGGGCATTATTAATACTGGAGGGCTCTACTAATGGAAGCACTCTTGGTGAGCATTATCACTGTAGGGGGCAGTATTTCTAATGAGGGAATTGTAGAAGGGAATTACTATTGGTGGGACTATGAGACGCAGTATTACTATGGGGAAGATTATCTGTATGGCACTAATTTTTCTTCAGGATAGTATTTGGGGGCACTGGCGTCTCTAGCTTTCAAATTTTGGGGGGGCACACTGGGGGCCAGGACAAAAGTAGGGGGGGCAGCGATAACAACGATACTTTTACACAAGTATGCTTAGAAATGCTGCGATACTTTACCCAATACCTAAAACCGCAACAGGGAAGAAAAGTCCTGCTGTCTGTGGTTTAAAAAAATATATAAAAATCACTCAGATTTCAACTTGTCCTAGTCGCCTGTGGATGACACTTTTATAGGGAGGGGGGTCTGTGGATGACACTGCTATGGGGGGGATCTGTGGGTGACACATACCGTTTATAGCATCTTATGCTATATGTGTCATCCACAGATCCACCCCATATCAGTGTCATACCGGGATCCCCCTCCCTATAAGGCCCCATTCACACGTCCGCAATTTGCGTAACGGAATTGCGGACCCATTCATTTTTATAGGGCAGCACGATGTGCTGCCCGGATAAGGAAATGCAGACCCGCACTTTCGGGTCCGCAATTCCGTTCCCGAAAAAAATGCGGACCCGCGCATTGCCGCTGTTACGGACGTCTGAATGGAGCCTAACAGTGTCATCCACAGAGTGGCACAGATATCCCCCCCATAACCGTGTCATCTACAGATCCCCCTCCCTATAACAGTGTCATCTACAGATTTCCCCCCCCCACCCCCCCAGTAACAGTGTCATGACATCCACAGACCCCTGGTCCCCCTCCCTATAACACTATAAGAGTATCATCCACAGATCCCTCCCCCCCTATAACAGTGTTAGGCTACTTTCACACTTGCGTTCGGAGCGGATCCGTCTGGTATCTGTACAGACGGATCCGCTCCTATAATGCAAACAATGGTATCCGTTCAGTACGGAACCGTCTGCATTATATTTCTGAAAAAAGTCTAAGTGTAATTTGTATCCAGACGGATCCGTTTGAAAATTGAGCCATATTGTGTCACCTTCAAACGGATCCGCCCACATTGACTTCCATTGTAACTCTGGACGGATCCGTTTGCCTCCGCACGACCAGGCGGACACCCGAACGCTGCAAGCAGTGTCCGCCTGCTGAGCGGAGGACAAACGGTGCCAAACTGATGCATTCTGAGCGGATCTGCATCCACTCAGAATGCATTAGGGATGGACTGATGTGTTTGGGGCCACTTGTTAGAGCCTTCAAACGGAACTCACAAGCGGAGCCCCGAACGCTAGTGTGAAAGTAGCCTAATGACTTATGACATCCACAGACCCCCGGTCCCCCTCCCTATAACACTATAAGAGTATCATCCACAGATCCCTCCCCCCCTATAACAGTGTAATGACTCATGACATCCACAGATCACCCTCCCACCGCCCACATTTGAACATGATTTCTCTAAACGGTAAAGTAAACACTGTAATCATCCAGGCTGCACTGACAGTAACTTTAAAGGGGTTCTGCACTTCCATTTAACAGATGATCTATCCTCTGGGACCCCCGCCTATCAGCTGCTTGAGAAGGCAGCGGTGCTCCAGCAGTGCCGCGGCCTTCTCACTGTTTACCGCTGGCCCAGTGAAGTCACAACTTGTATCAACTGGCCTGAGCGCGGCTAAGCTCCGTTCACTTGAGTGGAGCTTAGCGGCGCCCACGCTAGTTGATACTAGTCGTAACTCGTGACGTCACTGGGCCGGCGGTAAACAGTGAGAAGGCCGCAGCGCTACTGGAGCGCCGCTGCCTTCTCAAACAGCTGATCGGCGGGGGTCCCGGGTGTCTGACCCGGGACCCCCACCGATCAGAAGCTGATGATCTATCCAGAGTATTTATCATCAGTTAAATGAAAGTGCAGAACCCCTTTAACTTTAAAGGGAACCTGTCACCAGGATTTTGGCAATAGAGCTGGGGACATGGGCTGCTAGATGGCCGCTAGCACATCTGCAATACCCAGGTCCCATAGCTCTCTGTGCTTTTATTGTGTTTAAAAAACCGTTTTGATTGATATGTAAATGACCTGATATGAGTCCTGTATCCGGAGATGAGTCCAGCGGAAAGGAGCCCAGCACCGCCCCGCGTCCTCTGAATCTCCTCCTTGCTGGCTGAGGAGAGCACAGAGCCGGAGCGCCGAAATCTCACGATGCGCGAGCTAGCACATGCGTAGTTCGTTCCCTGTGCTGATGCCAGTACAGGGAATGAACATGATGCCGACACTGCGCATGCTCTAGCTCGCGCATCGCGAGATTTTGGCGCTCCAGCTCTGTGACGCCAGCCAGCAAGGAGGAGATTCGGAGGACGCGGGGCGGTGCTGGGCTCCTTTCCGCTTGACTCATCTCCGGATACAGGACTCATATCAGGTCATTTGCATATCAATCAAAACTGTTTTTTAACACAGTAAAAGCGCAGAGAGCTATGGGGACCTGGGTACTGCAGATGTGCTAGCGGCCATCTAGCAGCCCATGTCCCCAGCTCTATGGCCAAAATCATGGTGACAGGTTCCCTTTAAAATCAGGAAGATTCAGGGGCAGCCAGCTCTCCTCTAGTTAGAAAGAGACTTAGTCAGACTCAGACAGTCAGTCATTAGTCACTACTTGTACCTTATTATTAAGTTATTAACCTGCTACACCGTCAGTGTCACCACTAGGTCAGGCTCAGTCTCAGTCCAGTCTGTTTGGTATCGGTAGGGTAGGGCCACGGCACGCTGTATGTCTCACACAGTCTCTCTAGTCTCTGGCCTAGGCAAGTTAACTACTTACTTCAAGTTCAACTACAGGCAGTGGGCGGGCTGCTAACGGTGACGTCACACAGCTGCGCTGCCTAGGAGGAGGAGCAGGAGCGCCGCGCGCACTGCCAGTAGTTAAATCATGTTAGCTAGTCTCGTCTAGCGGCGCGCCGATTTATGCACAGCAGCGCTGCAGCGTGAGTGGCCGCACAGCACTGCCACTGACTGAGTCTTCATCAGGTGGGGAGACCGCAGATGTGAAGATGTCCGCAGTGCGCAGCACAGACCAACTAGTGTCACACACAATGACACACTGCACACCAAAATGAATGGGGGACATTTTAGTTGGGGGGGCACATGGGGGGGCACAGCTTGATGTAGGGGGGGCCGTGGCCCCCTCTGGCCCCCCCCCTGGCGACGCCACTGTTTGGGGGTACAGAAAAGTGAGGAAGTTAAGATGTTTGTGTGTCACACTCTGTAGAGACGGGGCACAGCTGAGAGAAGTTGTCCAGACTCAATGGAGAAGAGGATGACAGAGAAGATCTCCATCGGAGGAGTAAAATGTCTTCAGTGCTAGTGTTTTCAGGCGGAAAGGGGCCGGTGGCGGTTGGGGGGGGGGGAGCAGTTGGTCAACTTAGAGAATTGGGTCAGATGCATTGGGGCTTGGGCACCAGATCTTTTGAGACTCTAGCAACACCCCTGCAGGAAACTATGGTCATTTAAAAAAAATTGCTGCTCTACATGGAATTTATTTATTTATTTACAGTACAGTATTTCTGTTCATGGTATCAGAGAGACCAGGAGAATGGTTATGTACCCAGTTTCACAGTTCCGACCCCCAATATGAGTCTTGGTACTGTCTGGAACAAGGGCCCTGAAGGTGGTTCTCCTTTGATTATTTTGTGGATAAATATAGTTCAAGACTGAGACATAATAGGTTGTTAAAAAAAAAAAAAAACTGCTGCCCAAATTGATGAGGGAGAAGGCCATTTCACTTTTTAGCTGAAGTAAAAATAGTGAAGCTAATCCAGAGAGTTAACATAGACTATAATGAATGAACCACCAACGCTAATTACACTAAATAAGCAGCAGTATCTAAACAGCTCCGCAATTACTGTTATAAGGAACTAGACAAATGACTTGTATAAGGACAAAATGACACTGCGCTCAGCCTATTTAATCCTGACCCTTATTAACCTCTGGCTCTGACTATGTAGAACCTGTCCACTTCAGTTTCAAAATGTCAAGATTACCTTGTTCCTGATAGGTGGAATGAAGGTGCCACTTTGTCCTAGATTTCGATGTGTACAAATGCTTCTGCACAGAGGCAATAGCAGGTAAAAAAACAAGGCTGTTTGGAGTTCGCCCCGGCCGGTAGCGGAACTCCGCTTGTACTCACGCTCCCAAAGGGAGTCGGTGAAGTCACCTCTTGAGCTACGGGCTGCTGAAAGCACCAAAAACCTTCCAACGTGTTTGGAGCAGTATGCTGCTCTACGGCAGGGAATCATTGAAGTGCCGTCAGTCGCTTCCTTTTATTCTACCCGCTCATGGTGTTAATTAGCTCTGGCTTCATAGATTCGATAATATTTTGCGAATTCGATAGTTTTTTATGAATTCAATAGTTTTTAATCTAAACCAAATAACTCGATTTTATGTATTTAAACCCTTCGGGACCAGTATGTCCATGTTAAAAATCCACCCTTTTTTCGACATGTGTTTAATTAATAGTCTCCTCCCCGTGTATCCATTTTGACTATTTCTATCCCTAAAAATGCAGATCCCTCGAATTTTCCATTATGCTTATCTCTGAAATGCCTTGAAAGAGGGTACCCTTACAATATTTTAGTTTATGTTATAGACATGTTCACTCAATCGTTTTTTAAATTGTCTCTCAATTTTTTGCAAGGACACTTTATTGCATAAATGACCCCTTTGCTGCTGCATGTTATATAGTTCCAAATTTTATATTCGTAAGTACCATCCCTATTTATTATCTGATTTAATTTGGTTGTGTTTTTCTGCAATTTTTTTACACACCATGCATTTTTTTGCATGGAAAAAATGCTTTTACCAATTGCTTGTCATTTTCTATTTTCTTTTTCATCATGGCGGCACATTTTTTCGTAGTTGCAACTATATCCCCAATATTGGCTGCTTTTTTATTTTCTTTTAAAATATACCAGTGTCGCCTTACAATATTCCTGGGATTTTTTTTACACTCACTTTCTTCTTGTTTCATTAATGGCATTTTTTCTACAACCATATTTTTTAAAAGTTGTTCCCTCTCAATTGATTTAATTTTATCTTTTTGTTCTAGAAGCTTATTTACATTATATCCCTTTTCTGCATCTCTATCATACTCTATCATCTCAGTACAGTTCCTCCTAATTAGCAAAAATTGACTCCTGGGTATATTATCCAGCCAGCGGGGTAGATTACAGCTGCTCCTTGAAATATAGCTATTGGATTCAGTCGGTTTTTCATATATTTTTGTGCATATTTTTCCCCCTTAATAAAAATAGTCAAATCTAAAATAATGATTACTCTAGAATTATAAATAGGTGTAAAATTTAAATAAAACTCTTTTTATTAATTTCAGTTAAAAACTTTTTTAAATCAATTTCAATTGTTGGAGTGTATGGCTTCTAATTCCTACCGACCAACATACAAATTAGCGAACCCCGGTGCGAACCTCGTCCCCATCGCGGTCCCTCATGTCTGCAAATAGACGTTATCTTTATATAAAAAAATAATAATTGTTAAATAAATGAGATACAGTCAACAATAAATTCTATCCGGGTAACTTTTTGGTGCAGAAAATATTGCGTCCTTATTCGCGGCCTTTTCCATTTTCAATTACTGTATACAATGACTTAACGTCTAGCGTACCCATTATATAATTCTCTTTCCACTGTATTTTCTCCAAAATTTGAGTATATGCTTCATATCTTTAAGATACATGGGTAAGGACTGTGCGCAAGGCTGGAAGGTTTTTGGTGCTTACAGCAGCCCGTAGCTCAAGAGGTGACGTCACAGCCTTGTTTTTTACCTGCTATTACCTCTGTGCAGAAGGATTCGTACACATCGAAATCTAGGACAAAGTGGCACCTCGATTCCACCTATCAGGAACAAGGCAATCTTGACATTTTGAAACTGAAGTGGACAGGTTCTACATAGTCAGAGCCAGAGGTTAATAAGGTTCAGGATTAAATAGGCTAAGCGCAGTGTTATTTTGTCTTTATACAAGTCATTTGTCTAATCCAGAGAGTTACTTTAACTATGTACCACTTCAACATTCTGGAGCAGATTGCTATTACTATTTTATAGTATTTCCGCTGATTGGTATAGGCAACGGCTATGCATTATGGCCATATAGATGTGAAATATGTTGGATATTGCCATTGCCAATTTATTGCAACAAGAAAAAAATATTTAAAGGGCATCTGTCAGCAGATTTATACCTATTAAACAATTTGGTTTCATTCTGGCTGAATAGGTCACCTAAATCAATTTGGGACTGAACAAATCTGACCTGAATCGAAAGTGCACCAATTGCCCTGAAAAAGTTCTGAATGACATTCTGGGTTCATCACATTCAGTCATAAAGGTCTGGAGTAGTTTGGCAGGCTTCACTTCAAAGTCCTGTTGAAGGGGCATAGAGGAGCAGGTCATCCACATACTGTAGGAGCACAACCAGAGGATGTTCCAGCTTCCAAGGCTCCAGAACCATTGTCATGGCTTGAGACAACATAGAGGGACTATTTTGAGCCACCTGTGGCATTACTGTCCAAGTATATTGTTTGCCTGCGTAAGTG
Organism: Bufo gargarizans; assembly: GCF_014858855.1. Classification (NCBI taxonomy): domain Eukaryota; kingdom Metazoa; phylum Chordata; class Amphibia; order Anura; family Bufonidae; genus Bufo; species Bufo gargarizans. Next base: position 566,565,665 of record NC_058080.1, read on the forward strand.
AAATCCATAAGGTATAGGCTATCAGTGTCTAGGGGAACAATTAAAAAAGCATTCGCCAAGGTGAAATATCACTGTGAAATAGGCTGCAGGGATTTGGCCCCACAGAGTATAAGGATTTGGAACAACTGGGGTGTCCAGTATTGTGCCTTCATCTTTCATGTCTTCTGATCTGAAAAAAATGGCTAATGCCTGGATGAGAAATTCACCCAAATCAAATCGCAAAAAAATCTTATTTGGTTATCATTTGTGACACAGTGTTTATCTCTCTGTGAGAAGCAGTGGTGTATGCAACATATTTTCTAGAGCGTGTGTGTGTGCAGGGGGAGGGGGGGGGGGTCATGGTCATGAATCTTTGAAAACTTGCATAGGGGACACATATTACCCAAATACATAGAGTCTCTGAAACACATTCACAGTCAAGTTACATTATTATGACCACTAGCCAATATATAGAATAGCTGCCATGTGAAGGTATCTGGAGCCATGCTGACTGCAGTGAATCTCAGAGCTGCTAGTGGGTGCATGGCGGAGGATCCATAGAGCGAACACAGCGATCAAGGTGGTTCCACAGATGCTATATTAAGGGGCCAAGATAGTATTTGAAAGTCCTGGTCATGCTCTTTCATCCAATGTCGTGCATTTCTAGCCATGTGACATGTTGATTTGTCTTGCTGGAAGATCCCATCTGCCCCAGGGAAGATGTTCAGCTTGAATGGGTGTACATGATCTGCAAGGATGGATTCATACCCAAATTGATTGAGCATGCCTTCCACATGAATGAGTGGGCCCAAAGATTGCCACAAAAACATTCCCCAGACCATAACGCTGCCAAAAGCAGCTTGTGTTCTTCCAGCAATGGTTGCAAGGTGTTTGTTCTCTGATGTTTCCCACCTGACACACCAACTTCCATCCATTTGATTAAGCAGAAAACATGACTCAGTTCAAATCAGTGGAGGTTGAATTCCAAAAGTGCAGCAAAAATGTAAGCCTTTTCTGCTGATGCAACTTTGTTAACAGACGTGCAGTGACCATCCATCTGCATTGGAGCCCCCCATATGCAGTACAATTTGCCGAACTGTTGTTTTAAACACACATCTGGTAGCCCCTGGTTCAGTTTGGCAGTAAACTGTTCCATGCCATGCCATTCCATCCTCCTAATGGCATGTGTTGCTCCGCATTTTCCACATCACTTATTCACAATGGTGTCATTTGTCAACTCACAATACACTTTTATAACAGCAGTATGGGAAGAGTTCACAAACTAGACAGTTTCAGAAACATTGATACCCTTGCCAATAATCATTTTTTTCACCTCTGATAAATCACCCCGTTATCATGACAGCAACAAGGGATATGCATGTGGCCTATCACATGATTTGTGAGCCTCATGGTGCCAATGTCAAAGTCAATACATAGGTTACATCTAATCTTCCCACAAGTTCCGGCAAGATGGCCTATCCTCCCACACAAGGTACACTTCTGGACTTGGCAGTTGGTGCTAAACTGTGAGGTGCCACCACAGTTATGGCAGGGCTTTGGCTGCCCCCAGTAGAAAAACTAAATTCAATCACACTCTAGAAAGGCAGATGATGGAATATGAAAAACAAAGCCTCCTGAACACTTCAATTTAATTAGAAACATCGAGGCCCTTGACTAGATGCCAAACTCATCTAGGTTATTTTTAGAGACCTTCTCATGGCGGCTCAACCATGTCATGGTCGCTAAGCCAGAAAGTGACTCATAACAAGTCAAAACAGTCAGCTTCTTTACTTTATTCTGATGGGAGATCACTTGCACAGTGAACTGCCACCAGCTAGGCTCTTTTTTCTCCAGTTCATAGACTAACCAGAAAGCTCCAGTCACTCTAACAAAACTGTTGTTGAATTCTGGGGTGCCAAGCCAAAAATGTCACTCGGCAATCATATTCTCCAACACACATGCTGCTGGACCAGGTCGGGTCTTAGCCACACCAGAGGATTTGTCCCCTTTGGCCTCATTGACCCAGCATAGCTATGTACAATAATTTCTACTTTATTAACAACTTTGCTTTTATTGCTGGCTTAACCCTTATTAGATGCCAGGGCCCTTGTGGAACTACTGTCCCCAGCAGTGCCAGCACCCGATGCAATACAGCTTTCAGCCTTGTATCATTTTTTGTTTTTTTTTCATTTACATACTTTTGTATTTTCCACTTTAGATTTTTTGGGTGACTCCAACTGCTTTATTGCTTTAATATTATTATTATTTATTTTAAAGCTCCATTAATTTCATGGTGCTGTACATCCAGCTGGGGTTACACAGAAATAAAAACACTGTAAACAAGAAACTAATAACAGACTGGTATAGAGGGGTAGATGACCCTGCCTGCAAGAGCTTACAATCTATAAGGAAAGGGGAGAATACAGTAGGTGAGGGTATAGGCTGCTCTTGTGGCTGTGTGGTGGCAGCATGCTCATTGCAGATGGTAGGCTTTCCTGAAAAGGTGGGTTTTCAGGTTACTCTTGAAGCTTTGGATATTGGAGGAGAGCCTGATGTGTTGGGGTAGTGAGTTCCAGAGTAGGGGAGAGGCACGTGAGAAATCTTGCAGTCGATTGTGTGAGGAACAGATGAGAGGATAACTGAGGAGGAGGTTCTGTGAGGATCTGAGATTACGTGTGCCATTACCTGACCTATCTTGATCTTCAGGGATTCTCGGGCTGCTGCTGCAAAATAACGGGGTTAATTTCATAGAAGGCACAGATTGTATTGACTCTCTTGGTTTACATTCACTGGGCACATTTATGAAGCTCTTCTTTTTTAGGCTTCTAATTAGACAGATGACTTTTGCCAACTAGATAGCCTTTTGCTGACTATTTATCAAGTATTTCATAAATTGGACCAATCCAAACTAATTGGATTTGTTACGAATTTCAAAATAAATTGTCCACAAAACTAATACAATTTGTTAAAATTTGTTTTGGATAAATTGTGTAGAATCGGCTTCCAGAGTCATTTTACTGTGAATATTGACAGGGAATACCATGAGAGAGGAAAAAGATGGAGGATCACATGACACTGATAGGAAGTTGGCCTTGAATAGCGTAGAGGCTGACAGCCAGCCTGGATCAGCCACTCAGGAACAGAATTGAGGAAGGTCCTTTGCTGGTAAAGTCATAGAATGGCATTTTGTGTTCAGTCTCTGACCTAGTAGGGTGTTATGTGGCAGTGTCTGACAAAAGGCTATTACAGACATAAGCCACTAATGTAGTGTGATAGGGATACTATAATCAGAGTACACAAATAGAAAAAAGAAGATGTAATTGGATACATTTTAGGGAGTTTATTTGTTACAACGAAGGTCGAGAAGATTCGGCTTCGCAGCAAATCAAATTTTTCCTGAAATTCGAATTGAAGTAAATTTGCTTGACTTTGATTCGATCAGCACTAATTATTACATCAAACCATGTAGTTTAAATACATTTCCTCACAAAAATTGCATTGTTATAACTGTGATATTGAACTCGTTTTGCAGCAAACATTGCATTGTTATATACATGTTAGTGAGCGCATTACTACATTAGACTGTGTACCTCAAAGACATTTTGCTACAAAAATGGCATTACTTGCATTGCTAAATCCATGATATTAAATGCATAGTTAAAAATATTTTACTGCATTTACTTGCACGGTTATATCTATTTTATCAAACACATTACCACATCAGATCGTGTAGCTCAAAGACATTTTACTACAAAAATTGCATTGTTATATCCATGATATTGAACACATAGGTCAGGCACTTTACCGCAAGCATTGCATTGCTATATCAGTTTCGGTAAACACATTACTGAATCATACTATGTAGTTCAAAGATATTTTACCACATAATTTGCATTGTTATACCTGGGATATTGAAAGCATAGTTCAAAGACATTACTTCACAAAAAATGCATTATTATTAAAGCAAATTGCCAATACCAGTGTGCAGTGTGGGAGGGACATTTTAATTTTGCCTCTATCATTACAAAAAAAAACACCTGCTATTTTGCTAGTATCATTTAATCTGCTTACCAAACCAATGACTTTATTTATAGTCCTCATAATAAAATGACTGGAAAATGGAAGAGTGTAAAACAAAAGACTTAGGCCTCATTATCAGAGTCAAAATGTGGGTAGTAGCACACACCTATAGCAGAACCAGCCATCTCACTAGTAAAAGAGGTAGGGAACAGTTCTCTCTGGTTTCTGATAGACACCACATTATTATTTAGAAAAAGAGGATGATTTTGGACTGGGTGGCTCACTCCACTGGATGTCTCCTCTGAGTCTGACACTGTTTCTTGGAGCCAGAGATCACAGCATTACTCTTGCTCCTCCTCCTTGCAACTCCAGAGAAGCATTTTAGTTGCATCCTCTCTGTCTCCACTGCCTCTTTTTAGTGCGATGGCTTCTTTTTTCCTAAGAAAAGGCCAAAATAACCATGTGCTATGGAAGATTCTCAACATAATAATCCCTGATTTCTAGTTAATGACTTCAGATGAAGCTTCAGGTGGAGATGGGTGAATCTTTGCATAGCTATGTTGCTTGTGGTAAAGGTAGTAGTGACACTGCATCCACAGTGCTAAGGGCATGGGTAGCACCAGTGGAACTCAGAGCAAAACAAAGCAGGGACTTTTAGAGAAGGGAAAGGGCCTACAATGACATATCAGAGGCTAATAAAAGTGGATGGAATGATGAGGATGATGATAACAATGATTGTGTGTTTGACGGGACCTAGGAGCAAGGTCGGGGTGCTAAGAAGGGGGTGACATCAGAGGAGGAGGGTAGTGGTAGCAGTAGAGAAGACATATGGCCAGAAAAAAAAATGCCAGTTTTATGGTCAGTTTGGGAACTGGTGATGCTGTTAATGCTGTGAGCACAGGATCAAGACATGCCAGACCTAAGCTAAGCTTGGTAGCTGTTTGCTCTGTGCAATTATATCCCATCTGGCTGTTCTCCACAGTGCCCGAAAACAAAAGCATTGCCATGTGCATGATCTGCATGATTAAGATAAGCCTTGGGTGTTCAAACACAAATATAGACCACAAATATAGCAGCACGTGAACAGGCATCACCTGATCCATTGGGCAAATAGAAGTGACAACCAAAGTGTCCTCCTTTTCCTGGTCTCAATTGTGGCAGCAAGGACACATCCACATGTAATACACTGTCCTTGTCATTGTTATCATCACTTTCTGCTTTTCCAACTCTATTCCTTCTCTTCTTACATGTTCACTCTGTCACTGTCAGTAATCGATAAAGGAATGTGTGGCAATGAAGCAACTTTACATACCCAGCAATCTGCTGGTGCACAAGATTGAATAGGACATGTAATCAAAAAAACACAATCTGACACTACCATGTCATAGAGCAGGAGAAGCCAAGCAGATTGATGTATAGTTTTAGAAAAAGATTCAGTAAAACCTGCAATTTATAAAAAAAAATCTTAGCTTTTGTTACTACCTTTGAATACCCATCAGTATAGGAGGGAAGGGTTATCAATGATTGATAACATTGTATGTATGTGTGCATAGAGAGGTAGCTGTCAGTCACTGATAACCACTCCCTCCTGTACCAATAGTACTTTACAGGACTGCAGATATGTATTGTTTTGAGGTCAGGCAGTGGTAGCTCGTCAGAGACACCTTTTGCATACTGAGGTGCTTTGTAGAGGCCATCAGATTTGTCAGTATGGACAATTGAGGTATCAACAATGTCTATCCCCAGAAATGTATCTCATAGCAGAGCCTGGAAAGAACTGGGTACTCAGTCACACTGGCCATCACGTTCAGTACCGTATGGCAGTAATTCCCTTACTGCCACTACAATTATCTTGACAAAGCTGTCATTACTACTACTACAACCCCAAACACATCTACTTGCCGTTATGTTTGTTCCACGCTATGCTGCTGTAAAGGGTGCAAGCTGATGGTGATAAATGCACTCTGACAACTGAGTAACACTGGAATCACTTTACTGTTGATTTTGCAAATGTGTATTCAATAGGGATGCTGTCTTTTTAATAAGATGTGTTGATAACAGGGTGGGTATAACTACAGTATCTGAGATAATTTTAACTTTATACAGTCCCTCAGGATCCTTACTTACTGATCCTGCTAGTGGGCGATAGACCCTTCTGGTGCATGATCTCTATCTCTCCACGGTAGGGACTCTCTCTTTGCTGCAGTGGAGAATCTGTAACTTGTGAAGCCTTGTCTGTCACATGTGCTCCACAATTTGCTCCCTTGCAATTGTTCTTGCTGCACTTTTCCTTCAGTGCCATAGAATGCTCTGCCTGCTGCAGCCTCTCTGTACCTGTCTGGGCTGCACTTCTTTACTTGGGTGGCCGTATCACACCACCCTTGAGCTCTGGTAACAGACCCTGCTCTGGATCTCTGGCACTGCACACCTCTTCTTTCTCAGGCCCCGGCTGAACTCTTCCTCGTCCTATGCAGCAGGATTTGTCTTCTCATGTTATCTCTAACTGGAAACTAGCTTCTTCTGCTAAACGAAAATGATTTAATAATAGCAAAGCAGGTGCACTCTGCGGTCTTACTAAACCCTCAAACTGATTTTAAAATTGAGAGATTAGCCAAGATATCCTACGGTGTAGGACATATCTGAGCCCGAGCACCGCGCCAAGGTTTCTCAGTTTGTAAACTGAAATGATGACAGCAAGTCTCTATGTTCCAGCACTGCGACAGCTCCTCCTGACACTACACTGCTACTGCTGGCACTACCTCTGCTGCCCCTATTACCCCTACACACATTACCCTTTCCATATCCACACTGTACTGCTGCTGCTCCCAAATAAAAGGGAGCATTTTTCCAGAATTCTTCAATGTCAGAACAATCCATTATTTCTACTGACAATTAACTATTGTGTTGGTATGTATATGGGCAGACATTTTACTTCATTAAAGAATCATTTTTTTACATTTGTGCAGAACAATTCACTGTTTCTTAATATTTGTGTGTATAAACCGGTTAGGAGATTTTACCCTGTTGAGTCATAATTTCTGGACACTTGGCCCCAACAAGCCACTGTTTTATTTTTTCGATAACATTGTGTACACTTAAGGGCTCTTTCACACTTGCGTTGGCCGGATCCGTCGTGTAGTCCATTTGCCGGAATTACACGCCGGATCCGGAAAAACGCGTGAGAACGCATCATTTTTTCATTCCGGATGCGTCTTTCCGGCTTTTTTCCGGAGATACGGATCCGGAAATCCTGAAGGCAACGCTTGCGTTTTTTGTCCGGATCCGCCGTACGGATCCGGTATGTAGACGGATCCGTCGTACGGATCCGTTGAAACAGCGGATCCGTCGTGTATTTTAGAGCGGATCCGGTATGCAAAATAATTTCTATCAGAAACTAATCCTATCACTAAAAATGAATCAGAAACTAATCTTATCACTGTTGTCCAACTAATAAAATATGCAAATATTTTGGTCTATAAAAAGTAAACCTTTAGGGACTAGCTCAGATTCTGCTTAGGATTGTCGCCAGTATGATGCCTGAACAAGAGTTTGCTTTCAAAGCGCTGATCTTGGTTTCAAGATGGAGGAAACAACAGCGAGATAGACGTCGGCGTTGTCTTCGTCGTTATTGGGTTCATCCAATTTCGTCTGCACGGATTACCGAAGGAGCATTTGAAGTCCTGTACCCGGAATTGCGTCATTATCCCGAAAAATTTCATAATTTTTTTCGCATGAACATGGCTAGCTTTGATGAGCTCCTAGACCGAGTATCACCAAGACTGGCCAGGATGGATACTTATTTCCGCAGGAGTGTGTCACCTACAGAACGACTCATGTTGACCATCCGGTAAGATAATGACATATATATATATTAATTTTTATTATTTATATGTGTTGTCTAGTATTTATATTTCATTAACAATTTCTTTAGAAGATTTTCATAGCAGCTATACTAATCTGTATGTATTTAATATAAATATTACAGGCAGTAAATATATATTGATGCTTCCAAGTATAGTAAAATTTTACTCATAACGATATTTATGATAATTATTGTGATTCAGGCCATATCAAATTAGACAAATCCATAATCTAAAATGTTTAAGTATTTCAAATTACTAATCTATTATTTTCTTTTTTTTTTGTTCAGCTTTCTGGCTACAGGTGACAGTTTCACGTCGCTACACTACCATTTCCGGCTTGGGATTTCAACGATTTCAACTATTGTAAAAGAAACGTGCCAAGTTTTATGGGAGGAACTGCATGAGGAGTTCATACCTACTCCCAATCAGCAGAGATGGCTTCAAATTGAAAAAAAATTTTATGAGGTCTGTCAATTTCCGCATTGTGTCGGCGCAGTGGACGGAAAACATATCCGTATTATAAAGCCACCAGGTACCGGATCAGAATTTTATAATTATAAAAAGTATTTTTCAATTGTTTTAATGGCCATCGCTGATGCTGAGTACCGGTTTGTGGCAGTTGATATTGGTGCATATGGCCGCACCAATGATTCAATGATTTTCAAAAACTCTTTCATGGGACGGAGCGTGTACAATCGGCGCTTTGACTTTCCACCTCCTGAACCTATGCCTGGAACCGACAGTCCACCACTGCCATACGTCTTGGTGGGGGATGAAGCTTTCCAAATGTCTGGAAACCTGATTAAACCCTACTCCAGCCGTGGATTGGATGCCACAAAACGGATTTTCAATTATCGCTTAACAAGGGCACGAAGAATGGTCGAGTGCACCTTTGGGATCCTTGTCTCTAAATGGAGAGTTTTTGCTAAACCGATTCAATTGAAGATTGAAACAGTGGACGAAGTAGTAAAGTGTGGGGTAGTTCTTCACAATTTCATACGGACTAAAGAACCCGCGATTGAGCGAATAATCGAGGACAGCGAAATGTGTAGTATTGAAACTTTTGGGCCACGTGGTACTGTTGCTGTGTCCGCCATGCGAGATTCATTTGCTGCCTACTTCAGCTCAGATGCTGGACGTTTGCAGTGGCAGGACCAGAATGTTTAAAATTCAAATTTTGTACTGTTGCTGTTTTTTTTTCCCCAAAAAATATTCAATAATAAAGTTTAATAACTTTTTCAAATATAGTAGTATGGTGTTTCTTTTTAAATAAAATTTATATTATTGTTACTAAAAATCTTATCACCGCATGAGTAGCCACTATCATTGGCTGGTTCCCCAAGCGGTGTGAGAGCATGTCAGGCCTTTATCCACCACACCCTCTCCCACCGCCTGTAGAGCGACAGTTCCTGTGTCGCTCCACAAGCGGTGTGAGAGCGTGTCAGGCCTTTATCCACCACACCCTCTCCCACCGCCTGTAGAGCGACAGTTCCAGTGTCGCTCCACAAGCGGTGTGAGAGCGTGTCAGGCCTTTATCCACCACACCCTCTCCCACCGCCTGTAGAGCGACAGTTCCTGTGTCGCTCCACAAGCGGTGTGAGAGCGTGTCAGGCCTTTATCCACCACACCCTCTCCCACCGCCTGTAGAGCGACAGTTCCAGTGTCGCTCCACAAGCGGTGTGAGAGCGTGTCAGGCCTTTATCCACCACACCCTCTCCCACCGCCTGTAGAGCGACAGTTCCTGTGTCGCTCCACAAGCGGTGGAAGAGCATGTTGGGCCTTTATTTTTAGATAAAGTAAAAAAAACACAAGGACACATAAAAACTTTGAACTGAATTTTACTGAATTTTACAAAATAAAACTATATATAAATAAAACAATATTAATATAAAATTTGAAATAACAAAAATTACAAATCCTGGTATTGAGGAATTGTAGGAGGAGGTTGGGGGGTGGAAGGCAGTGCACGGCTTGATCCCTCTCCACCTTCGTATGTTCTGGTGGAGACTGAAATGTGTGATGTGGGAGGAGAGACAGAGGGAGTATGCAAACGGGATGGGGGATTGGGTGAAGGAGTTGTCCGAGCCAGCGAAGAAGGAGTGGTGAAAGTTGCTTGTTGGAAGTAGTTTTGAGGAGAGAAAGAAGAGTGGTGAAAAGGCTCGGGGGTTGTAGAATGGGGAGGTGGTTGAGGTGGACGGGTTGGAGTTTGCGGAGGTTGGAAGGGGTGAGGAGGTTGGAAGGGGTGAGGAGGTTGTGGTGGGGGATAGGAATGGGGTGGGGGATAGGAATGGGAGGGGGGATAGGAATGGGAGGGGGGATAGGAATGGGAGGGGGGATAGGAATGGGAGGGGGGATAGGTTGGTGGTTGGGGAACAGGAGTTGTGCGGTGTCTCAAATCCCACACCGCATCCTCCACCCTACGTCTGAACTCCAACACCTGGTCGGGCGTGAAGTCCGCCACCAGCTGAATAATTGACGGCCAATAGGTTTGTAGCGGGCCCGGCTGAGAAAACTGCGCCACACACTCCCGCAGACTTCTCAGCTCGGCCTCGATGGCTACAATCCTATTGCTGTAACCACACAAGGTCTCATACAAGAGCCTTGTGAGGTCTTCATAATCAGCTTGGCGGCTTCTACCGGCCCTCTGGCGACGCATCAACGCCTCAAAAAGTGGCGCCATAACGGCCATTGTTGCGTCACCAGAGGGCACCAGTAGAGGACGATTTGGGTCCTGACCAGGTGCTGGACGAGGTGGAGAGGGATCCGCGGGTGGCAGCTCAGCAGGGACCGCCTCTTGTTGACTTTCAGAAGGAGGTTCTGGCGCCCGAGTACTGCTAGTTGTTCTGTAAAAAAAACAAAAAAAGAAAAATTAGCATTTTTTTAAAATAGTTTTCACCATTTGACCAATTTTTTTAGGGATTTTTGTACTTACCTTCGCAGCTCTAGGGTTCTACGTAGGAACCCTAGGGCAGCCGCATAGCGGTACGGCTGCCGGCGGGTTCCGCCAGACCCACTCGGGCGATTGACCTCCTCATTATAGTCTTTCTTATAGCGGTCCCTTATTGAGCGCCATCGCACCATAACTGCCGTCTCTGAAAAATATGAAAATAAACATTACTCTCAAATTACTGGCATTACCAAACTGCAGCCCTACAGCTGTTGCAAAACTAATACTCCCAACATGCCTGGATAGGGCATGCTGGAAGTTGTAGTTTTGCAACAGCTGGAGGCCGCAGGTTGGACATGACACATCACTAATCAATTAAAAAAATTTAAGGATACTTACTGCAATCTTCCTGTTTGCCTTCACTGAGGTCGTCCCAATCCGTCAGCATTTTGCCGCAAATTTCCATCCACAGACTCCGGGTCAGGTGATGGTCTGCATGGCGGCGGTCGGTATGGTCCCAGAGTGGGACGCGTTCCTCCACCAGATGGATGAGGAGTTCGTTGTCTATATAGAAACCAGATAATTCCTCCTCATCCCTTCTGGCAGAGGCCCTTGAACCCTAAAAAAATGAGAAAATAATTAAAAAAAATAATGTAATAATTTACACATATGAGATAACAAGAATCAATACTGAGATATACTCACACGTCCCCGACCGCCGCGTGCTCCCCGGCGCCTTGTGGATGGTTGCTGACGACCTCTTGATGCAACAGTAGGATTAGACTAAAATAAAAGAATATCAAACTTAATAACCTTAAATTTTAATAATTTTAGAAAAAACACACTGCATTTTTTATTTTTTATTAAATTACGGATTCATGGTGTCCACCCCCAACTTCCTCCTCTCCCGCTGTAGGAACAGGGCCGGAATACCTCTCCTCCGTTGACGAATGCTGTAAAAGAAATATAAAATTAATATTTTGGACATGAATGGGATAATAAAATAAAAAGTTAAAACATGACATACCGTGTCCAAGCGAACTCGTCGCCTTGGAGGAGAGTTGCCGGACTCACTTGAATAGCCTATTGAAAAAATTAAAAATAATTAAACAATTGTTTTTCAATCATTGAAAAAAAAAAACCTAAAAAATGATACTTACTGGACATTTTTTTTTCAAAGATGAAGATAAGGTCTGTCTCCCAAAAAATATAACCTAAGAAAAATGAGATCAAAAAGATGAAAATTAACACATTAATATTAAACAGTACTACCTTAACCGGGGGACTACTACCCCCAACATCAACCATGCAGTCACCCCAGCCAGCTGCAGTCCCAAAGAAAAAGCACTTTGCACTGAAGCTGGGGTGACTGCACGGTGGGTGCGGGGGGCTGCATTCCCCAGGGGACTACTACCCCCAACATCAACCATGCAGTCACCCCAGCCAGCTGCAGTCCCAAAGAAAAAGCACTTTGGACTGCAGCTGGGGTGACTGCACGGTGGGTGCGGGGGGCTGCATTCCCCAGGGGACTACTACCCCCAACATCAACCATGCAGTCACCCCAGCCAGCTGCAGTCCCAAAGAAAAAGCACTTTGCACTGAAGCTGGGGTGACTGCACGGTGGGTGCGGGGGGCTGCATTCCCCAGGGGACTACTACCCCCAACATCAACCATGCAGTCACCCCAGCCAGCTGCAGTCCCAAAGAAAAAGCACTTTGGACTGCAGCTGGGGTGACTGCACGGTGGGTGCGGGGGGCTGCATTCCCCAGGGGACTACTACCCCCAACATCAACCATGCAGTCACCCCAGCCAGCTGCAGTCCCAAAGAAAAAGCACTTTGGACTGCAGCTGGGGTGACTGCACGGTGGGTGCGGGGGGCTGCATTCCCCAGGGGACTACTACCCCCAACATCAACCATGCAGTCACCCCAGCCAGCTGCAGTCCCAAAGAAAAAGCACTTTGGACTGCAGCTGGGGTGACTGCACGGTGGGTGCGGGGGGCTGCATTCCCCAGGGGACTACTGCCCCCAACATCAACCATGCAGTCACCCCAGCCAGCTGCAGTCCCAAAGAAAAAGCACTTTGCACTGAAGCTGGGGTGACTGCACGGTGGGTGCGGGGGGCTGCATTCCCCAGGGGACTACTACCCCCAACATCAACCATGCAGTCACCCCAGCCAGCTGCAGTCCCAAAGAAAAAGCACTTTGGACTGCAGCTGGGGTGACTGCACGGTGGGTGCTGGGGGCAGTATTCCCCAGGGGACTACTACCCCCAGCATTCATTTGCTGCCTCCTACATGCATCTACTATGTCTAGGACATAGTAGATGCATGTAATTAATGTATATTTCCAGACAAAACACACACTGAAAACTCACCTCCAGGAGCTGAAGACACGACCTGTCCTCTCCCGCGCGGGTTGTCTGCCGAAGTTGGCGCCAGCCAAGCCCTTCCTACTTCCTGGCGCAGGCGCAGACGCAACTTCCGGATCCGTCGTTGCGTCGTAAGAACTGAAGATGTTAGGACGGATCCGGAATAATACATTCCAATGGGCTATTATTCCGGATCCGTCGTTGCGGCAAGTGTTCCGGATTTTTGGCCGGAGCAAAAAGCGCAGCATGCTGCGCTATTTGCTGCGGCCAAAAAACGTTCCGTTCCGGAACTGAAGACATCCTGATGCATCCTGAACGGATTTCACTCCATTCAGAATGCATGGGGATAATCCTGATCAGTATTCTTCCGGCATAGAGCCCCGACGACGGAACTCTATGCCGGAAGACTATAACGCAAGTGTGAAAGAGCCCTAAAAAATATCCCCCCCCCCACAAAAAAAGGACAATTTTTGAAAAGTTTATAGTATGAAAAAGCATAATCAATGTGATGGCGCAGTGTATGTTTACTCATAGCTATATATGTCCATGCCACTCATTTCCTGTTGCTGTCATTACAATCAAAAGCTTAAAAGAGGGGATGGTGAGGGGGGGGGGTGAAAAAGAGCAAAAACTTGTAAAATAAAATTTCTAAGAAGAGATGATGAAAAGATATTAAAAAAAAAAACTCCTAGGAGACTTAAGAGTCTCATATACCAATTTTCAGGCCAAGTGAAGCAACTTTGATTTGTGTAGAATCAATTTGTACGCAAATCAAAATCTTTGAAAAATGTAACAATATAGATACAATTGTTGGACAATTATTTCACTGTATTTCATATGTAACCTTGTGAATAGCTTTCAGTTCTCTTCCTTCTGTCCCTCTAGGTGGAGTTAATCAGCACCTCTGACATTGATTTGTACCTTGAGGAGATCCAAGATCAAAGTGCATGGAAATATAGAAGACAGTTTAATTCACAATAAAAAGTACCCTTGCATTATTATAAAGATTTCAGGTTTATATTAATTCACTGGCCAAGACTATTAAATATGTATTTAGCCCTTGATTTAATATAGTTACTCATTGAATAGACAACATAATTTCTGGTCTCTTGAAACATTAGAACTTAATTACCACTGGCAAGAAACAGAAGCACCTTAAGTGGAGAAAATGGTTGAAGTCTTTAATTTCTGGCATAAAAAAAATCAATATACCTTCTATCCAGCTTAGATTTGCATTCCATTACCCTCCTAAATAGATGCGTAAGACTCTATTTAGCATTGCGAAGTGAAGCTTATAACCCATTAAAATCTAAATAACAATTGATCATCAAACTTAGTCACGCCAGTGTTTGAGAGATGATATCTGTTTGTTCCCAGAGCAGAGGAAGAAAACAAAATGTTAATGTAACTATTTCCATGAATTATATACCACATACTTCAATAATTTGAATTTCTAGGGCATACAAAAATGCAGACTAGTTTATATCAGATTTTATTTTAAGGATGGTAAGTGTTTAAAGGGTTTCTACCACTTGCATATCACATATTTGGTGTTCAGACACTAGCGATCCGCTAGTGTCTGATGTAGCTTACAAGCTAATTATTACATTAATCCGTTCGGCCGATACCTCAAAAAAAGCACTTATATCTTTATGCAAATGAGCCTCTAGGTGCTATGCAGGCGTTTTTCCAGCACCTAGAGGCTCCGTCTACCTTGCAGTTTGCAGCCCAGCGCCTCGCTCCAGCACGCCCATCTCTTACTGTATTCGATCCTCCCCCTGCTTCAGCCTTCAGAAATCCCGCGCCTGCGCCGTTCGTCGCGGCATTCGGAGGCATTCGGCGCAGGCGCAGTCAATGTCTGACCGCTCCGTGCTCAGACATTTCCACTGCGCCTGCGCCGATGACGTCATCGGCGCAGGCGCAGTGGAAATGTCTGAGCGGGGAGCGGTCAGACATTGACTGCGCCTGCGCCGAATGCCTCCGAATGCCGCGACGAACGGCGCAGGCGCGGGATTTCTGAAGGCTGAAGCAGGGGGAGGATCGAATACAGTAAGAGATGGGCGTGCTGGAGCGAGGCGCTGGGCTGCAAACTGCAAGGTAGACGGAGCCTCTAGGTGCTGGAAAAACGCCTGCATAGCACCTAGAGGCTCATTTGCATAAAGATATAAGTGCTTTTTTTGAGGTATCGGCCGAACGGATTAATGTAATAATTAGCTTGTAAGCTACATCAGACACTAGCGGATCGCTAGTGTCTGAACACCAAATATGTGATATGCAAGTGGTAGAAACCCTTTAAACCAGGAGAGCACAACAAAGGTTGTGATAAAACTTATTACGTATTACCACTGGAGATAGTAAATGAACAGTATATGCCAGAAATATAAAGATGCTCATTCCACTTCCAATAATCCCAACTTGTCATCAAAATATAATCCATTTCTCCCCAGTTTGGAACTCCAAGAGGGAAGAGATCATGCTACAATGAAGATAGCAGCACACATACATGACCACCTGTCCACTACATTCACTCCTTTCAGGAGTGCCACACAGGGACAGGAAACTTTCCCCTGTTGTGGCACCAGTGCACCATTTATTTTCTGATTACAGAATTTTGTTTTCTATTTGCTGAACAGGATTATGGGGGCAGCCATCTTGCCAAATCTATTCTTAACAGCATTTAGAAAGCTGTAACAGTAGCCCTCTGTTTGTCTGTTGAGATATGTCGTTTAATTATGCTGAATCCCCGAACGAGGTTTATGGACAAAATAAAGTTGCAAACTGTTAAGTATTAAAAGACATTTCGACTCTCAAAAGGCCAACCGCACAGCCTGATTCTATGGAACTATTTGGGGCAAGAGCCTCGTGTGCGTTCGGTCAGAAACAAGACCTCCAGGAAATTATTTAACCCCCTTCTCTGATCTGGGTGATTTGGGGATATGATGGTCACCTAGATCTTGGCTATCAGGGGATGTCACATTTGTGGGGATATTGTGGATTTTGGGGTACTTTTTAATGCTTTATAGAAAGTTTTGGTTTTACTGCCTGGAGATAATTGGGTTACATACAGTATCTGACCTAATTATCTCCCAGGCAAAGGGGAGGCATTGTGTGGGAATATCCCAGATTGTGTAGTTTTTTCCCATTGGTCTGTGTGTTTGTCACCCAGTTCTCCATCAGGTCCAGAGGGGAGTTCCCCTTGCATGGGGATATAAGGCCAAGTGTGGCACCAATAAAGGCGGATCTTCTTACCCTCAACTCGCAGCCTCCTCTCGTGTTGTAGTGAACAGCTATATCACTACTAGCTCTTGTAACAGCTGCACAGCTAATGGAAATCACAGCTCAGCTTGGAAGTCTCTGGAGCAACTATACAACACCACTCTGACTAGGGGAGAAGGATGTCGCCTTCGGTTGATACTGTTACAAAAGCATTTTACGGAATTGCTTTACAACAGCCACAAAGGCAATTGACACAGTGGACACAAGCTAACCTCATTGACGTCTAGTTACATAGTTACATAGTTAATACAGTTGATAAAAGACATACAGTAAGTCCATCAAGTTCAAACAACAGATAGGTGGAGACGCGAATCCTAGAAGGAAATGAGAATCAGATTTCTACACGTTTTCATAAGCATTAATGTTGTTTACTTTTAAGTATTCATCTAAACCCTTTTTAAAACTGTCCACTGTTCCTGCTGTGACCATGTTCAGAGAAAGTCTATTCCCCAGATTCACAGTTCTTACAGCAAAGAAGTTTTGACACTTCTGGAGACTGAACTTTTTCTTCTCCAGTCGGAGGCAGTGCCCCCTTGTCTTTTTAGGGCATTTTACATGGAACCGTTTTTCTCCATATTTTTTGTATGGCTTTTTTTTTATATATTTGTATAGGTTAATCATGTCCCCATTAGACGTCTCTTCTCAAGACTTAATACATTCAATTATTTTGATCTTTCTTCATAACTAAGACCCTCCATGCCCCTTATCAGTTTAGACGCTCTCCTTTGTACTTTTTCTAGCTGCAGTGCATCCTTTCTATGGACTGGTGCCCAGACCTGAACTGCATATTTCAGATGAGGCTGCACCAACTCTTTGCAAAGTGGTAATATTACATTCCTGCCCCGCGAGTCCATGCCTCGTTTAATTCATAACAATATCCTGGTGGCCTTAAAAGCAGCTGATTGACATTGTATGCTGTTATTTAATCTACCATCACAAGGACACCCAAATTCTTCTCTTTAAGTGACTCTCCCAGTGTTACATCACCTAGGACATATGAAGCACGAAGATTTTTACTACCAAAATGCATAACTTTACATTTAGCCACATTGAACCTCAAGTTGATGCTCAATCACTCAGAGTGTTCAAGTCAGCTTATAGTTTATGGGCATCTTCCATAAACTGTTCAGTACTACATAGCTTAGTGTCATCTGCAAAAATAGAAATGGTGCTATTAATCCTGTCCTCGATATCATTAATAAATAAATAAATTAAATAATAGAGAAACGAGCACTGAACCTTGAGGTACACCACGTATAACCCGGAACCATTCTGAATAGGAATCATTGACCACAACTCTATGGACACGGTCCATCAGCCAGTTTTCAATCCAATCACAGACTATACTTTCCAAGCCTGTAGACCTTACTTTACCTAAATATCTATGAGGGACAGTATCAAAAGCCTTTGCAAAATCTAGAAACACTACATCCACAGCCACCCCTCTGTCCAGGCTACTAATCAACTCCTCATAAAAACAAATCAGGTTAGTATGCCAACTTCTGTCCTTGGTAAACCCATGTTGGTTATCACTTATAATATTATTTACAGTCACATACTCCTGTATATAGTCTCTTAAGATTAAAGAAGAAATCAGTCGGCACTCGACATAGGACTCAGTCTGCACGAGAAGAAAATGCTTCCAGACCATAATGTAATAAATCTCAGCAGACGTTCTCTTCTTATATCAATATGTTTATTTTTATTCCATCAACTCAGAGGAAATAGTATAAGAACGCGTTGTGGCTCATATAGCCTTCATCAGCTCAATGTATAATACATTTTTACACACTTTTATAGCAAAACTGATTAAACACATGGAATGACGTCAGACGCCATGGGCGGCGCTTAAACACAGTCTGCAACTTCCAGTCTGCAAAAATAAATATTCATTTAGTTACATGCATTAACGCTCATGTAAATGAGTAATCTCATAGTCTCTGTTCAACCCCCTGGGCTGCAATGTGCCCAGGGTGTGGATCCAGTAAGCTTCCCTGTAGTGCAACTTATTTTTTATATCACCCCCTCTCCTAGGTCTTTTAACCTGTTCTATCACCTGAAATCGCAGCTGTAAAATCGAGTGGCGAGAATCACGAAAGTGTGCTTGTATAGGAAACAACAAATTGTCGGTCCGTAGCATCGATTTGTGTTTACAAATGCGATCTCTCACAGTTTGCATAGTTTACCCAATATAGATTAAACCACAAGGGCATTTTATTAGATAAATAACATTAGTGGAGTCGCACATGAACTACCCCTGAAGACGGAAGGCCCTACCAGTATACGGATGATGGAAAGTTTTCCCTTTAATAATATGTGAACATTGCGCACAATGTAAGGGTACTTTCACACTTGCGGCAGGACGGATCCGACAGGCTGTTCACCATGTCGGATCCATCCTGAGGCTATTTGGCCGTGCCGCCGGACCGCTGCTCCGTCCCCATTGACTATAATGGGGACGGAGGCGGAGCTACGGCTCAACACGGCGGTGCACGGCGAAAGGCCGCCGGACTAAAATTACTGCATGTCAGGCTTTTTAGTCCGGCGGCTTTCGCCGTGCACCGCTGTGCTGCGCCGGAGCTCTGCCCCATCCCCATTATAGTCAATGGGGACGGAGCGGCGGTCCGGTGGCACGGC
Organism: Bufo gargarizans; assembly: GCF_014858855.1. Lineage (NCBI taxonomy): Eukaryota > Metazoa > Chordata > Amphibia > Anura > Bufonidae > Bufo > Bufo gargarizans. The sequence goes on from NC_058080.1 coordinate 566,584,696, forward strand.
GAAATAGCCGCAGGACGGATCCGACATGGTGAACAGCATGTCGGATCCGTCCTGCCGCAAGTGTGAAAGTAGCCTAAGCAGGGATATGTCACCATCTTCTGATTTATTTATTTATTTTTTGGGGGGATATCAATAGAATGCTCTCTTGTGGAAGAGATTTATCAACAATATAATTTGCATATGGGTGGGGCCACTCGACTCCCTCTGGGCTTCCATGAGCATTTGAATAATGCAGTGGATGGTTTAAAATTTACTATGACCTATGATCAGTTGAAGGGCAGTTTTTTGGACACTGGTGAGTAAAGATGAAGAATGATTTATATATACTGATCTTTTTAGGAAAGAAACTGATAAGAATAGTGTACTGCATTTTGATAGTGCTCATCCTTTACCATTAAAAAAGGTGATTCCGAAATCGCAGATCCAGCGAGTGAGACGTATAGTTTCCAATCCAGAGATACAGGGACAGAGAATAGGTGAAATGGTTGAGAGGTTTAGGGTGAGGGGCTATCCTGAGAAAATTCTTAAGGAGGCAGTGAGTACCCCTGTAAGGGATCAGATAAAAGAGAAAAATCCTAGGATAGTCTTCTCACATAAATTTTAGCCTTTTAATAAGCAGTTGGACTATATTATTTGTAAACATTGGCTGTTGCTAGGGAAATACTATCCACAAGTTGTGGAATTTAACAGCCCTCCATTGATTTGTAACAAATGTAGCAAGACCTACGGGGGGGGGGGGGGTTCAAAGCAGGCTACAGGAGACAGCCACGTAAGGGTTACTATACCACAAGCTCTGGGAGCGATTCAGTGGGATCCCAAGAGTCACACCCTTTTTTCAGGAGCGGCAATGGCCGTTGACCACCAGGAGGAGGAATAGCGCGGGCCGCAAACATCGGCGGCTCTGCGCCAATGGGACCGACTCAACAGATGCAGACACTCTCGCAGGTATGGCCCCCTCTTTGATTATCAACTTATCTTCTAAGATTTTGAGCCCATTCCAGATATAAGTATTGGAGAAAGGTTTATCCTTTTGTCCAGTGGCACAGTTTGACAGTTAGATGGACATTGAATTACACTTGTTCAGAAGGATAAGATTGAAAAGCCATTTTACGGGTTCATCTGCGATACCATCCTCTGAAGACTGTGCAACTGACCAACTGACGGGCCTATTGTGACTGATATGTTCAGGCTGACTGAATTGAATTTGTCAGTAAAAAGTACACTTATGCCACCTAAAAATGCACACCCGGTGGAAACATATGTACAGTTGGTGATGAAAGATATTGAAACACTGATGGACACTATTAAGAAAGGGGAGTTACATGTAACATCAAACGTAACCCCACAGGAGCAACAAGCCATACAATTTTTGATGTTAGATAAGAGTCTAAATATTAAGCCAGCAGACAAAGGGGGATCATTGGTAATAATGGATAAAGGTTAATATGTGAAAGCAGTATTACGTCAGTTGGCAGACACTGATACATATATGAAATTGGATAATTATACTGTGTTCTGTATAAAAGCAAAGATATTGTCTGTTGCACATCATTATAAAACTCTGGGTATAATTGATGAGAAAATGAGTACATTTTTGGCAAACCAATCACCGGTGACTCTGGTGTTATACATACTTCCTAAAGGACATAAGACCTTGGTAAATCCACCGGGACGCCCTATTGTAGCATCAGTGAATTCCGTTTTATCTCCACTGGCAGTGGTATTAGAAAAACTATTGACACCTCTGGTAAGACAGACAACTTCTTTTCTTTTGGATACTTCAGAGTTTTTGAAAATAATAAAAGAATTGGGAAAGATCCCTCAGAATAGCTGGTTGGTCACTATTGATGTGGTCGGTCTCTACAACGCGTTCTTATACTATATCCTCTGAGTTGATGGAATAAAAACAAGCATATTGATATAAAAAGAGAACGTCTGCTGAGATTTACTACATTATAGTCCCTTAAGAGTCATTCAAAAAAAATTCCCGTTAAACTAACTGGTCTATAATTACCTGTGGAGGACCTAGATCCTTTTTTAAATATGGGCACCACATTTGCCTTGCGCCAATCACTTGGCACTGTACCAGTATCTAGAGAATCTTGGAAAATTATAAACAGGGGCACAGCATTGACTGAACGGAGCTCTTTAAGCACTCTTGGGTGTAATCCATCTGGACCCGGAGCCTTGTTCACATTTACCTTATTTATCTTATCTTGGACCATATCTACAGTTTGCCAATTGAGTATATTACTGGATGTACTAACAGCCCCAGCACCACAGATATCAGCTCCATTCTCTTCTTTTGTATATACAGAGCTAAAAACCCATTTAGTAACTCTGCCTTTTCATTATCTTCTGTTATTAACTCCACTTTACCATTATTTAGGGTCCCTACCTGCTCAGACCTTGTTTTTTTGTTGTTTTTTAGCATTTTGGGGGATTTGTTTTGCTCTCTTTTGCCACCTGCTTTTCGTTTTGTATTTTTGGTAATTTTATCTCTTTTTTTACTGATTTTATTAAGCCCTTTGTAAACTTCAAATGCTATAGCTGAGCCCTCAGATTTGTACTTTTATTACCCTTTTTACAGTATCTATAAGTCATGGGGGGGTGGTAATTTTAGCCGTTTATCCTTGTTACCCAAATGAATACATTTTTTACTGCTGTTACTGCTATTACTTAATGTGGATTTAAAGCTATCCCATTTATCCTTAGTATTATTATGTGACTGTAGCTGCTACCAGTCTATGCCCTGAAAAGCTGCCCTCAACCCAGGGAAATTGGCCTTTTTAAAATTCAGTGTCTTTGCTCTGCCTGACAGAGTTTGCTTCTTATAGTTTAGGGGGAATATAATTATATTGTGGACACTATTACCTAGTGTTTCTCGAACAGTTTAATTTTCAACAAGCTCTGCATGTCACGGTGGGGAGTGGGGGAAACCCCCACCGTATATGGGAACTGATAATAGGCCACAAAACAGGGATAGGGAGCAGGTCCCCTCTTATAGCCGCCCTAATCCTGACCCTGATCTCCTGACCGTATGAGCGCCCCCTGAAAGTGGGAGGGCTCATACACTGGAACCTGGATCCTACTGACCCTAACGGTCCCTTGCATAGGGGTCAGAATTAGGAGACAACTGGTTTCTCAAGGAAACAGACAAACCGGAGTCTCCAGCGGCCTAGTAACAGAAGGGAAAAGACTAAATGCAGCAACTGGATGGCAGGTAAGTACACTGTGCAACAACAGAACACTAGCAACAACCAACACTTACCTGCTGCAGCAAAGATGGAAAGATGACACCAAATATCTAACCGGACCTCCATGCAAACACCAGATGCACGGAAGCTCCAGGCATCACAGCATACAGGGTTATGGTTCACCCCTCCACAAACAGTACATATCTAACAACCATGCGGGATAAACCACACCATAGACAAACCACACATGGAACAAACAACTAGACAAACATCAACCCATAAGTGCAGCACCACACGTAACAACTAGGGGGAAGGGTATACATAGGCAAGGAGCTCTATAAAAATATCACATGACCTAACCACTCAGATGAACAAAAAAAATAAAAAATAAAAACTGTGTTAAATAAATCATTTTTTTGTCACCTTACATCACAAAAAGTGTAATAGCAAGCAATCAAAAAGTCATATGCACCCCAAAATAGTGCCAATCAAACCGTCATCTCATCCCACAAAAAATGAGACCCTACCTAAGATAATCGCCCAAAAACTGAAAAAACTATGGATCTCAGACTATGGAGACACTAAAACATGATTTTTTTTTTGTTTCAAAAATGAAATCATTGTGTAAAATTAAAAAATTGTATACATATTAGGTATAGCCGCATCCGTGACAACCTGTCAGATGAATGTTGTAAATAACAAAAAAAACTGTGCCAAAACAGCTATTTCTTGTTATCTTGCCTCACAAAAAGTGTAATATGGAGCAACCAAATATCATATGTAACCTAAACTATTACCAACAAAACTTCCACCCTATCCCGCAGTTTCTAAAATGGGGTCACTTTTATGGAGTTTCTACTCTAGGGGTGCCATTAGGGGGGCTTCAAATAGGACATGGTGTAAAAAGAACTGTCAAACACCGTATGGCATTCCTTTCCTTCTGCGCCCTGCCGTGTGCTTGTACAGCAGTTTACGAACACATATGGGGTGTTTCTGTAAACTAAACAATCAGGGCCATAAATATAGAGTTTTGTTTGGCTGTTCCATTTTAAAAAAAAATATTAAAATGGAAAATCTGCCAAAAAGTTAAATTTTAAAATTGTATCTCTATTTTCCATTAATTCTTGTGAAACACCTAAAGGGTTAACGACGTTTGTAAAATCAGTTTTGAATACCTTGAGGGGTGTAGTTTCTAGAATGGGGTAATTTTTGGGTGGTTTCTATTATGTAAGCCTCACAAAGTGATTTCAGACCTGAACTGGTCCTTAAAAAGTATTTATTTTTATTTATTTTTATGAGAAATTTCAAGATTTGCAAAAAATGGCCTGGTCCTTAACTCCTTGAGGACACAGCCTTATTTCACCTTAAGGACCAGGCCATTTTTTGCAAATCTGACCAGTGTCACTTTAAGTGGTGATAACTTTAAAACGCTTTGACTTATCAATCACATATTGTACTTCATGACACTGGTAAAATAATAAAAAAATAATAATAATATTTATAAAAAAAAATACAACATTTTCCAAATATTTGAAAAAAAAATGCAAATTTCCAAGTTTCAATTTCTCTACTTCTATAATACATAGTAATACTTCCAAAATTAGTTATTGCTTTACATTCCCCATATGTCTACTTCATGCTTGGATTATTTTTGGAATGATATTTTATTTTTTGGGGATGTTACAAGGCTTAGAAGTTTAGAAGCAAATCCAAAACCACATTTTTAGGGACCATTTCAGGTCTGAAGTCAGTTTGGGAGGCTTACATAATAGAAACCACCCAAAAATGACCCCTTTCTAGAAACTACACCTCTCAAGGTATTCAAAACTGATTTTACAAACTTTGTTAACCCTTTAAGTGTTCCACAAGAATTAATGGAAAATAGAGATACAATTTCTAAATTTCCCTTTTTTGACATATTTTCCATTTTAATAAAAAATAATTCAGTTACAAAGCAAGGGTTAACAGCCAAACCAAACTCAATATTTATTGCTCTGATTCTGTAGTTTACAGAAACCCCCTATATGTGGTCGTAAACCGCTGTACGGGCACACGGGAGGGCGCAGAAGGAAAGGAATGCCTTACGGTTTTTGGAATGCAGGTTTTGCTGGACTGCTTTTTTTTTTTACACCATGTTCCAATTGAAGCCCCCCTGATGCACCCCTAGAGTAGAAACTCCATAAAAGTGACCCCATCTAAGAAACTACACCCCTCAAGGTATTCAAAACTGATTTTAGAAAAGGCGTTAACCCTATAGGTGTTCCACAAGAGTTAATGGCAAATGGAGATGAAATTTCAAAATAAATTTTTTTTTTGCAAATTTTCAATTTTTATCCATTTTTCCAATAACAAAGCAAGGATTAACAGCCAAACAAAACTCAATATTTATGGCCCTGATTCTGTAGTTTACAGAAACACCCCATATGTGGTTGTAAACTGCTGTACCGGCACACGGCAGGACGCAGAAGGAAAGGAATGCCATACGGTTTTTGAAAGGCAGATTTTGCTGGACTGTTTTTTTTTGCACCATGTCCCATTTGAAGCCCCCCTGATGCACCCCTAGAGTAGAAACTCCATAAAAGTGACCCCATTTTAGAAACTACGGGATAGGGTGGAAGTTTTGTTGGTACTAGTTTAGGGTACATATGATTTTTGGTTGCTCTATATTACACTTTTTGTGAGGCAAGATAACAAGAAATAGCTGTTTTGGCACCGTTTTAAATTTTTTGTTATTTACCACATTCATCTGACCAGTTACATCATGTGGTATTTTTATATACCAGGTTGTCACGGACGCGGGGATACCTAATATGTATTCTTTTATTTATGTAAGTTTTACACAATGATTTCATTTTTGAAGCAAAAAAAAAAATCATGTTTTAGTGTTTCCATAGTCTGAGAGACATAATTTTTTCAGTTTTTGGGCGATTACCTTGGATAGGGTATGATTTTTGTGGGATGAGATGACGGTTTTATTAACACTATGGGATGCGTGTGACTTTTTGATCGCTTGCTATTACACTTTTTGTGATGAAAAGTGACAAAAAAATGGTTTATTTAGCACAGTTTTTATTTAAATTTTCATCTGAGGGGTTAGGTCATGTGATATTTTTATAGAGTCGGTCGATACGGACACGGCGATACCTAATATGTATACTTTTTTTATTTATGTAAGTTTTACACAATAATATCATTTTTGAAACAAAAAAAAATCGTTTTAGTGTTTCCATGGTCTGAGAGCCATAGTTTTTTCAGTTTTTGGGCGATTATCTTATATTATTAGTAGGGTCTAATTTTTTGCGGGATGAGATTACGGTTTGATTGGCACTATTTTGGGGTGCATATGACTTTTTGATCGCTTGCTATTACACTTTTTGTGATGTAAGGTGACAAAAAATGGTTTATTTAGCAAAGTTTTTTTTTTTTTTTACGGTGTTCATCTGAGGGGTTAAGTCATGTGATATTTTTATAGAGGTCCTTGTCTATGTATACCCTTCCCCCTTGTTGTTACGTGTGGTGCTGCACTTATGGGTTGATGTTTGTCTAGTTGTTTGTTCCATAGAGCCGGTTCCATTGTTTATAGAGCCGGTCGATACGGATGCGGTGATACCTAATATGTATACTCCCCCCCCCTATTTTTTATCAATTTCTTTTAACTTTATTTTGGGGAAAATGAAGTTTTTGTTTATTTTTACTTGAAAATTAAAATTTTTTGGGGGGAAAACTTTATTTTTTCAACTTTTTTCACGTAATTTTTTGTCCCACTTTGGGACTTGAACTTTTGGGGGTCTAATCCTTTACAATGCATTCCAAGACTTCTGTATTGGAATGTATTGGCTGTATGAGTAATACTGTGTGTATTACTCATACAGCTTCCGGCCTGTGAGATCCAGGGGGCTGGATCTCACTGGCTCATCACCGGAAGGCAGCGCGATGCCTTCCTTAGACATCGCGCTGCCTTCCATGCCATCGGGTCCCCCGTACAGCCACATGGGGACCCGATGGCACCGCCCGCCGCCGCCGCAATAGGTAAAAGCCGCAGGTCTGAGTTGACGGGACCCCCTGGGCATTTAGCCGAGGTGCCTGCTCAATGATTTGAGCAGGTACCGGCTTTCGATCACCGCCCGCCGTGCGGCGGTGATCAGAAATACACAGGGCGTACAGGTACGCCCTGTGTCCTTAAGTACCAGGACGCCCTGTGTCCTGAAGAGGTTAAGGTGAAATAAGGCTGTGTCCTTGAGGAGTTAAAAGCTCCTCTAGCTGTCTAACCATTTTTTCCCCCAGGGCAGTTGCACTCTTCCCATTAAGGTGCAGCCTGTCCCTACTGTAGAGCCTGTAATTGACCGATAAGTCAACCAAGTTCTCCATGAACCCAAACCCTGTCTTCCTGCTCCAATTTTGAGCCACTTATTCAACTCCCTAAGCTCCAGTTGTCTCTCTGGTGATGCTTGTGGCACTGGTAGCATTTCTGAAAGCACTACATTGGAAGTCCTGGACTTGAGCTTCCCTCCTAGTTCTCTAAAATCATTTTTAAGGACCTTCCATCTTCCCCAGCCCCACCCAGAAATCTGTCAATCCAATCCGCAACATGCCAAACCTGAGCACTCGGTAGACAACACACTATTTGGCATCCATGCTCTCGTTGACAGGTGACCCTGTCTGTCCTCCTAATAACAGAGTCCCCTACCACCAGCATCAGTCTGACCTTTGCTGCACTCCTTTTCTCATCCTTACAGCAGCAGTCATCCCCCTGGTTGCTAGGAGAAACACCCTGGAGCAGTGTTGCTGGCCCTTGGCTTTCATCCCTAATATCAGCCAAACAGGCATATTTACTAGGGCGTTCCAGCTCAGGACTAGCCTCCCTGGCACTTTTCCCTCTACCCATTTTTCCTACATTAACCCAACTGCTGACCTGATAGTCCTGATCTTGCCCTTTTCCTCCCACCTCCACTTCACTGACCCACCTTCCCTGGGAAAAAATTATGTTCTCCCATAGGAAATGCCCTCAGAAATTTTAGAAGGTTTGGGGGGCCTGGTGTGCCTCGCCACCCACAGTGTCACCGGCTCACATGTATTCTGTAGAGTAAACCCCCTCTGTATGGAATGCAGCTGCATTGTAGTCAGCCAAGACAAGGCTGCTTCGCATCCTGTGGTTTATTTTTCTTCTATTTGTCATCTCAGAGAAACATTTGTGCTGTATGAAATGATATGTTTGTGACTCATCATAGAACTTGTATATGCATTTTTGCTGATGCATGTACTCTATTCATGTACTGTATGTAACATGCCAACCTCAATTGCTTTATTCTAATAAAACAAGTAAAAAAAAAAAAAAGATCTCTGTTATAATACCGCACCTCACATCCCTGCCTGACATCACTATGTCGGGTTAACCCGATACGGTTTTGTCACTACCCAATACGGTTTTGTCACTGGTTACCAAGGCATGATGTCACGCCCTCCCTGGGAGTGCATAAGGTCAGCTTGGCACAGTTTACACAAACACCTCCTGTCCACACGGGAACAGGGAGGCACGGGGAGTGAGAGAGGGTGGTTCACGCTACCTCCGGCATGACACAATACTCTCTCACAACCCTGACAAGCTGAGAGACCCTTTTCACTGCCCCGGTGAAACAGAGCTCTGCCAGCCCGGGAGACTGCCACCAGTTCCTCGTTAGATATAAGCCGTGTCTGTTAACTGTATTATACCAGGTCAGAAACCAACCCCAGGTAGTCTATAACATTATGCTGAAACACGAACGTGGCAATTTTTGATCGAGATACATAACAAGGCAAGATTAATTTATGGATTTAATTGCCTTAAGGGCGCACTAGACACAACACTATGTACGCACAGGTATATATACAAAGGTCAGATGTGCAAATACAGATAATATGGTGCAAACAGAGTTAACAAATAAAAGAGTCGGTTACCAGGTAGATGAGTATTCCTTTAGGTTATGATGATGAATGCTATAGCCACATGTGAGCAGTGACATCAGCAGGTTTTCAACTGTTCCTCCAAACAGATTACATGATCTGACCCCCTTCAGAGAAAGACCATGGCCTCTGCCCTGCACAGGAATTTAACCCTTAGTGAGTCACAGCACTGACTACCCTGGGGAGGAACCCACTCCTCCCACCCTTTGGCTGGTGTCTATAAAATCCAAAAACCCATTATGCATCATAGCTCCTGACCTAAATAAATCCTTCCCGGCATTCTTTCCTCTACCCATGAAATGTTCTGTGTGCCGTTGACTGCAACACAACCCCAAAGCATGATTATTCGACTCCCATGCTTAATGGCTGGAAAGGTGTTTTTTTCATGAAATTCTGTGCCTTTTTTCTCCAATCATACTTTTGCTCATTGTGGCTAAAGAATTCTTTTTTAACCTCATTGGTCATGAGGACTTGTTTCCAAAATGCATCAGGATTGTTGCTTGCAGCGTTCAGCTGTCCGCCTGGCCGTGCGGAGGCGAGCGGATCCGTTCAGACTTACAATGTAAGTCAATGGGAACGGATCCGCTTGAAGATGACACCATATGGCTCAATCTTCAAGCGGATCCGTCCCCCATTGACTTTACATTGAAAGTCTGAACGGATCCGCTCAGGCATCTTGCGCACTTAGAAATTTTTCTAAGTTATTAATGCAGACCGATCCATACTGAACGGAGCCTCCGTCTGCATTAATATGATCGGATCCGTTCAGAACGGATCCGATCAAGCGCTAGTGTGAAAGTAGCCTTAGATGTTATTTTGAAAACTTCTGATATTGAATGTTGTGGTGAGGATACAGGAGACAGTTTTCTTCTGATGACTCTTCCATAAAGGCCATATTTGCGCAAGTGTCTGTCATGAACATACCGAGACATATGGGCGTCCCAGCGACAGTGAATGGCAGGAGATCTGTGAGACTGGCAAGACGTGGTTTGATCTGACAGTATTTCCATGTGGATCACTAGGCGTCTGTATTTTTTCTGGTAATGGCCATACCCCTTGCCTCCAGGTGTTGCTAATATGGTCATTAACCCCTTAAGGACATAGGACGTACCGGTACGCCCTATTTCCCGAGTCCTTAAGGACCCAGGACGTACCGGTACGACCTGACTTAAAATCGGAATTCCGGCTCCGCGGGGGTTAATCGGAACGGGATGCCGGCTGAAATCATTCAGCCGGCATCCCGTAACAACGCAGGGGGGGGTCATTTTACCCCTCCGTATCGGCGATCGCAGAAAACCGCAGGTCAATTCAGACCTGCGGTTTTCTGCGTTTCCGGTCCAGTCGGGTGTCCTGTGACCCGATGAACCGGAAAAAGACTGCGATCGGTGGCGTAATTATACACCACCAATCGCAGTCTGAGGATTTGGAGAGGCGGTGCTGAACACTGCTGTCCAGGGTTCTGATTGGTGCAGGGGAGAGAGGCGCGAGATTCAAACTTCCTGCGCTCCTCTCTCCCCTCCTCTTCCTGTCCAGCACCCTGACCGTGCAGCATCGTCCAGCACCAGCTCCTAATCGGCATCCATCACCCTCCTGCACCCATCGCCACACAGGTAGGTTAGGGTCAGTGAGGGAGAGGCACCGTTAGGCAGAGAAAGAAGGGAAAAGTAAGTTAGGAAAAAAAAAAAAAAGTACTTTTATTCCAAACTTCCATCTATCCATCTAACCCTAACCCACATGCTAGGGATCCTGTGGCCCACCCTAGTACGAGCCGCCCTGGGGTTCGTACTGGTTTCCCGGCCCACCAAATAAGTCCACCGGAGCCCCCTGCCGATGAACTTAGCTGGTGTCCCCCAGTGGACTTTGAGCCTGAGATTCCGGATTTCGCTGGCAATCCTGGAATCCAGATTCCCACAGTGGGGTTTACTGAAATAGACTATTTTAGTTTTTTTTTTCAGTAACCCACTGGTGAATTTGATGGTGGAGCAGACGAATCTGTACGCCCAACAGTTCGTCGCTCAAAACCCAGGCTCAGTTTTGTCTAGACCCGGTGGCTGGACGCCGGTCAGTGCAGCCGAAATGAGGACATTTTGGGGCCTCGTGCTGCATATGGGTCTAGTCCAAAAACCCAGTGTCAGGCAATACTGGAGTGGGGACGTCCTATACCAGACCCCACTGTACAGTATGATCATGACACATCACCGGTTTGAGGCCATCCGGAAATGTCTGCATTATTCCGATAATGCAGCATGTCCACCCCGAGGTGATCCTGCCTATGACTGGCTGTATAAGATACGGCCGGTCATCGATCACTTTGGGGCCACATTTCAGCAGGCCTACGTACCTGGAAGGGAGGTCGCGGTTGATGAGTCTCTCGTTGCGTTCAAGGGGAGACTCAGTTTCCGCCAATATATTCCCACAAAGCGGGCGAGGTATGGCGTGAAGCTATACAAAATTTGTGAGAGTACCTCAGAGTACACTTTTCGTGTGTACGAGGGGCGAGAGTCCCGTATTCAACCCCCAGAATGTCCTCCCACTCTGGGTGTTAGCAGGAAACTCGTGTGGGACCTTATGTACCCACTGCTGGATAATGGTTACCACTTGTACGTGGATAACTTTTATACCAGCATTCCCTTGTTCAGGTCCCTTGCCGCCAGATCCACGTTCGCTTGTGGGACCGTGCAGAAAAATCAATGCGGCCTCCCTGCCTACCCCCTCCAGGTACCTATCCCCAGGGGTGAGACCCGTGCACTTACCAGTGGAAACCTGTTGCTGGTCAGGTATAAGGAAAAGAGGGATGTCCTTATGCTGTCCACAATCCACGGTAACAGCACCACCCCAGTCTCTGTGCGAGGTACCGCGGCAACGGTCCTCAAGCCTGATTATATTGTCGACTACAATCGGTATATGGGAGGAGTTGATCTCTCTGATCAAGTCCTCAAGCCATATAACGCCATGCACAAAACCCAGGCATGGTACAAAAAAGTTGCGGTCTACTTGGTACAGGTTGCCATGTACAACTCTTTTGTACTATCCCAAAGCGCTGGCAGCACAGGGACATTCCTCTAATTCTATGAGGCAGTCCTCAAGGACCTGATCTTTTCGGACCGGGAAAGAGCAGGACGGAGTACCTCGGGAACTGGAGGCGCCCGGATCGTCCCTGGCCAACACTTTCCAGGTGTGGTCCCTCATACTGGAAAGAAGAGACGAACCCAAAAAAAGTGCAGAGTGTGTCAATGTGACACATGCCCCAATCATCCGGTGCTCTGCATTATCGATTGCTTCAGGGAGTATCACACTTCCATGGAGTACAACATTTTTATAATCCCCAACAGTCCACTAGAGAACATAAAACACTATGGCTCTCAGCCTTTGGAGACACGAAAACAAATTTTCTTTCCCCCAAAAATATTAGTTTTAGTGCAGGCATCCTTAAACTGCGGCCCTCCAGATGTTGTAAAACTATAACTCCCAGCAGGGCCCTCCAGATGTTGTAAAACTATAACTCCCAGCAGGGCATGGTGGGAATTGTAGTTTTACAACATCTGGAGGGCCGCAGTTTTAGGATGCCTGCTTAGTGTCTCCAAAGTCTGAGAGCCATACATATTGGGCATCGTCGCGTGCGTAAAAGACGTCGCTATAAAAATAACTTTTGACCAAACGCCTCGGAGGAACGGTGTTAAAAATATAAAATAAAAACTGTGCCAAAACACCCATTTTTGGGCAAAATTTCTATTTGAATCCATTTTGCCGGTAATAAAGCAAGGGTTAACAGCCAAACAAAACTAAATATTTATTGCCCCGATTCTGTAGTTTGCAGAAACACCCCATATGTGGTCGTAAATGGCTATATAGCCGCACGGCAGGGCATAGAACGATGATTTTACATTCCCCATATGTCTACTTCATGTTTGTAGCATTTTGGGAATGATATTTTATTTTTTGGGGATGTTACACGGCTTAGAAGTTTAGAAGCAAATTTTGAAATTTTTCAGAAATCTTCAAAATCCCACTTTTTATGGACCAGTTCAGGTTTGAAGTCATATTGTGAGGCTTAAATAATAGAAACCTCCCAAAAATGACCCCATTCTAGAAACTACACCCCTCAAGGTATTTAAAACAGTTTTTTCAAACTTTATTAACCCTTTAGGTCTTCCACAAGAGTTAATGGCAGATGGAGAAACAATTTAGAAATTTCTATTTTTTGGAAAATTTTCCAATATAATCAATTTTTTCCAGGAGTAAAACAAGGGTTAACTGCCAAACAACACTCAAAATGGGTTGCCCTGATTCTGTAGTTTGCAGAAACACCCCATATGTGGTCGTAAACTACTGTTTGGCCGAACGGTAGCACATAGAAGGAGGGGAACACCATATGGGTTTTAGAAGGCAGATTTTGCAGGACTGGTTTTGTTTATACCATGTCCCATTTGAAGCCCCCTGTTGCACCCCTAGAATAGAAATTTCAAAAAAGTGACTCCATATAAGAAAGTACACCCCTCAAGGTATTCAAAACTGGGTTTACAAACTTTGTTAACCCTTTAGGTGTTCCACAAGAGTTAATGGCAGATGGAGAAACAATTTTGAAATTTAAATTTTTGGGAAAATTTTCAAATATAATCAATTTCTTCCAGGAGTAAAACAAGTGTTAACTGCCAAACAACACTCAAAATGGGTTGCCCTGATTCTGTAGTTTACAAAAACACCCCATATGTGGTCGTAAACTACTGTTTGGCCGAACGGTAGCACATAGAAGGAGGGGAACACCATATGGATTTTGGTAGGCAGATTTTGCAGGACTGGTTTTGTTTATACCATGTCCCATTTGAAGCCCCCTGTTGCACCCCTAGAATAGAAATTTCAAAAAAGTGACTCCATATAAGAAAGTACACCCCTCAAGGTATTCAAAACTGGGTTTACAAACTTTGTTAACCCTTTAGGTGTTCCACAAGAGTTAATGGCAGATGGAGAAACAATTTAGAAATTTCTATTTTTTGGAAAATTTTCCAATATAATCTATTTTTTCCAGGAGTAAAACAAGGGTTAACTGCCAAACAACACTCAAAATGGGTTGCCCTGATTCTGTAGTTTGCAGAAACACCCCATATGTGGTCGTAAACTACTGTTTGGCCGAACGGTAGCACATAGAAGGAGGGGAACACCATATGGGTTGTATAAGGCAGATTTTGCAGGACTGGTTTTGTTTATACCATGTCCCATTTGAAGCCCCCTGTTGCACCCCTAGAATAGAAATTTCAAAAAAGTGACTCCATATAAGAAAGTACACCCCTCAAGGTATTCAAAACTGGGTTTACAAACTTTGTTAACCCTTTAGGTGTTCCACAAGAGTTAATGGCAGATGGAGAAACAATTTTGAAATTTAAATTTTTGGGAAAATTTTCCAATATAATCAATTTCTTCCAGGAGTAAAACAAGTGTTAACTGCCAAACAACACTCAAAATGGGTTGCCCTGATTCTGTAGTTTACAAAAACACCCCATATGTGGTCGTAAACTACTGTTTGGCCGAACGGTAGCACATAGAAGGAGGGGAACACCATATGGATTTTGGTAGGCAGATTTTGCAGGACTGGTTTTGTTTATACCATGTCCCATTTGAAGCCCCCTGTTGCACCCCTAGAATAGAAATTTCAAAAAAGTGACTCCATATAAGAAAGTACACCCCTCAAGGTATTCAAAACTGGGTTTACAAACTTTGTTAACCCTTTAGGTGTTCCACAAGAGTTAATGGCAGATGGAGAAACAATTTTGAAATTTCTATTTTTTTGAAAATTTTCCAATATAAACAATTTTTTCCAGGAGTAAAACAAGGGTTAACTGCCAAACAACACTCAAAATGGGTTGCCCTGATTATGTAGTTTGCAAAAACACCCCATATGTGGTCGTAAACTACTATTTGGCTAAACGGCAGGACATAGAAGAAGGGGAACACCATATGGTTTTTGGAAGGCAGATTTTGCTGGACTGGTTTATTTACACCATGTACCCTTTCAAGCCCCCTGATGCACCCCTAGAGTAGAAACTCCATAAAAGTGACCCCATCTAGGAAACTACGGGATAAGGTGGTTGTTGTTTTGGGACTATTTTTGGGGTAAATTTGATTTTTGGTTGCTCTATATTACTCTTTTTTGAGGCAATGTAACAAAAATATTAAATTCTAAAATTGTTTCTACATTCGCTATTTAGTTTTGTGAAACACCTAAAGGGTTAACATAGTTTGTAAAGTAACTTTTGAATACCTTGAGGGGTGTAGTTTCTTAGATGGGGTCACTTTTTGGGAGTTTCTAGTCTAGGCTACATCAGGGGGGGCTTCTAATGGGACATGGTGTCAAAAAAAAAACTGTCCATCAAAATCTGCCTTCCAGAAACCGTATGGAGTTCCCTGTATGGAGCAGTGTCATGAAGTACAATATGTGACGAAAAAACAATCTCAGAACGGCCTGGGTAAGTCAAAGCGTTTTAAAGTTATGAGCACTTAAAGTGACACTGGTCAGATTTGCAAAAAATGGCCTGGTCCTTAAGTTGAAAATGAGCCTGGTCCTTAAGGGGTTAACCTTCCTTATTTCTAGTTGCTTCTGCCAGAATCCTGTGTGGTTTATATCTTCAGTTTTAGTTGTGGATAGCTGTTGTGTGGATCTCGGCTGAGTTCCTGGTGCTTTCATAGCCCCTTTGAAGTTAAATATTTCCTTTACCTTTTTGTATTTTCTTTGGGTTCTGTGTGTTGCATTTCCCTATTGTTTATATTAGGCCTGTAGGAGACTCCTGTTCATCCTTACTTTTGAAAGAACAGGTAATCTTGTCCCTGCCATTAGTACCAGTGTCCTATAGGGCTAGATAGGACTCCTGCGTAGGAACTCTCCTACCTTTGGGGTCTGTTTATACTGGTAGTGAGTCAGGATTTTGATTAGGGTTTTCACTAGGAGGTGTCCATCTTCCTTACATAGTTCTCAGGCCTGATTGCCCTTCCTTCCTATGATTGGTGTGATGTGGTGTTTCCCTCCCTCATCGAAGCGTGACATTATAAACCGCCATAACAGTCATATTTTGTTTGTTTGTGTGCAGCTATGCATCTTATTGCTGCACTGGCAGGTCAGCTACAAGGACAATCTTTGGAGGTAACTGACCTCTGCACGACTATCTCGTAGATGCAGAGATCACAGGCTGTTGGTCCTGGTGGTAGTGGTGGAGACCAGGCCTACCTGGAGCCTAAAGTTGCCCTCCCGGACAGATTCTCTAGGGGACGTGATAATTTCATTTTGCTTAGAGAGGCGTGCAAACTGTATTTTAGACCACTTCCACATTCATCTGGGGAGGGGAAACAGCGAGTCTGTGTGGTTATTTCCCTGCTTATGGGGGATGCACAGTTATGGGCTTTTTCTCTGCCGATCAGATTGCAGTCTCTGATCGGTACATAAATTTTTCGAAGCTTTGGGCCTTATCTATGATGATCCGGATTGGACCTCTCTAGCTGAAACCAAGCTGTGCAGCCTTCGTCAGGGTGACCGTTCCACTAAAATTTATTGCTCTGAGTTTAGGAGGTGGGCTACAGATACGGAGTGAAATGAGCCTTCCCTCTGTAGCCAGTTTTGTCAAGGGTTATCAGAGAGGCTGAAGGATGCTTTGGCCTTTCATGAAACCCCAGTGTCTCTGGAGGCTGCTATGTCTCTTGCTCTACTCATTGATAGATGCCTGAGAGCGAGATCTAGGGGTCCCCACTCTCAGGACGTACTATCACATGATGTATCTTCCTCTTCTGACATTTTGGGTGAAGCTACTCCTGGGTTTATGTCTGGGGACTAACCTATGCAATTACGGGGAGCTACTCCTGGATCCGCTTTCAGGCATACTGGTTATACAAAGGGAGTGTGCTTTTTTTCTGCGGACAGAAGGGACATTTTATCAGAGTACGTCTATACATTCAATGGCCAAAAGAAAAATAAGGGACATTTAATTCCCATCTGACTCTTGGAGGGGTGAGAGGAGAGTCACAAAATGTGCATTTGACTGGTAGTATCCAATTTCTCCTGACTGCTGAGGTGGCATGAGAGTCAAAAACTGTGGAGATTGAGGTAATTATCGAAAGCGGGGCCAGGGTGAAACTTAGTTCGTCTGTATGCACGGGTTGTCACCGACTGCATTAGAAAAAAAAAATTTGCACCTCTAACTCAGAAGTGTTTATCTCAAGTGGTGCATGATATCAGATTAAGAGTGGGTGGCTTTCATCAAGAATTTATCTCATGTTGTGTTGGAGAGTCCGGTGCTCCGGTGGTTCTGAGTTTACCGTGGTTAAGTAAGCACAATCCAACCATCTATTGGCAAGCTAGACAGATTCTGGATTGGGGTGATTACTGCATTGACAATTAAATGAATACATCTTTTTCTGTCCTAACTACTAAGACATTACCCTATTTAATATTTGATTTTGCCAATATATTTTCTGAGAGTGGATGTCATGATTTACCTCTGCATTGGGAATATGATTGTCCTATCAACCTTGTTCCCGGAGCTAAGTTGCCAAAATCTAGATTGTATAACCTTTCTGGACATAAAAGGCTGGCCATGAAAGAGTATATTGCCAAGAGTTTGGCTAAAGGATCTTCCAAGTCTCCAGTGGCAGCAGGGTTCTTCTTTGTTAAAAAAAAGGACGGAGGTCTTCGGCCATATATGGATTTCCATGAACTCAATCGGATTACTGTCTGTGATCCTTACCCTCTTCCTTTGATTCTTGATTTGTTTAACTAGATTGTTGGTGCCAAGGTAACATAGTAACATAGTACATAAGGCTGAAAAAAGGCATTTGTCCATCCAGTTCGGCCTGTCATCCTGCAAGTTGATCAAGAGGAAGGCAAAAAAAAAGTTTTAAAATTTAAAAACAGGCACTCACCATCTGACAGTTAAAAAATTGATTGTAATTTATTTTGATAAAATATGATAAAGAATAACATTTACCCCTACAGTATTCTGCGATTATTAAGTATTGGAAACAATATTCTGCGATCATAATGTTCTGCGATTATAATATTCTGCGATTATTTGGGCACCCAAATATAAGACATTTGGCCCTTTGAGATCTACATCTTAACCAGAGCAAAATCACCACCTGATTCTGGCTGACGTCACGTTACAGCTGCTATCCTTTGGCGAAGCTTGCAAACATCTCCCACGTGAGACGCCGAGGTTTTTGCTTTACAGAGCCGGAAAATTTGAAAGCCGGTAACAAAAATCAACATACCAAAAGACCAGAAACATTGCAGGAGTGTGTGACACTTGTAAAAAGATCCAGGCCAGAGATCAGTAAACGGAGGGAACAGGTAAGAGACTGTGCGAGGGGGGCGCCCCAGACGACAGTCCTACTATCGATACCTGGCCTCCTAAGTGATTGATTTTATCTTCTTACATCTGGTTTTAGACCTTAAACTTAAGTAACTTTCTATATTGTCACATAAGCAATTTCCTATACTGTCACATAACATCAGTGACAATTACTATTGGGAAGAAATATAGTAATCACAATTTATTTTTTCACAGTTACATATTTGTACTATTTATGTTATAATAGGTTAAGGTATTCATTATTAATTGTGCACAAATAATCATCTGATTATTTCAGATATTATGTTCAGGCACTAAGGGTCACTGTAATAGTTTGATATTTCTGGGATATATTGTTTCAACACTATTGCACAGCTTATATTCCTTTGATTGCAAAGAGCTGAAATCTGAGATTTATTATTGGGTGCCCAAATAATCGCAGAATATTATAATCACAGAACATTATAATCGCAGAGTATTATAATCGATGAATATTGTTTGCAATACTTTATAATTGCAGAATACTGTAGGGGTAAATGTTATTCTTTATCATATTTTATCAAAATAAATTACAATACATTTTTTAACTGTCAGATGGTGAGTGCCTGTTTTTAAATTTTAAAACGGTTCTTTTAATGGGATGATTAGGTGAATCATCAAAAAACAGAGCACCTTAACCATAATTTGGATTTGGGTGAGCCACGGTATATTTGCTTTATAAAAAAAAAAACTGTGAGGTAGAAGCCAATTATCTTCACTTTAGGATAATCAGGATAACTCCCTGGATCAACGACCCCTCTCTAGTAGCTATATTGTGTAATATTATTACACTCCAGAAATACATTCAGGCCCCTCTTGAATTCCTTTATTGTACTCACCATCACCACCTCCTCAGGCAGAAAGTTCCATAGTATCACTGCTTTTACCTTAAGAATCCTCTTCTATGTTTGTGTACAAACCTTCTTTCCTCCAGACGCAGAGGATGTCCCCTCGTCACAGTTACAGTCCTGGGGATAAATAGATGATGGGATAGATCTCTGTACTGACCCCTGATATATTTATACATAGTAATTAGATCTCCCCTCAGTCGTCTTTTTTCTAAAGTGAATAACCCTAATTTTGTTAATCTTTCAGGGTACTGTAGTTGCCCCATTCAAGTTATTACTTTAGTCGCCCTTCTCTGGACCCTCTCCAGCTCTGCTATTTCTGCCTTGTTCACAGGAGCCCAGAACAATACACAGTACTCAATGTGTGGTCTGACTAATGATTTGTAAAGTGGTAAGACTATGTTCTCATCACGGGCATCTATGCCCCTTTTGATGTAACCCATTATCTTATTGGCCTTGGCAGCAGCTGCCTGACACTGGTTTTTGCAGCTTAGTTTGCTGTTTATTAAAATTCCTCGATCCTTTTCCATGTCAGTGTTACCGAGTGTTTTACCATTTAGTATGTTTGGGTGACTTGCATTATTCCTTCCCATGTGCATAACTTTACATTTGTCAGTGTTAAACCTCATCTGCCACTTATCTGCCCAAGCCTCCAGTCTATCCAGATCGCTCTGTAGTAGTATACTGTCCTCTGTCTTGACCAGATTATATGCCCCCCTTAAGGTGTTCTCCAAGTTGGACTTAAGGGGGGCATATAATCTGGTCAAGATCAAAGAAGGGGATTAATGGAAAATGGCTTTTAATACTCCTGAGGGGCACTCTCAGAACCTCGTCATGCCTTTTGGGTTGACCATTTTGTGAATGACATTTTTAATCACCTTGTGGGGAGGTTTGTAGTCATGTATTTGGATGATATTCAAATTTATTCTCCAGATGTGGAGATACATCAGGATCACGTTAGACAGGTGTTACAGATCCTAAGTGTGTTTTTGCTGTACACGAGGTGCAGTTTTTGGGCTACCTGCTGTCATCTTCATGTTTTCAAATGGATCCAGAGAAAGTCCGTACTGTATTATACTGGGATTGACCTGAAAATCTGAAGGCTCTTATGCGGTTTTGGGGGTTCCTCAACTATTACAAAAAATGCATTCAGAAATATTTGACAGGGGGGCGGGACTGGAAGCCGAGCTATGAGGTTTGCTTTTTGCTTAGCTCTGCAGTGGCTTCTTCAATACACGGTCATCCACCCAAATTTAGACCTCAGAGTGAAATCAAACCTCACTGTTTTGATTGGGGATACCTCCAGCTCTTTTTTGAGCTTACTCTCAAGTGGCTACCCTCACCAGGTGTGAATATTCAACTTGGGTCTGCAAACAAGGGAGACCACAGACTAAAGTTGAGACACTCACTTGCCCGCCCTGCCGCGGAGTGTGCTTGCTCTCCGGATCTTAATGCCGGATAATAGAAGCAAGCCACAGAAGAAGCAAGGCCAAAGACAAAAACCAAATACAGCAGCCTCCGCATCTTACCATCCATCGGAGCCGGGCACCATCTTGCTGAGCCGGTGAAGACCGCGGACGACATTGAGGGCCTTCATGTGGCGTTCCACTCCAGGACTTTGTAGGGAGGTCTTGCTCCAGAAGGTACTTGGCTCATGTCTTTGGGGTGAAGAAGGCTTTGTTTCAGTGGAGACAGTGCACTACCTAATAATTATATAACGAGCCGCAACACTCCTCCTCACTTACCCCCCCCCCCCCCTCCACACTCAGCCACTATTTGTCCTCCGGACTGCTTAAACACAAATTTCAAGACCATATAGGCTATGCCTAAATTTTTCTGGACCTCTCTGCATTTAAAAAGAGGTCCCCCTGCTTTAGTACATTAGTGAGCCATCTGACCCAATTTTTTCTGGACTGCATAGCTGTTTGCCTTCCTTTCATTGAATTTATTCCACTTCTCTGCATATATGTTGCCCTTGCCATTATGCCACACTGAATCACAAGCAACAGGCGATGTAAAAACTGTCTTCCTTTAACCTCCAATGCTGTGTACAGACAAGTATATAATGTAAATTTCACTCCTGTTAAGGGATAGTTATAAACTAATCTCAGGAGCACAATCTTACGCACATATGGTGAAAGTGGGTAGATACAGGGGCTTCACCCAAGACTCGCAAAAATCCACTAAGAATCCTCCTCTATCGCAGTCTGACCTAGATAAGTTATGAAGAAGTCACAAACGCATATGGGGGCCCCGTCCTCAACCTCCAAAAGTTCAGTAGCAAGACAGACTCCGGCTATCACAGAGAGGGAGAGTGATGAGGAAGATGCCACTGACATGTCAGCAGACCTCCCAATATCCAGGTCTTTCATTTCTCAGGCGCTGTCGAAAGCCCTCAATCCTGTCCTGGAGGAACTAACAGAAATTAAAAGAGAGATGAGACAGATAGGCCATAGAGAGGAAGCTCTAGAGTCGACTCAAGCTGCCATAACAAGTTATGCAAAACAAGCTACAGACACGCTAGCCACTTACCAGCAACATATCAACCATCTATATGGTAGTATACACAAGGTAGAATGCTGAGCCAAAATTAGAAAGAGGTCCCCAAACTAATGCAAGGATTCCACACACAAAATAAAATGCGCCTAAAATGATAAAGCAGCACTCATCAACTCTTGTACCAAACTGAGCTCTGTCTTTTGTTGGTAAATTGGTCTGTTTACATTGCATTTATTTTACCCCAACTCAAACCCTTTTCATCTACATGTATTTGCATAGTTGAGAAAATTTCAATTCTTCAACCATGTAAGGCTACTTTCACACCTGCAGCACAGCCTGCCGGACGCAAACCTCAGAGTGCAGCGGTTTCTGTCCGGCCGATTCTCAGAATATTTGTTAGATTGCGGCTGGATCATTCCAGTGAAAGTAGCCTAACAAGCTTTGCCATACCATAGATTAATATGTGTAATTAAGTGGTAATCCATCCATCAGTCTAGTAGTTCCATATACGTAGCAAGGTATAGCATGCATTTTATGTGGGCCATCCAACAATTACCAGCGCTTATGGGGCAACAAGTCTTTCGGCCCCTCAACAGTCTAGGTATATAGCCCTAGAGAGAAGGGCAGCTTTTCACCCACTCCACTCATGTTCCAGTGCTGCCTGTATACTAGATATGTTATGTCACACGCAACTCGCCGGTATGGATTGCAGACAAGTATTTTAGATTGATAGAGCGGATGCTTAATGATCTATTATGGGGGAGGAAGCGTGTGAGATTGAAGGTACTCTATTTTGCCATGCCCTATAATCGGGGAGGTCTCAACCTCCCCTATTTTAGGGGTTACTTTGTGGCTTCCCAACTCTGTTTTTTTAACGACTGGGAAAACAGCCACTTCTGTAGCAAAGTGGTCAAAGACTCAGGTTTCCCAGACTTTTTTACGGTTCTGGAGTCTGACTACTTACTAAATCCACAGATTGGGCACATACTCTTCTGCAGAATGGTTACAAAGATTTGGCTGGTTATAAGGAGTTGGTGTGGAGTTAAGGCATCACTTATTTGTACCCCACTGTGGCATAACTCAAAGCTCCTGAACTTAAATAATTTAAGCTGCCGCCAGTATTGGAGGACCAAGAATGTTCAGTATCTACACCAGGTGGTTAGTGGTGGACAAATTTTGCCCCTGGCGGAGTTAAGGCAAAGGGCAAATTTGAATGAGGTGGCTTGGTATGCATATTTTCTATTGAGGAAAGCACTTTCTACTACTTTGAATAGTCACCTTTTTTTTATAGACACTCCTGAATTTTTACATGATTTAATGTGCAAGAAAGTTGTCACGAGAATTAAAGTATCACACTGTTATAGACACTTAATGAAATTTTTTTTGGGGGATGTTCTTTCTCCAGGACAGAGATCCTGGTCTTCTTTACTCTCAGAGGCGGGTCCTCCCGACTGGGAGAATATAGGGGAAAGTTTAAAACTTGTTTCACATCATTTTAATCATACTGTCGTACAATTTAATATTTTGCATAAAATATACGTGACACCTATATGGTTATATAGGAGAGGACTTAGGATCACCTCTGACTGCCCACGCTGTGGTGATTCCGAGGCAGATCATTTACATCTGTTTTGGGACTGCCCAATGGTGAGCAGTTATTGGAGATCGGTCCAAACTAACCTGGTTCGTAAACTTAGCATTGTTGTTCCTCTATCTCCCCGGATATGGGTCCTGGGAGACCTATCGGAGGTTAATTGTCATCCTATAAAACGGCAACTGCTGATTAAGGTGATATTTTTGGCTAGGCTCCTTATTTCTAGACTATGGTTTTGCTCCTCCGCTCCAGATTGTAATAACTGGTTGGGTCTGGTCGAGAAAGTGAAAAGCTTCGAGAGGATTTTGTATAAACAAAGAGGATCCTACCAAAAGTAGGGCAATCTCTGGAAAGACTGGGACACGGCTTAATTAATTAATCAATTTTTTATTTTATTTTTTGCTACAAGGTGGGGAGGGCAGGGGGGTTTGTGGGGGGGGGTTGGGCAAGACCTTATTAGTCCGGGCTGTTCTATATGAATTGTAATTGGTTGAAGAATGGGGATCTATGCTTTATTATTGGAGTGTCTCCAGCAATGCTGGGGGATGGCGGGATCTCCCGGCATTAAATAATGGTAAAATCTTTGATTTATTTAAAATACTGTGTGGTGTATGGGCGGGGGTCTGGGACTCGGGACCTCGGGGGGCCCGGGCACCGGGCGCGAGCCGAGATGCGGCTCTTCCTTTCAGACATGATGGTAGACTGCGCGCTAGCAGAGATACGACACGTGTGGTATGGGTGCTACTAGGTGTTCTCCCAATGGGACAGTGCCGGTTTCTGGCTGTGTTCTTGTCTATACCTTTTTCAAATGCCGGTGACTGTCGAGTGATACTCAATATGAGTCCCTTGGCTATGAGACATTAACGTGAAGATATTTGAGGCACGGTTAAACAGGGCATCAATACCTAATTTTAATCATATGGGGATGAGGCAGTAAAACATGCGAGTGGTTTTTCCACTATTGTGCTAGAAGACTGCTGGACCCCCTTGTTTGCTCTATGAAATGCTTGCGATCAAAGATCGCGTAAGCCCGCTACGTATGGTATGTGAGTACTAGTTGATTGCTCACACGGGTGTTGGTCCTGCCGGTTGTGCTCACCCATGTTTGGGGGAGGGTGTGCGGGGCACGCGCTCGTTGCCTGGTGGCCGTCTGGGCTGCGGGCCTCCGATCTCTGCCCGTTAGCTATAGAATATTATGTTAAGTGAGATGCTTTGGGTGTCTGCTTTATTGGGTTGCGGATGCCGGGTGATTCCCGCTTTTTTCCCCAGTAAGTGAGATCCCCATTCGAGTTTTACTGTCTTCATAATCATGGACATTTGTATGAAATTATTGTCAATTATTCTTACAAACTAGAAACTGACGGACTTACGGTTTTTACGGTATTGCAAATGAGATATGGATATGTATTTTTTTGTATTATAATCAATAAAATATATTAAAAAAAAAAAAAAAAAGATATGTTATGTCACCCTACTAAAGCTAATATAAACTGTGTCCTGTTAATAAAATAGAAAATGCTTTACACCCCCATTCAATAAAAAATCAGATACATAATGAATCTGCCATGTATGCTGACTGCTGGATGATCACGTCAGTATTCAACCACGATGCATGAGTGAAATTCTTATTTTTATGACATTAGAAATGTTTCCAGATGCTTTGCTATTATATTAAAATATTCTTCTGGTCTGACCTGAATTTTATTAATATTATAGGCAAGGAAAGGTAGTATCTTCCTACTATGTCTGTTATTATACCTTATCGTCATAATCTGTTTCAGGACCATAACCAATGCTTAAATATACAGTGCATAGCTTTATTGAAGAACGCTGACATTGCTGGAGGCTTTAGTTATTATTATTATTGGATAAGCAGCACAGACTCCTCTGAACTCACAAGTAGCTAGACAGGCAGATGCTTCTTACACTCAACTTTTCCATTTGATATTTAGCATCAAGAATAAGCCCAGGCCAGTTTTAAGTTGCCAATTTAGCTGCGATTAAGGTCGCACAAGTAACATGTTGCTTATACATAAGATTGGATTATGCAAGAGCAGATGTGACCATGTATTTGCAGCAGCAGCATATAAAGTAATACATCAGGAAATTATGCCATGTAAGAAAATGAGATATTTGTTTCAATAGATCCTTTTTAGCAAAGTTACTTATACGTGAACAAGTAATGTATAGCATCAAATACAGTGTGTGGGTGGTAAATTGCCATAGAAACTGACTTGAGTTGGTTTAATGAGTTAACAAAATGCACAAGTTAGTTTCTTTAAAAACATTCAGTCCATTAATATTAAAATATGGAGCTCATGCTGAGTTTTTCATCATGAAAGCGTGGAAAGAATACTAACAAACAATTAAAAAAGATACATAAAGGATTTTATAGAGGACATCATAGAACTCCAGCTGGTTATAACTTTGCAGCCACACCTTCCATGACTTCATTGCTTTTTTATTGTCCTGTAAGTCTCTACCATTTGGCACTATTAGTGCTGTTGGGTTCACCTCAAGAGGCTAATATGGGAGTTAAGAATGATTCTAACAGTTGAGACATGAGACTGGCAATGTACATCAGTCACGTTTAGCTGCTGATCTTGCCATTGCTGTTGAAATGCCCATGAGATCATTATGATTGATATATTTGTCATAAAGAAGTAAAGGGGTTTTCTCATGAATAATATTCTACAGTTTTCAAACCAGCACCTGGATCTGAATACTTTTGTAATTGTATGTAATTAAAAATGTATGATAGCTACTGAGTTATTCAATGAAATCTTTCTGCATAGCACCACCTGCTGTTAGCTCTTTTTCAAATTTCTGTCTTATTCACTGAGATGGAAACACATGCTCAGGTCCATCCTTCAACTGTCACCAGCTATAGCAGACAGGACATGCCCTCTGACAAAAGACACACCACCTTTGCTGTCAGCTTGAAATAAATGTAGAACAATTGGAGCAAATAATGGGGCGCTCTTTGGTTTCATGTGAGTTACAGGGCTGATTCTAACTTTGTTAGAAAGAGGTTGTCATGTACTAGGTTACCTCTGATTTTCATTTTTTATATTAATCATGGGGTAACCACTTTAAGGGGTTAAATCAGTGGAGTGTCTGATATAAAAATATATATCTTCAGATGAGAGATGAGCAAACCTGTCGAGATTCAGTTTGGTTCCAATTCGCCACATTTTTTAAAAAGCTTGGTTCGGACCCTAACCGATTTGGGCCAAACAAAATTGGTTCCAATTGCCTTGAAAATTGGTATACACTGCCTGCCCCAAAAAAAAATAAAAAAAAAAGTTGCCACCTGGATTTAACTAAGCAAATAGTTATGAGCCTCCTATTGCATAATTACTGCATGGGCGATTATCATTTTTCAGCTAGCAACAAGTTATTTAACCCCAACTGGTGAAATGAGTTGCTTCTTATTTCTCGAAAGACACATC
This sequence comes from Bufo gargarizans, assembly GCF_014858855.1. Taxonomy (NCBI): domain Eukaryota; kingdom Metazoa; phylum Chordata; class Amphibia; order Anura; family Bufonidae; genus Bufo; species Bufo gargarizans. The sequence goes on from NC_058080.1 coordinate 566,611,594, forward strand.
TCGTGGTTGTGGAAAAGATGTTAGTCTGTTTGAGAAGGGTCAAATCATTGGCATGCATGAAGCAGAGAAAACATCTAAGGAGATTGCAGAAACGACTAAAATTGGGTTAAGAACTGTCCAATGCATTATTAAAAACTGGAAGGATAGTGGGGACCCATCGTATCCAAGGAAGAAATGTGGTGGGAAAAAATCCTGAGTGATCGTGATCGGCGATCACTTAAACGTTTGGTGCAATCAAATCGAAGAAAAACAACAGTAGAACTCAGGGCTATGTTTAATAGTGAAAGTAAGAGCATTTCCACATGCACAATGCGAAGGGAACTCAAGGCATTGGGACTGAACAGCTGTGTAGCCATAAGAAAAGCACTAATCAGTGAGGAAACCACAAAAAAAGGCTTCAATTTGCTAGGGAGCATAAAGATTGGACTCTGGAGCAATGGAAGAAGGTCATATGGTCTGACGAGTTAAGATTTACCCTGTTCCAGAGTGATGGGCGCATCAGGGTAAGAAGAGAGGCAGATGAAGTGATGCACCCATCATGCCTAGTGCCTAGTATACAAGCCTGTGGGGGCAGTGCTATGATCTGTGGTTGCTGCAGTTGGTCAGGTCTAGGTTCAGCAACAGTATGTGCTCCAAGAATGAGGTCAGCTGACCACCTGAACATACTGAATATCCAGGTTATTCCATCAATGTATTTTTTCTTCCCTGACGGCACGGGCATATTCCAAGATGACAATGCCAGGATTCATCGTGCTCAAATTGGTTCAGGGGGCATGAGACATCATTTTCCTACATGGATTGGCCACCGCAGAGTCCAGACCTTAACCCCATTGAGAATCTTTGTGATGTGCTGAAGAAGGCTTAACGCAGCAGTCAGACTCCACCATCATCAATGCAAATGTATGCAACACTGGATGGAAATAAATCTTGTGACATTGCAGAAGCTTATCGAAACAATGCCACAGCGAATGAGTGTTGTAATCAAAGCTAAAGGCGGTCCAATGAAATATTAGTAGTTTATAACACCAGCTAGTCCTCTAGGATTTTTATGAAAACATGTGTATCTCTTTTTGGTAATTTTTTTTATGATTTTTTTCTTTTCTCTCCCCCCATCCCTAAGCTCTTAAACCAGTGATGAAGGAGCTTTCAGCTTTCTTCTGGTCACCATTTTAGAGACTGTATTTGTGCTTACATTTCTTAGTGCCTGCCGATTTGAATGACTTAACAAAAAAGTAGAAGTTAGTAGCCTTATGTTTGAATGTACATGCTGGCAGTTTGCCAATTAGCCATTATGAATTATGTAAAGTATGGCTTCAGCATTAACTAATTAAAAGTGGAATTTGGATGTGTGTTAACAAATTAGGGTGATATTTTGAGAAATTAGACCTGTTATAGCCTGTCAGAAGATGTATAAATAGGGGCTTGACCCACCTATAGTGGGAATCTTGCTGTCTTTTGAGCTCCTTAGTTCCTCCATTTAAACATTCTTTCACAGCAGAAAAGGCCTGTAATGCCGCATCAGACCAGACAGAAATATCCGCACCCTTCCTAGTCATGTCTGTTAAAGGTTTAACCACCGATGAATAGTTCAAGATAAATTTACGGTAGTAGTTGGTAAACCCCAAAAACCGCATAAGCGCTTTCAGATTTTCGGGTCAATCCCAGTCCAACACGGCACGGACCTTCTCGGGATCCATAGGAAAACCTGTGGATGAGAGCAGGTAACCCAGAAATTGCACTTCCTGTACAGCAAATACACACTTTTCCATCTTAGCATACAACTTATTCTCTCTTAGGATCTGTAACACCTGTCTCACATGATCCTGTGAGACAGGTATACAACGACAAACCTCCCCACCAGATGATGAAAGATGTAATTGACAAAGTGTTGAAAAACCGCAGGAGCATTGGTTAACCCAAAGGGCATGACCGGGTTTTCAAAATGACCCTCAGGGGTATTAAATGCGGTCTTGCACTCATCCCCCTCCTTGATCCTTACCAGATTATTTGCCCCCCTCAGATCCAACTAAGAGAACACCTTTGCACCAACAATCTGACTAAACAAATCCGGAATCAAAGGAAGGGGGTAAAGATCACAGACGGTAATACGATTGAGCTCATGGAAGTCCAGGCATGGTCTCAGGGTACCATCTTTTTTCTTTGCAAAGAAAAACCCAGCAGCCACTGGGGACTTGGATGGTCTAATATGTCCCTTTGCCAAAGTCTCGGTAATATTCTCTCGCATGGCCTTTCTTTCGGGTTCCTAAAGATTATACAACCGAGATTTAGGCAATTTAGCTCCGGGAATAAGATTGACGGGACAGTCATACTCCCGATGTAGAGGCAACTCCTGATTACCACTCTCAGAAAACACATCAGAAAATTCAGAAATGAATGAGGGTACAGTTTTAGTGGTCACCATAGAGAATGATGCATTAAGACAGTTGTCCATGCAAAAAAATCACCCCAATCGAGAATCTGTCTCGCTTGCTAGTCGATGTTAGGGTTATGTTTGGTTAACCATGGTAAGCCCAACACCAACGGAGCAGGCAGACCTTCCAATACATAACAGGAGATAGATTCCTGATGCAAATCACCCACTCTTAAATGAATGTCATTCACTACCTGCGACAGGCATTTTTGGGTGAGAGGTGCTGAGTCAATTGCAAAGACAGAAATACTTTTCGGAGAGCAGGATCGTTCCACTCAGTATCGGTAGCCCATCTCCTAAATTCAGAGCAATAGGTCTCCGCGGAACGATCTCCCTGCCGCAAACTCCGTAACTTGGTCTCGGCCTGAGAGATCTGATCCGGGTCAGCGTAGAGGAGACCCAAGGCTCGGAAGAATTCATCTACCGACCGGAGGGACAGTGATCCAGTCGGCAGAGAAAAAGCCCAAGATTGGGCGGCCTCTTTAAGCAATGCAATATTCATACCCACACGTTGACACTCATCCTCAGAAGAGTATGCTTAAAGTATAATTTACATGACTTCCTGAACTGGATGAAATTGTCACTACCCCGGGAAAACCTGTCCGGGAGAGCCACCTTCGGTTCAGGACAGGCCTGGGACCCACCACCCGAACCAGCAGCCTGTGGACTCTGAATCTGCAAGACAGTTGCGGAGGTCTGCTACCTCCAAAGTCAGATTCTGCATCTGTTCAACCAGTGCAGATATAGTATCCATAGCTGCACAGATCAGAACAAAAATGGTGGTATTGGCTTGGGATAATGTCATGGATGTAGTAGGGGAGAACACCAAAAGACAATTAAGAAGGAAGGGGAAAGGCACTAGGCATCACCGCTAGGGAAGGAAAAGGGTCACCACCTATAAAACCCTGCTCCTGGCCCTAACTCCTATCCGTATGGGCACCTCTTGATGGTAGAGATACCCATACACAGGAACCTAAAAAACCCTGGTGACCCTCAGATGCCCTAAAGATAATGACAGGGCGAGACCACCTGTTCCTTCCCTGGTGAAGGAACTAGTGTCTCACTGAGGCCTAGTAAACAACCGGGGGGGGGGGGGGGGGCGAGGGAATACAAAACACGACAAGCGGAACACTTAACTTCAGAGGATGAAGGATGAACAGGACTTCAAGACGAACCACACTCCAGCTCTTCCAAGACCAAATGAAGCTATCCCAAGCAAGGAGTGATGGGAAAAGTCAGACTAAATAGGGCAAGGTAAAGGTCACATGATCCAACAGGAGGTGTGGACATACCAGCAACACACAGACAAAGTGAAACCAAACGAGGCTGTCAGATCACTAATGCGTAGATATTCTTTCAGACTGTCACGGTGGTATTTTGGATTTGGAAAAGCTGCCGCTTTGTTGACTCTAGATAATTTCTGCCTGTTCGCACTTCTCTGTGGTGTCCACCATCCATTTGGATATCTTCTCTATCAACTTTCGATGTTCTTTTCTGAGCCTACCATGTTGATCACGGTTATTGGCGAATCAGGGTTCCACGCCGGAGAGGGAGAGTGAGAAAGAGACCACATCCAAGGGATGTAAAAGAATTAAATATTTTTTTGATCGAGCGGAAATATGGTAAAAGTAATTAAAGTGTAAATGTGGGACAAATTATTGAAGCGCAAATGTGGGACATATTATTAAAGCGCAAATGTGGGACAAATTATTGAAGTGCAAATGTGGGACAAATTATTAAAGCGCAAATGTGGGACAAATTATTAAAGCACTAATGTGGGACAACTTGTTAAAGTTTAAGCATTGAATGAAAGGAGGTGGCGCGCATCAAATAAGGAAGAATTTCTGAAATGTTATTCCCTGTCAACTATGGGTTTATTCAAGTACAACATTGTCAAATGTCAACCCAAGAATATAACAGAAAAATTTGTGAAATTTATTAACCTGTCTACTTGGCATAGCAGTGGTCTATGACAGAAAAAAATTGTTTCATGTCAACCAAAAATGTAAAAGAAAAATTTGTGATTTTTTTGTTTTTACCTGTCTACTAGGTATAGCAGTGGTATATTACAGACAAAAATTGGTGAATTTCACCCAAAAATAAAACAGACAAATTAGTGAAATGACATAAAATAAAATAAAATACCCATAAATAAAAAAAATTAATCTTGATTTATGAGGTGGAGGTCCATATGGAGTAGAAATTTGAGGAGGCGGTAGATGTGGCAGTGTAGGTGGAAGCGGTGGTGGAAGAGGACGAGGTAGCCAACACTGTTTTTTGGTTTTTTTTATTTTTTTTTATTTAAATATATTTTATTAGTTTATAATGCAAAAATTCATATCCATATTACAATTATAATATTATAAAATCCTACAGTCCGTGAAATTAGTAATTTGCAACATGATTAAGAACAATTTCATACAAGTATCCATGCTTATGGAGACAACAAGAGTACAAATGGAGATCTCACTTGCTGGGGGAAATGCGGGATACGTCCGTCATCCACAGCCTAATAAGGCAAAACAAACACACAAAACATCCCACTTGACATATTGTTGTCTATACAGGGGAAAAAAGGTCAGGGGCCCGCAGCCCGGGGCGGCCTCCGGGGAGAGAGCACGTGCCCCGCGCTCTCTCCCCCGATCATGGGCAAGAAATTGACAGGATTGACAGCCATATCACCATTCATCCGATACTCACATTAACCATACGTAGCGGGCCTACTGCAATCTTTGATCGCAAGAATTTCATAAAACAAGTTTGGGGGTCCAGCAGTCTTCTATCACAGTGGAAAAGAAAACTCTTACATATTTTGCTGCCTCATCCCCATGTAATTAATTTAGAAGTTTAATGCCCGACTTAACCGTACCACACATGTATCCACCTTAGTGTCTCACATATAAAGGGACTCAACTTGAGTATCACTCGGTGATCACCGGCATTTAGGGAAGATGTAAACATCAGCACTACTTAAAACCGGCTCTGTCCCGCTGAGAAAACACCTCTTGGTGCCCATACAACGTGTGTCATATCACTGCCTGAAGTCGAGCCGCATGTCTGACAGAGAGAGCCGCGTCCCAGGGCACACCCAGTCGCCGGACTGCCCAATATCCCGGGCTCCGGGTCCCCACCCATAACCGGCACGGTAGTGTGGTTCAATTAAAAATTTTAATCATAGTTTAATGCCGGAAGGTACCGCCATCCCCCAGCATTCCTAGAGATACTCCAGTACCCAAATGCAGCTTCACCTCCTTAACTATTTATGATTCATATAGAAGGGGCCGGACTAATAGGATCATCCCCAGCCCACCCCGCCAGACCCCCCCCCACACACCCTGCAGGAAAAAAAAAAAAGAAAAAAAAAATTTAAAATAAATAAAAATAACCCAAATTAATTATTTAGGCTTGTCCCAGTCTGCCCACAATTTGCCCCACTTTAGATAGGATCCTCTTTGTTTATACAAAATCCTCTCATAACTTTTCACTTTCTCAACCAAGCTTAACCAGTGGTTGCAGTCTGGAGCAGAAGAGCAAAACCATAATCTGGAAATGAGAAGCCTGGCCAAAAACATTACCTTGATCAATAGTTGGCGTTTTATAGGCTGGTAATTAACCTCTGATAAATCTCCCAGGACCCATATCCTGGGGGACAAAGGAACAACAATATTGAGTTTACGAGCCAAATTAATTTGGACCGATCTCCAATAGCTGCTCACCATTGGGCAGTCCCAAAACAAATGTAAATGATCTGCCTCGGAATCGCCACAGCGTGGGCAATCAGAGGAGGCTCTAAGTCCTCTCCTATATAACCACCTAGGTGTCACATATATTTTGTGCAAAATATTAAATTGTACAACAGTGTGATTAAGGTTGTGTGAAACGGATTTTAAACTTTCCCCTATATTCTCCCAATCTGGGGGACCCATCTCTAAAAGTACAGAAGACCAGGATCTTTGTCCTGGAGAAAGAACACCCAAAAAAAATTCTTTCATTAAGTGTCTATAACAATGTGATATTTTAATTCTCGTGACAGTTTTTTTACAGAATAAATCATGTAAGAATTGCGGAGTATCTATAGAAAAAAGGTGACTATTCAAAGTAGTAGAGAGCGCTGACCTCAGTTGAAAGTATGCATACCAAGCCACCTCACCCAGGTTTGATCTTTGCCTTAGCTCCGTCAGAGACAGGGTTTGTCCGCCGCTGACCACCTGATATAAGTACTGAACATTCTTAGTCCTCCAATACTGGCAACAACGCAAGTCCCCTAACTCCAGGAGCTTTGAGTTATGCCATAGTGGAGTACAAATAAGTGATGCCTTGACTCCACACCAGCTCCTTATAACTAACCACGTCTTTATAGCCATTCTGCAAAAAAGTGTGTACCCAGTCTGTGGGTTTGCTAAATAATCGGACTCCAATACAGTAAAAAAATCCGAAAAACCTGAGTCTTTCACCACTCTGTTGCAGAAATGGCTACTTTCCCAATCATTAAAAAAACAAAGTTGAGAGGCCACAAAATAGCCCTTAAAATAAGGGAGGTTAAGACCTCCCTGATTATAGGGCATAGAAAAATAGAGTGCCTTCAGTCTCACGCGCTTCCTCCCCCATAATAGATCATTAATCATCCGCTCTATCAATCTAAAATACTTGTCCGTGATCCATACAGGCGAGTTGCGCAGGACGTAAAGAACCTGGGGCAGCACTACCATTTTTATTAGAGAGATTCTATCCACTCTTGCGGGCAGGATTTTTTGCCATATCTTAATTTTGAGCCTCAGCTTTTTCAAAAGGGGAATCAAATTGAGTTGTAAGAATTCCTGAGGTTCGGCAGAGACTGAAATCCCCAGGTATTTTATTGAATCGGAAATTGTTAGCTGGTTGTCCCAGTCGCCTCGCAGCTCATCTATAGGGAGGAGAACAGTCTTCTCCCAATTAATCTGCAAACCAGACGGAGCAGAAAAAGAACCCACCAAATCCATTATTCGAGGGAGAGTGGTTTCTGTATGATGGACAAAAACCAAGATGTCGTCTGCATAGAGGGATACACGATCATGCTTTCCCATTACACCAAAGCCGGACACCTGCAAGTCTTGCCTAATGCTAACTGCTAAGGGTTCAATATAAATGTTAAACAAGTCACGTTTCGCTCTCCCCCTGCATGCCTCCTCCCCTCCAAGCTCCCGGCTCCGTCTGATCCAGGGCGCTGACTGAGCGCCGACCGCCCCCAGCGTGCTGCCATGCTCCAGTGCCGTTAGCGGTCCTGAGTGCAGAGGGCCCTGCGATCTATTTACCGATCTGGCTGCTGGTTGTTGGCTCCTGTTGCTCCTCTCTGGCCTCTGGTTCCTGACGCTGGTCTCCTCTTCTGTGCTCCGTGTTTCTCCGGATCGTCCGTCTCCCTTCTCTGCTGCCTTCTCTCCTCTGCGGTGTGGCGTGTGTCCGGATCGGCGCTCTCTGCTCAGCTGTTCACCAGCCCCGTGGTTCGCTTGCTGCTGGCGCCCCCTGCTGGTGATCGGTGGGATTTTTTCATTTTTCTTCACCTGAAAACCGTTGCCTGCAGTTTCCTCCTCCCTGAAGTGGCCATTTGTTATCTGGATCTTTTGTCATCCTGAGGACCCTCGTCTCCCTCGTCGGTCCACGTGAGAAACTAACTATCGTGGCTTTATTGTTACTATATTAAGTTTTCCGGCTGCACAGAGCTGAAATCTGGTGTTCCCCTTCCCTGTGTGGTGGTGGAGAGGGAGGGTTAAAGGGGCGAATAGAGGGACAAGAGTAGAAAGGAAAGGGCCAATAAAGAGAAGTAAAAAGGGAGGAATAGGAGCAGAGGGGAAAGAAGTAAAGGGGACATAAAGAAGAGTGTAAATTAAAGCAGGGGAAAAAAGGAAAAGGAAGGAAAAAAAAAAAAAAAAAGAGAAGGAAAAAAGAATGGCCCCAAAACGACGGTCGATTGACTCTACTGTAACAAAGCTGGGCTCCAAGACCCCAGAGAATAAAATTGATAAGTTCTTGAAGTCGCCCTTCCTAAATGAAAAGAACTTAGCCAAAACAAAGTCCTCTGCTAATCTGAAAAAATCTGCAAAAACTCCCCAAACCGACGAATTTTCTGAGGACGGTTTAGTGGAGGTAGATCAGGAAGCAGGGGGGGAGGACCTATCCGCTCAGATGCGAACTGAACATGACCCTTTTGTTCTGGATAAAATTCTCTCGGCCGTAGAGCATAATGGCACTCTAGTGCAGGAGATGTCTATCCAATTAGGGTCTGTACAGAGTGACATTTCTGTAATAAGAGAGAACCTGGTAAAGATCCGCCAGCGAGTCCTTAATGTGGAAAAAACAGTGGACTCTTTGCAAACCGATATTAACATGTTAAAATCCAAAACTCTGTCCCTTGCTTCAGAAAACCAAGCACTACATAATAAGCTAGAGGACTTTGAAAATAGGTCAAGGCGAAACAACGTCCGTATAATTGGTTTCCCAGAGGGAGCGGAAGGCCGACACTTAGAGGAACAACTTAAAGATGTGGTCTTGCATAACCTAGGCAGTGACTATTTTTCTTCCATGTTTCAGATAGAAAGAGTCCATCGTATCCCAGGAGGGAAACCTATTCCAGGGAGGCCGCCGCGAGCAATCTTAATTAAATTATTATCATCCATGGATAGAGATATGATATTGAAAAGAGCAAGAGAATGCACTCCTGTTGAGTATCAGGGCACTAGGTTGCTCTTTTTTCCTGATTTTGCCCGGCAGACTCAGGATAAAAGAAGAAATTTCATAGAGATAAAGAAACGCCTGGCATCAAAGGGGATTAAATATTCCCTACAGTATCCAGCGAAATTAAGAGCGATCCATAATGGGACTTCTCTTTTTTTTGAAACACCACAGCAAGCGCTGGACTGGATGGAGCAAAGGGATATTTGAAATCGTGCATTATTATGATTGAAATGTTGGAGGGGGGATGGAGCGGGGGGGGGGAAGATTGGCTTGAGGTTAGAGGTTCGCTGATTGGGCGGATCAATAGAGAGGGGGGATGGGGGGGAAAGGGGAGGGGGGAAAGGGAACCCACCCTGCAGGTAGGGGCGTTTTTTTTTTTTTTTTCCTTTGGTTTGTCCCGTGTCTGTTTCCGTAGTAGTGAAGGATGGCCACTAGAATTGTAACTTGGAATGTTAGAGGGCTCGGGGAAAGGGTCAAAAGGCAAGCTATTATGGATGCATTAAAAAGATACCTTCCAGCAGTTATTTGTTTAGTAGAAACTCATCTCACTAAAGAAACTGTGTCCCGCTTGACAATGGGATGGTATTCTCAATCTTACCATTCCACTTTTAGCAGCTCCTCTAGGGGCGTTTCAGTGCTGATTCATAATTCTGTGGATTTTATCCTTATAGAATCTTACATAGATGATCAGGGTAGATTCATCTTTCTGCATGGTAAGCTGCATGGGCATAGTTATATTCTTGCCTTTTTCTATATACCTTCGCCTTTTTCAATGTACCCACTGACCCAGTTGATGCTTTTTTCTGAAAGGAGGCCAGAATGCCGGCTAGTCCTGATGGGGGACTTCAATGCGGTTATGGACCCGAACAGAGACAGATTCACATTAGACGTAGATCGAGGGAGGAATTTATGTAATTCACCGTTGCCACAGTTTTGCTCGGAGGTTGGAGTGGTGGATATATGGGAACATCTTGGCGGAGGAAAGAGAGTATACTCTTGTGTTAGCCGGGGTGGTAGAGCAATGTCTAGGATTGATTTAGCATTTACTAATGAGAGCAACCTGTGTAATATCCGGAAGATACGATATGGGGTAAGAACAGTCTCGGACCACTCGCCCGTACTGGTTGAGGTCTGCATTGGGGAGAATAAGGATAATAGGGGGCTAGGATTTAAGCTGAATCCATACTGGCTTACTATTATGGATAACCCTCAGCCTATTAAACTATTGATATCCTCCTTTTGGGAGGTGAACTTCCCCTCTGCTGACATCAATATAGTATGGGACGCCCTGAAAGCATATCTGAGGGGGGTGTTTATAAGTGAGATTGCTGCAGCAAAGAGAACATTTAAGAAAAAAGAGGAGGAACTGGTCAAGGTTGCTGCAGACACAACTGAACGATTTACCAGCCAACCTTCCGAGTATAACAGGGAAGAGATGCAGAAGGCCAGTTGTTCTTTGGAGAAATATATAATAGAGAAAGCAAACCATAGAGTATTCTTTAAGGGTTTAAAATATTTTTCGGAGTCCGGACGCCCTGGTAAGCTTCTAGCCAGGATAATTACACAACAAGATAAGAAAAATCTATCTATTGTCTCGATTCGTAACACAGTGGGGGAAATTATAACAGACCCAGAAGGAATTAGGGATGCCTTTTTAAAATATTTCTCTCATATATATAGCTCCTCTCCTGGCTTGTCATCTGATCTGGCGACGCAGTTCTTAAAGAAGATTCCACTTCCTACTTTAAGTGAAGCCCAAATAGAGTATCTGGAAGAGGAGTTGTCTCTTTCGGAGCTCCAGGAGGCCCTGGGGTCTATCTCGGGGAACTCGTCGCCAGGGATGGATGGCCTTCCATACGAGGTTTACCGCAAATACAGCGATGTGATTCTCCCCCAGCTACTAGAGGTTTTTTCTCAAGCAATACAGGGAGGGGGTTTACCTTGCTCTATGATGGAAGCTCTTATTGTTCTAATTCCCAAAAAGGATAAAGACCCTATAGAAATGAGTTCCTATAGACCAATTTCTTTACTAAATACTGACGCTAAGCTACTATCAAAAGTTTTGGCTAGGAGGCTTTCGCAGGTTATGTCTACCATTATCCACCCAGATCAAAACGGCTTTATGCCAAAGAGAGGCACCCATCATAATTTGCATAGGTTATTTATGAATATTCAATCACCGGGGTGCGGCTCCCGCTCCATCCTGTCGTTGGATGCTACTAAAGCCTTCGACAGGGTGGAGTGGATTTTTCTCTGGGAGGTGATGAAAAAAATGGGATTTGGTCCGAGATTTATGTCAATGGTGCAGTTATTATATGGCTCTCCAGTTGCCAGGATTAGGATCAATGATACGATCACTGAGAGTTTTTCCCTAGGAAGAGGTACCCGTCAAGGATGTCCTCTTTCCCCCCTCTTGTTTAACATTTATACTGTTTTTTGGTTTTAATAATTTTTATTTATTTATTAGGGTACACTCCAAAAGAGTGGGAAATATCCAAAATACAATATTAAGCAATTGTGCTGTAGTAGAACAATGGCTGGGCAAGGCCGGTATACATGTCTATTCTGCACAAGGTACGGGCAAGTCCTGTGGGATCCATGCTTGGTTGGCTGTGGACAGGCAGCTGTGCTTGTCTGTGATAACGCCCCCTGTCGTGCTAAACACATGTTCAGACAATACACTGGCTGCAGGGCAGGCCAGCACTTTCAAGGCGTAAAAAGCAAGCTAAGGCCATGTGCCCAATTTGGAGACCCAGAAGTTGAAGGGGGCAGACCCGTCATTCAGGCATGTGCACACATACTGCTCCACCATGTTGGTGAAATGCTGTCTCCTGCTAAGACGTTCCATATCAGCTGGTGGTGCTGGTTGTTGTGGCTTGCTGACAAAGCTTTTCCACATTTCGGCCATGCTAACCCTGCCTTCTAAGGTGCTGGTGGTTTCCCAGCTGCGTTGGCAACCTCTTCCTCGTCCTCTGCCTTCGCCTTCTGCTTCCACTGTACCCCCGCTGTCAGGTGGGAATGCCACCAGCAGCGCGTCTACCAGCATGCTTTTGTACTCGCGCATCTTACGATCACGCTCCCGTGACGGAATTAAGGACGGTACGTTGTCCATGTAACGGGGATCCAGCAGCATGGCCACGCAGTAATCAGCAAAAGTTAGAATGTAGGCAACTTGGTGGTCGTTGCAGAGACACTGCAGCAAGTAATCGCTTATGTGTGCTAGGCTGCCTAGAGGCAACGAAAAGCTGTCCTCTGTGGGAGGTGTATCATCTGTGTCCCCTTTATCCCCCCAGCCATGCACCAGTAATGGTCATGATCTGGTCTGGGTGCCACCCTGCTGTGAACAAGGTCCTCCTCCATCTCCTCCTCCTCAATCTCCACCTCGTCATCTTCCAGAACTGTTCCCTGGCTGGACAATTGTGTACCTGGAGTTTGTGGGTGCAGGAACCCACACTCAGAGCCACTTGTGAATGACTGGCCGGAAACCATACGAAATGATCCCTCTTCCTCCTCCTGTGCCAGATCCTCTTCCATCGCCAGCAGCGTTTTTTCAAGGAGGCATAGAAGTGGGATACTAACGCTGAAAACAGCATTATCGGCACTTACCATGTTGGTGGAGTACTCGAAATAGCGCAACAAGGAGCACAGGTCTAGCATGGAGGCCTAGTTATTGGTGGTGAAGTGGTGCTGTTCCGCAGAGTGACTCTCCCATGTGTGCTGCAGCTGAAACTCCACTATCGCCTGCTGCTGCTCGCACAGTCTGGCCAGCATGTGCAAGGTGGAGTTCCACCTTGTGGGCAAGTCGCATATGAGGCGGTGAGCGGGAAGGCTGAAGTTACGCTGCAGCGCTGACAGGCGAGCAGCAGGGTGAGAACGCCAAAAGTGCACACAGATGGCCTGCAGACGGCTGCCTGCAGAAGCTCTGACATATCGGGGTAATTTTTAAGGAATCTCTGCACCACCAAATTCAGCACATGCGCCAGGCAAGGGATGTGCGTCAAACCAACTAGTCCCAGAGCTGCTACCAGATTTCGCCCATTATCGCAAACTACCAGGCCGGGCTTGAGGCTCACTGGCACCAACCACTCATCAGTCTGTTGTTCAAGGCCCGTCCACAGTTCCTGCGCGGTGTGGGGTTTGTTCCCCAAACAGATAAGTTTTAAAACTGCCTGCTGTCTTTTACCCTTGGCTGTGCTGAAGTTGGTGGTGAAGGTGTTAAGCTGACCGGATGAGGAGCCGGTAGAGGATGAGGAAGCGAAGTAGGAGGAGGAAGCAACAGGAGGCAAACTGAAGCACCCTGCAATACTCGGTGGTGGAAGGACATGCGCCAAACTGCTATCCACCTCAGGCCCAGCGACCACTGCATTTACCCAGTGTGCTGTTATGGAGATTTAACGTCCCTGACCGTGCTTACTGGTCCACGAATCCGTAGTGAGGTGCACCTTGCCACAGATGGCGTTGCGCAGTGCACACCTTATTTTGTCCCCCATTTGGTTGTGCAAGGAAGGGATGGCACGCCTGGAAAAGTAGTGGCGGCTGGGCCCGACGTACTGTGGGACAGCCACCGCCATAAGGCTTTTAAAACTCTTCGTCTCCACCAGACAGAATGACAGCATTTCAAATGCCAGTAATTTTGAAATGCTGGCATTCAGGGCTAGGGATCGTGGGTGGGTAGGGGGTACTTCCTCTTCCTGTCTAGTGTTTGGGAGATTTAGAGCTGAACACTTCCGTGGGACATTGTGGAGATGCTTGGTGACCCAGGTGGTGGTGTTGCTGGCAGATCCTCTGTTTGCGGGGTGGCAGGTGGCACTGTTACTCCAGAGGTGGATGAAGAGGCCGAGACTGCAGCAGTGAAGGAAGCAGGAGGAGCCAGATACCTTTCTTGGTTTTTGAGATGTCTACTCCACTGCAGCTCGTGCTTTGCACTTAAATACCTGGTCATGCAGTTTGTGCTCAGGTTGAGAACGTTTATGCCTCGCTTCAGGCTCTGATTGAACAGCGTGCAAATCACTCGTGTCTTGTTGTCAGCACATTGTCTGAAGAACTGCCACTCCAGGGAACTCCTTGGAGCTGCATTTGGTCTGCTCGGTCACTTGCTGCGGTGGACAGTAGCAGGCGTACTGTCTAGGAGACGGCCGCTCCATTTTTGCACCCTGCTCCCTCTTCTGCTGTGCTGGTGGCTCTGTGCGACCACGGCCTCTTCCTCCGAACTACACAGGTCACTTGCATGACCTTGATTCCATGTGGGGTTGAGGACCTCATCGTCCTCCACATCATCTTCCACCCAGTCTTCACCCCTGCACTCCTTGTCGGTCTGCACACTTTCGAAAGCCCCAGCAGTTGACACCTGTGTTTCGTCATCATCCGAGACGTGCTGCGATGGTCCGACCATGTACTCATCTTGAAACATAAGTGGTTGGGCATCGGTGCACACCATCTCTTCCACTTCTGGGGCAGGGCTAGGTGGATGGCCCAGGGAAACCCTGCTAACAGAGTCATCAAAAAGCAGAAGAGACTGCTGCATGACTTGGGGCTCAGTCTGCTTGCCTAATTTGCAAGGGGGTGAGAAGAAAGACTGATGGACATCGGCTGCAGGTGCCAACTCTGATCTTTCAGCAGGAGACTGGGTGGGAGACAATGTGAAGGAACTGGAGGCACTGTCAGCAACCCAATCTACTATCACCTGTACTTGTTCTGGCCTCACAATTCGTAGAGTCGCATTTCAGAAATTTTCAAAAACCAAATTTTTAGAGACCAGTTCAGGTCTGAAGTCACTTTGTGAGGCTTACATAATAGAAACCACCCAAAAATGACCCCATTCTATGAACTACACCCCTCAAGGTAGTCAAAACAGATTTTACAAACTTTTTTAACCCTTTAGGTATTCCACAAGAATTAATGGAAAATAGAGATACAATTTAAAAATTTCACATTTTTGGCAGATTTTTCATTTTAATATTTTTTTCCAGTTACAAAGCAAGGGTTAACAGCCAAACCAAACTCAATATTTATGGCCCTGATTCTGTAGTTTACAAAAACACCCCATATGTGGTCGTAAAACTACTGTACGGGCACACGGCAGGGCGCAGAAGGAAAGGAATGCCATACGGTTTTTGGAAAGCAGATTTTGCTGGACTGTTTTTTTATACACCATGTCCCATTTGAAGCCCCCCTGATGTACCCCTGGAGTAGAAACTCCATAAAAGTGACCCAATCTATGAAACTGCACCCCTCAAAGTATTCAAAACTGATTTTGCAAATGTCGTGAACCCTTTAGGTGTTCCACAAGAATTAATGGAAAATAGAGATACAATTTCAAAATTTCACTTTTTGGGCAGATTTTCCATTTTAAAAATTTTTTTTCCAGTTACAAAACAAGGGTTAGCAGCCAAACAGAACTCAATATTTATGGCCCTGATTATGTAGTTTACAGAAACACCCCATATGTGGTCGTAAACTACTGTACGGGAAAGGAATGCCATATGGTTTTTGGAAGGCAGATTTTGCTGGACTTGTTTTTTTGACACCATGTCCCATTTGAAGCCCCCCTGATGCAACCCTAGAGTAGGAACGCCAAAAAAGTGACCCCATCTAAGAAACTACACCCCTCAAGGTATTCAAAACAGATTTTAAAAACGTTGTTAACCCTTTAGGTGTTCCACAAGAGTTATTGGCAAATGGAGATGAAATTTTGGAATTTCAATTTTTGGGCAAATTTTCCATTTTAATCAATTTTTCCACGTAACAAAGCAAGGGTTAACAGCCAAACAAAACTCAATATTTATGGCCCTGATTCTGTAGTTTACAGAAACACCCCATATGTGGTCGTAAACAGATTTTCCTGGACTGTATTTTTGGACACCATGTCCCATTTGAAGCCCCCCTGATGCACCCCTAGAGTAGAAACTCTAAAAAGTGGCCTCATTTTAAAAACTACAGGATAGGGTGGCAGTATTGTTGGTACTAGTTTAGGTTACATAGGATTTTTGGTTGCTCTATATTACACTTTTTGTGAGGCAAGATAACAAGAAATAGCTGTTTTGGCACCGTTTTTATTTTTTGTTATTTACAACATTCATCTGACAGGTTAGATCATGTGATATTTTTATAGACCAGGTTGTCACGGATGCGGCGATACCTAATATGTATACTTTTTTTTATTTATGTAACTTTTACACAATGATTTCATTTTTGAAGCAAAAAGAATCATGTTTTAGTGTTTCCATAGTCTGAGAGCCATAATTTTTTCAGTTTTTGGGCGATTACCTTGGGTAGGGTATGATTTTTGCGGGATGAGTTGACGGTTAGATTTTGGTAGGCAAACGCCTTTTTGATTGCTTGCTATTGTACTTTTTGTGATGTAAGGTGACAAAAAAATGGTTATTTTTTTATTTTTTACGGTGTTCATCTGAGGGGTTAGGTCATGTGATATGTTTATATAGCCGGTCAATACAGACGCGACGATACCTAATATGTATACCCCCCCCCCCTATTTTTTACCATTTTTTTTTTACTTTATTTGGGGAAAATGGGGGCATTGCCAAAAATGGGTGTTTTTTCAAAGCCAGAAAATGTTTGAAGTATTTCAAGCTTGTTTTTAACAATAACAGATGCAGCAAAGGCTGCAATATTATTTTGCCCAAAAAGGGTGTTTTTTTACTAACGGAATATGACAGCAGTATATACGCTTGAATTTCACACGTGCTTGTAAAATTGTATATTTTGCCGAATTATTTTTTTTTTTTTTAAACCAGTTTATCATTGCAGTATTTCAAGCTTGGATTTGAATGTCACAAAAGCACATATGCAGTGCTGGTGCACTGAGCTTGCACAAAATGGCCGCCGCCGACCACCTAACTAACAGACAGATATGCGGATCCGTCTCAGAAATGCATTGCCATACCAGACCAGTTGTTTATTTTTTTCACATTTTTAAAGGTCTGCGTCAATGTGGCAATTTTAATGCCGGATTTGCACCAATACATTTCAATGGAAATTAATGCCGGATCCGGCATTCCGGCAAGTGTTCCAGAATTTTGGACGGAGAGAAAAATGCAGCATGCTGCTGTTTTTTCTCCGTCCAAATACCGTGAAAGGACTGAACTGAAGACATCCTGGTGCATACCAAACGGAATGCTTTCCATTCAGAATGCATTAGGATAAAACTGATCAGTTTTTTTCTGGTATTGAGCCCCCGGAAACGGAACTCAATACCGGAAAACTTTAACGCAAGTGTGAAAGTACCCTAATGTGCTACATGTCACACCAGGTACTAAGTAATCATTTGTAAAGGGATAAAATACTTATTTGTATAACTGTATATATACATTACAGAGTGTTAGCGAGAGATACAAAAGTAATGTACGCATTGTACCTGGGCATGTTCGGTCTCGGATCTCTCTGATCCACTCTGGATTCCTCAGCTTTAAATCGGATTATTTTTTTATAAGGGCCATTCTGTGGTGCTTAATTTTGAACTTCCGCAACAGCTCGTCGCCTAGTTCACGGACTATCCTCTGTTTTTCAGCATGGGCCCGGGTCAGATGATATCCCCGCACCAACTTGCGCTGCAACATAAAGATGCAAGCATATAATCGCAATTTTTTAAATACTAGTATTTAAAATAATGTACTCAACAAAACAGCGAAAAGTATTTACGTCGTTGAAGGGGAAATATTAGATTTACTGTTACGATTAGAAGATCGGATTGCATTGCGATTGTATGTGTGTGGGGTCTGAGTGAGCAATCGGATATTGTCCAGCTGAGAACCTGTCTAGTGAAGGGACGGTACGGTATCGGGTTCACCTCCCCGTGGTGCACCCTGGGTAACTCTAAATGACAAATAAAGCTTCTCCTGACTCCTAACCAACAGGACACAAACTATAATCTATAGACTGTATATGTAGGTGTGTAGTATATAATGTGCATCAGGAAAATGGATGTGCAATGTGCATGTGAGAGATATTTCTCTGCTGTCCATACATACATGCTACAGACATAGTGCTGTGATGTTTCAACAATAAGTAGTGCACCAATCGCTAATTTCTACTGAGACATTATAAAATGTGAAGTTAAGTGTACTGCGAAAAAAATTGCTTAGTGATCAGGAGTTCTTCCTCAACGTCGCGAAAATTGCTGCCAACCATCTTTTCTGATCGCATCCAACTTCGGGTCGGTGGAAACCAATTGCTGTAGTAGGCCACGCCTATTTTGCGCATACGCGGAAATTACATTGCCGATATTTCACAATGAAAAAATAATAAATGGAGATCTCAAATTTGCATAATAAATCTGGTATGTCACTGTTCATGTTGTGGGACTATTTGTGCACTTCTAGTAATTATTTGGTGGCTGCAAATATAACCTGCCATTCAAGCCTATGGGGTCTGCTGTGAACACACGGTTCATAAACATTTGAGCGCGAACGCGCATTCGCGTTCACTAACCGTCCCTGCCAATGTTTGTCCATCACTGGTCACATTGTACTACAGCCATTTACGGGATGTATTAATAGAAAATATACCTCCGTTCTACTAGCCATGCTGCGGTGAATTTTGATTGTTGTTTTTTATTTATTTGGGGGAGGTATTAATAGGAAAAAATATGTCTTAATTGCCATTCAGCGGCTAAGTTACATTGTACTACAGACATTTACAGGGTCTATTAATAGGAAATATAAGTACATCTTATTAGCTGTTCTGCGGTGAATTTTGATTGTTTAATTTTTGGGGGTGTTTATTAATAGGAAGAATAATGTCTGCCGTTCTGCGGTGAAGTTACATTGTACTACAGACTTTTTTGAGGTGTATTATTTTAATTTTAATTTAATTATTTTATTATACAGTATATCAGACACACAGGTGACAGTCCCTTCAAAGGGAACAGGCAGTGGCCAAAATGTTTCTGTCGCAGGCAGAAGTAGCAGCAGCAGAACAGGGGAGGCAGCAGGAGTCGCAGCAAGAGGCCTCAGCTCCCAGTGTCATCTATCGGTCACTTCTTCACCAGCAACCCAGCGGTGCTTGAATGGTTGACTCTATCTTTGACTTTGTCACAAGTGACATCAGACACCCCCAGCCAAGAGTAGGTGAGTTTCTCTGACACAACGCATAGTTGGAGTGGCCCGGGAGAAGGCCGTGTGCCCTCACCTGTCCTAAACCTCTCTCAATAATTTTCTGTTCCCTCAGCGGGAGAAGTATTTTATGCTGTACACTTTTCAGCGAGAACGAGCTACTAGAAGACAGTCAGCAGCTACTGCCCAGCCAAGATCTGGAGGAGATACCTGCCGCTTCCTCCGGTAGGTGGGCAAGTAGTGATTATAAGAGTCAAATGGAGGCAGGTGTTCTGAGCGGTCAGGCTTCTGCCCCTTAGACCGTTTGGGGTGACAACAGTGACATGCAGACAGTAGCGGATGATGATGATATAGCCGATCGCACTTGGGAGCTTGGTTATAAAAGGGGCTTCATCATCATCAGGAGAAGAGGGTGGCAGCTTGCATGTGAGGCAGAGGCTGAGTCAGCAAGGTGGTAGCATGGCCGTGATTCTGCACGGTGGCAGCAGTGAGAGGTTGGCAGCCTACCTGCCTGGAAAATAGCATGCAGGGGTTAACTGAGGCAGCGGTAGCAGGCATTCAGCGTGGAGTGTTGGGGGGGAGAAATGCCATACTCGACGCTGTCTCAATTTTTTGTTAAGCTGCCGGGGAGGTGAACATGGCAATTTGCCATTTTTATGCAGTCAAGGCTCCAGCACCTCAGCCAAAGGGAGCCGTCTGTCCTTCCCATCATCTACTGATCCTGATGCTTCTGCTCCTCGTCCTCCTCCTCCTCAGTCATTTTGTCAGCAATCAATCACAGAAGCGATTGCCAAGAGACAACGTGATCAAATGTTCGCAAACCGCAAGTTCGCGGCGGGCCCCATTCACTTTAATGGCAGGTGAACCTGAAAAACTTTCAGCTCATATTTTCAACCACCAAATGGTTAGTAGAAGTGCACAAATAGTCCCACAACATGAACAGTGACATACTAGAGTGGCATCAATGACAAAAATTACAACAAAAAATATGTGTCTTAATCAGGGGGCATTTTTTTGCGTCTTAAAGGGAAATTCTCTGAAATATGCCCTGTCGGAGGCTAGACATTTTTTATTTTAGGCCACAGTAGTACAGGGCATTTACCTGACATAAAAGAAATTCTGATTAAGTGGCTCGAGGTACATTATGCGGTCAATAGATAGAAATTTTACTGTCAGTCACTGGACTACAGGCCCTAAAAATTAGGCATTCACCGGACAGAAGAGATCAAGTGATTATGTGGCCGGAGGTATATTACACGGTCAATGGATATCAATTTTACTGCAGGCCAGTACAAATACAGGTCAAATACATATGTTTAAAAAAACTAAAATTATGAAATTGGATTAAAAACATAGCTAACAAAATTCCCTCTCTTTAAAAAAAACTAATGATATTAGTTGAAATTTGATAACACGTGGTTGTCACTGGTGTTGAATTCCTCAGAGGCCTAACAATTATTCATTTACCGTACAGAAAACAAGTATGTATGTGGCTGGAGGTAGATTACACGGTCATTGAATATCAATTTTACATCAGGACAGTGGACTACAGGCCCCAAAAACTATGCATTCAGCATACAGAAAAGAACAAGTATGTATGTGGCTGGAGGTGGATTACACGGTCATTGGATATCAATTTTACTGCAGGCCAGTGTATTAAAGGCCCCAACATGCATTCACCGTACAGAAAATATCAAGTGATTATGTGGCTGGAGGTCTATTAGACGGTCAATGGATATTAATTTTACTGAAGGCCAGTAAAAATTCAGACCAAAATACAGTTTAAAATTACAGGTAAAAATAAAATACATATATACGTATAAAAGAACAAAAAATATAAAATTGGATTAAAAACATGGCTAATGAAATCCCCCCTCTTGAAAAAAAATCCTAATGATAATAGTTGAAACACGTGGTCGTCACAAGTGTTGAATTCCCCCGAGGCCCAAAACATTAGGCATTCAACAGACAGAAAAGGCCTTTTATGCCTCTGTATTTACCTAAGACAGGGACCATTATTTGTTCTGGGTGGTGGCGGATATTTGTTGGCTGTCATGAGGAAATTCAATTAAATGTGGTCGACTCGTCACATGTGTTGAATTTCTCTGAGATCCATGCCTCATTCATTTTTAGAAATGTGAGCTAGGCGAGTGCGCTTTTCAGTCACCATCATCCCTGCTGTGCTAAACATCCTTTCGGACAGGACACTTGATGAGGTGCAAGCCAAAAGTTCCATGGCAAACTGTGCCAGCTCCGGCCACAGGTCAAGCCTGCATATCCAGTAGTCCGGGGGTTCCTAGCTTCTCAGAGCGTCCACATTGGCCGTTAACCAGATGTAGTCAGACACCTGTCGGTCTAGGCGTTCCCTGAGGCTGGATCCGGAGGGCAGCTGTCTATGGGTTGGCTGCAAGAATGATCTCATATCTGAAGTGACTAATACATCTTCAAACCGCCCTCTTCTTGCATGTGCTGTTGGATTGGTACCTGCAACTGTTTCTCTGTGAGTGGAAATCCCTCTGCCAGAGCCTGCAAAAGCAGAATGCAGCATTTCTCGAAGCAAGGCCTGGAAGTGATGCATTCTGTTAGCCCTTTGTGATGCTGGTAACATGTCTGCCATTTTGTTTTTGTACCAGGGGTCTAAGTACATTGCCACCCAGTACTGGTCCTTGCCCTTTATGCTTTTTGGTGAGATGCATCTTGGCACCGACACTGTGTGCCAGAGATACATTCACTTGCTGCTGAACGTGGCCATATAGCTCCGGGATGCCCTTCTGGGAAAAATATTTCTTTCTGGGAACCTTCCATTGTGGTGTGCCAATAACCACAAATTTTCTAAAGGCTTCCAAGTTCATCAGTTCATATGGCAGTAGTTGGAGGGCTAGCAGTTTTAACAAGACAATGGTCAGCCGTTGGGCAAGAGGGTTATCCAGCATCCTCTTTTTACGCTCAAACATTTGGGCCACGGAAGCCTGCCTTTTGCCAGATGTGCGCGATGATGGCATGGTTGAAGGTAGAGTGGAGGACAAATTGGAGGTGAGAGGAGAAGGAGAAGAGGCAGCACGTGGAGCACCAGGAGTGTGGCTTTGTGGGTTCTGACGGTGTTGCTCCCACTGGGCTCGGTGATGGGAGTAGTGATGAGCAGGAGGTGCCATATTTGATTTTGCGATATTTCGCGAATATTTGATTGAATATTCGCGTTATATTCGTCGAAATTGAATATTCGTAATTATTCCAATTATCGCTAATAATATGCGATATAATTAATCACGTATTGCGATTTTTTTCTTTTGATAGTATAAGGCAACGTTCCTACTAATTGACTATGGCTAGGCTAATGTGTATTTTACGAATATTATTAATATTGCTCTAACTTCGTCTTTTAGAATATTCATAATATTCTAAGAGACAAAGTTAGAGCAATATTACGAATTTTCGTAAAATACACATATAGATTGTAATTTAGCTAATATAGTGCTATAATCATTTTTTTTTTCTCTAATTTTTTTGCTCTCATGAACTTACGTTTTGTAAAATATGTACGCTATTAAAAAAATTACTATAGCAGTATATTAGCTAAATTACAATCTATATGTGTATTTTACGAATATTCTAAATATTGCTCTAACTTCGTCTTTTAGACTATTTGTAATATTGCTCTAACTTCGTCTTGAAGAATATTCGTTATATTGCTCTAACTTCGTCTTTTAGAATATTACGAATATTCTAAAAGACGAAGTTAGAGCAATATTAAGAATATATGTAAAAAGTTGAAATCGCAATTCGATTATTATAACTTGAATTATTCGAATTGCGATTTCAGCTTAGCATAAAAGACGAAGTTAGAGCAATATTAAGAATATATGTAAAAAGTTGAAATCGCTATTCGATTATTATAACTTGAATTAATCGAATTGCGATTTCAACTTAGCACTGATATATTCCTTATTAGACTAGAATTAATGAATATTCAATATAGCAGTAAGTTGAAATTGCAATTTGATTATTAAAACCTGAATGAATCGAATTGCGATTTCAACTTATACAGTCTACCATGTTTGGTTTGTTATCGCGATAATATGTAATTTAAATAATCGTGTTTATGCGTCCATACGTGCGTGCGTGTCTTTGGATCGCAAGGGGAGTGGAGAGAGACCGATTAGAGACAGAGATTTTGAAAAGTTTATTCAAAAATGGCAAAGAGCAATTTCAATCTAGAAGAGCAGGAAGCTTTGATCACTGTAAGTAATTCTACCGAAAAAAGTATGTCACTGTTAAAGGGGAGGCCACAGTTCAAGTCACTGTTAAAGTGGCGGCCACAGTTTAAGTCACTGTTAAAGGGGCGGTCACTATTCAAGTCACTCTTAAAGGGACGGCCACAGTTCTAGTCACTGTTAAAGGGGCGGTCACTATTCAAGTCACTCTTAAAGGGGCGGCCACAGTTCTAGTCACTATTAAAGGGGCAGTAACTATTCAAGTCACTCTTAAAGAGGCGGCCACAGTTCAAGTCACTGTTAAAGGGGAGGCCACTATTCAAGTCACTCTTAAAGGGGCGGCCACAGTTCAAGTCACTGTTAAAGGGGCGGTCAATATTCAAGTCACTCTTAAAGGGGCGGCCACAGTTCTAGTCACTGTTTTAGGGGCGGTCACTATTCAAGTCACTCTTAAAGGGGCTGCCACAGTTCCAGGCACTGTTAAATGGGCGGTCACTATTCAAGTCACTCTTAAAGGGGCGGCCACAGTTTTAATCACTGTCAAAGGGGCGATCACTATTCAATTCACTCTAAAAGGGGCGGCCACAGTTCTAGTCACTGTTAAAGGGGAGGCCACTATTCAAGTCACTCTTAAAGGGGCGGCCACAGTTCAAGTCACTGTTAAAGGGGCAGTCACTATTCAAGTCACTCTCAAAGGGGCTTCCACAGTTCTAGTCACTATTAAAGGGTCGGTCACTATTCAAGTCACTCTTAAAGGAGTGGCCACAGTTCTAGTCACTGTTAAAGGGGAGGCTACTGTCAAAGTCACTGTTAGAGGGGTGGCCACTGTGGAGTTTAGTTCTTATATTTGCCTTGAATATAAATGTTTTTTTTGTTGTTTTTACTTTCATATAGTTCCATAGGGAACTATATAAATATCTACTCTTTTACCGTTTTGATATTACATTATATTTTTGATGGTTGACATGACTATAATTGCTAATAATTGTATTTTACAACTTTGGGATTACATCCTTTCATTGTTATCTTGCAGGCTATGTTGGAGAAGGGGTAGGACGACCTAAAATGCCGTCTTGAGAAGCAGGCTATAGTGCGTAGAGAGGCACACCGGCTGTGGCACCTGCATGGGAAGATACACTCAAAAAATGCAATGCTAAAAAAATGGTCAGACCTTAAACGGCATCGCATGTATCTGATCAAAGAGGTCAGAGACAAAAATTGTCCGGGTACGATGCTTACATTAATATTCTATTACCCACCTATTGTTATTTATGTGTTCAGTTATGCAAATAAGTATTTATATCCCTTTACAACTGATAACTTAGTTCAGTGGTGTCGAACCGATGGGACGGGTGCTAGAGGCAGCACTCAGAGCCCTCTCTGTGGGCCGCATACCCTTGAAAAGGTCTAAGGCGTACTAATCTGCTTTAGACATTTCCTACCATACAGCTTGACAGGCACACTATTAACAGCACAGTCAGCATATTGAATGTAGGCAGGCTGTTACAGCAAAATGATAATTGTGTGGAAGACAGACTATACTGGTATCCAGGTACAATGGTAACGTTGGAAATTTGCAATAAATAATTTAGTTGGGTTTCTCTTCTGCCTAAAAGTTCTCCAGCATGAATTTGATAAATGTTGGGACACATAGCTGATTATCCCTTTACAATATATACATACACTCACAGCGAGATACAGATATATGATGTAAACCCTTATCCAGGTCAAAACAGTTGACTTGGTCCACCTCATTTCAATAACCCTGCAACAGTACCTTCCGAACCAATACCCCCCAGTACCTCATCCTAGCTATTAACATACTCAACTGTAAACCATCTGAAAGACTTCATTCATAGTTTCATCAAACACCAAATCATGTGAAATCAAACATAGGGGTAATCATTATCCCATCCAGGTCCCACCATAGATTAATTTGTGTACCGTTAGCTTTTTCTTTTTGCTTTGCTTGTTTATCTTGTTAATTTTAAAAAATTTGTTCATTACAGGGCTGCCTCTTCCTAAAGTGCACGCTAAGCGCTCGAATAAGAAGAAGGTGGTGGTGGAAGAGAAGGTGACAGAGGAGGAGGAGTATGAGCAGGAAGAGGAGCAGCCAGGACCATCAGGGCATCAGGCCCAGAGCCCACCTGATGCAGTTCAGGTCCAGGAGGATGAGGAGGACGACGAGGTGGTGACCACCCCCCGCCAGGAGGGTAAATATATTCAGTTGATGTTTTAATTTAAAAAATTTCCCCACACACATACAGGTGTCAGTTTAGTCTTCACCACAGGCAGATTTTATTCAAGAAAAAAAGTTCAAGTTCAACCTCTAATTGTTATTCAGACTTCAGATATTGCATAACCTAAAGTTCCCCACTTTGCATTCACTCCAAGCAGTGTAACAAAAATATTAGTATATCACCAATCTTTAGGGTCTGTCAGAGACCATGCTCATTTCTCTGCAGGTTCAGTTTTCACATCTCCTGTCCACACTTGAAAAGAACAGCATTTTTAATCCAAACTTTATTAAAAAGGCTTGATGGAGTACAGGAGTGACCTGTGCACTATATCTGTCTGGGCACTCAGTCCAAAAACACGGACCCCAATTAATTCCACGTAAAGTTTTTTTTACAGCTAGCTGATGTTACTGGTGTACTGATTTCCATAAAGTATCTGAATGAGGCATACTGTTTAATATTGGATGTAACGAGCATCCAAAATATAAAAACCATATTAATATTTATCTAAAAGATGGTGTAAAAACTATGAAACTGTCAACAAAGAATGTACAACACACAACAGTAATATAAAACATGAACACTATAAAGTAATTAATCTACATCAAAAGCATTAACTTAACTACTAAGTCCATAACCCTAAAGTCTAAAGAACTATTATTAATCCTAACTAAACCAATATATAATGGATTAACATAGTAACATAGTATAAAAGGCCGAAAAAAGACATTTGTCCATCCAGTTCGGCCTGTCATCCTGCAAGTTGATCCAGAGGAAGGCAAAAATAACTGTGAGGTAGAAGCCAATTATAACCACTTTAGGGGAATAAAAAAATATTTTCCAACTCCAATCAGGCAATCAGAATAATTCCCTGGATCAATGACCCCTCTCTAGTAGCTATAGCCTGTAATATTATTACGCTCCAGAAATACATCCAGGCCGCTCTTGAATTCCTTTTTTTTGTACTCATCATCACCACCTCCTCAGGCAGAGAGTTCCATAGTCTCACTGCTCTTACCGTGAAGAATCCTCTTCTATGTTTGTGTACAAACCTTCTTTCCTCCAGACGCAGAGGATGCCCCTCATCACAGTCACAGTCCTGGGGATAAATAGCTGATGGGATATATCTCTGTACTGACCCCTGATATATTTATATATAGTTATTAGATCTCCCCTCAGTCGTCTTTTTTCTAAAGTGAATAACCCTAATTTTGATAATCTTTCAGGGTACTGTAGTTGCCCCATTCCAGTTATTACTTTAGTTGCCCTCCTCTGAACCCTCTCCAGTAGAGTTGAGCGAACACCTGGATGTTCAGGTTCGAGAAGTTCGGCCGAACTTCCCGGAAATGTTCGGGTTCGGGATCCGAACCCGATCCGAACTTCGTCCCGAACCCGAACCCCATTAAAGTCAATGGGGACCCAAACTTTTCGGTACTAAAAAGGCTGTAAAACAGCCCAGGAAAGGGCTAGAGGGCGGCAAAAGGCAGCGACATGTAGGTAAATCCCCTGCAAACAAATGTGGATAGGGAAATGAATAAAAATAAAAATTAAATAAATAAAAATTAACCAAAATCAATTGGAGAGAGTTCCCATAGCAGAGAATCTGGCTTCACGTCACCCACCACTGGAACAGTCCAATCTCAGATATTTAGGCCCCGGCACCCAGGCAGAGGAGAGAGGTCCCGTAACAGAGAATCTGTCTTCATGTCAGCAGAGAATCAGTCTGCATGTCATAGCAGAGAATCAGGCTTCACGTCAGCCACCACTGCAACAGTCCATTGTCATAAATTTAGGCCCAGCACCCAGGCAGAGGAGAGAGTTCCCGTAACAGACAATCTGGCTTCATGTCAGCAGAGAATTAGTCTTCATATCATAGCAGAGAATCAGGCTTCACGTCACCCACCACTGCAACAGTCCATTGTCATAAATTTAGGCCCAGCACCCAGGCAGAGGAGAGAGGTCCCGTAACAGACAATCTGGCTTCATGTCAGCAGAGAATCAGTCTTCATATCATAGCAGAGAATCAGGCTACACGTCAGCCACCAATGCAACAGTCCATTGTCAGATATTTAGGCCCAGCAGCCAGGCAGAGGAGAGAGGTCCCGTAACAGACAATCAGGCTTCACGTCAGCCACCAGTGCAACAGTCCATTGGCATATATTTAGGCCCAGCACCCAGGCAGAGGAGAGAGGTCCCTTAACAGAGAATCTGGCTTCATGTCAGCAGAGAATCAGTCTGCATGTCATAGCAGAGAATCAGGCTTCACGTCAGCCACCACTGCAACAGTCCATTTTCATGAATTTAGGCCCAGCACCAAGGCAGAGGAGAGAGGTCCTGTAACAGAGAATCTGGATTCATGTCAGCAGAGAATCAGTCTGCATGTCATAGCAGAGAATCAGGCTTCACGTCAGCCACCACTGCAACAGTCCATTTTCATAAATTTAGGCCAAGCACCCAGGCAGAGAAGAGAGGTCCCATAATAGACAATCTGGCTTCATGTCAGCAGAGAATCAGTCTTCATATCATAGCAGAGAATCAGGCTTCACGTCACCCACCACTGTAAGAGTCCATTTTCAAAAATTTAGGCCCAGCACCCAGGCAGAGGAGAGAGGTCCCGTAACAGAGAATCTGGCTTCATGTCAGCAGAGAATCAGTCTTCATGTCATAGCAGAGAATCAGGCTTCACGTCAGCCACCACTGCAACAGTCCATTGTCATAAATTTAGGCCCAGCACCCAGGCAGAGGAGAGAGGTCCCGTAACAGACAATCTGGCTTCATGTCAGCAGAGAATCAGTCTTCATATCATAGCAGAGAATCAGGCTACACGTCAGCCACCAATGCAACAGTCCATTGTCAGATATTTAGGCCCAGCACCCAGGCAGAGGAGAGAGGTCCCGTAACAGACAATCAGGCTTCACGTCAGCCACCAGTGCAACAGTCCATTGGCATATATTTAGGCCCAGCACCCAGGCAGAGGAGAGAGGTCCCTTAACAGAGAATCTGGCTTCATGTCAGCAGAGAATCAGTCTGCATGTCATAGCAGAGAATCAGGCTTCACGCCAGCCACCACTGCAACAGTCCATTTTCATAAATTTAGGCCCAGCACCAAGGCAGAGGAGAGAGGTCCCGTAACAGAGAATCTGGCTTCATGTCAGCAGAGAATCAGTCTGCATGTCATAGCAGAGAATCAGGCTTCACGTCAGCCACCACTGCAACAGTCCATTTTCATAAATTTAGGCCAAGCACCCAGGCAGAGAAGAGAGGTCCCATAACAGACAATCTGGCTTCATGTCAGCAGAGAATCAGTCTGCATGTGTCATGGAACCATGAACCAGACGTACAACAAGAGATAAGTGGAAATAAGAAGGCTTTATTGAAAATCAAGCTGTAAGCAAAAGTCCAAACGGATGGCTAAACCGAAGCAGGGTCTTGCGTAGACAGAGGTCAGGAACCAGAAGGGTAGTCAGACGAAGCCTGGATCAGGAACCAGCAGGGTAGTCAGACGAAGCCAGGATCAGGAACCAACGGGGTAGTCAGACGAGGCCAGGATCAGGAACCAGAAGCAGCAGCAGTCTTAGAAGCATGTGAACACAGGAGGACCAAGCAAGGAACTGAAGCCACAGACCTCCTATATATATGAGCTAGGCATCCAGCTCCTCCCAGTGGGAAGGAGAAGCCGCAGGGTGGGAGGCTACAAGAAACCCAGAAACCAAGATGGCCGCCAGCACATGTCAAACGAAGGAGAACAGTAAGAAGGTGAGACCATGACAGCATGTCATAGCAGAGAATCAGGCTTCACGTCAGCCACCACTGCAACAGTCCATTGTCATAAATTTAGGCCCAGCACCCAGGCAGAGGAGAGAGGTCCCGTAACAGACAATCTGGCTTCATGTCAGCAGAGAATAAGTCTTCATATCATAGCAGAGAATCAGGCTTCACGTCACCCACCACTGTAAGAGTCCATTTTCATAAATTTAGGCCCAGCACCCAGGCAGAGGAGAGAGGTCCCGTAACAGAGAATCTGGCTTCATGTCAGCAGAGAATCAGTCTTCATGTCATAGCAGAGAATCAGGCTTCACGTCAGCCACCACTGCAACAGTCCATTGTCATAAATTTAGGCCCAGCACCCAGGCAGAGGAGAGAGGTCCCGTAACAGACAATCTGGCTTCATGTCAGCAGAGAATCAGTCTTCATATCATAGCAGAGAATCAGGCTTCACGTCAGCCACCAATGCAACAGTTCATTGTAAGATATTTAGGCCCAGCACCCAGGCAGAGGAGAGAGGTCCCGTAACAGACAATCAGGCTTCACGTCAGCCACCAGTGCAACAGTCCATTGGCATATATTTAGGCCCAGCACCCAGGCAGAGGAGAGAGGTCCCTTAACAGAGAATCTGGCTTCATGTCAGCAGAGAATCAGTCTGCATGTCATAGCAGAGAATCAGGCTTCACGTCAGCCACCACTGCAACAGTCCATTTTCATAAATTTAGGCCAAGCACCCAGGCAGAGAAGAGAGGTCCCATAACAGACAATCTGGCTTCATGTCAGCAGAGAATCAGTCTGCATGTGTCATGGAACCATGAACCAGACGTACAACAAGAGATAAGTGGAAATAAGAAGGCTTTATTGAAAATCAAGCTGTAAGCAAAAGTCCAAACGGATGGCTAAACCGAAGCAGGGTCTTGCGTAGACAGAGGTCAGGAACCAGAAGGGTAGTCAGACGAAGCCTGGATCAGGAACCAACAGGGTAGTCAGACGAAGCCAGGATCAGGAACCAACGGGGTAGTCAGACGAGGCCAGGATCAGGAACCAGAAGCAGCAGCAGTCTTAGAAGCATGTGAACACAGGAGGACCAAGCAAGGAACTGAAGCCACAGACCTCCTATATATATGAGCTAGGCATCCAGCTCCTCCCAGTGGGAAGGAGAAGCCGCAGGGTGGGAGGCTACAAGAAACCCAGAAACCAAGATGGCCGCCAGCACATGTCAAACGAAGGAGAACAGTAAGAAGGTGAGACCATGACAGCATGTCATAGCAGAGAATCAGGCTTCACGTCAGCCACCACTGCAACAGTCCATTGTCATAAATTTAGGCCCAGCACCCAGGCAGAGGAGAGAGGTCCCGTAACAGACAATCTGGCTTCATGTCAGCAGAGAATAAGTCTTCATATCATAGCAGAGAATCAGGCTTCACGTCACCCACCACTGTAAGAGTCCATTTTCATAAATTTAGGCCCAGCACCCAGGCAGAGGAGAGAGGTCCCGTAACAGAGAATCTGGCTTCATGTCAGCAGAGAATCAGTCTTCATGTCATAGCAGAGAATCAGGCTTCACGTCAGCCACCACTGCAACAGTCCATTGTCATAAATTTAGGCCCAGCACCCAGGCAGAGGAGAGAGGTCCCGTAACAGACAATCTGGCTTCATGTCAGCAGAGAATCAGTCTTCATATCATAGCAGAGAATCAGGCTTCACGTCAGCCACCAATGCAACAGTCCATTGTAAGATATTTAGGCCCAGCACCCAGGCAGAGGAGAGAGGTCCTGTAACAGACAATCAGGCTTCACGTCAGCCACCAGTGCAACAGTCCATTGGCATATATTTAGGCCCAGCACCCAGGCAGAGGAGAGAGGTCCCTTAACAGAGAATCTGGCTTCATGTCAGCAGAGAATCAGTCTGCATGTCATAGCAGAGAATCAGGCTTCACGTCAGCCACCACTGCAACAGTCCATTGTCATAAATTTAGGCCCAGCACCCAGGCAGAGGAGAGAGGTCCCGTAACAGACAATCTGGCTTCATGTCAGCAGAGAATCAGTCTTCATATCATAGCAGAGAATCAGGCTTCACGTCACCCACCACTGTAAGAGTCCATTTTCATAAATTTAGGCCCAGCACCCAGGCAGAGGAGAGAGGTCCCGTAACAGAGAATTTGGCTTCATGTCAGCAGAGAATCAGTCTTCATGTCATAGCAGAGAATCAGGCTTCACGTCACCCACCACTGTAAGAGTCCATTTTCATAAATTTAGGCCCAGCACCCAGGCAGAGGAGAGAGGTCCCGTAACAGAGAATTTGGCTTCATGTCAGCAGAGAATCAGTCTTCATGTCATAGCAGAGAATCAGGCTTCACGTCACCCACCACTGTAAGAGTCTATTGTCAGATATTTAGGCCCAGCACCCAGGCAGAGGAGAGAGGTCCCGTAACAGACAATCAGGCTTCACGTCAGCCACCAGTGCAACAGTCCATTGGCATATATTTAGGCCCAGCACCCAGGCAGAGGAGAGAGGTCCCTTAACAGAGAATCTGGCTTCATGTCAGCAGAGAATCAGTCTGCATGTCATAGCAGAGAATCAGGCTTCACATCAGCCACCACTGCAACAGTCCATTTTCATAAATTTAGGCCCAGCACCCAGGCAGAGAAGAGAGGTCCCGTAACAGAGAATCTGGCTTCATGTCAGCAGAGAATCAGTCTGCATGTCATAGCAGAGAATCAGGCTTCACGTCAGCCACCACTGCAACAGTCCATTGTCATAAATTTAGGCCCAGCACCCAGGCAAAGGAGAGAGGTCCCGTAACAGACAATCTGGCTTCATGTCACCAGAGAATCAGTCTTCATGTCATAGCAGAGAATCAGGCTTCACGTCAGCCACCACTGCAACAGTCCATTGTCATAAATTTAGGCCCAGCACCCAGGCAGAGGAGAGAGGTCCCGTAACAGACAATCTGGCTTCATGTCAGCAGAGAATCAGTCTTCATATCATAGCAGAGAATCAGGCTTCACATCAGCCACCAATGCAACAGTCCATTGTCAGATATTTAGGCCCAGCACCAAGGCAGAGGAGAAAGGTCCCGTAACAGACAATCTGGCTTCATGTCAGCAGAGAATCAGTCTTCATATCATAGCAGAGAATCAGGCTTCACGTCAGCCACCAATGCAACAGTCCATTGTCAGATATTTAGGCCCAGCACCCAGGCAGAGGAGAGAGGTCCCGTAACAGACAATCAGGCTTCACGTCAGCCACCAGTGCAACAGTCCATTGGCATATATTTAGTCCCAGCACCCAGGCAGAGGAGAGAGGTCCCTTAACAGAGAATCTGGCTTCATGTCAGCAGAGAATCAGTCTGCATGTCATAGCAGAGAATCAGGCTTCACGTCAGCCACCACTGCAACAGTCCATTTTCATAAATTTAGGCCCAGCACCCAGGCAGAGGAGAGAGGTCCCGTAACAGAGAATCTGGCTTCATGTCAGCAGAGAATCAGTCTGCATGTCATAGCAGAGAATCAGGCTTCACGTCAGCCACCACTGCAACAGTCCATTGTCATAAATTTAGGCCCAGCACCCAGGCAGAGGAGAGAGGTCCCGTAACAGACAATCTGGCTTCATGTCAGCAGAGAATCAGTCTTCATATCATAGCAGAGAATCAGGCTTCACGTCACCCATCACTGTAAGAGTCCATTTTCATAAATTTAGGCCCAGCACCCAGGCAGAGGAGAGAGGTCCCGTAACAGAGAATCTGACTTCATGTCAGCAGAGAATCAGTCTTCATGTCATAGCAGAGAATCAGGCTTCACGTCAGCCACCACTGCAACTGTCCATTGTCATAAATTTAGGCCCAGCACCCAGGCAGAGGAGAGAGGTCCCGTAACAGACAATCTGGCTTCATGTCAGCAGAGAATCAGTCTTCATATCATAGCAGAGAATCAGGCTTCACGTCAGCCACCAATGCAACAGTCCATTGTCAGATATTTAGGCCCAGCACCCAGGCAGAGGAGAGAGGTCCCGTAACAGACAATCAGGCTTCACGTCAGCCACCACTGCAACAGTCCATTGTCATAAAATTAGGCCCAGCACCCAGGCAGAGGAGAGAGGTCCCGTAACAGACAATCTGGCTTCATGTCAGCAGAGAATCAGTCTTCATATCATAGCAGAGAATCAGGCTTCACGTCAGCCACCAATGCAACAGTCCATTGTCAGATATTTAGGCCCAGCACCCAGGCAGAGGAGAGAGGTCCCGTAACAGACAATCTGGCTTCATGTCAGCAGAGAATCAGTCTTCTTATCATAGCAGAGAATCAGGCTTCACGTCACCCAACATTGGAACAGTCCATTGGCATATGTTTAGGCCCCGGCACCCAGACAGAGGAGAGGTTCATTCAAATTTGGGTAGCCTCGCAATATAATGGTAAAATGAAAATAAAAATAGGATTGAATGAGGAAGTGCCCTGAAGTACAATAATATATGGTTAAGGGGAGGTAGTTAATGTCTAATCTGGACAAGGGACGGACAGGTCCTGTGGGATCCATGCCTGGTTCATTTTTATGAACGTCAGCTTGTCCACATTGGCTGTAGACAGGCGGCTGCGTTTCTCTGTAATGACACCCCCTGCCGTGCTGAATACACGTTCAGACAAAACGCTGGCCGCCGGGCAGGCCAGCACCTCCAAGGCATAAAAGGCTAGCTCTGGCCACGTGGACAATTTAGAGACCCAGTAGTTGAATGGGGCCGAACCATCAGTCAGTACGTGGAGGGGTGTGCACACATACTGTTCCACCATGTTAGTGAAATGTTGCCTCCTGCTAACACGTTGCGTATCAGGTGGTGGTGCAGTTAGCTGTGGCGTGTTGACAAAAGTTTTCCACATCTCTGCCATGCTAACCCTGCCCTCAGAGGAGCTGGCCGTGACACAGCTGCCTTGGCGACCTCTTGCTCCTCCTCTGCCTTGGCCTTGGGCTTCCACTTGTTCCCCTGTGACATTTGGGAATTCTCTCAGTAGCGCGTCTACCAACGTGCGCTTGTACTCGCGCATCTTCCTATCACGCTCCAGTGCAGGAAGTAAGGTGGGCACATTGTCTTTGTAGCGTGGATCCAGCAGGGTGGCAACCCAGTAGTCCGCACACGTTAAAATGTGGGCAACTCTGCTGTCGTTGCGCAGGCACTGCAGCATGTAGTCGCTCATGTGTGCCAGGCTGCCCAGGGGTAAGGACAAGCTGTCCTCTGTGGGAGGCGTATCGTCATCGTCCTGCCTTTCTCCCCAGCCACGCACCAGTGATGGACCCGAGCTGCGTTGGGTGCCACCCCGCTGTGACCACGCTTCATCCTCATCCTCCTCCACCTCCTCCTCATACTCGTCCTCCTCGTCCTCCAGTAGTGGGCCCTGGCTGGCCACATTTGTACCTGGCCTCTGCTGTTGCAAAAAACCTCCCTCTGAGTCACTTCGAAGAGACTGGCCTGAAAGTGCTAAAAATGACCCCTCTTCCTCCTCCTCTTCCTCCT
The DNA here is from genome assembly GCF_014858855.1 of Bufo gargarizans. Lineage (NCBI taxonomy): Eukaryota > Metazoa > Chordata > Amphibia > Anura > Bufonidae > Bufo > Bufo gargarizans. The sequence continues at coordinate 566,646,522 of NC_058080.1, forward strand.
CCTCCTCCTGGGCCACCTCCTCTTCCATCATCGCCCTAAGTGTTTTCTCAAGGAGACATAGAAGTGGTATTGTAACGCTGATAACGGCGTCATCGCCACTGGCCATGTTGGTGGAGTACTCGAAACAGCGCAACAGGGCACACAGGTCTCGCATGGAGGCCCAGTCATTGGTGGTGAAGTGGTGCTGTTCCGCAGTGCGACTGACCCGTGCGTGCTGCAGCTGAAACTCCACTATGGCCTGCTGCTGCTCGCACAGTCTGTCCAGCATGTGCAAGGTGGAGTTCCACCTGGTGGGCACGTCGCATATGAGGCGGTGAGCGGGAAGGCCGAAGTTACGCTGTAGCGCAGACAGGCGAGCAGCAGCAGGATGTGAATGCCGGAAGCGCGAACAGATGGCCCGCACTTTATGCAGCAGCTCTGACATGTCGGGGTAGTTGTGAATGAACTTCTGCACCACCAAATTCAGCACATGCGCCAAGCAAGGGATGTGCGTCAAACTGGCTAGTCCAAGAGCTGCAACGAGATTTCGCCCATTATCACACACCACCAGGCTGGGCTTGAGGCTCACCGGCAGCAACCACTCGTCGGTCTGTTGTTCTATACCCTGCCACAACTCCTGTGCGGTGTGGGGCCTGTCCCCCAAACATATGAGTTTCAGAATGGCCTGCTGACGTTTACCCCGGGCTGTGCTGAAGTTGGTGGTGAAGGTGTGTGGCTGACTAGATGAGCAGGTGGAAGAAGAGGAGGAGGAAGTCGAGTAGGGGGAGGTGGCAACAGGAGGCAAAGAATGTTGCCCTGCGATCCTTGGCGGCGGAAGGACGTGTGCCAAACAGCTCTCTGCCTGGGGCCCAGCTGCCACTACATTTACCCAGTGTGCAGTTAGGGAGATATAGCGTCCCTGGCCGTGCTTACTGGTCCACGTATCTGTGGTTAGGTGGACCTTGCCACAGATGGCGTTGCGCAGTGCACACTTGATTTTATCGGATACTTGGTTGTGCAGGGAAGGCACGGCTCTCTTGGAGAAGTAGTGGCGGCTGGGAACAACATACTGTGGGACAGCAAGCGACATGAGCTGTTTGAAGCTGTCTGTGTCCACCAGCCTAAATGACAGCATTTCATAGGCCAGTAGTTTAGAAATGCTGGCATTCAGGGCCAGGGATCGAGGGTGGCTAGGTGGGAATTTACGCTTTCTCTCAAATGTTTGTGAGATGGAGAGCTGAACGCTGCCGTGTGACATGGTTGAGACGCTTGGTGACGGAGGTGGTGGTGGTGTTGGTGGTACATCCCCTGTTTGCTGGGCGGCAGGTGCCAACGTTCCTCCAGAGGCGGAGGAAGAGGCCAAGGCGGCAGCAGCAGAAGAGGCCGAGGCGGCAGTAGCAGAAGAGGTAGCAGGGGGAGCCTGAGCGACTTCCTTGTTTTTAAGGTGTTTACTCCACTGCAGTTCATGCTTTGCATGCAGGTGCCTGGTCATGCAGGTTGTGCTAAGGTTCAGAACGTTAATGACTCGCTTCAGGCTCTGATGGCACAGCGTGCAAACCACTCGGGTCTTGTCGTCAGCACATTGTTTGAAGAAGTGCCATGCCAGGGAACTCCTTGAAGCTGCCTTTGGGGTGCTCGGTCCCAGATGGCGGCGGTCAGTAGCAGGCGGAGTCTCTTGGCGGCGGGTGTTCTGCTTTTGCCCACTGCTCCCTCTTTTGCTACGCTGTTGGCTCGGTCTCACCACTGCCTCTTCCTCCAAACTGTGAAAGTCAGTGGCACGACCTTCATTCCATGTGGGGTCTAGGAACTCATCGTCCCCTGCATCGTCTTCCACCCAGTCTTGGTCCCTGACCTCCTGTTCAGTCTGCACACTGCAGAAAGACGCAGCAGTTGGCACCTGTGTTTCGTCATCATCAGAGACATGCTGAGGTGGTATTCCCATGTCCTCATCATCAGGAAACATAAGTGGTTGTGCGTCAGTGCATTCTATGTCTTTCACCGCTGGGGAAGGGCTAGGTGGATGCCCTTGGGAAACCCTGCCAGCGGAGTCTTCAAACAGCATAAGAGACTGCTGCATAACTTGAGGCTCAGACAGTTTCCCTGGTATGCATGGGGGTTATGTGACAGACTGATGGGGTTGGTTTTCAGGCGCCATCTGTGCGCTTTCTGCAGAAGACTGGGTGGGAGATAATGTGAACGTGCTGGATCCACTGTCGGCCATCCAATTGACTAATGCCTGTACCTGCTCAGGCCTTACCATCCTTAGAACGGCATTGGGCCCCACCATATATCGCTGTAAATTCTGGCGGCTACTGGGACCTGAGGTAGTTGGTACACTAGGACGTGTGGATATGGCAGAACGGCCACGTCCTCTCCCAGCACCAGAGGGTCCACTAACACCACCACGACCATGTCCACGTCCGCGTCCCTTACTAGATGTTTTCCTCATTGTTATCGTTCACCACAACAACAAAAATATTATTTGGCCCAATGTATTGTATACAAATTCAGCTGAATATAAATTTGAGGCCTAGTATTTAGGCGCTGGGTGACCGGTATGGATTTACTGACAGAATTAGACTTGGAAATGCACAGTAGCGTGTGTGTGAAGTTATTCTGAATGACCCTATGTGCACCTTGAATATTATATACCATTTTAGGGATAGATTTCAAATAGCTCTGATATAGCAGAAACCACTAAATTATGAAATTGCTAAATTGGAATTTTATTTCAACCCAGAACAAAAAATGTGCTTTGACGGACACTAAATAACTTGCCCAGCCAGAACAGTACAGCGGTAACGACAGATTTAGCGGGATATAAATTTGAGGCCTAGTATTTAGGCGCTGGGTGACCGGTATGGATTTACTGACAGAATTAGACTTGGAAATGCACAGTAGCGTGTGTGTGAAGTTATTCTGAATGACCCTATGTGCATCTTGAATATTATTTACCCTTTTAGGGATAGATTTCAAATAGCTCTGATACAGCAGAAACCACTAAATTAGGAAATTGCTAAATTGGGAATTGTATTTCAACCCAGAACAAAAAATGTGCTTTGACGGACACTAAATAACTTGCCCAGCCAGAACAGTACAGCGGTAACGACAGATTTAGCGGGATATAAATTTGAGGCCTAGTATTTAGGCGCTGGGTGACTGGTATAGATTTACTGACAGAATTAGACTGGGATATGGCCAAAAAATAACCACACTATTGCTGGTTAAATGCACTTGGTGTGACAGCTTGACCACCTACACTACTGAGGGTTAAATGCACTTGGTGACGGGCGCAGCTTGCCCCTGATGTAGTATATGGCCAAAAAATGAACAGACTATTGCTGGTTAAATGCACTTGGTGTGACAGCTTGACCAACTACAGTACTGAGGGTTAAATGCACTTGGTGACGGGCGCAGCTTGCCCCTGATGTAGTATATGGCCAAAAATAAACAGACTATTGCTGGTTAAATGCACTTGGTGTGACAGCTTCACCCTGATGTAGGCTTTAGCCAAAAAACAACCACACCATTGAGGGTTAAATGCACTTGGTGACAGGCGCAGCTTGCCCCTGATGTAGTATATGGCCAAAAAATAAACAGACTATTGCTGGTTAAATGCACTTGGTGTGACAGCTTCACCCTGATGTAGGCTTTAGCCAAAAAACAACCACACCATTGAGGGTTAAATGCACTTGGTCGCAGCTTGTGCTGGCGCACCACAAGACACAAAATGTCCGCCGATCACCCCAGAAAAAAGTGACTGACAAACGGTCTGGGCAGCCTAAAAACAGTGAGCAATTGAATTTCAGCAGCTCAATGATGCACAGCTGCAGATCGATCGATTAATCAAGTCCTTTGGAGGAGTTAATCTGCCTAATCTCGCCCTACTGTCGCAGCCGCAACCTCTCCCTACGCTAATCAGAGCAGAGTGACGGGCGGCGCTATGTGACTCCAGCTTAAATAGAGGCTGGGTCACATGGTGCTCTGGCCAATCACAGCCATGCCAATAGTAGGCATGGCTGTGACGGCCTCTTGGGGCAAGTAGTATGACGCTTGTTGATTGGCTGCTTTGCAGCCTTTCAAAAAGCGCCAAGAAAGCGTCACAAAAGCGCCAAGAAAGCGACGAACACCGAACCCGAACCCGGACTTTTACGAAAATGTCCGGGTTCGGGTCCGTGTCACGGACACCCCAAAATTCGGTACGAACCCGAACTATACAGTTCGAGTTCGCTCATCCCTACTCTCCAGCTCTGCTATATCTGCCTTGTTCACAGTAGCCCAGAACTGTGCACAGTACTCCATGTGTGGTCTGACTAGTGATTTGTAAAGTGGTAGGACTATGTTCTCATCACGGGCATCTATGCCCCTTTTGATGCAACCCATTATCTTATTGGCCTTGGCAGCAGCTGCCTGACACTGGTTTTTGCAGCTTAGTTTGCTGTTTATTAAAAATCCTAGATCCTTTTCCATGTCAGTGTTACTGAGTGTTTTACCATTTAGTATGTACGGTGACTTGCATTATTCCTTCCCATGTGCATAACTTTACATTTGTCAGTGTTAAACCTCATCTGCCACTTATCTGCCCAAGCCTGCAATCTATCCAGATCCCTCTGTAGTAGTATACTGTCCTCTGTCCTCTGTAGTGTATATATATATATATATATATATATATAATCCAGAAGAATGGGCGGCACTCCAAGGAAAAGGATAAGTGAACTTTATTCACCCAGGTGGTGCAACGTTTCGGTTCTGCACTAGAACCTTTTTCAAGGCTTGAAAAAGGTTCTAGTGCAGAACCGAAACGTTGCACCACCTGGGTGAATAAAGTTCACTTATCCTTTTCCTTGGAGTGCCGCCCATTCTTCTGGATTATACATTGGGGTAAGAAGCCTGTTCCCCTGGAGACGTGCACCCTACCTTTATTTGATTGTGTTCCAGTGCCGCCATTTTTCCTTTGTATATATATATATATATATATATATACAGTATGCTGTCCTCTTCAATGTTAATTACTTTACAGTTTAGTGTCATCTGCGAAAATTGATACTTTACTATGCAAGCCTTCTCCAAGGTCATTAATAAATATATTGAAGAGAATAGGGCCCAATACTGACCCCTGAGGTACCCCACTAGTGACAGTGACCCAATCTGAGTGTGTACCGTTAATAACCACCCTCTGTATTCTATCATTAAGCCAGTTACTTACCCACATACAGACGTTTTCTCCCAGTCCGAGCATTCTCATTTTGTATACTAACCTTTTATGTGGTACAGTATCAAATGCTTTGGAGAAGTCCAGATATACATCCATTGATTCGCTGCTGTCAAGTCTAGAACTTACCTCCTCATAGAAACTGATTAAATTAGTTTGGCATAACCGATCCCTCACGAAGCCATGCTGATATGGCGCTATTTGCTTATTTCCGTTGAGATGCTCTAAGATAGCATCCCTCAGAAAATCTTCAAACAGTTTACCCACAACAGATGTTAAACTTACCGGCCTATAGTTTCCAGGCTCTGTTTTTGGACCCTTTTTGAATATTGGCACTACATTTGCCATGCGCCAATTCTGTGGGACATTCCCTGTCAGTATAGAATCTGCAAATATCAGAAATAAGGGTCTGGCTATGACATTACTTAATTCCCTTAGGATACGGGGGTGTATGCCACCCGGTCCTGGCGATTTGTCTATTTTAATCTTTTTAAGTCGCTGATGTACTTCTTCCTGGGTCAGACAGGGCTTTATCTGCTTTATACACCAAACAATGAATGTCTTTTAAAGTAGATTTAAAATTTATATTTCCTTTACTTTTATGGCAATAAACAACTTAATTAAAGAAGTCAAAAATGTGCAGCGGGAGCAGTGCGACCGGATGAAAAAGTTGAGGGCGCAGCTGCTGAAAAGGGTGAGGGATGAGCTGACCCTAGCAGAGGAGGCCAACCAAAAGGCCATGGCTGGACTGCTCCAAAAGCTCCAAGAAATTAAAAAATTGCCTTAATTTTTTTTTTTTTCATTTGTTTTTTGGGGTTTCTGTTATTTATAGTCTTAATATTTTTTTTCATTTAAAGATTGTTTTATAAAACTTTATTGTTCTATAAAATTTGTTGTGTTTTGTTTTATTGTAACCAATGGGGTTACGGTACGGACAATTTAGTCTGGCCAAAGTAATAATTCATTATCATTACATACAGCAGCCGCCGTTACATGGAAACAGGGTAATAGACATGGCGCCGCTTATGGTCGCACCACTTATTCACTATGACTATTTTCTTGTGCCGGTGGTCATGTGTGTGCCACAATTCAAACCGAATACTGCGGACTGTGGCGCTCTTAGCAGCACGCTTGACAGGACCAGGTCCAATCATAGACCTTGTACAACATGCATACATATTATCCAAAAGTATTAAAATACAAGTATTTGTACTTAATGTGAGCATGTCATCAAAAAAATGATATTAATTATGGCTATAAATGGAAAAAAATTGATTTTAGGTTACTGTTATAACATTCCATTGTATTTAAATTGCATGTGTGTGGGGTATGAGCAATGGGGTATTGGCCAATGGCCATTTGAGGAGAGATGTACCTGTGTAGTGAGGTGATGGTATGGTATGGGGTGTACAGCTGGTTCGCCTCCACGTGGTGCACTCTGGGTTATGGTAAATGAACCAGCGAATACTGAAATATTGGAGGTCAATCATTACTTCTCATAAACTGTGTGTGAGTGAGGAGGTGGGGGGGGGGACATGATCTGGAGGAGGGTTTAAGGTGGTGGAGGGTTTAAGGGGGGAGGGGAGGTTGGTGTGGGTTTTATAGCGTGGGATATACAGTGTGTAGCACGTAAATATAGATGCTATGTGCATATGAGAGACATTTGTCTGCTATCCATACATACATGTTACAGACATTGTAGTGTGATGTAACCACTATAATTTGTGCCATAATCATTTACCTCTTCACACCCAATGACGTAGCTATACTTCATCCAGCAGTATAATTAAACATAGATCAATCCTTATGCGGGCGCCGTGGCCACCTGCTTTGTGTGGCTGCATAAACCCATGGCTAATGTGCGTGACCGTCAGTAATACCAATAGTGGACATTTAACCCATCTGATGTAGTGGTCACTTGTTAACTATAACAATACAAGCAATACAAATATTTTAGCAATAGTGTTGAATTCGAAATGCAACTCATTTTTATTGCATTGCAATTCCAGGAGATTGGTAGAATTAACTAATAAAACAAATATAGTACAGTATGTCAGAATAGTGCCTTAAAAAAGTTGGATTCACAATGTGGTTAATAATAATAGCAAATATTATCACATTGTGAATAAAAATTAGCACTGCTAGATTCAATATCAGTTAAGTTCGTTAATTTTAGACCCATTCCATTAGAGAGACTCAGCAGCAGCCTCAAGTTGAAATCGCAATGCGATTAATATAACTCGAAGTAATCGCATGGCGATTTCAACTTAGTACTGCTATATTCCATATTCGTTAATTCTAGCCTAATATGGAATATAGCAGTGCTAAGTTGAAAACGCAATTCGATTAATTCAAGTTATAATAATCAAATTGCGATTTCAACTTGGACCTGGTTTACTATGGATGGCTTGGTAGAATTAGCGAATATGACGAATGTATTCGTCATATTCCACAAAACGAAGATAACAAAGTATTCTCCATCTTCGTTTTAGCTACCTATTCATCAACTTCGCTAATTCTAGCAATCATATAGGAAAGTTTACTATAGAGACAGCTAAGTTTAATTCGCTATGCGATTATATTACTTTGCTTTTTATTTTAAATAAATGGAATAATTATAATACCTGATAATTATTATAATTATTCTATTTATAATACAAAAAGCAAAGTAATATAATCGCATAGCGAATTAAACTTAGCTGTCTCTATAGTAAACTTTCCTATATGATTGCTAGAATTAGCGAAGTTGATGTGAATAGGTAGCTAAAACGAAGATGGAGAATACTTTGTTATCTTCGTTTTGTGGAATATGACGAATACATTCGTCATATTCGCTAATTCTACCAAGCCATCCATAGTAAACCAGGTCCAAGTTGAAATCACAATTCGATTATTATAACTTGAATTAATCGAATTGCGATTTCAACGTAATTCTCAAATCCGACAGTACATTCTAGTATATGGAGACGTTCCCATGGTGATGGGGACGCTCCATGAGCACGGAAGTCGGCAGAAGCGGCAACGGGCACTGACTGGAGCAGCCAGGAAGTCAGGAATCCTAAGGACAGGTAAGAACTACTTTAGGGAAGTGGGAAAGAAAAAAATCTAACAATAAAAAAATAAAATGAATATTAGATTTCGCGAATATATAGAACTATATTCAAAATATTCGTGAAATCTCGAAGTTACGATATTTGAGAAAAAAAATTGCAATTCGAATATTCGCGCTCAACACTAGATGGGAGGCCAGGTGCCTTCTTAAGGTGGTCGCCCCTAGGTGAGTGTTGGGCTTACCGCGACTTATGCTTTGACAGCACAGTCTGCAGATGGCAACACTATTGTGATCAGCTGACACGTTTAAAAATGCCAACACTGCGGAGCTATGTGCCAGGGTCCTGGGAGCCCCAAATGTGACCATGCATTGTGTATGGCTTGTTCCAGATACATTAGCAGTCTGCTTTTTGCCTCCTGTGCATTGTAAGTTCTGCCTGCTTCTCCTCCTTATCTGCTGCTCCGTCTCTCCCTTTGAACTCCCCTCCTCTTCCTCTCTTGTGGGCACCCACGTGACGTCCATCGACACGTCATCTTAGTCACCTTCACCACCACTGACATTAGAGATCTCGGAGTAGGCAGCAAAAGCGGGGACCACCCTCCTTGGGCTGATCTAGGTACTGTCGTCAGGCTGCTGGGTTGTGACCGTTGATACCTCCTCTTCCTGATCCGATGCCAAGAATGGATGTGCATCGGTAAGGTCTTGGAATGGATGGGAAAATAATTCCTCTGACTCGAGCGGAGGGGATATAGTGGTGGTGTCTTTGGGGGTGACACAGCAGAAAGTGAAGAGGGTGCAGATAGAGAGGATGAGAAGGGTGCAGAAGCAGAAGGCTGAGCGAGCCACCCAACCAAGTCTGATGCGTCATTCGATGAAAATCGCACGCACCTTCTGCAACTTCCCACTTAGGCTCCCTCCTGGTGCACCTGCCCGACCCCTACCACCACTTAGAAATGGCCTGCCTCTTCTTCTGCCTGTCATTTTCAAAATGACCCTGTGACCAAAGTCCCTATGGAAGAGCAGTATTTGTGGAAGAAGGTATATTACACCCCTGCCTCAATCAGTTTTTTGGGGGGCAACTGGTAGATCACACCAGTAGAAATTATTTGTTCCAATAGTGTTTGGCACTCTCTGTAGCTGAGGTAACGCAGCAAAACTGCAAACAAATTGTCACAAAGAGGGGGGGTGCACCACTGACCCCACCCACAGCCCTGTCCCTGCCTACCTGCACTATCCGTCCTAGGTAATGGAGCACAACTGGGTGGCGTTCCCTAGCCTTGGTAAGTGCGAAGGGACAAACAAGACAAACAAACATAGAATGGTCAATAAGCCGAGTCAGAACCAGGAAGTAACTACAGTACTAGAGGATTAGCAAAGACGGGTCAAAAACAAGCCAAATCAAAAACCAGGAGAAGCGAAGCAGACACAAGAAGCAAACAATGACAGAGACGATCAACGAGTAGGGAGTCAAAAGCCACGGAATCACTCAAATGAACACGGGATAGGACCTTATTCACAGGCAACCTGTGGCGAGCAGGTTGCCTGTATATATAGTGGGGAAGAGAAGTCATGTGACGATTCCCCTGCAACCAGCCGATTGCCGAGTGCCCAGCTCGGCGCTTGGACACAGTTGCCATGGGAGTGGAGGACGCCAACCACGCCAAGGAGGTGGGCGTGGTCAGATCTTCCCCGCCCCCATTGCTGTGGAGACAAGGACGCAGCGCACGTTCTCGCTCCGTACTAGCAGCAAGGCACCGGCGGCACTGAGGGGAAACGTGAAGCCGGCGCCTCGTGACACAAATGCACTTTATAGAAAGTATATTTGTATATAACACCTCTGCTTCAATAACTTTTTGGGGGAGTAACTGGTATATCATACCAGTAGAAATTATTTGTTCCAATAGCGTTTGGCACTCTGTGTGGCTGCAGTATTGCAGCAGAACCGCACACAACTGCTGCACAATACAAATGCACTATAATATACTTTCTATGTTTGAAAGTATATTATAAGTATATTACACCCCTCATAAGTCACACCTATCGATAGCACACCTATACTAGTCCTTAAAAGAACTTTTGTGGCCCTATTAGGTAGCGTTTGGTGCCCTTAAGGCCTCTTTCACACAGCCATCATGTTTTTGGCCCGGATAAGATGCGGGTGCATCACGGGAAAATGCACGATTTTTCTGCGTGAGTGCAAAACATTGTAATACGTTTTGCACGCACGTGAGAAAAATCAGCATGTTTGGTATCCAGACCCGAACTTCTTCACTGAAGTTCGGGTTTGGGATCGGTGTTCTGTAGATTGTATTATTTTCCCTTATAACATGGTTATAAGTGAAAATAATAGCATTCTTAATATAGAATGCATAATACAATAGGGCTGGAGGGGTTAGAAAATGTTTAAATAACTGACCTTAATCTACTTCTTCGCGCAGCCCGACTTCTCTTCTGTCTTCTTCTTTGAGGAATAGGACCTTTGATGACATCACTGTGCTCATCACATGGTCCATCACATGATCTTTTACAATGGTGATAGATCATGTGACGGACCATGTGATGAGCGCAGTGACGTCACCACAATTCCTTTTCCTGTGCACAGCAAAGATGAAGACAGAAGAGAAGCCGGGCTGCGCAAACAAGTGGATTAAGGTGACTTAATTTTTTATTTTATTTATTTATTTATTTTTTCAACCCCTCCAGCCCTATTGTCATACTGTATTAAGAATGCTATTATTTTCCCTTATAACCATGTTAAAGATCGGGTCCCCATCCCGATCGTCTCCTAGCAACTGTGCATGAAAATCGTACCGCATCCGCACTTGCTTGCGGATGCTTGCTATTTTCACGCAGACCCATTCACTTTTATGGGGCCTGTGTTGCGTAGAAAACGCACAATATAGAGCATGCTACGATTTTCACGCAACGCACCAGTGATGCGTGAAAATCACTGCTCATGTGCACAGCCCCATAGAAATGAATGGGTCCGGATTCAGTGCGGGTGCGATGCATTCACCTCACGCATAGCACCCCGCGGAAATCTCCCCCATGTGAAAGGGCCTAACAGTCTGTCCCTTCTCCACACAGCAACCTCTCCCTACACTGGCAAAAGACTGAATATAAAATGGCTGCCAGATCGGGTTTATTTACAAAGGTTGGGGGTATGTCCATGTGCTGAAACGTCTCAATTGGCTGTCCTGTACCACCTGATGGATGTGTCAAAGTTCTTCACAATGTAAAAGAATATGGCACCGGCGGACATTGCCATATGTTTGCCCATTCAGCGAACTATGAACTAGCAAAGCTCGCCCCGAAATGACCATCGGGCGAACCGCAAGGCCATCTCTATAGGCTGATATGTCTATATGATTATATATGATATATTGATATACGCCCCTTGAAAAAGTGGAGCGAAATGCGAGTCGGTGTGCGCTCTTTGCCGGTCCAGGGTCCGATCCTTCTTGTGGTCCTACTAACTTTAGGTAATATGTTTTAGTTATTACTATTTTAGTCATTACTATTACTATTGTCTCCATTACTGCCTATGGGCTTTTCCTTTGAGGTGCTTTGTATTTGGTCCTCATATTGGCTCATATTAGTGTAGTTTCTGTATACCTTGAGTAGGGTTCTCACATCTTATTTTTTTTTTTTTTTTTTTTTTCGAATATTGCCTGCCTTATGTGGCATTTATGTTTTTTGGAGTTTCCCCTGCATTGGGATCAGGTGTACTCTTTGTCCGGCAAATGAGCTACTTGTTGCAGCGCTAGCCTGCATTGCTGCTGCTAACATTATTTCTTCTTTATGTTTTTTGTAATGTCAATTATTCATTAACATTTTTGGTTATTTTATATATGTGTCCCTTTAGTTTATTTGGTGCAGTTACAATTTTTTGTCACACATTTGATTCATTGTTTTGATGATTAAGTAGGTTGTACCAACTTCCTACTATGTCACTGGGCCACTCTGTGGTCTCCTCATGCTGCTGCCACCTCACAACTGTTTTCTTCTCATGCTTTTTCCAACTTCCCACTATGTCAATGGGCAACTCTGTGGTCTCCTTATGCTGCTGCCACCTCGCCACTTTGTCACTGGGCCACTCTGTGGTCTCCTCATGCTGCTGCCACCTCACAACTGTTGTCTCCTCATGCTTCTTCCAACTTCCCACTATGTCAATGGGCAACTGTGTTGTCTCCTCATGCTGCTGCCACCTCACCACTTTGTCACTGGGCCACTCTGTGGACTTCTCATGCTGTTCCCACCCTCCCCACTCGATGACTGGGCCACTATTTTGTCTTTTTGGCCTGGTTGACATCATCATTTATTTGACCCTTTTTCTGGTCTGCCAGAAGATAGAAAAAATGAGACGCACAACTGATCCTGTCTATGTAGCAGCTGTATGGCCTGTATGACATGGTCCCTATATTTCAGCAGAATTGGCTAATGATTTGGTAGCCAAAAGAAGGAGTAGGTACAAAAACACAGAAGACATGCAAATATTCCATTCACATGTCATCTCTGTTTTGGATCCACTCCAGGTTTTTTTTTTTGGCTTTAGCAATACTGATGGATTAATGAGCAAATGCTGACCGAGTGAAGGAGGATGCTTAACAGATAGGATCCATTTTGGGGGGGGGTTATTGTTCTGACGGATCAGAGGAAGGGCAAAATAATCAGTGACGTCAACACAAAGTTACTGCTGATACACTCTCCACTCTGTCAGGGGGCTCTACTTGTATAAGCGTTTAATAGAACAGGTTCTGTAGAAATCTATGTGGAATCAGCTGACGGTGTAAAAGGAATGCGCTCTTTTACGCTATAGTAGAATCTAACATTGTGCTAACATTGACCTGTAAGGCTGAGTTCACATCAGTTATTTGGTCAGTTTTGGCCCTATAACTGCCCAAATAAATGAAATGTGCAGTGATTTTAAGAGCGACACCTGTCATCTGCGTGTCATACTGACTCACAGTATTGTTTTACTACCACAGCAGACTCCCTATGCGTGTTTCTGCAAGGCACAGTGTTCTACATTACTATACAGGCTCTCTGCAGCTAGGAAATAGCTGTCTTTTAACAAGATTCGCCACAAATAAATTCAGATTAAATCTTTTTGGAATATTCGTCGAACAGACCAAAACAAATTTTTGAGAAATTTGCTCATCTCTAGTTAGTACCTACAATATAACATTCAACAAAACAACACTGACAAAACAGTACAAAGATGACATGTGGGAGATTTCGCCATCATAGTCACACACCTAAGTTCTTTGAACTCATAACAAATTAGTTTTCCTGGAGGGGCCATTTTTTCCCACATATCTCTAGTGTAAATCATAAATCTACTTCACTAGGGCACTATAAGCTGAACCGGTTCCTTTCTGAACATTAATACACAGATGCCTTTTCATGATTTTTTCCTAAACATCTGTGCACTACCTTATCAGCTGTTTTGGATGAACTATGATATCTACAATCTGCAGACTGTAGAATCCACTACATGGATTCCTGAAGACTATCCAACTGCTTCAATGATATCTACAGACCAAAAGTTTGGACACACCTTCTCATTCAAAGAGTTTTCTTTATTTTCATGACTTTGAAAATTGTAGATTCACACTAAAGGCATCAAAACTATGAATTTACACATGTGGAATTATATACATAACAAAAAAGTGTGAAACAACTGAAAATATGTAATATTCTAGGTTCTTGAAAGTAGCCACCTTTTGCTTTGATTACTGCTTTGCAGTAATCAAAGGGGCTGTCAGCTGAGGTCTGATTAACATTGAAGGTCTGATTGGTGGTCTGACCTGAAGTCTAATGATATTTTTTTTTTCTTATTGTCCTCCTCTAAAACTTAGGCGCGTCTTATGGGCTGGTGGGTCTTATAAGGTGAATAATACTGTACATATATTAACATACAGTAAAGAAGGTAACAGTCACCGAAGCCGTGAACAAACAAGTGAGCTTGCCATCAACCAATTCCCAACACTGCAACTGGCTGGCCCTCATGTGATACAAAGAGAGGTGGTGGTAGCAAGACATATCCTATACTGGATGATGTCCTCAATGGAGTTGCTCTCTTTGTTACCTATCTAAATGTTTTCTCCTGGCCCCTCCTAGCCCCTTCTACAGGCCTTCAGTGTGCAGTATGCATGTAGCGTTACTTCAGACTTAAAAGAGTTTTCCAAAATTCAGGGAGAACTGAGCATAGGAAGGGACAGACAGTGTAGGGAGTGTAATTGAATATTATTTCTGTACAAATGCATTTCAGAGACCTAAAAGTCCTTGTAAGGACTATTGTGTGTAACAGCAGCGATATATGTTTGCTGCACAACCTGCGCTAAATTGCTCAGTGTTAGGGAGAGCTGTGCATAGGAAGGGACAGACAGAGTAGGGAGTGTAATAGGAAGATTTTTATGAATTTTTTTCTTTCAGACACCCAAATGTCCTTTTAAGGACAATTGTGTGTTACAGCAGCAATATATATTTTTAACGAATCCTACTCAATACCGTGTAAGGCTACTTTCACACTCGCGTTTTGTGCGGATCCGTTCAGATAATACAACCGTCTGCATCCATTCAGAATGGATCAGTTTGTATTATCTTTTAACATAGCCAAGACGGATCCGTCTTGAACACCATTGAAAGTCAATGGAGGACGGATCTGTTTTCTATTGTGCCAGATGGCGTCAGCGAAAACTTAAAAGCAAAATGGAGACTGAACTGATGCAAACTGATGCATTCTGAGCGGCTCCTTTTCCATTCAGAATGCATTAGAATGCAAACTGATCTGTTTTGGACCACTTGTGAGAGCCCTGAATGGATCTCACAAACAGAAAGCCAAAACGTGAGTGCGAAAGTAAACTAATAGACGCTGCGGACAGTTAAATTATTTGCGCCATATCTCTCGTTTAAATTGTGCGCATACCTAAATTATCAGTGACATTCAGTATACATTTTTGGTAGACAATGTGAACTGTGACATTACCTGTGGTATCTGTCCTGTATAACGTGTATTTATCATCATAAATACCTTTGTAAAAAAAAATAACAAATTCACTTTCAGATCCTACGCTACTGTACGTATGACATACTTTCAATCATATATAACATTTCAAATGAAGAAGCTGAGAAGTTAGGGACGGGGAAGTGGCCGTGATGCTGATGGTGCATGCAGAGGCCGTGGCCCTGGGCGCGGAGAAACAGTGCCTGCAGTCAGAGCACAAGAAAAATAATTATCCAAGATAATTAGCTTCATGTCCCATAATGCTTCCAGTCAGTTAAACACCACCCTGTCTTCCACCAAGGCAAGTCTCAGTAGCCAGGAGTCTGGTCAGCACAATCCTCACCCTGATCCTCCTTCCTCCCACCATTTACAGTCTGGCCAAACAAGTGATCCCAAACTTGGATATTCCGAGGACCTCTTTTTATTGCCATTACTTGATTTAGCCCTCTCGCCAAGCATGCTTGAAAAGGGACATGATTTCTTGTGCCCCGATTTCCAACCTCTTGAACATCCACAGTCACACTAACATGACGGAAGGGAACGCCAATTAGAGTTTAATGAGATGGATGATGAGGAGACACAGTTGTCAATGAGTCAACCGCAATTACTGTCTCTAGAGGTTGATAAAAAAGGTTGAGACACAGATGTCAATCACTGAAGTTGTGGTTAGGTCAACAAATCAGGAGGCTGATCAGAGTGAGAAAGTGGAAGAGGAGGTGGTTGACGATAAGGTCACTGACCAAACCAGGGAAGGTGGAAAGCCAAGCGAGGAGAGCAGTAAAGAGGGGGGGGTATCTGCAGCACTGAAACAGGCTGGAATGAGGCATTGGGGTGGCAAAAGGGAGAAGGCGGGCCAAACCACTCAGGCCCGCAACTGTTCCACAGAGCAACCACTTGCAGAATTCTCCCTTGCCAGGGGGTAGATGTTCCGCAGTATGGCGCTTTTTGAGGAAAGTGCGGATGATGAAAGAATAGTAGTTTTCAACCTGTGCCATACGAAAATGAGCGGGGGGCGTGAACACTAGCAACCTCACCACATCACATCCAAGCGCCGTAATAAGTGGGACGAACGCCTGTGTCCACACCACTGCCTTCTCTTCTCCTGTGTTATGTGCTGCTGGCCAATCCCTTGTCGAAGGAGCAGAACCGGATGAAACCTGCCCTGCACCTTGGAAAGCCATGCCTAGCTCACATGTCCAACCTTGCGGTTCAGCGGTTTCTCAAAACCTACCCCAATTTGCCTGACCTACTGTGTGCACATTTCAGCAAGTCACTGACAGCTTCAGCCGGTCTGTCAACTCTGCAGCACCGTTTGAAATTGCCAGCTCACTGGCTGTTGTCCGACGTGAACACACGCTGGAACTCGACTTTCCACAGGTTGGCCAGACTTTGTGAGCAGCAGAGGGAAGTAGTGGAAAACCAGCTGCAACATGGTCATCGCCTTTCCAGTCAGCTTCAGCTATTCACAAGCGAGGAGTGGGCATGGATGTCTGACCTCAGTGAGGTTTTAAGAAACTGTGAGGAATCAACACAGATGGTGAGTAGAGTTGAGCGAACACCTGGATGTTCGGGTTCTAGAAGTTCGGCCGAACTTCCCGGAAATGTTTGGGTTCGGGATCCGAACCCGACCCGAACTTCGTCCCGAACACGAACCCCATTGAAATAAATGGGGACCTGAACTTTTCAGCACAAAAAGGCTGTAAAACAGCCCAGGAAAGGGCTGCAAAAGGAAGCAACATGTAGGTAAATCCCATGCAAACAAATGTGGATAGGGAAATGAATAAAAATAAAAATAAAATAAATAAAAATTAACCAATATCAATTGGAGAGAAGTCCCATAGCAGAGAATTAGGCTTCATGTCACCCACCACTGTAACAGTCCATTGTCAGATATTTAGGCACTGGCATCCAGGCAGAGGAGAGAGGTCCCGTTACAGAGAATATGGCTTCATGTCAGCAGAGAATCAGTCTTCATGTCATAGCAGAGAATCATGCTTCACGTCACCCAACACTGGAACAGTCCATTGTCAGATATTTAGGCCCAGGCACCCAGGCAGAGGAGAGAGGTCCCATAACAGAGATTCAGGCTTCATGTCAGCAGAGAATCAGTCTTCATGTCATAGCAGAGAATCATGCTTCACGTCACCCAACACTGGAACAGTCCATTGTCAGATATTTAGACCCTGGCACCCAGGCAGAGGAGAGAGGTCCCATAACAGAGATTCAGGCTTCATGTCAGCAGAGAATCAGTCTTCATGTCATAGCAGAGAATCATGCTTCACGTCACCCACCACTGTAACAGTCCATTGTCAGATATTTAGGCCCTGGAATAAAGGCAGAGGAGAGAGGTCCCATAACAGAGAATCTGGCTTCATGTCAGCAGAGAATAAGTCTGCATGTCATAGCAGAGAATCATGCTTCACGTCACCCAACACTGGAACAGTCCATTGTCAGATATTTAGGCACAGGCACCCAGGCAGAGGAGAGAGGTCCCGCAACAGAGATTCAGGCTTCATGTCAGCAGAGAATAAGTCTTCATGTCATAGCAGAGAATCAGGCTTCACGTCACCCAACACTGGAACAGTCCATTGTCAGATATTTTGGCCCTGGCACAAAGGCAGAGGAGAGAGGTCCCATAACAGAGATTCAGGCTTCATATCAGCAGAGAATCAGTCTTCATGTCATAGCAGAGAATCATGCTTCACGTCACCCACCACTGTAACAGTCCATTGTCAGATATTTAGGCCCTGGCATCCAGGCAGAGGAGAGAGGTCCCGTAACAGAGAATATGGCTTCATGTCAGCAGAGAATCAGTCTTCATGTCATAGCAGAGAATCATGCTTTACGTCACCCAACACTGGAACAGTCCATTGTCAGATATTTAGGCCCTGGCATCCAGGCAGAGGAGAGAGGTCCCATAACAGAGATTCAGGCTTCATGTCAGCAGAGAATCAGTCTTCATGTCATAGCAGAGAATCAGGCTTCACGTCACCCAACACTGGAACAGTCCATTGTCAGATATTTTGGCCCTCGCACAAAGGCAGAGGAGAGAGGTCCCATAACAGAGATTCAGGCTTCATATCAGTAGAGAATCAGTCTTCATGTCATAGCAGAGAATCATGCTTCACGTCACCCAACACTGGAACAGTCCATTGTCAGATATTTAGGCACAGGCACCCAGGCAGAGGAGAGAGGTCCCATAACAGAGATTCAGGCTTCATATCAGCAGAGAATCAGTCTTCATGTCATAGCAGAGAATTATACATCACGTCACCCACCACTGTAACAGTCCATTGTCAGATATTTAGGCCCTGGAATCAAGGCAGAGGAGAGAGGTCCCGTAACAGAGAATCTGGCTTCATGTCAGCAGAGAATAAGTCTGCATGTCATAGCAGAGAATCATGCTTCACGTCACCCAACACTGGAACAGTCCATTGTCAGATATTTAGGCACAGGCACCCAGGCAGAGGAGAGAGGTCCCATAACAGAGATTCAGGCTTCATGTCAGCAGAGAATAAGTCTTCATGTCATAGCAGAGAATCAGGCTTCACGTCACCCAACACTGGAACAGTCCATTGTCAGATATTTTGGCCCTGGCACAAAGGCAGAGGAGAGAGGTCCCATAACAGAGATTCAGGCTTCATATCAGCAGAGAATCAGTCTTCATGTCATAGCAGAGAATAATGCTTCACGTCACCCACCACTGTAACAGTCCATTGTCAGATATTTAGGCCCTGGCATCCAGGCAGAGGAGAGAGGTCCCGTAACAGAGAATATGGCTTCATGTCAGCAGAGAATCAGTCTTCATGTAATAGCAGAGAATCATGCTTCACGTCACCCAACACTGGAACAGTCCATTGTCAGATATTTAGGCCCTGGCATCCAGGCAGAGGAGAGAGGTCCCATAACAGAGATTCAGGCTTCATGTCAGCAGAGAATCAGTCTTCATGTCATAGCAGAGAATCAGGCTTCACGTCACCCAACACTGGAACAGTCCATTGTCAGATATTTTGGCCCTCGCACAAAGGCAGAGGAGAGAGGTCCCATAACAGAGATTCAGGCTTCATATCAGTAGAGAATCAGTCTTCATGTCATAGCAGAGAATCATGCTTCACATCACCCAACACTGGAACAGTTCATTGTCAGATATTTAGGCACCGGCACCCAGGCAGAGGAGAGAGGTCCCATAACAGAGATTCAGGCTTCATATCAGCAGAGAATCAGTCTTCATGTCATAGCAGAGTATTATACATCACGTCACCCACCACTGTAACAGTTCATTGTCAGATATTTAGGCCGTGGTATCCAGGCAGAGGAGAGAGGTCCCGTAACAGAGAATATGGCTTCATGTCAGCAGAGAATCAGTCTTCATGTCATAGCAGAGAATCATGCTTCACGTCTCCCACCACTGTAACAGTCCATTGTCAAATATTTAGGCCCTGGCATCCAGGCAGAGGAGAGAGGTCCCGTAACAGAGAATATGGCTTCATGTCAGCAGAGAATCAGACTTCATGTCATAGCAGAGAATCAGGTTTCACGTCACCCAACACTGGAACAGTCCATTGTCAGATATTTAAGCCCAGGCACCCAGGCAGAGGAGAGAGGTCCCTTAACAGAGATTCAGGCTTCATGTCAGCAGAGAATCAGTCTTCATGTCATAGCAGAGAATCATGCTTCACGTCACCCACCACTGTAACAGTCCATTGTCAGATATTTAGGCCCTGGCATCCAGGCAGAGGAGAGAGGTCCCGTAACAGAGAATCTGGCTTCATGTCAGCAGAGAATCAGTCTACATGTCATAGCAGAGAATCATGCTTCACGTCACCCAACACTGGAACAGTCCATTGTCAGATATTTAGGCACAGGCACCCAGGCAGAGGAGAGAGGTCCCATAACAGAGATCCAGGCTTCATGTCAGCAGAGAATCAGTCTTCATGTCATAGCAGAGAATCAGGCTTCACGTCACCCAACACTGGAACAGTCCATTGTCAGATATTTTGGCCCTGGCACAAAGGCAGAGGAGAGAGGTCCCATAACAGAGATTCAGGCTTCATATCAGCAGAGAATCAGTCTTCATGTCATAGCAGAGAATCATGCTTCACGTCACCCACCACTGTAACAGTCCATTGTTAGATATTTAGGCCCTGGCATCCAGGCAGAGGAGAGAGGTCCCGTAACAGAGAATATGGCTTCATGTCAGCAGAGAATCAGTCTTCATGTCATAGCAGAGAATCATGCTTCATGTCACCCAACACTGGAACAGTCCATTGTCAGATATTTAGGCCCAGGCACCCAGGCAGAGGAGAGAGGTCCCATAACAGAGATTCAGGCTTCATATCAGTAGAGAATCAGTCTTCATGTCATAGCAGAGAATCATGCTTCACGTCACCCACCACTGTAACAGTCCATTGTCAGATATTTAGGCCCTGGCATCCAGGCAGAGGAGAGAGGTCCCATAACAGAGATTCAGGCTTCATGTCAGCAGAGAATCAGTCTTCATGTCATAGCAGAGAATCAGGCTTCACGTCACCCAACACTGGAACAGTCCATTGTCAGATATTTTGGCCCTCGCACAAAGGCAGAGGAGAGAGGTCCCATAACAGAGATTCAGGCTTCATATCAGTAGAGAATCAGTCTTCATGTCATAGCAGAGAATCATGCTTCACGTCACCCAACACTGGAACAGTCCATTGTCAGATATTTAGGCCCTGGCATCCAGGCAGAGGAGAGAGGTCCCATAACAGAGATTCAGGCTTCATGTCAGCAGAGAATCAGTCTTCATGTCATAGCAGAGAATCAGGCTTCACGTCACCCAACACTGGAACAGTCCATTGTCAGATATTTTGGCCCTCGCACAAAGGCAGAGGAGAGAGGTCCCATAACAGAGATTCAGGCTTCATATCAGTAGAGAATCAGTCTTCATGTCATAGCAGAGAATCATGCTTCACGTCACCCAACACTGGAACAGTCCATTGTCAGATATTTAGGCACAGGCACCCAGGCAGAGGAGAGAGGTCCCATAACAGAGATTCAGGCTTCATATCAGCAGAGAATCAGTCTTCATGTCATAGCAGAGAATCATGCTTCACGTCTCCCACCACTGTAACAGTCCATTGTCAAATATTTAGGCCCTGGCATCCAGGCAGAGGAGAGAGGTCCCGCAACAGAGAATATGGCTTCATGTCAGCAGAGAATCAGTCTACATGTCATAGCAGAGAATCAGGCTTCACGTCACCCAACACTGGAACAGTCCATTGTCAGATATTTAGGCCCAGGCACCCAGGCAGAGGAGAGAGGTCCCATAACTGAGATTCAGGCTTCATGTCAGCAGAGAATCAGTCTTTATGTCATAGCAGTGAATCATGCTTCACGTCAGCCACCACTGTAACAGTCCATTGTCAGATATTTAGGCCCTGGCACCCAGGCAGAGGAGAGAGGTCCCGTAACAGAGAATCTGGCTTCATGTCAGCAGAGAATCAGTCTTCATGTCATAGCAGAGAATCATGCTTCACGTCACCCACCACTGTAACAGTCCATTGTCAGATATTTAGGCCCTGGCATCCAGGCAGAGGAGAGAGGTCCTGTAACAGAGAATATGGCTTCATGTCAGCAGAGAATCAGTCTTCATGTCATAGCAGAGAATCATGCTTCACGTCACCCAACACTGGAACAGTCCATTGTCAGATATTTAGGCCCCGGCATCCAGGCAGAGGAGAGAGGTCCCGTAACAGAGAATCTGGCTTCATGTCAGCAGAGAATTAGTCTTCATGTCATAGCAGAGAATCAGGCTTCACGTCACCCAACACTGGAACAGTCCATTGTCAGATATTTAGGCCCTGGCACCCAGGCAGAGGAGAGAGGTCCTTTAACAGAGAATCTGGCTTCATGTCAGTAGAGAATCAGTCTTCATGTCATAGCAGAGAATCATGCTTCACGTCACCCACCACTGTAACAGTCCATTGTCGGATATTTAGGCCCTGGCACCCAGACAGTGGAGAGGTTCATTCAACTTTGGTTTGCCCCGCAATATAATGGTAAAATGAAAATAAAAAGAGGATTGAATGAGGAAGTGCCCTGGAGTATAATAATATATGGTTATGGGGAGGTAGTTAATGTCTAATCTGCACAAGGGATGTACAGGTCCTGTGGGATCCATGCCTGTTTCATTTTTATGAACGTCAGCTTGTCCACATTGGCTGTAGACAGGCGGATGCGTTTGTCTGTAATGACGCCCCCTGCCATGCTGAATACACGTTCAGACAAAACGCTGGCCGCCGGGCAGGACAGCACCTCCAAGGTATAAAAGGCTAGCTCTGGCCACGTGGACAATTTAGAGACCCAGAAGTTGAATGGGGCCGAACCATCAGTCAGTACGTGGAGGGGTGTGCACACGTACTGTTCCACCATGTTAGTGAAATGTTGCCTCCTGCTAACACGTTGCGTATCAGGTGGTGGTGCAGTTAGCTGTGGCGTGTTGACAAAACTTTTCCACATCTCTGCCATGCTAACTCTCGTGCCTTTTCATAGGTAAATACATTGATATCCAATTCATTTTTAGTCAAGATGGATGTTCATTACCTTTAAGAGCCATGCTCCACTATAGTTACAATTTTGTATGTCTTGAGAAGGCCAAAGTAAGGTCACACGAAGGTTTCTACTTTTTAGTGTTATTCTTCTCATGAATGTACCAGTCTGAGAAGAGGCCTTCTTATCTACTGATAAATTTATGACGGGAGTTAAAGATAAGCTCTATGCAGCTGGTGATAATTACCTATACAATTAGGCATTTATCAATGAAGCAAATATATAGTATTCATGTATTCATTTAATGAGCCTTAGTCCTTAGCATAAGACAATCAGTAGAACATATAATATATATTATACTGTTATATGTTATGAAGACAACATGTATCCAGTATATTATATATATTTCTCATTAGGAGAATTTTTGTCTCTAAAAGAGTGTCTGTGAAGATGTGTGTTTTGTAACAATTATTCACCTCTTTGGTGTAACAGGAGATACTGTTATCTCTGTGAGAAAACAAGGAGATTTAAGTTATTTATGATGCATAAACAAACAGTGTAATAAACATCCAGAGAGACGCCTAGAGGTCTGTCTCTAATTGCTACAAGTGTCAAATCTAATCCCTATAGCCTTGAATTAAAGCTTTTAAGGTCAATTGTATATTATACCTTTATTCAGACTTACAGAAGTTAACCCTTTATACTATGATGCAAATAGCTTACGCAACAGTGCCACCTAGGTATGAGTAGGTGACAGTACAACAGTAGCAAAAGTGCATTCTGGGTAAGGTTATGATGTCATTTCTTATCAATGATCACACCCATCCGACAATGATTGGAAACATCCAAACTAGGAAGGTGTGTCTAACTGATAAGTTTGTGATCATAAACCATACACAGGAGAGAGAGAAAAGACACACACAAGAAAGAGAGGAGAGAGAAGTGGAGCTCTCTAGAGGTGTCTATCAGGATGAAAGCCATGGTTACATGCGCTATGATGGACCACCCAGCTTTCCTAGGAGCAGAAGTGAGATTTCTACTAGGACTTGGTAAGAGACACAGAAAATAATATTTCATTTTATTAAGACTAATTTGATAGTGTGGGTGAAATTATACCATCTAGATTGGCGAATAAATACATTAATTAATTGATCATCTCCATATTGAGATGTAGTTTTAGGATATTGTGAGACTTCATTCTACCTGCAGAAGAATCAAGACTCATAATCTAGCAAAGCAGTAAATAATTGCTTATATATATATATATTGATAGAACATTCTTCGCCAAGCTAAGTGATGGTTTCCCACAGGAAATACTTATTTCAAGTCCTTTCCATTTAAGATATGGTCTAGCAAAGATCCTATATCCCTGTCATTTGTCTTAATAGTCTTACCAAAGTCATATGTGTGAAAATAGTCCAGGATGGGGCGGAAGGATACAGTTATCTCTTCTAAGTTATATCCTTGAATGGATTTGCCCATGCCTGAAGTCATGTGACGTGTAGTTGGTTAGAGGGGGGTGGAATGTATTTAGCATTCCATATTGATGTCTAGGATTAGACATGCCCGTCCTGATATCATGAGGCTTTCTCTGAACAGCGGTAATATATAAATTATGTTCCTATTTGATATCCTAACCTAATAATAGCTTGGTTATAATGTGACAAGTTATTTCCACTCACATGTATTGATAAGCTTGTAATGCTCTATATTAACGCTATATATATTCATTTGCATGTATCATTGTGTTTATTTACTTATATATGTTTATAACCTTGTAACCAATAAATCTGCATATTTTTATAAACCTGTGTATTATTGTATAATGCAGAACTACATGTTTTATCATTTACGTCATCTCACGTCAAAAAGAACTTATTTATCTGAGGAAATAGTCGGCCTCAGATGTGAATTGTATCAATTAGGTTGTCTACAATTCACCAGGTCATGATTTTAAGAATTTATGACAAATTTTATAAATTTTATTTTTTTATGATTAATTATTTTTATGACCATAATTAATAATTCTTAATTGAATTATTACAACCCGACATAAACCTGCCCTCACACGAGCTGGCCGTGACACAGCTGCCTTGGCGACCTCTTGCTCCTCCTCTCCCTTGGCCTTGGGCTTCCACTTGTTCCCCTGTGACATTTGGGAATGCTCTCAGTAGCGCGTCTACCAACGTGCGCTTGTACTCGCGCATCTTTCTATCACGCTCCAGTGCAGGAAGTAAGGTGGGCACATTGTCTTTGTACCGTGAATCCAGCAGGGTGGCAACCCAGTAGTCTGCACACGTTAAAATGTGGGCAACTCTGCTGTCGTTGCGCAGGCACTGCAGCATGTAGTCGCTCATGTGTGCCAGGCTGCCCAGGGGTAAGGACAAGCTGTCCTCTGTGGGAGGCGTATCGTCATCGTCCTGCGTTTCCCAGCCACACACCAGTGATGGGCCCGAGCTGCGTTGGGTGCCACCCCGCTGTGACCATGCTTCATCCTCATCCTCCTCCACCTCCTCCTCATCCTCGTCCTCCAGTAGTGGGCCCTGGCTGGCCACATTTGTACCTGGCCTCTGCTGTTGCAAAAAAACTCCCTCTGAGTCACTTCGGAGAGACTGGCCTGAAAGTGCTAAAAATGACCCCTCTTCCTCCTCCTCCTGGGCCACCTCCTCTTCCATCATCGCCCTAAGTGTTTTCTCAAGGAGACATAGAAGTGGTATTGTAACGCTGGCCATGTTGGTGGAGTACTCGAAACAGCGCAACAGGGCACACAGGTCTCGCATGGAGGCCCAGTCATTGGTGGTGAAGTGGTACTGTTCCGCAGTGCGACTGACCCGTGCGTGCTGCAGCTGAAACTCCACTTTGGCCTGCTGCTGCTCGCACAGTCTGTCCAGCATGTGTAAGGTGGCGTTCCACCTGGTGGGCACGTCGCATATGAGGCGGTGAGCAGGAAGGCCGAAGTTACGCTGTAGCGCAGACAGGCGAGCAGCGGCAGGATGTGAACGCCGGAAGTGCGAACAGACGGCCTGCACTTTATGCAGCAGCTCTGACATGTCGGGGTAGTTGTGAATGAACTTCTGCACCACCAAATTCAGCACATGCGCCAGGCAAGGGATGTGCGTCAAACCGGCTAGTCCCAGAGCTGCAACGAGATTTCGCCCATTATCGCACACCACCAGGCCGGGCTTGAGGCTCACCGGCAGCAACCACTCGTCGGTCTGTTGTTCTATACCCCGCCACAACTCCTGTGCGGTGTGGGGCCTGTCCCCCAAACATATGAGTTTCAGAATGGCCTGCTGACATTTACACCGGGCTGTGCTGAAGTTGGTGGTGAAGGTGTGTGGCTGACTAGATGAGCAGGTGGAAGAAGAGGAGGAGGAAGCCGAGTAGGAGGAGGAGGCAACAGGAGGCAAAGAATGTTGCCCTGCGATCCTTGGCGGCGGAAGGACGTGCGCCAAACAGCTCTCCGCCTGGGGCCCAGCCGCCACTACATTTACCCAGTGTGCAGTTAGGGAGATATAGTGTCCCTGGCCGTGCTTACTGGTCCACGTATCTGTGGTTAGATGACCTTGCCACAGATGGCTTTGCGCAGTGCACACTTGATTTTATCGGATACTTGGTTTTTCAGGGAAGGCACGGCTCTCTTGGAGAAGTAGTGCTGGCTGGGAGCAACATACTGTGGGACAGCAAGCGACATGAGCTGTTTGAAGCTGTCTGTGTCCACCAGCTTAAATGACAGCATTTCATAGACCAGTAGTTTAGAAATGCTGGCATTCAGGGCCAGCGATTGAGGGTGGCTAGGTGGGAATTTACGCTTTCTCTCAAATGTTTGTGAGATGGAGAGCTGAACGCTGCCGTTTACATGGTTGAGATGCTTGGTGACGGAGGTGGTGGTACATCCCCTGTTTGCTGGGCGGCAGGTGCCAACGTTCCTCCAGAGGTGGAGGAAGAGGCCGAGGCGGCAGCAGCAGGAGAGGTAGCAGGGGGAGCCTGAGTGACTTCCTTGTTTTTAAGGTGTTTACTCCACTGCAGTTCATGCTTTGCATGCAGGTACCTGGTCATGCAGGTTGTGCTAAGGTTTAGAACGTTAATGCCTTGCTTCAGGCTCTGATGGCACAGCGTGCAAACCACTCGGGTCTTGTCGTCAGCACATTGTTTGAAGAAGTGCCATGCCAGGGAACTCCTTGAAGCTGCCTTTGGGGTGCTCGGTCCCAGATGACGGCGGTCAGTAGCAGGCGGGTGTTCTGCTTTTGCCCACTGCTCCCTCTTTTGCTACGCTGTTGGCTCGGTCTCACCACTGCCTCTTCCTCCGAACTGTGAAAGTCAGTGGCACGACCTTCATTCCATCGTCCCCTGCATCGTCTACCACCCAGTCTTGATCCCTGACCTCCTGTTCAGTCTGCACACTGCAGAAAGAGGTGCTGAGGTGGTATCCCCATGTCCTCATCATCAGGAAACATAAGTGGTTGTGCGTCAGTGCATTCTATGTCTTCCACCGCTGGGGAAGGGCTAGGTGGATGCCTTTTGGAAACCCTGCCAGCGGAGTCTTCAAACAGCATAAGAGACTGCTGCATAACTTGAGGCTCAGACAGTTTCCCTGATATGCATGGGGGTGATGTGACAGACTGATGGGCTTGGTTTTTCAGGCGCCATCTGTGCGCTTTCTGCAGAAGACTGGGTGGGAGATAATGTGAACGTGCTGGATCCACTGTCGGCCACCCAATGACTAATGCCTGTACCTGCTCAGGCCTTACCATCCTTAGAATGGCATTGGGCCCCACCAAATATCGCTGTAAGTTATGGCGGCTACTGGGACCTGAGGTAGTTGGTATACTAGGACGTGTGGCTGTGGCAGAACGGCCACGTCATCTCCCAGCACCAGAGGGTCCACTAACACCACCACGACCACGACCATGTCCACGTCCGCGTCCCTTACTAGATGTTTTCCTCATTGTTACCGTTCACCACAATAAGAAAAATATTATTTGGCACAATGTATTGAATTCAAATTCAATGGCTATCTATTTAGGTACCGTATTACACTAATAAAGGCACAGCAGTAACGACAGATTTAGCTGAATATAAATTTGAGGCCCAGTATTTAGGCGCTGGATGACAGGTATACGTTTACGGACAGAATTAGACTTGGAAATGCACGGTAGCGTGTGAAGTAATTGTGGATGACCCTATCAGCACCTTGAATCTAATATACCCTTTTAGGGATAGATTTAAAGTAGGTCTGATACAGCAGAAACCACTAATTTAGGAAATTGCTAAATTGGGAATTGTATTTCAACCCAGAACAAAAACTGTGCTTTGACAGACACTAAATAACTTGACCAGCCACAGCAATAACCACAGATTTAGATGGATGTAAATTTGAGGCCTATTATTTAGGCGCTGGGTGAAAGGTATAAGTTCACAGACAGAATTAGACTTGTAAATGCACAGTAGCGTGTGTGAAGTTATTGAGAATGACCCTATCTGCACCTTGAATCTAATATACCCTTTTAGGGATAGATTTAAAGTAGGTCTGATACAACAGAAAACACTAATTTAGGAAATTGCTAAATTGGGAATTGTATTTCAACCCAGAGCAAAAACTGTGCTTTGACGGACACTAAATAACTTGACCAGCCACAGCAATAACCACAGATTTAGATGGATGTAAATTTGAGGCCTATTATTTAGGCGCTGGGTGAAAGGTATACGTTTACAGACAGAATTAGACTTGGAAATGCACAGTAGCGTGTGTGTGAAGTTATTGAGAATGACCCTATCTGCACCTTGAATCTAATATACCCTTTTAGGGATAGATTTAAAGTAGGCCTGATACAGCAGAAACCACTAATTTAGGAAATTGCTAAATTGGGAATCGTATTTCAACCCAGAACAAAAATATATCCTTTGCCAGACAGCAGACAGTATTACAATTGGCTGGCCACAACTGAAACACCAGATTTAGGGTACTGCTATTTTGGCAATTGTATTTCAACCCTCAATAAAATAGCAAGCACAGCCAAGCCCCTGATGTAGGATATAGCCAAAAAATAACCACACTATTGATGGTTAAATGCACTTGGTAACAGCTTGCCCCTAATGTAGGATATAGCCAAAAAATAACCACACTATTGATGGTTAATTGCACTTGGTGACAGCTTGCCTCTGATGTGGGACATAGCCAAAAAATAACCACACTATTGATGGTTAAATGCACTTGGTGACAGCTTGCCCCTGATGTGGGATATAGCCAAAAAATAACCACACTATTGATGGTTAAATGGACTTGGTGGCAGCTTGTGCTGGCGCACCACAAGACACAAAGTGGCCGCCGACCACCTCAGAAAAAAGTGACTGAAAAACGCTCTGGGCAGCCTAAAAACAGTGAGCAATTGAATAGCAGCAGTTCAATGATCCACAGCTGTAGATCGATCACTGACTTAAGTGTTTTTGATGAGTAAACCCCTGCCTAGTGCCTAATCTCGCCCTAACAGTCGCAGCTGCAACCTCTCTCTACACTGTTCAGAGCAGAGTGACGTGCGGCGCTACGTGACTCCAGCTTAAATAGAGGCTGGGTCACATGCTGCACTGGCCAATCACAGCCATGCCAATAGTAGGCATGGCTGTGATGGCCTCTTGGGGCAAGTAGTATGACGCTTGTTGATTGGCTGCTCTGCAGCCTTTCAAAAAGCACCAAGAAAGCGACGAACACTGAACCCGAACCCGGACTTTTACGAAAATGTCCGGGTTCGATCCGTGTCACGGACACCCCAAAATTCGGTACGAACCCGAACTATACAGTTCGGGTTCGCTCATCCCTAATGGTGAGCATTGATAACACTATTATCAGCGTAACCATCCCACTTCTGGGTCTACTCAAATGCTCTCTGCTCATAAATAAGGACGATGCTTTGCATGTGGAAGAGGTGGAAATGGAGGAAGACATTACACATGGTGATAGCCAGACCACCCTTAGTTCGTCTTCTCAGCGCAAATTGGACGATGAAGTGGAGGAGGGGAAGGAGGAGCAGGATATGGTTGCCTACGCTACAGAGGGTAGTACCCATGGAAGTTTGATTCCATCTGTTCTGCGTGAGTGGGCAGAAAAGGAGGAGGATGAGGAGATTGAGAGTGATCCTCCTAATGATGACAGCAAAGTCTTGCCTGTAGGTACTTTTGCAACACACATGGCTGACTTCATGTTAGGCTGCCTTTCATGTGACCCGAGCATAATATGTATTTTAGACATCACAGATTACTGGTTGTTCACCCTTCTCGACCCCCACTCATCTCTCATTCCTCTGGTGGAGAGGACAAGCAAAATGGTGCAATACCGGAAGATCCTTGTTGAAAAATTGCTCCAAAAATTTCCATCTGACAACACTGGCAGCAGAGTCCGTACTTCCTTGGCCAACCGAGGAGGGGAGACAAGGTGAACATGCAGCAGTTCTAACAGAGGCAGGGCAAAACTCTCCAAAGCCTAGGACAGTTTCATGACACCCCGCCAGCAACCTCACCCTGATGCACGGCCTAGTGTCACAAGGAGGGAAATTTTTTGGAAGATGGTGAAGGAGTAATTAGCAGACGGTGTCAGCATCTTTAATGATCCCTCAGTGCCTTACAACTACTGGGTGTCCAAGCTGGACACGTGGCACGAACTGGCGTTATATGCCTTAGAGTTGCTGGCCTGCCCTGCCTCCAGAGTTTTGTCTGAGCGGTATTTAGTGCTGCTGGTGGCATTATAACAGATAAACGTATCCGCCTGTCAACTGAAAATGCTGAGAAGTTGACTCCTGGATTGACCATGAGTTCTCGACTCCACCAGAGGAAAGCGGCTGAACATAAAGGCACTTTAAATGTGTTGTTTATAATGTACTGAATACACTGTATTCCCATGCACCCCTTCCACCACAAACAAGGGTATATAGTTGAATATTCCTTTTCTCATCCTCCTCTTCCATCATATCAACATGCTTATTTGTCACATATAATGCCCTTGCATAATTTCCCTTTGCATATAATGTTTTACAGGGTCAGCTCAGCTGCAGGCCCTCGCATATAATTTTTTAGAGGGTCAGCTCACCATCAGGTCTTCACCTAAAATCTTTTACAGGGTCAGCTCATCTGCAGACCTTCGCATATATTTTTTTATAGGGTAAGCTCCCCTGCAGGCCTTCACCTAATTATACCTAATAGGTAATTTACGCGCATGCTGCCTTGCTTGGATGTGGTACTCATAGCTGTTTCTCAGGCTACCTCTCCGGAATCGAACCATGATTCCCCCGTTACCCATGATCTACATGGTTTTGGCTAAAAATAACATCGAAAGTTGATAGGGCAGACATCCGAATTGATAGTCGCAGTCACGGGGACATGTGATCGTCCCCAGGATATCTAGAGTCACCAAAGCGGCAACGGGCCCTCGCCCATAACGTTTTAGATGGTCCAATCATCAGGCCAATGCTCCAAATGTTTTTGAGGGTCACCAGCAGGCCATCAATCATAATTTTTCAAGGCTGAGTATGATGCCCTGCTTTATGTGTAACAAAGGGTGTATTGGAGTGCCGGTTCCTTGTAATGTTTGGCAGCCCTTTCACTTAGTGCATAGGCTTTATGAGTGTAGGAGTCCCACTACATGAACAATTGTACCACAGTGTAAATGAGGCCCTTCTTTATGTGATATACAGGTTGTATCGGAGTGCCTCTTCCTTGTAATTTTTGGCAGCACTTGCACTTTATATACAAAAAAGAATGTTTACTATAAATTTTTCCTCTAATATCGTTTTTTTCTTCGGTTTTGTGCGTATTAATGTCAGTCTGTAAACCTGGCATACTATTCGGACAGCATCATTCCCAGCAGGGATCTGCGAGTACAAGATGCATCCAGACATCCTCCCCATGCTGTTCCAGAACCATTTCGGTGGTGTTTCCATAAATTTCTGCTATTTTCCTATGAACCATGCACCCTCCCCTCTTCATAGCAGGGGGTACCTGGTTTAATGCTCAGGTTCTCCCATTGACTTTCATTATACTTGGGTGCTCGGTCAAGCACCCGAACATCCCGATGTGTTCGGCCCGAGCACTATGGTGCTCAATTAACACTAGTTATAAAGCCTCAGAAACCCCCTATAAGGAACATGGCCAGGTACTGTACTACTAACCAACTGCATTACAAGGAATTAAATGGAAGAGAACTACTAAATACCTTGCTGCAAAGTCTCCTAAAGGCTCACATTCTAAATATCTGTAGCTAGCCCTGATTGAAAAGTAACTTTTTATTTAGTGGCTTATGGATCTCCTGTGAAAGAAAATGTCACATGAACAAAACCCTTAGAACGTTACATAAAAAAAAATAAAAAAAATTACTATGTACTGTATCATGTGACTGACTTGGTTTGGTTTTCCAAGAAAATTGTTCCACCTAGTTAGCTAAGAAGTTAATTTCCTGTTTTATCACACTAGTTTTCATTGTATTTTATTGCAGCTGTTGTTACTAGTTTACATTTCCCATTATATTTTCAGATGTTATGAAAACATTGTTACTGTTAAAATGATAAGTGAATGATTAAATATTCTCATGTTTTTAGGGAATGTTCTCATGGACAACCGTCAAGTTATACAATCTCAGTAAAAAAAAATAATAATAATAAAAAATTCTAGAGCTAAAGTGCACCCATAAATATTATGTTGGCAATTCTAAATGCAGTAAACTAATTTTTAGAAATGTAGAAAGAAATGACCGTACAGAAATATACCGTAACCCATAGCATCCAGTTTGACAATAATTTACATTTTGTTACTACAGATTTGAACATGGAAATCCTAGGTCTAATTATCTTGATGGTTAGTATGGAGTCTGGAGTGTATATGTTTTGGGACTTTATCAAGTGATAAACCTAGAAGGTAAGTTTGTGTAAAAGCTGTAAATCAAATTAAATCTGGCCACCACTCTAGAGGTGATGCTCCCATGGTTACCTGCTGCCAGTCTTTGGGTCAGAATACATTTTAGCAAGTCACTAGTGGTACCAGCGTTGACAGTAAACATTGCATATGACATCTTCAGCACATCATCTGGGCTGGCATGTAGATAAAGAATGGTGAGAGACCATAGGAGCATTGGAATTGGACCTGGAGTGGTAGGGACTTCGCGAGTTAGTAATGTACAGTAGGTTTTTGGTACCTTTTTACTCTGTGACCAGAATACAAACCGGATTCCCAAAAAGTTGGGACACTAAACAAATTGTGAATAAAAACTGAATGCAATGATGTGGAGATGGCAAATGTCAATATTTTATTTGTAATAGAACGTAGATGACAGATCAAATGTTTAAGGCTGCTTTCACACTAGCGTTCGGGTTTCCGTTCGTGAGCTCCGTTTGAAGGAGCTCACGAGCGGACCCGAACGCAGCCGTCCAGCCCTGATGCAGTCTGAATGGAGGCGGATCCGCTCAGACTGCATCAGTCTGGCGGCGTTCAGCCTTCGCTCCGCTCGCCTCCGCACGGACAGGCGGACAGCTGAACGCTGCTTGCAGCGTTCGGGTGTCCGCCTGGCCGTGCGGAGGCGTGCGGATCCGTCCAGACTTACAATGTAAGTCAATGGGGACGGATCCGTTTGAAGATGCCACAATGTGGCTCAATCTTCAAGCGGATCCGTCCCCCATTAACTTTACATTGAAAGTCTGGACGGATCCGTCCCAGGCTATTTTCACACTTAGCTTTTTTTAGCTAATATAATGCAGACGGATCCGTTCTGAACGGAGCCTCCGTCTGCATTATTATGGGCGGATCCGTTCAGAACGGATCCGCCCGAACGCTAGTGTGAAAGTAGCCTAATCCGAGTAAATGTATCATTTTAAAGGAAAAATACGTTGATTAAAATTTTCACGGTGTCAACAAATCCCAAAAAAGTTGGGACAAGTAGCAATAAGAGGCTGGAAAAAGTAAATTTGAGCATAACGAAGAGCTGGAAGACCAATTAACACTAATTAGGTCAATTGGCAACATGATTGGGTATAAAAAGAGCTTCTCAGAGTGGCAGTGTCTCTCAGAAGCCAAGATGGGTAGAGGTTCACCAATTCCCACAATGTTGCGCAGAAAGATAGTGGAGCAATATCAGAAAGGTGTTACCCAGCGAAAAATTGCAAAGACTTTGCATCTATCATCATCAACTGTGCATAACATCATCCGAAGATTCAGAGAATCTGGAACAATCTCTGTGCGTAAGGGTCAAGGCCGTAAAACCATACTGGATGCCCGTGATCTCTGGGCCCTTAAACAACACTGCACCACAAACAGGAATGCTACTTTAAAGGAAATCACAGAATGGGCTCAGGAATACTTCCAGAAACCATTGTCAGTGAACACAATCCACCGTGCCATCCGCCGTTGCCAGCTGAAACTCTACAGTGCAAAGAAGAAGCCATTTCTAAGCAAGATCCACAAGCTCAGGCGTTTTTTACTGGGCCAGGGATCATTTAAAATGGAGTGTGGCAAAATGGAAGACTGTTCTGTGGTCAGACAAGTCACGATTCAAAGTTCTTTTTGGAAATCTGGGACGCCATGTCATCCGGACCAAAGAGGACAAGGACAACCCAAGTTGTTATCAATGCTCAGTTCAGAAGCCTGCATCTTTGATGGTATGGGGTTGCATGAATGCGTGTGGCATGGGCAGCTTGCATGTCTGGAAAGGCACCATCAATGCAGAAAAATATATTCAGGTTCTAGAACAACATATGCTCCCCTCCAGACGTCATCTCTTTCAGGGAAGACCCTGCATTTTTCAACAAGATAATGCCAGACCACATTCTGCATCAATCGCAACATCATGGCTGCGTAGGAGAAGGATCCGGGTACTGAAATGGCCAGTCTGCAGTCCAGATCTTTGACCTATAGAGAACATTTGGCACATCATAAAGAGGAGGTGCAAAAAAGAAGGCCCAAGACGATTGAACAGTTAGAGGCCTGTATTAGACAAGAATGGGAGAGCATTCCTATTTCTAAACTTGAGAAACTGGTCTCCTCGGTCCCCAGACGTCTGTTGAGTGTTGTAAGAAGAAGGGGAGATGCCACACAGTGGTGAAAATGGCCTTGTCCCAACTTTTTGGGGATTTGTTGACACCATGAAATTCTGATTCAACATATTTTTCCCTTAAAATGGTACATTTTCTCAGTTTAAACTTTTGCTCCGTGATTTATGTTCTATTCTGAATAAAATATTATAAGTTGGCACCTCCACATCATTGCATTCAGTTTTTATTCACGATTTGTATAGTGTCCCAACTTTTTTGGAATCCGGTTTGTACTTTTAATGTTTTCAGCCTTTGGCTTCATAACAGTAAGTTTATTATTGATACCTTATATCTGGAAATAATCACATTGGTTAGCTTATGCAAATGAACATTCAGAACAAGGAGAAGGTGCATGTAAATCCCCCTAACTTTATTGCTAGGAACATTCATAACACTTGATCAGCTACCGTTTTAGATGCTTGAAGATAATTTATTTTTCGAGTAGTTCTAGCCCAGCTTAGTAGCCACATGCAGCCCACAAGTATTTACTGGGGTACACTAAACTGAGTTTTTGGAAGTAAAGAGAAACTACCAACTGATGGAAGCAGTTTCACTAAGAAGATATATCAAAAAATGTCATATATTCAATAACTAGCCTGAATAGAAAAAAAAATCTATCTTTATTCTCTCATGTTAAAATGATGTATTTCCAAAACTTACAAGGTCTCAGGCTTTTGCAAGGACAATGTGTGGAAAATAGAGCAACGGAGATATGCATCCATTTGTTCCCTTCAGTTGTGTATTTAAAGCTGCACAGAAACTTCACTGTATTTCAACATTTGATTTTATTTTTTTAATTTCAGCTTACATTAAAATTGTCATAGCATAAAGATCTTTAAAAGCATGGGGGTCATTTACTAAGCTGAAATATGCCTAAATTAAGCCTTTCAGGTGCAGATAGCGCAGCAGTTAGTTGCAGCACTATCTGCAACTTCGCCCCAATCACACCAGTTCTTAAATTGTGGGCCAGAAGGCCCGTCTCATCATTTTCTACACCTGTTTTAGGCATAGAAAATGGTATAAATGTAAGTCAGTTCGGAAGCTATCCTACATTTTGAAGTGGCGCTGGATGCGCCAAAGTTACAGAGAGGCCTACACCTCTTCATAACTTCAGTGGCTCATCCACCAGCTACGGGGCTTTATTAACCACTTCCCATGTGGGCCATTTGCCCCCTTCCTGACCAGGCCTAATTTTGCAAATCTGACATATCTCACTTTATGTGGTAATAACTTTGGAACAGCTTTACTTATCCAAGTCATTAAGAGACTGTTTTCTCATGACACATTGTACTTCATGATAGTCATAAATTTGAGTCAATATATTTCACCTTTATTCATGAAAAATCCCCAATTTACCAAACATTTTGAAAAATTGGCAATTTTTTTAATTTATATTTCTCTGCTTCTAAATCAGAAAGTGATACCTCATAAAATATTTATTACTTAACATTTCCCATATGTCTACTTTATGTTGGCATCATTTTGGAAATGCAATTTTTATTTTTTAGGCTGTTAGAAGGCTTAGAAGTTTAGAAGCAATTCCTAAAATTTTTAAGAAAATTGCCAAAACCCACTTTTTAAGGACCAGTTCAGGTCTGAAGTCACTTTTTGGGGCCTACATAGTGGATACCCCCATAAATGACCCCATTGTAGAAACTACACCCCTCAAGTTACTTAAAACAGATTTTACACACTTTGTTAACCCTTTAGGTGTTCCACAAGAATTAAAGGAAAATGGAGATCACATTTTTAAATTTCTCTTTTTTGGCAGATTTTCCATTATAATCCATTTTTTTTATTTAACAGATCGATGGTTAACAGCCAAACAAAACTCAATATTTATTACCCGGATTCCGCGGTTTACAGAAACACCCCACATGTGGTCATAAACTGCTGTATGGGCACACGACAGGATGCAGAATAAAAAGGAACTCAACATGGTTTTTAGATGCCATGTCCCATTTGAAGCCCCCCTGATGCCCCCCTACAGTGGAAACTCCCAAGAAGTGACTCCATTTTTGAAACTAGGGGATAAGGTGCCAGTTTTATTAATACTATTTTTGGGTACATATGATGTTTTGATCATTCATTATAACACTTTATGGGGAAAGGTTGTTTTAGCACAGTTTTTATTTATTTATTTTTACAGCGTTCACTTGAGGGGTTCAGTCAAGTGACATTTTTATAGAGCAGATCGTTACGGATGTGGCGATACCTAATATGTATACTTTTTCTTATTTAAGTTTTACACAATAATATCATTTTTGAAACAAAAAAATATGTTTTAATGTGTCCAAGTTCTGGACACATTTTTTTTATTTTTGAGAGATTTTCTTATGTAGGGGCTCATTCTTTGCGGAATGAGGTGCCGGTTTTATTAGCACCATTTTGTGGGACATACGTCTTTTTGATCAATTGGTATTGCACCTTTTGTGATGTAAGGTGACAAAAATTGCTTGTTTTAACAGTTATTTATTTTATTTTTTTATGGTGTTTATCGGACTGGGTCAATCATGTGATATATTTGTAGAGCCTACCATCACGGAAGCAGCAATACCAAATATGTATATTTTATTTTTTCTATTTAAAAAAAAACAAATGTATTCCTTATTTGGGGATTTTTTTTTTTACATGTGAAACCTTTTTTTTTTTTTAACACTTTATTTTTTTATTTTACACTTTTTGTCCACCATAAGGTCATACAAGACCTCTGGGGGACATTTACTTCACTTTTTTTTTTTTTTTTCACTGTTGATTTCTCCTGTAACTGGGCTGACATAGTAGCTCCAGTTACAGAAGAAATGCACCCCCCAAAGAGGCTGTACAGCGCAATACAGCGCTGTACAGCCTCAGTGCAGGGCTGATCGAGGTCTCTGAAAGACCTCATACAGCTCCTACACTCTCTGATCCCGGCAATCACATGACCGCCGGGCTGGAACAGGAAGCGCATAGCTCGGTGAGCGCTGTGTATGCAGCGATCCAGAAGGCAGGGACACCTGAGCACTGTCCCTGCCTTCTCTAAGGGTTGCCCTGCTGTCACTGACAGCAGGCAACCTGATCAGCATCTGCACGATTAGCGTGCAGCTGCAGTTTCTGAATGACGTTCAGGAATGTCCATTCAGAAATAGAGAACCACCTCCCAGACTTTTTTAGTCTATGGGCGGACGGGAGGTGGTTAAGACCTGCCTTCCCTCCATGACTGTACATATAGAGATAGCTTCCTTGACTTCAAAGTCAAGAACGAATAGAAATTCAAATGAATACATTACAAGTTTTTCAGAATCTTTTCCCACAAAACTACATATCAATCTGCTTAACTCCTATTGTTCTATAACATGCTGCCTGCAAATTTCACAGCATTTTCAATGTGACAGGTTCCATTTAAGATTGAACAAATGCATGATTCCTTTAAAATAAGGGAAAACTCATTTACAATGAATCACCAATGCACAACAAATTGCAGATCCCTTTAGTAAAATGTAAATACTGTAATTTATATCTATAATGTACCATATTTTTTACTTTATAAGATGTACCCCCCCCCCCCCCAAAAAAAAAGTGGGGGGGGAAATTGCAGTCTTATAAAGCGAATGATGCAATTTTTACATGGCTAACACTGATACATCGCCGGCTGCTATGCTGCACAGCGCGGCCTGCGATGTATCAGTTACAGTAAGCGGGGTGGGAGGAGGGGCTGGAGGCCGGTAACTGCTATTGCACTCGCGACCGGGCCCAGTGCAGTCACTGTACTCCATTACACCGGGCCCAGCTCACAGCAGTCTTTATATGAAAAGTCTATTTAATGCTCAAGCAGTGGCCCCCTGTTTGTTAAACTACGGTAATCGTCTGTAGTAGTACTCACTAGCAGTGGCGTACATATAGGGGTTGCAGGGGTCGCAGTTGCGACCGGGCCCGGCACCCCAGGGGGGCCCGGCCGCCTGCAGACCCCTGGCCCCTGCTGCAGCTGCGTCTGGCATCCATCCGTCCGATTCACATATTCAATCACATGTAAGTTGCCCCCCCCGGCCCGCCCCCCGCCCTCCTCCTTCCTCCCTCCTCCTTCAGCACCGGCGCCGGGCCCGTGAACTCCCGCGAGACCTGTGTGAACTCCTGTGCAGGTCTCGCGGGAACACGTGCCTGAACTCAGACGGGATCCGGACGTGACTCAGAGAGGACGTCAGGTCAGTCATTCGAGAAGAACGTTGAGACGAGAAGAGGACCGCCGAGGCGCCGTCCGGAAGAACAGAAGAACTGAAGTTCCACTGCCCTGCTAGCCGGTAACTCGACGGTAAGTAAAAGCCGGGGGGGGAGGGGGCCGGAGCGTACCGGACCCAACCGGACCGGACCCTGGGCTGGCCTGGCACTCGTCGTCTCTCTGGGGCACAGGGCACACTAGGCCCCCAGCCCCCAGGCACCCCCCCTGGCAGATGACCAGGGCAAGAGGGGGGGAGTTGGGGGTAGTGGCAGCGGAAATCTCTGGCAGGAAAAGCCCGCAGCAACAGGGCACACTAGGCCCCCAGGCATCCCCCCTGGCAGATGATGGGGGGAGGGGTAGCGGCAATCTCTGGCAGGAAAAGCCCGCAGCAACAGGGCACACTAGACCCCCAGCCCCCCAGGCATCCCCCCCCCTGGCAGATGACGGGGGGGGGTTTACAGTCACTGGCACTCGTCTCTGGCAGGAAAAGCCCGCAACAGGGCACACTGAGTCTGACTGTAAACCCTCCCCCCCTCTGCCAGGGGGGATGCCTGGGGGCCTCAGTGTGCCCTGTTGCGGGCTTTTCCTGCCAGAAATGAGTGCCAGTGACTGTAAACCCTCCCCCCCCCCCCCCGGTTATCTGCCTTGCTTTGATGGGATTGCCAGATTGGGGCCTGTGCTGATCTGATCATCTGAGGGGGGCTTTGCTTTCAAAGACCCCCTCAGATGATCCGATCAGCCCAGGCCCCAATCTGGCAATCCTATCAATAAATTCAGGCTGCCCCAGGGACCCACTGCTGCAGGCCATTGTTCTCAGCAGCAGGCCAGGGCCCCCTACTCAAGTAGTCAGACTCTGTAAATCAGCTGGCCTGCTGCTGAGAACAATGACTTGCAGCAGTGGGGCCCTGGGGGGCAGCCTGAATTTATTGATGGGATTGCCAGATTGGGGCCTGGGCTGATCTTATCATCTGAGGGGTCTTTGAAAGCAAAGACAGTCTTTGCTTTCAAAGACCCCCTCAGATGATCAGATCAGCCCAGCCTGCCCAGGCCCCAATCTGGCAATCCTATCAATAAATTCAGGCTGTCCCAGGGCCCACTGCTGCAGGTCATTGTTCTCAGCAGCAGGCCAGCTGCTTTACAGAGTCTGACTACTTGAGTCGGGGGCCCTGGCCTGCTGCTGAGAACAATGACCTGCAGCAGTGGGGCCCTGGGGGGGGCAGCCTGAATTTATTAATGGGATTGCCAGATTGGGGCCTGGGCTGATCTGATCATCTGAGGGGTCTTTGCTTTCAAAGACCCTTCAGATGATCAAATCATCCCAGGCCCCAATCTGGAAATCCCATCAAAGCAAGGCAATTCGGCTGATTGATCTGGTGGCTGATGGGTGTGTGTGGGGGGGGGGGGGTCTTTGGGCTGATGTGAGGTCTGATGGGCATGGGGGATGGCTGGGGGTCTTTGGGTTGATGATTGACCTGGTGGCTGAGTGGGGGGTTTGATGGGGAGTCTTTGGGCTGATCTGAGGTCTGATGGGCATGGGGGATGACTGGGGGGGTCTTTGGGCTGATCATTGATCTGGTGGCTGAGTGGGGGGTCTTTGGGCTGATCTGAGGTCTGATGGGCATGGGAGATGACTGGGGGGTCTTTGGGCTGATGTTTGATCTGGTGGCTGAGTGGGGGGTCTTTGGGCTGATCTGAGGTCTGATGGGGATTGAGGTAGCTGATATGAGGTCTCTTTGCAGAGAGACTCACTGAGGCCAGCAGCAGCCATTTTAGTCAGATTACAGCTACTCTGCAGCTTTGTCTTTAATCTGACTGTAATGGCTGCTGCTGTATTCAGTTTCTCTGCCACTGCTGCTTTTAGGGTGGTCAGACATCCGGTTTTAGGCCTGACAGTCTGGTTTTTAGACTCCTGATCTGACGCAAGGCCAGGACGGACGGCCATAATAAGTCCCCCTTTTTTGTTGTTAAAGATGATGGGACGGCGGGACCGGCATAGGCATAGTCACTGCTCGTCTGCCACTGCCCCCTTGCCTGACTCTAT
The DNA here is from genome assembly GCF_014858855.1 of Bufo gargarizans. NCBI lineage: Eukaryota > Metazoa > Chordata > Amphibia > Anura > Bufonidae > Bufo > Bufo gargarizans. The sequence goes on from NC_058080.1 coordinate 566,687,599, forward strand.
ACTACAGTCACTCACCCCACCTCATCCTCTCTCTCTCTGCCAGACATTTCTGCCAGCCTGAAACCTGGCCCAGGAGCAGCACTCATTCAGCCAGCCAGAGCCCACACTGAGCCCATCTAGCCTCCAGCATTCAGCCTTGCCAGTTGCCACTGACTTTCAGCAGGTCGATTCAGCAGCTTTCAGCCGGAGCCAGCTCAGTTAATAGTTCTTATCTGGCCTTGGTATGTTCTGTATATTATTATATGTGAGCTGACCTGGTATAAAGGTATACATCTTCTGGTATATTAACATGTATAACTTATACCAGCTGTACATATATAATCATATAAGGAGATACCAGGTTATACCAGCATGGTTCATATCACTATATACAGGAAGATGTATAAGTTATACCAACTGTACATATATAATTATATACATAACAGGAGATGTCCAGGTTATACCAGCTGTACATATATAATTATATGCATAACAGGAGATGTCCAGGTTATACCCGCTGTACATATATACTTATATACAGGAGATGCACAGGTTATACCAGCATGCTCCATATTGGAGAGACACATGGAGGAGTTGGTGACACATATTCAGGGCTGCAGTTTATGGTGGAATTATAAGAATAATTAGGTTAAGGTTTTGTTTTTTTTACTTTATTTACAGAAAACGAATTCTTCAAAGTATGGCATCCTATCAACATAAGAGTGGTGCTCAGAAACGTAAACAGAAAAGGGAAGACAGCTTGAGAACTTTCAAACTTCCAAAAATAAGCAGCTACTTTTCCACTCCTACACCTGCTAGTGTTCCTCCTGTACAGAGTAACACTGAAAGTGAAATGTCTGTGGAAAGTGCTGTTGATGTCAGAGAGGTGGAAAGTGCTGTTGATGTCAGAGAGGTGGAAATCAGCGAGGGCACTTACTCCAGTTGTTTAGATGTAGCAGGTGACGAGAATCCCGATGAAGGTAGTAGCACAAATCTACCAACTAAAGAAATAGTGCAGTCAACAGAAAGCACCAAATCAGGTGATGATTTTGAATTGTTGAAATCTACAGAGGTTTCTATAGAAAGTATTGTTGTGGGAGAGAAACATGTTACTGATAGGGGACATTACCCTATTACAATAATGGATTCAAATATCAAAAGATTTATAATAGCTCATGGCCCGTGCCGACCTCCAGGACCTTTTCCACAAGATGATGAGAGGAGGTGCTTTTCTGAAAGCTATTATGTACGAGTTACAAAAACAGGCCTTAAGATCCCTGTGATGTGGCTATGCTACTCACCTAAACTTAACGTAGCCTACTGTGAACCATGCTGGCTGTTTGGGGACCGTAAAAAGACAGGATTTGAACCTGCATGGGCCAAAGGAATACAGAAATGGCAAATGCTTTCTGCAAGAATTCAGGCTCACAAGTCTTCCAAAACTCATTTAGAAGCCTGTGTAGTGTATGAACAGTGGAGGAAGAACAAAACAATAGATGAGGAAAATGAAAAGCAAATTAGACAGGAAAAAACTATTGGAGACAAGTATTACATAGGATTGTCAATGTAACGTTGACAATGTCAATGGCTAATCTTTCCTTCAGTGGTCATAGAGAAAAACTTGGCGAAGTAAACAATGGGAATTTTCTCTCCATTATAGAGCTGCTCGCGGAGTATGACCCTGTTCTAAAGCAACTCCTCCAGTTACCCCAAAAATCAGTAAGATACTTGAGTCCTAGAATCCAAAATGAAATTATAGACATACTTTCAAATAAGGTCCGGAACATCATTGTGTCTGAAATAAAACAGGCACCTTTTTTTTCTATTATAATGGATACTACACAGGATATGTCAAAAGTGGACCAAATGAGTCAAATAATAAGATATGTTTCTGTGGAAAGAGATGAAAGCCAGAGAGCAACTAGTGTGGAGATCAAAGAGGTATTCCTAGGGTTTCATGCCGTTGAGGACCAGAGTGCTGCAGGCCTTGAACATGACATTGTCTCGTGCATAGAGAGCAACAGCCTCAATATAACAAAATGTCGTGGCCAGGGGTATGATGGGGTAGCGACAATGAGAGTGGGGTGTATTCTGGTGTTCAGGCTCGAATTGCACAGAGAGAAAAAAATGCCTTGTATGTACATTGTGCAGCTCACAATCTCAACCTGGTACTTCAGGATGCTGTTGGGAACATACCAGAAATTTCAAGTTTTTTTGAAGTGGTCCAGGAATTGTATGTTTTTTTGGGGGGAAAGCATACGCAGATGGAACATTCTTTCATCATTCTCTACAGAGTCCTCAATTACATTGAAAAAACTTTGCCCCACTCGATGGTCATCTCGCCATGATTCACTGCTTTCTCTACGCTTTCGTTTTGTGGACATTATGCAAGCTTTAACAAAAATAAACTTGATGTCATCCAAGTCAAAAGAAAGGGATGATGCTGCTCGCCTTAGAATTTTTTTTGGCTCTTTTCAATTTGTTTGCCTCGTTGTCCTGCAAAGCAAGATTTTTGACACCATAAATGTGGTTTCTAAATTGTTGCAGTCAAAAAATATAGATTTATCCAGTGCAGCACATCTTATACAAAAGGCAGCTCAATTCCTTTCAAAATATAGGGATCATTTTGATGGAGCAAAACAAACAGCGGTAGAACTGGAAGAAAAGTGGAACATCCAGCCGCAGTTTGCAAACAAGAGAGCAAGAAAAGTGAAGCGTCACTTTGATGAACTTTCAATAGATGAAAGGTTGCAGGATCGAGAACAATACTTTAAAACCGGTGTGTTTTATAGGTGTTTAGACATTGTGACCAACCAGCTGTCTAACCGATTTGCTGGAATGAGAAATGTCATGCAGTGATTTAATATACTACCGCCTACAGTACTTGCCTCTGAAACCGATGATGATTTGTTCAAAGCTGCTTCACAGCTACAGGAATGCTACCCAGAGGACATGTCACCAGCTTTCCCAGAACAGCTTCTGAGCTTCCGATCAACATTTCAGGAAGAGATTCGTAGATGCTCCACTGTAAAGGACCTTTCTCACCTTCTAATTGTTGAAAATTGTGCCTTGTCATCAATCTACAAGATGTGTGCATAGCGTTGCTGCTGTTCCTCACCATTCCAGTTACAGTTGCAAGTGCAGAAAGGTCCTTTTTAAAATTAAAGTTTATAAAAAATTACTTGAGAAGCACCATGTCCCAACAGAGACTTTCTGGCCTAGCTCTGTTAAGTATTGAAAATCAGAGAGCTAGAAGACTTAACATTGAAGCCATTGTGGACAACTTTGCTGAAATGAAAGCACGGCAGTGTCCATTTTAAAGAGATTCGTAAGTTTTCAGTTTGGCCTTGAGTTCGGCCCTCAGTTCTGCCTTGTGTTCGGCCTTGAGTTCGGCCCTCGGTTCTGCCTTGTGTTCGGCCCTCAGTTCTGCCTTGTGTTCGGCCTTGAGTTCGGCCCTCAGTTCTACCTTGTGTTCGGCCTTGAGTTCGGCCCTCAGTTCTGCCTTGTGTTCGGCTTTGAGTTCGGCCCCCAGTTCTGCCTTGAGTTCGGCCTTCAGTTCGGGACTTGTTTTGGCCCTTAGTTTGGCTTGCAGTTTTGAGTTTATACTAACCTTTGTTGCATGGTTTTAAATTGTTGTACTAACCAAGTTAAATAACAGTTTATTCTTTATTGATACTAAAAGGTGCTAATACATGGTTGTTCTTTGGTTACTTTCTGCAGATCGATCTTCTCGATGTGTTTTGGATGTTTGTTGAAAAGTTCTGTTAAAGAAGATTTTAATGTTACGGAGCTGGAAGGCATCACGTTTGAATTTACCAAGTTGGAAGTTACCATTGTTTGTCTTGCAATCCTGTTTCATGAATAAGATTCCTCGTTATGTAAGATTTGAGTAAGTTACTTCTATTATGTGTCTGAACTACAGTGGAAATAGTATAAAGTGGTAAGTTATTGCTGTTTCTTATTTCTGCAGGTTCAGACTTCATCCAGCTTGCTGTAGCAAATAAAATACGGTTTGGAACCAGCGGAGAATTTGAGTAAGTTGAGTTTTTTGTTTTTTCTTGGTCCAATTGTACAATAATTGTCACAATACAGGGAGTGCAGAATTATTAGGCAAATTAGTATTTTGACCACATCATCCTCTTTATGCATGTTGTCTTACTCCAAGCTGTATAGGCTTGAAAGCCTACTACCAATTAAGCATATTAGGTGATGTGCATCTCTGTAATGAGAAGGGGTGTGGTCTAATGACATCAACACCCTATATCAGGTGTGCATAATTATTAGGCAACTTCCTTGCCTTTGGCAAAATGGGTCAAAAGAAGGACTTGACAGGCTCAGAAAAGTCAAAAATAGTGAGATATCTTGCAGAGGGATGCAGCACTCTTAAAATTGCAAAGCTTCTGAAGCGTGATCATCGAACAATCAAGCGTTTCATTCAAAATAGTCAACAGGGTCGCAAGAAGCGTGTGGAAAAACCAAGGCGCAAAATAACTGCCCATGAACTGAGAAAAGTCAAGCGTGCAGCTGCCAAGATGCCACTTGCCACCAGTTTGGCCATATTTCAGAGCTGCAACATCACTGGAGTGCCCAAAAGCACAAGGTGTGCAATACTCAGAGACATGGCCAAGGTAAGAAAGGCTGAAAGACGACCACCACTGAACAAGACACACAAGCTGAAACGTCAAGACTGGGCCAAAAAAATATCTCAAGACTGATTTTTCTAAGGTTTTATGGACTGATGAAATGAGAGTGAGTCTTGATGGGCCAGATGGATGGGCCCGTGGCTGGATTGGTAAAGGGCAGAGAGCTCCAGTCCGACTCAGACGCCAGCAAGGTGGAGGTGGAGTACTGGTTTGGGCTGGTATCATCAAAGATGAGCTTGTGGGGCCTTTTAGGGTTGAGGATGGAGTCAAGCTCAACTCCCAGTCCTACTGCCAGTTTCTGGAAGACACCTTCTTCAAGCAGTGGTACAGGAAGAAGTCTGCATCCTTCAAGAAAAACATGATTTTCATGCAGGACAATGCTCCATCACACGCGTCCAAGTACTCCACAGCGTGGCTGGCAAGAAAGGGTATAAAAGAAGAAAATCTAATGACATGGCCTCCTTGTTCACCTGATCTGAACCCCATTGAGAACCTGTGGTCCATCATCAAATGTGAGATTTACAAGGAGGGAAAACAGTACACCTCTCTGAACAGTGTCTGGGAGGCTGCGGTTGCTGCTGCACGCAATGTTGATGGTGAACAGATCAAAACACTGACAGAATCCATGGGTGGCAGGCTTTTGAGTGTCCTTGCAAAGAAAGGTGGTTATATTGGTCACTGATTTGTTTTTGTTTTGTTTTTGAATGTCAGAAATGTATATTTGTGAATGTTGAGATGTTATATTGGTTTCACTGGTAAAAATAAATAATTGAAATGGGTATATATTTGTTTTTTGTTAAGTTGCCTATTAATTATGCACAGTAATAGTCACCTGCACACACAGATATCCCCCTAAAATAGCTAAAACTAAAAACAAACTAAAAACTACTTCCAAAAATATTCAGCTTTGATATTAATGAGTTTTTTGGGTTCATTGAGAACATGGTTGTTGTTCAATAATAAAATTAATCCTCAAAAATACAACTTGCCTAATAATTCTGTACTCCCTGTAGAGGCAAAGGCAAAAGGATGGTAAATAAAAATGTCTTTTAAATTGGTGAATGAAAATTAGCTTCATAGTCTCTTTTCAAGAAGGATGAGGATAGTTTTTGGGAGAACACCAAACTGTTAATGCCCCTAAATAAAATTAGTTTTTGGTGGAGTAAGTACAGTATGCATCATTTTTTTTTCATTCTGCATGCTTATGACATATAATGTACATACCTCCCAACTCTTACCCCTGGCAATTCGCTCAGAGGTAGAGCTTGGCAGGACAGCAAGATTGGCATTCAAAATCAGACTTTACCGCACAAAGTGGTACTATTGGGACTGGAGGCATATTGGGTGAATAGTAGGGGCGGTAGTGGGGGTGGGTGCGGCGGCGGGTTGGGGGGGGGGGCCATGGATCAATTTCGCACCGGGGCCCCATGGATTGTGTGTACGCCACTGCTCACTAGCTCACTCAAAGCGGCGGTCAGGCCGGCAGCGTAACGTCACTCACTCAGTCATGCTTCTCCCACTTCATTAATGAAGCCGGCAGGAGCGTGACTGACTGAGTGACGTTACGCTGCCGGCCTGACCGCTGCTTTGAGTGAGCTAGTGAGTACTACTACAGACGATTACCGTAGTTTAACAAAGAGGGAGCCACTGCTTGAGCATTAAATAAATAAACTTTACATATAAAGACTGCACACAGCAAGCAGCGTCGGTCCAGCTGCAGCCGGGGGAGCGAGTCTGTGCAGTGAGCGGAGCCTCACCAGTCCCCCATGGAGAGCCGTTAGAAAGCTGCTTAAGAACTCATATGGCATGCTGTAATGATACGAGACTGACATCCTAATGCTGCAGCAGAGGCTAGGGAGATTAATGGCCAGGTCTATTGATCCCATGGTCTTATAAAGAAGCAATGGGTAGCTGTTGAAGCTGTCCAGATAAATAAACTTTCCCAGAGAACCACCAGAACAGGTTTAAGGTTATTAATGTGGATGATGATGGTAATGAACTGGGCACTGGGGTAATGGAGCTAATGGAAACAGAGCTCATCTTGTATACACGCAAGTGGGACTCTGTTAAATGGCCTTACCTTTGCCTGTGCCGATATGGATAGGAATATAAAGACTGCTGTTAGTGGAGCCCGGTGTAATGGGGTCACTATTCACACAGGGACATGAGTGGACACTGTAATACTGTGACACATAGGGCCATGAGGGGGATCAGCATAAGATGCTATATGTGTGTCATCCACAGATCCCCCCATAACACTGTCATCCACAGCTCCCCCATAACAGTGTGCGATCCACAGATGCCCCATAACAGTGTGTCATCCACAGATCCCCAATAACAATGCATCAGCCACAGATCCCCATAACTGTCATCCACAGACCACCATTAGTTTAAAACCTACCAAAAGCACACCTTTTGGTTCAAAATATATTTTTTTCTTATTTTCCTCATCAAAAACCTAGGTGCGTCTTATCAGGTGCATCTTATAAAGCGAAAAATATGGTATATCTATATTTATAATCTATACCCCACATCTATCACATGCTTCTATTCAATCCTTTTTTGCAGACTTTAAAGTGTACCTGCCATTTCAGATAACGTTTCAGAATAAGCTGCAAAGAGTTATAGCACTACATCTGACCATACATTATTTGACTTGTATCTGGCATTTTAGCAGTTTTCTCCTCTGCAGGCTTCATATATAAATCCCAACTTTTCCTGAGCTGGTAGGTGAAAGCTACCCACTCACCATATCTTCCCATAGAATGTTTCTCATTCACTCAGAATCACTTAGGTGGACCATAAAAGATATTATAGAGAAATACTGGAGTAGTACTGAGTAGAGTTGAGCGGACACCTGGATGTTCGTGTTCGGCCAAACTTCACAAAAAAGTTCGAGTTCGGGACCCAAACCCCATTGAAGTCAACGGGGACCCGAACTTTTGAGCACTAAAGTGGCTGTAAAAATATCATGGAAAGGGCTAGAGGGCTGCAAATGGCATCAAAATGTGGTTAAGAGCATGGCAAGTGCTCTGCAAACAAATGTGGATAGGGAAATTACTTTAAATGACATAAAATACGTACAAATAAAATAAACTTGATTTATGAAGTGAAGGTCCATATGAAGTAGGAGTTTGAGGAGGCGGTAGACGGATGTGGCGGTGTAGGTGGAAGCGGCGGTGGAGGAGGAGGTAGCCTACACTGCTTTTTGGCTTTAAATTTATTGGGAAGACTAGATGGGCCAAATGGTTCTTATCTGCCGACACATTCTATGTTTCTATATATTTTTTTATTTTTATTAAAGTACAACCCAAAACATTGGGAAATATAATCTGTGATAACCCCCTCCAGTCATGCTAAACACACGTTCTGACAATACACTAGCTGCAGGGCACCTCCACCTCCAAGGCGTAAAGGGCAAGATCAGGCCATGTGTCCAATTTGGAGACCCATCGGTCAGTTTGTGTAGGCGTGTGCACACATACTGCCCCACCATGTCGCATGTCACCGTAACGTCCACAATCCATTTGGATATCTTCTCTATCAACTTTCGATGTTCTTTTCTGAGCCTACCATATTGATCACGGTTATTGGCGAATCAGAGTTCCACGCCGGAGAGGGAGCGTGAGAAAGAGAGACCACATCCAAGGGAAGCTAATTTCTGGAAATTAAATATGATTGATTGGAAAAGTGGGACAAATTATTGAAGCTCAAATGTGGGACCAGTTAGTAAAGTTTAAGCATTGAATGAATGGAGAATTTTTTAAATTGAATTCTCTGTCACCTATGCAGAGCAGGGGTTTTGTATACGGCAAAATTGGTAAAATGTCACCTTGTAACAGACGTTTTTTTTTAATTTACGTCCCCATCACCTATGCAGAGCAGTGGTTTAATCACGGCAAAAATGTCACCCAAGAATGTAACAGACAAATTAGTGATTTTTTTTTTACCTGTCTACTAGGTATAGCAGTGGTATATCACACCCAAAAATTTGTGAATTTTACCCGAAAATGTAACAGAGAAATTAGTGAAATGACATAAAATACGTACAAATAAAAATAAAATAAACTTGATTTATGAGGTGAAGGTCCATATGAAGTAGGAGTTTGTGGAGGAGGTAGACGTAGCAGTGAAGATGGAAGCGGCGGTGGAGGACGAGGTAGCCAACACAGTTTTTTTTTTTTTTTTATTAGGGTACACTCCAAAAGTGAAATATCCAAAATACAACAATGAGCAATTGTGCTGTAGTATAACAATGGCTGGTTAGTGCCGGTATAAATGTCTATTCTGCACAAGGTACGGACAAGTTCTGTGGGATACATGCCTGGTTCATTTTAATGAACATGAGCTTGTCCACATTGGCTGTGGACAGGCGGTTGCGCTTGTCTGTGATAACGTCCCCTGCCGTGCTAAACACATGTTCAGACAATACACTGGCTGCAGGGCAGGCCAGCACCTCAAAGGCATAAAGGGAAAACTCAGGCCATGTGCCCAATTTGGAGACCCAGAAGTTGAAGGGGCAGACCCGTCAATCAGTACATGTAGGCGTGTGCACAAATATTGCTCCACCATGTTGGTGAAATGCTGCATCCTGCTAAGACATTCCATATCAGTTAGTGGTGCTGGTTTTTGTGGCGTGCTGACAACGCTTTTCCACATTTTGCCCATGCTAGCCCTGCCTTCTGAGGTACTGGTGGTGCCCCAGCTACGATGGCGACCTCTTTCTCCTCCTCTGCCTTCGCCTTGTGCTTCCACTGTACCCACGCTGTCAGGTGGGAATGCCACCAGCAGCTCATCTACCAATGTGCGCTTGTACCAGCGCATCTTACGATCACGCTCCAGTGACGGAATTAAGGATGGTACGTTGTCCTTGTAACCGTGATCCAGCAGCGTGGCCACCCAGTAATCAGCACAAGTTAGAATGTGGGCAACTCGGCAGTCATGGCGGAGACACTGCATGTAATCGCTCATGTGTGCCAGGCTGCCCGAAGGCAACGAAAAGCTGTCCTCTGTGGGAGGTGTATCGTCTGTGTCCTCTGTATCCCTCAGATATGCACCAGTGATGGCCATGATCTGGTTTGAGTGACACCCTGCTGTGAACACGGTTCCTCCTCCTCCTCCTCTATCACCTCCTCCTCATCCTTCACCTCCTCATCCTCCAGGACTGTGCCCTGGCAGGACAATTGTGTACCTGGCGTTTGTGGATGCAGGAACCCACCCTCGGAGCCACTTGTGATTGACTGGCCGGAAACCCTATGAAATGATCCCTTATCCTTGTCCTCCTCCTGTGCCACATCCTTTTCCATCATCGCCGGCAGCGTTTTTTCAAGGAGGCATAGAAGTGGAATAGTAATGCTGAGAACAGCGTTATCGGAACTGGCCATGTTGGTGGAGTACTCAAAACAGCGCAACAAGGAAAACAGGTCTCGCATGGAGGCCCAGTCATTGGTGGTGAAGTGGTGCTGTTCCGCAAAGCGACTCACCCGTGCGTGCTGCAGCTGAAACTCCACTATCGCCTGCTGCAATATGGCCAGCATGTGCAAGGTGGGCGGGAAGGCCGAAGTTACACTGCGGCACTGACAGGCGAGCAGCAACAGGGTGAGAACGCCGAAAGCGTGCACTCACGGCCCGCACTTTATGCAGCAGCTCTGACATATTGGGATAATTTTTAGGGAACCTCTGCACCACGAAATTCAGCACATGCGTCAGGCAAGGGATGTGCGTCAAACCGGCTAGTCCCAGAGCTGCAATGAGATTTCACCCATTATAGCACACCACCAGGCCGGGCTTGAGGCTCACTGGCATCAACCACTCATAGGTCTGTTGTTCAAGGCCCGTCCACAGCTCCTGCGCGGTGTGGGGTTTGTCCCCCAAACAGATTAGTTTTAAAACTGCCTGCTGTCATTCACCTCTGGCTGTGCTGAAGTTGGTGGTGAAGGTGCTACGCTGACCGAATGAGGAGTCTTTAGATGATGAGGAAGTGGAGTAGGAGGAGGAACCAACAGGAGGCAAACTGAAGCGCACTGCAATCCTCGGTGGTGGAAGGAAATGCGCCAAACTGCTATCCGCCTCAGGCCCAGCCACCACTGCATTTACTCAGTGTGCTGTTATGGAGATATAATGTCCCTGACCGTGCTTACTGGTCCACGTATTCGTAGTTAGGTGAACCTTTCCACAGATGCCGTTGCGCAGTGCACACCTGATTTTGTCCCCCACTTGGTTGTGCAGGGAAGGGATGGCACGCCTGGTAAAGTAGTGGCAGCTGGGCATGACATACTGTGGGACAGCCACAGCTATAAGGCTTTTAAAACTCTCCGTCTCCACCAGACGGAATGACAGCATTTCAAAGGACGGTCATTTTGAAATGCTGGCATTCAGGGCCAGTGATTGCAGGTGGGTAGGGGGGTACTTCCTCTCTAGTGTTTGGTAGATGTAGAGCTGAACCCTTCCGTGGGACATTGTGAAGATGCTTGGTGACCCAGGTGATGGTGTTGCTGGCAGATCCTCTGTTTGCAGGGTGGCAGGTGGCACTGTTACTCCAGAGGTGGATGAAGAGGCCGAGACTGCAGCAGTGAAGGAAGCAGGAGGAGCCAGAGACCTTTCTTGTTTTTTTAAGTGTCTACTCCACTGCAGCTCATGCTTTGCACTTAGCTGCCTGGTCATGCAGGTTGTGCTCAGGTTGAGAACGTTTATGCCTCACTTCAGGCTCTGATTGCACAGCATGAAAACCACTCGTGTCTGGTCAGCAGCACATTGTCTGAAGAACTGCCACGCCAGGGAACTCCTTGGAGCTGGCTTTGGTGTGTTCAGTCCCTTGCTGCGGTGGGCAGTAGCAGGCGCACGGTCTATGGGACGGCCGCTCCGCTTTTGCACCCTGCTCCCTCTTCTGCTATGCTGATGCCTCTGTGCGACCACTGCTTCTTACTCCAAACTTCACAGGTCACTCGCATGATCTTGATTCCATATGGGGTCGAGGACCTCATGGTCCTCCACATCATCTTCCACTCAGTCTTCACCCCTGCCCTCCTTGTCGGTCTGCACACTTTCGAAAGCCCCAGCAGTTGGCACCTGTGTTTCGTCATCATCCGAGACGTGCTGCGATGGTCATCCCATGTACTCATCTTGAAACATTAGTTGTTGGGCATCGGTGCACTCAATCTCTTTCACTTCTAGGGCAGGGCTAGGTGGATGTCCCTGGGAAACCCTGATAGCAGAGTCATCAAAAAGCAGAAGAGACTGCTGCATGACTTGGGGCTCAGACTGCTTGGCTGATTTGCAAGGGGGTGAGGTGAAAGACTGATGGACATCGGCTGCAGGTGCCAACTCTGATCTTTCAGCAGGGGACTGGGTGGGAGAAAATGTAAAAGGAATGGAGGCACTGTCAGCAACCCAATCTACTATCACCTGTACTTGTTCTGGCATCACTATTCGTAGAGCTGCATTAGGCCCGACCAAATACAGCTGAAGGTTCTGTCGCCTACTTGCACCTGAGGAAGATGTTTCACTTGTGCGTGTAGCTGGCACAGATCGACCACGTCCTCTCCCTGCAACATGAGCTCCACCAGCAGCACCACGACCGGGGCCACGTCCCTTATTTGATGCTCTCCTCATATTTCAAAAATGTAGGATCTTTTTTTTTTATAACAGAATAGAACAACAGTATCTAACGCGTGTATCTCACAATGACATATACAGCAAAGGCCGCAAATTAAGTATTTTGCTCTAAATGGGTATTTTTTAAAACCCAGAAAATTATAAGATTATAAGGTGGTGGGGTCTCTGTAATGAATAGTTCGGATAGTCCTCAAATGGCTATATAACGCAACAGTTCATCCATAATAGGACTATAAAAATACAAATACACACTTGTTAAGAGATCTGTTAAAAAATAGTTGTAAAATCATGCACAAGAAGAACCCTAAATTTAGGTATGAAAATAATTCTATCTATAAAGATGATGATTCCATCTATAAAAAGAGGAGGATGATTCCACCTATAAATAAGACTTCTCCAACAAATAGTTCATCCACAGTATGACTGCAAGGGTAAAAAAATAAAAAATATAAAATAATGATAATAATTAATCCAGCAAGTAGTTCATCTACTGTGAAAACCGTAATGTGTATTGGAGTAAATAGTTAGGCGTGCTCCCGATTTTACAACAATGTATTGTCTCAATGCTCCAGATAGGGTAACATATACATTGTGAGTAAGTTCATAAGAATCAATATGTTGCTCAATGTAGATTCCTTGTCTATTCCTGCAATTCTCATAGACCGGCTTGATAAGTATTTTTAGTCATGTAGATGATAGTGCTTGATAATAGAACCCTTAATCACCGTTAGTTGTCCCAGCTGGGAAACAGCCCGGCAGTATCGTAACGGATAAAGGATTGGGAGATTTCCCTCGATGCCATACATGTATGCCACAGATTATACTGTTGGCATCACGATGTTTGGAGCAAAATGCTGGTGATATTTGTGTCTGTGGCCGCGGTGTCCCACATGCCTACAGCGCTCACGGAGCTTGAGTCTTCCGGCATTCTTTTGACCACGGTCCCCGTTGTTGAATATCTCTGAAACTCTATACACATCAGTGTTTTTACACCTTTATTTTTTCTAATATATGTAAAATAAAACTATTTATTATCATTCCACTATAGGAATCTGATTTATACTAACACGTTAGATGAATCCCTCCATATGAGGTGTGCACAACCACTCTATATTTTATATTCATCTTTTATCTTATAGACTGGGTGTGTCTATACCGTTTGGGGCACCCACTACACGTGCAACAGTTAGGTGAGCCATCACAAACAAACAATATTTGCCAGAAAATTATAGCTGAATTTCTAGCTTAAATTGCACACTGACCAAAGCAGTAGAGGCCCCAGACGGAGGGTATTGCAAAAAATGGGTGTTTTTTTAAACCCAGAAAATTATTGAAGTATTTCAAGCTGATCCTAGGTCTGCCTTGAGCGCCGAGCTGTCTGTCGGTCATGTGACGCTGGCCACATCACATGAACCTCACTCCCCACTATAAATACAGGTGGCCTGCTGGCAACAGGTTTCCTGTGATTTTCATCTCTAGGGCTGTGTGTACTATTATTATTGCTTCCTACTTGACCTCTGGTATTGACCTTGTTTGTTTCCTGACCTCGCTTTGCCCGTTCCCTTTGTACCTACGCTTTCTCTCGGATTTGATCTCGGCTCGTTCTCGGATTTCGTCTCCTACCTCATCCCTTGTTTTGACGTGACCTCTCGGACCGACCTTGGCTAGTTGACCCGCCATTGCCTTTCCCATTACTGGGTTCTGTTGTCTTATCTACTTCCCTGTCTATCCGTTGCCTTAGTCTTGTGTACCGCATTCTGTCTTGACTGTCTGTTACTCTCTTTCTCTGTTCGCTCTGCTCTACACTTACGTAGGTCAGGGATCGTCGCCCAGTTGTGCCCCATCACCTAGGGCGGGTGGTGCAAGTAGGCAGGGACAGGGTTGAGGGTGGCAGTTTAGGGGGTGCACTTCCTCTCTACCTTCCTTACCCGTGACACAGCAGTATCTAAAGCGTGTATCTCACACTGACAGATGCAGACAAGGCCGCAAATTAAGTATTTTGCCCTAAATGGGTGTTTTTTTGAATAACAGAATATGACAGCAGTATATCAGGCTTGAATTTCACACTTACAGATGCAGCAAGGGCTGTAAAGTTGAGTATTTTGCACAAAAAAGGTGTTTTTTTAAACCCAGAAAATGATTAGCTGTATTTCTAGCTTAAATTGCACACTGACTAATGTGGCAGAGGCCCAAGATGGATATTGCAAAAAATGGGTGTTTTTTAAAACTATAGAAGTATTTCAAGCATGTTTTTAACAATCACAGATGCAGCAAAGGCTGCAATATTAAGTACTTTGCCCCAAAATGGGTGTTTTTTTACTAACAGAATATGACAGCAGTATCTAAAGCGTGTATCTCACACTGACAGATGCAGCAAGGGATGTAAAATTTAGTATTTTGCCCAACAAGGGTGTTTTTTAAAACCCAGAAAATTATTGCTTTATTTATAGCTTAAATTGCACACTGACAAATGCTGCTAAGGCATCAGATATAGAATATTGCCAAAAATTGGCGTTTTTTCAAACCCAGATTATTATTGCAGTATTTCAAGCTTGGATTTGAATGTCACAAATGCACATATGCTGTGCTGGTGCACTGAGCTTGCATAAAATGGCCACCGCCGCCCACCTAACTGACAGACGGATAAAAGTTATTTTTCTGTGTCACTGGGCTCAGGGCAGGGTAAAAAGATTGCGCACTGCACCCACAAAACTAAATCTACGTAGATCGCTGAGTTAACAAGCACTTCAGATTAAAGATTCTTTCCTATTCTCTTCCTCACAGCAGCAGCATCCTATTCTTACACTAGTAAGAGCAGAGTGATGTGCAGCGCTACATGACTCCAGCTTATATAGAGGCTGGGTCACATGCTGCTCTGGCCAATCGCAGCCATGCCGTTAGTAGGCATGGCTGTGATGGCTTCTAGGGGCACAGAGTTAAACACTTGTTGATTGGCTGCTTTGCAGCCTTTCAAAATTTGCCAATAAATCGCTGAACACCGAACCCGAACTTTTACTGAAATGTTCGGGTTTGGGTCCGGGGTCCAAAAATCCTAAAGTTCAGTATGAAACCGAACTTTACAGTTTGGGTTCGCTCAACCCTAGTTCTGAGCATTTACTATTAACTGCTCAATATGCTTATTCATGTCTGTCTGTTTCTCTCTGCACTTCTGCCTTCCTTCTAGCCTTTTCCTCCTCATGAACTTCTATGAGAGGATCTAATCTGATCCTTTGTCTGTACTATAGATTTATGCAAAGTTGTATGAAACAGAGACCATTTAAACCTACAGTATCCTCCATAACCATAAACCAACTTTCTGATATAAATATGAAGATAACTAGACAATACAGAATCTTCAAAACAATATATGGAATCACAAATATTTTAAAGCTTAGAAAGATTTCCTAACTGAAAAGCTTAAAGGCCATGGAAATCTTTGTACATGGGAAAAAAAAAAAAAATCAATGAACTAATTTCTTATGGTTTTCAAGCACTTCTCTCTTCTAAGTTCACACTCAGTGGGCATTTCCTCAGCACTAGCAACATGGCTGACTTTTGTTTTAATATGCATGAGCACAGCTCTGCTCCCGCTCCCTTTTCTGTGTGTTTCTTTCAATGGTCACAGCCATTATTTTTTTATTATTCTGCCATAAAATACCTATTAAATAGTTATTGCTGCCCCCAACCTGACCTAACAAGTAACATCCCTGGGGATTTGTAGCCAGCACATTAGCCACAAACAGCTATAGAGGAGCAAGGATCCGATTGCTGACTAAACACACATGCACAGCTATGAGGAAAGAGAAAGCTGTGCATGCATGGTAGTAAACTATAATGAACTGGGGGATACTTCATCCTAGAGCTGTAACTCAACTGGGCAAGCACAAGGTTCAGGTCCCCAAATCTCTTTTCCGTGATGCTGGGCTGTGTTCAGATCGTGAGCACCGCCCTTCATCATGGAATGGAAACTCAGAAGCCGGAACCCTGCGCTTGCTCTGTAGTGTGTATGTAGATGTCCCCTTGTGTTCTCCTGCAGAGACTGCTCAGAGTAGTTCAGCACACAGCTGACAGTGTAAAGCGAATCAGAGAGCACACGCTTGGCTAGGAATGACCACGGCTAAATAGGATTGCCAACTCTTACAACAAAATATACTGGCCAAGTGCACACAGAAAATAAGGGGCGTGGTTTGTTACAATTGTAACAATTTAAACTGAAATAGTGTAAAAAATAAAAGAAAATAATATTTACCTGATCCATATGCTTGCGACGGGCCGGCCGCTGCCATTTTGCTTGAAGGTCTGGCGCAAAATCTTTCACGGCTCAAGATGACGTTATCACGCCGGCTGGTGGGGTGACATCATACGTCATCACACACAGGATTTCAGCTGAGATCTTCAAGCAAGATGAGGCGGCCAGCACGTTGTGAGCAATTGGATCAGGTAAGTATTATTTTTTTTGTCTTTTACTCTATTTTAGTTTAAATCATTTTGCCACGCAAAGCAAGAGGAAGTTCGGCTTCGCAGCAAATCAATGTTATCCTCAAATTTGGATCGACGATTCGTGGGCTTCGATTCACTGATGACTACCTGTATCCCTAAAAGTATTTCATTTTAACTTATATTCAGTTATCAGAAACATCCAGCTTCTTCTGTCAGTATCTTACTGACTTTTCTAGGAAATAGAGACTTTGAAGGATGATTTGGAAGAACTAAAACCAGCAAAAGTTGAGGATGGCCATCATTAATACCTGGCCACCCTAAGGGGTGCAGACTGGATGGTATTGGTGGGCACTGGAATAATATAGGCTTCCATCTTATTGGTATTGAATTACATGTTACTTTACGGCTGATGTAGGAATAAGCAAATGTAGGAATAAATTAATTAAACTGACGCAGAATAAATCTCCCTCTCCAATATTCTTCTATTAATCATTTTCAACAACACTGTCCCTATCGCATAAGCGCTTGCCATGTCTGTCCCTATACTCCGCTCACAGGACAATGTGGAGACCACTTGGGATGAGGTTTTTACAGGAATTTGAAATCACAAGGGATGGCTCTCTCGGATTGGCTAGCTGCACGGCATTAAGGGTGATCTCACATTCCCGGGCTTCTTACTTTCACTTTGTAAAACATGCAGCCGCCATTTTAGGAGAAACTGATTTGTTAACACGAATCGAGAGGAAATTCATATTCATTTTCCTAAATGTCGGCCCTAATTCCACTTTGAATGCTTTGCTTTTCTCAATACTAGTCTAAGCTTCTACAAAAAATATAATACAAAAAAAATAAAAAATAAAACTATAAACCAGAGACAGACTATAAATATACAGTAAAGTTACAGATTTTGTTTAACCCCGTAGAAAGGATCACGTCCAGTTTATTAATCCAATATGTTTTTCGCTGAGGCAGTCTTTTTTTTAAAATTTCCTCCTGAAAGCCTTAAAAGATTTACACATTCCAACATTACCCATCTTAATTCGTTCTACTGATGTGTCATCCCAAAACAATGTTTCAATAGCATAGTCTCACCATATTTATTCTCCCTCTCTGTCCTATATACACCACATACTGCACTGGCATTTTATACTGTAAACATTTTTTGCTGCACAAGTAGCAAAATTCTTTAATGGAATCTTATAACGCTTGTAACAATTTTCTATTTAGTTTAGTCTTCTGATTTTCATAAACTCTGCAAAACTTGGGCACAAAAATTGACTCCCAGGTATCCCACTGAATGTAGGGGGGACATGATAGCTTGAAAAAAAAAAGCAACAAATTATTTATTTTTGTCGGCTAAGTGTACATTTTAGTACTTTAGTTCCTTTTAGTACATTTAATGGAACCTTTATCTCTTCTTCTTTCCATAATGTCCAGAAAATGTATAACACTCAAATGATAATGTAATTGGAACTTGATAGTATCATGGCAAGTATTCAACAAACTGCAGCAGTGATTAATCACTTCCCATCCAAAGAAAGAAAATGTCGTCCACCTAGTGTAACATTCTCAAAATGAATGTCTGTAAGACTATGATTGTGAATCTATGAAGATATGAATAAAGAAAAGACAGCACCTTGTGTACCTAATTAAAGACAAGTAGGGATTTCTTGTTCATAGTTGAATATGATTGAAATTGGACTTCTGCTTTTAGAGATGAGCAAAGTTCTCAAAAATTTTATTAGGTCGCTTTGCGGAATCTCTAGAAAAAAAATGCTTTATTATTAATTAATTTGTCATGAAGAGCATCAAAATAGGTCTATCCAGGCCTGCAGTTAAACTTTAGGGAGACTGTATCTCAGTTTACAACACTGTGCATTGCAGCTAGAGATGAGCAAACTTCTCCAAAATTCTATTAGGCTTGCTCGCCGAATTTTTAGAAAAAAATTGGTTCGATCCAAATTTATTTGTGGTGAATCACATTAAAAAACAGCTATTTCCTGGCTGCAGAGAGCCTTTATAGTGGTGTAGAACACTGTGCCTTGCAGTAACACGCATAGGGAGTCTGCTGTGGTAGTGAAACAATACTGTGAGTCTGTATGACCTGCAGATGACGGGCATCGCTATGAGGCCCCATGCACACGGCCGTGTTTCACAGCCGTGTGCGGGCCGTGGAATCGCGGCCTGGATCCCTCCTGAGAGCAGGAGCGCACGGCGTCATTGGTTGCTATGACGCCGTGCGCTCCCTGCTGCCGGCACAGTACAGTAATACACTGGTATAGATCATACCAGTGTATTACTGTATTGCGGCGGCAGCAGGGAGAGCACGGCGTCATAGCAACCAATGACGCCGTGCGCTCCTGCTCTCAGGAGGGATCCAGGCCGTGGTTCCACGGCCCGCACACGGCTGTGAAACACGGCCGTGTGCATGGGGCCTTATAATCACTGCACACTTCACTTATTTGGGAAGTTACAGGGCCAAAACTGACCAAATAACTCAAGTGTGAATTCACAGTTTAATGTTAGTGTCAAGAAGAAGTGCACTCCTTTTACACCGTCAGCAGCTGATTCCACATAGATGTCTACAGAACCTGTTCTAATAAACGCTTATACAAGTAGCGCCCCCCCCCCCCCACCACCACCAGAGTGGAGAGGGTGTCAGCAGTAAGTTTGTGTTGACATCACTGATTAATTTGCCTTTCCTCTGATCTGTCAGAACAATATCCCCCAAAAAATGGATCCTGTCTGTGGAGCATCCACCTTCACTCGGTCAGCATTTCGTCAGTAATCCATCAGTATTGCTGAAGCCCCAAAAAAATAAAAACACAGTGAATCCAAAACAGATGACACATGAATGGAATATTTGCAAGTCTTCTGTGTTTTGTACCCACTCCTGCTTTGCAATGTACCCAAGTCTGCACAGCAATGAGTAATAATCACCCCAATTGAGCTGTATAGTATATTGCAGAAAATAGTAATAACTGGATGTCTGTGAGTTACCGCACAACGTCCAAGGATCATAGGCAATCAAGACTGACAAGTATGATAAAAAATATCTCAAGTCTGATCTGTGACTAGATCCCAAGGTATAGCGATGGTCTGAGAAATATCTGAGGCCCAATATGGATGCAAAGAAAATACCATATATAGGTGTCGAGCTATACTATACACAGGACGTACCTGAAGACATGGCGAACACAGGAGGATACTGGACCCTAAGCGCAAGACCTCGACGCGCGTTTCACCTCAGCTGCTTCGTCGGGAGGTACTAAATGATATGATGGCAGGGAATATATAGTCTAAATAAAGGTGGGAGGGATTTACCTGGGTTGTGAACACCTGCGGTCCAATGAAGCGGGCGCGGGAACATCATGATCCACGGAGCCATCTCTCAGCTCATCCCTGTCTGCATACCGCGCGTGCGCAGCGCATACAGACATCACGGAGCACGTTGAGATGATGCCGTGCAGCGCATGCGTGATCTGCGACCCAATGGAACGCAGGTGACCCGCAAACACCAGCGGATAGATCCTATTAAGGGAAGACTGCAGAATTAACTGCAAATCGCATTATACATATAGACAATGCCGATCGGGGAAAGGGGGAAACTATTTATACATAAGGAACATCCATATTAGGCGCACGATCATCCACGTACATCGCGATACCCACAAACAGAGCACAAGTCCAGCATACATTCATATATAGGTAGAACTATACCACCGGTCCACATAATGGCATGGTGATATAGTATATAGTCAGCCATAAATAGGTGCCCACGTGAAAAGAAAAAAGTATTGATAAGAAATGATTAATGATGAAAAGATAGAGATATAAATAAGCACCATATAAAACATTAAAAAGAGGTACTATAATAATTCATAAGTGATAGATATCATGATTAATGTGCATCTCAGATACTTAATAGATCATAAATTCAAGAGTTACACTGATATATACCATATTAAACACCAAGTGAGTAATCAGTGAGGCTGTGCATATAGTGTTTAAGATAATATTATATAGGATAATTAATCCCAAATGAATAATAAGTGCATCTTACTGATACACTTAGGCTGGTTTCACACGGGCGTTGCGGATTGGGGCCGGATGCGTTCAGGGTGCGTTCAGTGAAACTCGCACTATTTTGCAAGCAAGTTCAGTCAGTTTTGTCTGCTATTGCGTTTAGTTGTTCAGTTTTTTCCGCGCGGGTGCAATGCGTTTTGATGCGTTTTTCACGCGCGTGATAAAAAACGGAATGTTTACAAACAACATCTCTTAGCAACCATCAGTGAAAAACGCAATGCACCCGCACTTGTTTGCGGATGCAATGCGTTTTTCACGCAGCCCCTTTCACTCCTATGGGGCCAAGGCTGCGTGAAAAACGCAGAATATAGAACATGCTGCGATTTTCACGCAACGCAGAACTGATGCGTGAAAAACAACGCTCATGTGCACAGACCTATTGAAATGAATGGGTCAGGATTCAGTGCGGGTGCTATGCGTTCACGTCACGCATTGCACCCGCGCGGAAATCACGCTCGTGTGAAAGGGACCTTAGTGGTAATATGACTGGTACACCACAACAAAGGTGTTTGCAATAATCATGATGGCATATCTACGCCGAAGACTGCATATCTCCCCCATAAAATATACCGAAATTCGAAAATGTGGGGCGAGAGTGTCAGGGGCGGCCCCACCGGCGGCAAAAGCCGCCCATGGGGTCCACCGAGACACTCCCGACCCACCATACATAAAAATCCGTAGACCAATGGTCCATACAAAGTCCATACAAAGAAAATGTAAACATCATGAACTGACAATACAGAGGCTATCCCCAACGAAATTAACAAGAGTGACCCCAATGGTGATATGGGGAATATATACACTCAATACATATAGTTCTCCATATAATACATTCTCCTATATGTATGTTGTTTGATGTTCATTTCAGGTCGTGTCTTTCATCCCGAACGTGGTTACTGAATCCATCACCACCATATCCCAGATGTAAAGAAGTAATTAATCTCAAAGAAAGAAAGAAATAAAGGAATATTATAATAAAGAATTAAGGAATACTTAATATAAAAAAAGTGCTATACCCTGCTAGTTAAAATTCACACTGTTCTTATAGGAAGAAGGAGAAGCTATTCGACTCATTCAGGCCATACAGGGTTACAGTGTCCAGGGTAACTATCCATTTGGTTTCTCTGTGAAGTAGAGCTAGTTTGACATTACCACCCCTAGATCCTAAGTTGACTCTATCAATACGTCTCACTGTAAGACCCCGTGGGTCAGACCCATGGAATCTACGGAAATGTTGTGGGACTGCTTGTAGTATTTCCCAATCTTTCTCAGGTACCACTGAAGCTGCATGAATCTTGCTGAAATGTTCCAACACCCGAACCTTAAGGGCCCTAGTTGTCATACCAATGAAAATAAGATTACATGGGCATGTGATCAGGTATATCACTGCCTCTGTGTTACAATTAATATTGTGTACAATCTTAACATTCTTTTCCCAGAGGAATCACAGAAGGCGGTGGAGCGGACCATGTATTTGCATGCAACGCATGATCCACAGGAGAATGACCCCCATCTGAGGCCCTTGCTGCCAAATATGCCTCCTGCTTGGTTAGAAACGTAATGACTCTTGGTCAGCCGGTCCCGCAAATTGCGTGACCCCATCCTTTTGTAGAACCGGCCAGTGCCTGCTCAGGATATTTTGAATAAACCGCCATTTATTGTTAAATGGGGTAATAAATCTGACCCCTGAGTCCCTATTATCTTTTACTTTAATTTTACTTACCAGCAGAGAATCTCTTGCTGTTTTTTTGGTTCTCTCGTAGCCTTGCTGGATCATATTTGGTTGATACCCTCTTTCAAGGAATCGCTGTGTCAGAACAGATGCCTGCTGTTCGAAGTGCTCATCATTGGAGCAGATCCTGTGTGTTCTTAAAAATTGCCCTGTAGGTATTGCCTGTATGGTTTTCGGGTGATGTGCAGAGGAGGCGTTGAGAAGGGAATTGACAGCCGTGGTCTACCTGAAAAGGTTAGTGGATAAATATCCATCAGGACTCTTAGTGATCATGATGTCTAAAAACTCAACATTCATTTGACTGTACTTCCAGGTGAGTTTAATGTTGCGTTTGTTAATATTAAGACGAGCCAAGAAGTCCTCCAGGGCAGGAATGGAGTCCTGCCACAGGAAGAATACATCGTCTATATATCTAGACCATAGGAGTGTGCCATCGTATCCAGGGGTATTATGAACAATCTCTCTTTCCCACAACCCCAGGAACAAATTTTCATATGAGGGCGTGCATGAGGCCCCCATTGCTGTCCCCTGGAGCTGTAGGAAGAGGCGGTCTTTAAAAAGAAAATAATTATGCGTGAGCATAAATTCTAATAACGACAAAATAAACTCGACCATATTGTTATCATAATCTGTCATAGATAGAAAGGATCTAGATGCCCGCACTCCCTGGTCATGGTATATAGACATGTATAAATATTCTATATCACACGTAACGAGAACCAGGTCCTGGTCAACGTGGATCCCATTAAGACATCTCAGCATGTCCGTGTTTCACGAAGGAGGGAAGAATCTCCACACTTTTTGGGAGAAAAAAGTCGATGAATCTACCCACATTAGTACACAAACCTCCAATCCCCGAAACAATGGGACGTCCAGGGGGATGGGTTTGACTTTTGTGGACCTTTGGGAGCAGATAAAGGGTTGGTTTAATGGGAAAATCGACTTTTTAGAAACCCTCCATCATTTTAGAACTAGATCTTTGACTACTTCAAAGTAGTTGAATTTGCCAACCGGGGAGAAAGATAGACCCCTCTGCAGAACTTGCTGCTGTGATGGAGTCAACTGAATATCAGAGAGATTAATTACCTTTAATTCTTTGCTTTCTTCCCTCCGCCGTTCCCGTTCCAGTACTTTCTCTTTTGTGCTGAGGTATGCAGGTTGTAGCCTGTCTTTTCGGGGTCCAGACCACGTCCGATGGCCGAGCGCCCATCTAAAAAAGACGCGCCACATTCCTCTTCTGATATGGAGGATGCTAGTGATTGAGATCGTGAACGTGAATCGGACCTGATGTTTGTTCTCTGCCACCTAAATACTTTATTTTGTTGGTAATCACCTAAGTCCCTCTGAAATTTATTAGTTTTCATAGACTGTATTTCTCTCTCCCACTTAACTAGATCTTCTTCCAGACTTTTGTCAAAGCTTTATACTATATCACCATGCCATTATGTGGACCGGTGGTATAGTTCTACCTATATATGAATGTACGCTGGACTTGTGCTCTGTTTGTGGGTATCGCGATGTACGTGGATGATCGTGGGCCTAAAATGGATGTTCCTTATGTATAAATAGTTTCCCCCTTTCCCTGATCGGCATTGTCTATATGTATAATGCGATTTGCAGTTAATTCTGCTGTCTTCCCTTAATAGGATCTATCCGCTGGTGTTTGCGGGTCACCTGCGTTCCATTGGGTCGCGGATCACGCATGCGCTGCACGGCGTCATCTCAACGTGCTCCGTGACGTCTGTATGCGCCGCGCACGCGCGGTATGCAGACAGGGACGCGCTGAGAGATGGCTCCGTGGATCATGATGTTCCCGGGCCCGCTTCATTGGACCGCAGGTGTTCACAACCCAGGTAAATCCCTCCCACCTTTATTTAGACTATTTATACCCTGCCATCATATCATTTAGTACCTCCTGACGAAGCCGCTGAGGTGAAACGCGCGTCGAGGTCTTGCGCTTAGGGTCCAGTATCCTCCTGTGTTCGCCATGTCTTCAGGTACGTCCTGTGTATAGCTCGACACCTATATATGGTATTTTCTTTACATCCATATTGGGCCTCAGATATTTCTCAGACCATCGCTATACCTTGGGATCTAGTCACAGATCAGACTTGAGATATTTTATATCATACTTGTCAGTCTTGATTGCCTATGATCCTTGGACGTTGTGGGGTAACTCACGGACATCCAGTTATTACTATTTTCTGCAACATACTATACAGCTCAATTGGGGTGATTATTACTCATTTCTGTGCAGACTTGGTTGTCCTTGAATTACAGCCCCCCTTTACCTGCTAGCTACCTAGTGCTTATTGCCCCGTGGATATACGTGTGAATGCATTTGTGCAAACTGCCGTTCGCTTCTCTGTACACTGTTTACCATCCTGTCTTTTCCCTATATTTTATATTTGATAATTCATTGATATTTTGATATATTATCTCCACTTGCTTGTTTGATACCATGGACGATCTAGTCGGATACATCAGGCATTGGTGTTTGGAAATCCTGGCTGATCCACGCCTGACTCATGCTGACAAAGGTCAGTCTCTCCACATTTTTGGTGGACAGGCGAGTTCTTCTTAGGGCAACTATGGCCCCCGCTGCACTAAACACCCGCTCTGATTCCACACTACTGTCTGGGCATGAAAGCTTTTCCTGGAAAAACTCTGCCAGTTGTGGCCACAAATCCAATTTGGCTGCCCATTAGTCCAGTGGACATTACATGCGGGGTGGCAGGGTGCTGTCCAAGTATGACACCACCTGCTGATTCAGGTCCTGCTCTAGGTCTATGGTAGCTGCTGCTGCTGGAGAGTAGTTTCTTCACTAGGCAGGTGAAGAAAGCTGTTCATCAGCGACTCTAGACTCAAGTTGCTGCTGATGAAGCTGGAACTGCTTCTACCCCCCCACTCTGCCACAGCAGCCATGGCAGAGGAACGTGAGCACAGAGGGCCCTCTGAGGGCAGACATGATTACATAGGATGTCTCTATAGTAGTTCAGCTTGTCCTCCTTTTCAGCAGGTGTAAAAAAGGCCCCCATTTTGGACTGGTAGCGATAGTCCAACCAGGTGGAGAGCCAGAAGTCATCCCTCTGCCGAATGCTGACAATTTGGCCGTCACTACGCAAGCAAGTAAGCATGCATTGGGCCATTTGTGCAAGTGACTCTGAGGGACGCCCTGCCTCTATCTCCACCGCATACTGCCACAGTGTGTCTGGGTCCTCTGCCTCGTCTTCCTCATCGCCCTGTAGCTCCTCTGGCTGCTCCTGCTCCTTATCTCCTGTCACCTGTGTAGAAAAACCACCAATTTTGCTATACATTGCTTGTGTTCTAATGTCCTCCTCCAATTCAGCCCCCACAGGGCTCATGTGTTCGTGAGAGCTAGGTGCCAGTTCCCTGACCAGCCAGATTTACTAGCATCTATTCCAGGACATGAAGCAGTTGAATGACATTGTTCATCCCGTAATCCTGGCGAATGACAAATAATGTGGCTTCCTCAAAGGGTCTGAGGAAACAGCAGCTGTCACACATGAGCTGCCACTGGCTGACATCGAAGTTACACAGGGGAGTACTCCTGTCCGCTTAGATTATCAATAAATCGTTAATGGCCTTTCTCTGTTCATATGGACAGTCCAACATAGGGAGAGTGAAAGTCCAATGGGTGGAAACTTTGCATATCAGCCTATGTTGAAGGATGCCATTCTACCACTGCAGCTCAAGGAGGGTGTGCTTTGCCGTGTACGAGTGAATGAAGTGCATGCAAAGTTTCCTGGCCATTTTTATGATGTCTTGCAGATGGGTGGAATACAGATGGAACATGGTTAGCACTCCAGCTCTTAACTCAAATTTCTAAACTCATTGCGTTATCTTCAGACAAAAGCAATTGAAAAGTAATTGAAGGTGTTTGCTTAGATTAGATAACACAACTCAGAAATCTCAGAAAAAAGGAGTGTTAACCCTGCTCCATCCGGACTTCAGGAACCGCTTGACAACCAGATTTAACACGTGCGCCATACAGGGCGCATGGCTAAGCCATACTTGACGCAGTGCGGACACCATGTTCTTCCCATTGTCGGTCACCATAGTTATGATTTTGAGTTGTCGCGGAGAAAGCCAGGATTCGATTGCTTGATGAAAGACACAGAGCAGTTCCTCCCCTGTGTGACTCCGTTTGAACAGGCAAACGAGGTGCAGAAAAGAGTGACACAGTCGTTTCCTGCACATGTGGTATGCTGGAGGGGCACTATGAATTGTCCCAGCAGTGGAGGCTGAGGACATGGTGGAGGAGGAGGCAGAGGCAGACATTGTCATAGGACCAACGGAGTGAGAACATGGAGGTGGAAGCTGCATCACCTGGCCAAGTTGCTGTCATGGCTGTGCAGGAACCACTTTCACCCAGTGGGCCGTAGTTACAGCTCCACACGTCGGTGCAGCCATGCACCTTGGCATACACCGTCAGGCTCAAGGACTGGCCCACCTTCATAGGTGTGCAGGGCTGGTACTGCCTTTTTGGCAAAGAAATGACGGCTTGGGACTCTCCACCGCAGCTCAGCACAAGCCATTAGTTCTCTAAAAGGTGAAGAGTCCACCACTTGGAAAGGGAGGGACTGCAGCACCAGTAACTTGGCCAGGAGCGCTGTTGGATGAGTGCACACATACTGCTGTCTCTTGGCAATAGCTTCGGTGATTGATTGCTGACAGAAAGACTGACGAGGAGTAGAAGGAGCACGTTTGGCGCCAGACCTCACACTGCTGCCAACCTGGTGACTACAGGGCCCGTCCACACTAGTGACTTGCTGGCTCCTCCGCTGCCTCACGGGAAAGCTGACACCATCTTCTCCCGATGATAATGAAGCCCCTAATTAACCCGGCTCCCAAGTGCGATTAGCTACATCATCATCATCATCAAGTACTGTCTGCAGTTCACTGATGTCCTTCTCAATGGTCTTTGGGTCAGGACCCTGACCACTCGCAACACCATCTCCCATGCCACTCTCCTCATCACTACTTGCCAGTCCAGTGGAGGAAGTGGCGGATGTCTCCTCCACATCTTGTCTGGCCAGTAGCTGCTGACTGTCCTCTAGTAGCTTGTCCTCACTCTATAGTGGAGCTGAGCCCACAGCATATAATACATCTCTGGCTGAGGGAACAGAAAAGGACAGAAGCAGGTTAAGGACAGGTGAGGGCACAGAGCCTGCTCCCAGGCCATGCCAACTAAGGGTTGTGTCTTATGAACCCACCGACTCTTGGCTGGGGGTGTCTGATGTCACTTGGGGCGAAGTGGAGTCAACCATTCAAGAACCGCTGGGTTGCTGGTCAAGACACAACTGCTAGATGACACTTGGAGCTCAGGCCACTCGCTGCAACACTTGCTGCCACGCCCCCTTAGTTTGTTGCGACCTGTGCCTGTGCCACAAAACATTTAGTCCTCTGCCAATCCCCTGTGCAGTGCCTGGCACTTCTGTCTGACTGTTAGATCAAATATATAAATGAAAAGGAAATTAAAATACCCAAAAAAGTCTGTAATTTTCTCACTTCACCACTCAACGGCTAATAAGTAGGGTTGAGCAAACCCGAACTGTAAAGTTCGGGTTCGTACCGAACTTTAGGTTTTTTGGACCCCGTACCCAAACATTTCCATAAAAGTTTGGGTTTGGGTTCTGTGTTCGGCGCTTTCTTGGCACTTTTTGAAAGGCTGCACAGCAGCCAATGAACAAGCATCATACTACTTGCCCCAAGAGGCCATCACAGTCATGCCTACTAATGGAATGGCTCTGATTGTAAAGGAAAGTGACTAACAAGTCAAAGAGATTACACCCCTATAAGAAGCGCAAAAACCCAAAGAAGTGTCAGAGAAAAAAAAAAAGTGATCCTAGGATAAATAGCTGAAGCTGAAGGTTAGGGGTCCACCCTAATATAAGGTGACTCAAGAACAAGGGGGAGTCCGTGAACCTTAAAGAGGGCCTTTCATCAGTCCAAACATTGTGAACTTAGTATCATGACATATACAGCGGCGCCCAGGGATCTCACTGCACTTACTATTTGCCCTGGGCGCCACTCCGTTCTCCCGTTATGTCCTCCGGTATGTTCGGGGACTTGGTTATACAGTAGTAGGAAGAGACTGCCCTTGTTCTGCTGGGCATCTCCCAGGCTGTGAGCTCTGCGCTGCGATTGGCCAGCGCTACAGCCTAGGAGAAGGAGACACCCAGCAGAACAAGGTCAGACTCCGCCTACTATAACCAAGTCCCCTTAGTCTCCGCCTACTATAACCAAGTCCCCGAACATACCGGAGAACATAACGGGAGAACGGAGCAGCGCCCAGGGATAATAGTAAGTGGACCAATGACCCCCCAGCCAGGAGCGCCTGTAGAGTCTTCAAAACTGATTGTTCCCAATATGGAAAAAAGGCTTCACCTCAGTAATATTGTAGAAGGCTTTGGCTTCTTTAATGTAGAAAAAAGCTCATAAAAAGGCTCAACTAACTGTGTGCCCTTAGAAGCCATGCCTACTAATGGTATGGCTGTGATTGGCCAGAGCAGCATGTGACCCAGGCCCTATATAAGCTTGAGTCACGTAGCACTGCACATCACTCTGCTGTTACAAGTGTAGGGAGAGGATGCTGCTGGACTTGTGATTTCAGGGAGAGAATAGGAGAGAATCTATTTCAGCGATCTACCTAGAAATAGTAGTGTGGGTGCAGGACACAATCATTTTACCCTGCCCTGAGGCCATTGACCCCCAAAAAATAACTTTTATAATTCTGTTTTATGCAAGCTCAGTGCACCAGCACTGCATCTGAGCTTTTGGGACATTGCAAATCACAATTTTTTTGGGCAAACTACAACATCTGGATTATTCAGTGTGCAATTTAAGGTAGAAATACACCCATAATTTTCTGGGGTTTTAAAAACACACAATTTCTTTTTCAAAAAACAGTATTTTCCAGATCTGCAAGTGTTAAATTCAAGTTTAATATATACAGCTTTCATATTCTGTTACCAAAAAAATACTTTTTGGGCAATCTACAACATCTGTACAGGGAGTGCAGAATTATTAGGCAAATGAGTATTTTGACCACATCATCCTCTTTATGCATGTTGTCTTACTCCAAGCTGTATAGGCTCGAAAGCCTACTACCAATTAAGCATATTAGGTGATGTGCATCTCTGTAATGAGAAGGGGTGTGGTCTAATGACATCAACACCCTATATCAGGTGTGCATAATTATTAGGCAACTTCCTTGCCTTTGGCAAAATGGGTCAAAAGAAGGACTTGACAGGCTCAGAAAAGTCAAAAATAGTGAGATATCTTGCAGAGTGATGCAGCACTCTTAAAATTGCAAAGCTTCTGAAGCGTGATCATCGAACAATCAAGCGTTTCATTCAAAATAGTCAACAGGGTCGCAAGAAGCGTGTGGAAAAACCAAGGCGCAAAATAACTGCCCATGAACTGAGAAAAGTCAAGCGTGCAGCTGCCAAGATGCCACTTGCCACCAGTTTGGCCATATTTCAGAGCTGCAACATCACTGGAGTGCCCAAAAGCACAAGGTGTGCAATACTCAGAGACATGGCCAAGGTAAGAAAGGCTGAAAGACGACCACCACTGAACAAGACACACAAGCTGAAACGTCAAGACTGGGCCAAGAAATATCTCAAGACTGATTTTTCTAAGGTTTTATGGACTGATGAAATGAGAGTGAGTCTTGATGGGCCAGATGGATGGGCCTGTGGCTGGATTGGTAAAGGGCAGAGAGCTCCAGTCCGACTCAGACGAGAGCAAGGTGGAGGTGGAGTACTGGTTTGGGCTGGTATCATCAAAGATGAGCTTGTGGGGCCTTTTAGGGTTGAGGATGGAGTCAAGCTCAACTCCCAGTCCTACTGCCAGTTTCTGGAAGACACCTTCTTCAAGCAGTGGTACAGGAAGAAGTCTGCATCCTTCAAGAAAAACATGATTTTCATGCAGGACAATGCTCCATCACACGCGTCCAAGTACTCCACAGCGTGGCTGGCAAGAAAGGGTATAAAAGAAGAAAATCTAATGACATGGCCTCCTTGTTCACCTGATCTGAACCCCATTGAGAACCTGTGGTCCATCATCAAATGTGAGATTTACAAGGAGGGAAAACAGTACACCTCTCTGAACAGTGTCTGGGAGGCTGTGGTTGATGCTGCACGGAATGTTGATGGTGAACAGATCAAAACACTGACAGAATCCATGGATGGCAGGCTTTTGAGTGTCCTTGCAAAGAAAGGTGGCTATATTGGTCACTGATTTGTTTTTGTTTTGTTTTTGAATGTCAGAAATGTATATTTGTGAATGTTGAGATGTTATATTGGTTTCACTGGTAAAAATAAATAATTGAAATGAGTATATATTTGTTTTTTGTTAAGTTGCCTAATAATTATGCACAGTAATAGTCACCTGCACACACAGATATCCCCCTAAAATAGCTAAAACTAAAAACAAACTAAAAACTACTTCCAAAAATATTCAGCTTTGATATTAATGAGTTTTTTGGGTTCATTGAGAACATGGTTGTTGTTCAATAATAAAATTAATCCTCAAAAATACAACTTGCCTAATAATTCTGCACTCCCTGTATTAGTCAGTGTGCAATTTAAGGTAGAAATACACCCATCATTTTCTGTGGTTTGAAAAAAAAACTCTTTTTTTTTTACAAAAAAAGTATTTTCCAGATCTGCAAGTGTTAAATTCAAGTTTAATATACAGTCGTGGCCAAAAGTTTTGAGAATGACACAAATCTTTTAGATCTTTGTTTCAGTTGTTTCTGTGATGTAGTGAAATATAATTACACGCACTTCATAAGTTTCAAAGGCTTTTATCGACAATTATATGACATTTATGCAAAGAGTCAGTATTTGCAGTGTTGGCCCTTCTTTTTCAGGACCTCTGCAATTCGACTGGGCATGCTCTCAATCAACTTCTGGGCCATCAATCAAATTCCTGACTGATAGCAACCCATTCTTTCATAATCACTTCTTGGAATTTGTCAGAATTACTGGGTTTTTGTTTGTCCACCCGTCTCTTGAGGATTGACCACAAGTTCTCAATGGGATTAAGATCTGGGGAGTTTCCAGGCCATGGACCCAAAATGTCAACGTTTTGGTCCCCTTGCCACTTAGTTCTCACTTTTGCCTTATGGCGCGATGCTCCATCGTGCTGGAAAATGCATTGTTCTTCACCAAACTGTTGTTGGATTGTTGGAAGAAGTTGCTGTTGGAGGGTGTTTTGGTACCATTCTTTATTAATGGCTGTGTTTTTGGGCAAAATTGTGAGTGAGCCCACTCCCTTGAATGAGAAGCAACCCCACACATGAATGGTCTCAGGATGCTTTACTGTTGGCATGACACAGGACTGATGGTAGTGCTGACCTTTTCTTCTCCGGACAAGCCTTTTTCCTGATGCCCCAAACAATCGGAAAGAGGCTTCATCGGAGAATATGACTTTGACCCAGTCCTCAGTAGTCCATTCACCATATTTTCTGCAGAAGATCAATCAGTCCCTGATGTTTTTTTGGGAGAGAAGTGGCTTCTTTGCTGCCCTTCTTGACACCAGGCCATCTTCCAAAAGTCTTTGCCTCACTGTGCATGCAGATGCGCTCACACCTGCCTGCTGCCATTCCTGAGCAAGCTCTGCACTGGTGGCACTCCGATCTCACAGCTGAATCCTCTTTAAGAGACGATCCTGGCACTTGCTGGACTTTCTTGGACGCCCTGAAGCCTTCTTAACAAGAATTGAACCTCTTTCCTTGAAGTTCTTGATGATCCTATAAATTGTTGATTGAGGTGCAATCTTAGTAGCCACAATATCCTTGCCTGTGAAGCCATTTTTTTGCAACGCAATGATGGTTGCACGTGTTTCTTTGCAGGTAACCATGGTTAACAATGGAAGAAAAATTATTTCAAGCATCACCCTCCTTTTAACAGGTCAAGTCTGCCATTTTAACCCAATCAGCCTGACATAATGATCTCCAGCCTTGTGCTCGTCAACATTCTCACCTGAGTTAAGAAGACAATTACTGAAATGATGTCAGCAGGTCCTTTAATGACAGCAATGAAATGCAGTGGAAAGTTTTTTTTGGGATTAAGTTAATTTTCATGGCAAAGAAGGACTATGCAATTCATCTGATCACTCTTCATAACGTTCTGGAGTATATGCAAATTGCTATTGTAAAAACTTAAGCAGCAACTTTTCCAATTTCCAATATTTATGTAATTCTCAAAACTTTTGGCCACGACTGTATACAGCTTTCATATTCTGTTACCAAAAAAAAGACTTTTTTGGCAATCTACAACATCTGTATTAGTTGATGTGCAATTTAAGCTAGAAATACACCCATCATTTTCTGTGGTTTGAAAAACACAATTTTTTTTCAAAAAACACTATTTTCAGGCCTTGCAGCATCAGCACGTGAAATTATAGGCTTATATACTGCTGTCAAATTCAGTTGTAAAACAAAAACTCGTTGGGCACAAAAAATTTAGTTGGCAGCCTTTGATGCAGATGTCATTGTGAGATACACCCTTAATACATTTGGGTTACATTCAGAGATTTTAAATACCGCCATTTGGTGCACCAATATCGAATTCAGGCCTACGCTGGTTCAGGCCGTGTGAGATACCCCCTCTACATACAGGGGTTTGAATCAGGCATTTGAAATACAGCCATTTGAAATACAGCCATTTAGGGCAAATAAATATTTACTTTAGGCCTACACTGGTTCAGACCGTGTGAGATACACCCTCTACATAAAGGGGTTTGATTCAGGGATTTGAAATACAGCCATTTTGTGCAAAGATATATTTACTTCAGGCCTACAGTGGTTTAGGCCCTGTGAGATACCCCCTCTACATACAGGGGTTTGAATCAGGCATTTGAAATACAGCCATTTGAAATACAGCCATTTTGGGCAAAGATATATTTACTTCAGGCCGACAGTGGTTCAGGCCCTGTGAGATACCCCTTCTACATACAGGGGTTTGAATCAGGCATTTGAAATACAGCTATTTTGTGCAAAGATATATTTACTTAAGGCCTAGAGTGGTTCAGACCGTGTGAAATACTCCCCCTACATACAGGGGTTTGGCTGTATAGAAGCACTGCTATACCTAGTACACAGGTTAAACAAACAAAAAGAAAATTGTCAGTTACTTTTTCGGGTGAAATTAACCAATTTTTGGGTGTATAATACCACTGCTATACCTAGTAGGCCGGTTAAAAAATAAATAAATTGTCATTTACATTTTAGGGTGAAATTCACCAATTTGGATGTGTATAGTACCACAGCTATACCTAGTGGATGGGTGAAAAAATAAATAAAATTGTCAGTTGCATTTTATGGTGAAATTAACAAACTTTTGAGTGTATAGTACGACTGCTATACCTAGTAGACAGGTTAAACAACTTTTTCGGGTGAAATTTGCTGATTTTTGGGTGTATAGTACCACTGCTATACCTAGTGGAACGGTAAAAAAATTTAATAAATTGTCAATTACATTTTAGGGTGAAATTCACCAATTTTGGTGTGTATAGTGTGTTTGGTGTGACATTATACAATTTTCGACGTGAATAAACTCCTGCTCTGCATAGGTGACAAGGAATACAATTTTATAAATTATTCAGTAATTACTGCGCACCACATCCTTAATTTCAATGCTTAAACTTTGAAAAGTTGTCACAATTTCTCCCATATTTCATCTCTAATTTTAAATTTAAAAAAATGAACCCTCCCTTGGATTTGGTCTCTCTTTCTCACCCTCCCTCTCTGGCCTGGAACCCTGATTCCCCGCCACCCATGATCACCATGGTAGGCGCATAAAAGAACATTGAAAGTTTATAGAGCAGATATCAAATTGGATCGTAAACATCACGGGGATGTGCGACATGGTGGGGCAGTAAGTGTGCACACACCTACACGAACTGACGGTCAGGGGTCAGCCCCTGCAACTTCTGGGTCTCCAAATTGGGCACATGCCTTGGCTTGCCCTTTGCCCCTTGGAGGTGCTGGCCTGCCCTGCAGCCAGTGTATTGTCTAAACGTGTGTTTAGCATGACTGGAGGTTATCACAGGCTATATTTCCCAATGTTTTGGGGTGTACCCTAATTTTAAAAATAAAATTTAAAAACCTCCTCCTCCACCGCCGCTTCCATCTACACCGTCACATCTACTGCCTCCTCAACCTCCTACTCCATATGGACCTGGTCCTCCGAGATCAAAATTATAATTTTTACGTATTTTATGTTAGTTAAAGTAATTTCCCTATCCACATTTGTTTGCAGAGCACTTGCCATGCTCTTAACCAAATTTTGACACCATTTGCAGCCCTCTAGCCCTTCCCATAACATTTTTACAACAATTTTAGTGCTCAAAAGTTCGGGTCCCCATTGACTTCAATGGGCTTTGGGGTCAAGTTCGGGTCAAGTTAGGGTCCCGAACTCGAACTTTTTTCCGAAGTTCGGTCGAACCCTTCGAACTCGAACATCCAGGTGTCCGCTCAACTCTAGTCAACAGATTTTTACGATATTCACTAAATTGCATTTAATCTGATGACAAACTAATAAACCCATATTTTTTGTAATTTTTTGTAATTTTTTTTAACAGTACTTAAAGAACTGAAAAAAAAAATTGTTCCCTTTCAACGGGACCACACCCAGTAATTTCGGCAGTCCCGGGAGCAGCACAACAGGAATATGAGGGAGATGAGGCTCCAGTACTCCCACCAAATGGCTGTGTTGGAGAAGCAGCACAACAAGGCCATGGAGGAACTCCAAAAAGCCTTGCCTTAAGGCAAATTGTTAATTTAATTCCTTTTTTTGTTTATGCAAATATAATGTTTTAATCTTTAACTTATATTGTGTGTTTGTTGTTAATTTATTAATTGAAGTTTTCTTATTAATTTCTAAACATTAGATTACAGTAAGGCCCCTATATTCCATCACAAACTCATCAGTAGACTGACAAACATCACCTGCAGGTACATATAAACAGTGGCGTTACGAGGGGGGTGCGGGGGGTGCGGGCCGCACCGGGTGACACCAGTCTGATGGGGTGTCACCCGCCGGCCGCCGGAGTTCTCCTTAACTAACTAAGTTTAGGCAGGGCCGGCGCTTCCATAGAGGCAGGGAGGGGGGGCTCTCTCCCTCCCCCTGTGCTGCTGCTGCCGCTGCCTCCGCCAATGAGAAGAGGGATGGGAGGAGGAGGGGAGGGGCTGTGGCCACTGCGCCACCAATGAAGAAAACTGACCTGTAATACAAATACAGGAGGCAGGTGCCGAAATCAAATAGCCGGCATCCGACCTCTATGACAGGGAGCAGCACCTGAGGGGTTAACTGCCACTGATCGCAGCCCCCTATCATAGAGGTCGGGTGCCGGCTATTTCATTCCGGCACCCGCCTCCTGTATTTGTATTAACATTGAGTGCGCCCCCCCCCCCAGTATAATAAACATTTTGTGCACCCCCCCCAGTATAATTAACATTTTGT
Organism: Bufo gargarizans; assembly: GCF_014858855.1. Taxonomy (NCBI): domain Eukaryota; kingdom Metazoa; phylum Chordata; class Amphibia; order Anura; family Bufonidae; genus Bufo; species Bufo gargarizans. Next base: position 566,723,592 of record NC_058080.1, read on the forward strand.
GCACCCCCCCAGTATAATAAACATTGGTGGCGCAGTGGGAAGTGCCAATGAGGGTTAAAAAAATAAATAAAAAATGAACTCACCTCCTCCAGTTGATCGTGTAGCTGCCGGTCTCCTATTCTATCTTCAGGACCTGTGGTGACATCACTGAGCTAATCACATGGTCCATTACCATAGTGATGGATCATATGATGTACCATGTGATGACCACAGTGATGTCACCACAGGTCCTTTCACAGGTCCTGAAGATAGAACAGGAGACCGGCAGCTGCGCGATCAATTGGAGGAGGTGAGTTAATTTTTATTTATTTTTTTAACCCTCATTGGCACTTCCCACTGCGCCACCAATGTTTATTATACTGGGAGGGGGCCGCACTCAATGTATATTATACTGGGGGGGGGGGGGTGGCCGCACTCAATGTTTATTATACTGGGGGGGGCGCTCTCAATGTATATTATACTGGGGGGGTGGCCGCACTCAATGTTTATTATACTGGGGGGGGCGCTCTCAATGTATATTATACTGAGGGGGGGGCGCTCTCAATGTTTGATATACTGGGGGGGGCGCTCTCAATGTTTGATATACTGGGGGGCGCTCTCAATGTATATTATACTGGGGGGGTGGCCGCACTCAATGTTTATTATACTGGGGGGGGGGCGCTCTCAATGTATATTATACTGGGGGGCGCTCTCAATGTTTGATATACTGGGGGGGGCGCTCTCAATGTATATTATACTGGGGGGCGCTCTCAATGTTTGATATACTGGGGGGGCGCTCTCAATGTTTATTATACTGGGGGGGCGCTCTCAATGTTTATTATACTGGGGGGGCGCTCTCAATGTTTATTATACTGGGGGGGCGCACTCAATGTTTATTATACTGGGGGGGCGCTCTCAATGTTTGATATACTGGGGGGGCGCTCTCAATGTTTGATATACTGGGGGGGGCGCTCTCAATGTATATTATACTGGGGGGGTGGCCGCACTCAATGTTTATTATACTGGGGGGGGGCGCTCTCAATGTATATTATACTGGGGGGGCGCTCTCAATGTTTGATATACTGGGGGGGGCGCTCTCAATGTATATTATACTGGGGGGGCGCTCTCAATGTTTGATATACTGGGGGGGGCGCTCTCAATGTTTATTATACTGGGGGGGGGGCGCTCTCAATGTTTATTATACTGGGGGGGCGCTCTCAATGTTTATTATACTGGGGGGGCGCACTCAATGTTTATTATACTGGGGGGGCGCTCTCAATGTTTATTATACTGGGGGGGCGCACTCAATGTTTATTATACTGGGGGCGCTCTCAATGTTTATTATACTGGGGGGGCGCACTCAATGTTTATTATACTGGGGGGCGCTCTCAATGTTTATTATACTGGGGGGGCGCACTCAATGTTTATTATACTGGGGGGGTGCTCTCAATGTTTATTATACTGGGGGGGCGCACTCAATGTTTATTATACTGGGGGGGTGCTCTCAATGTTTATTATACTGGGGGGCGCACTCAATGTTTATTATACTGGGGGGGGTGCTCTCAATGTTTATTATACTGGGGGGGCGCTCTCAATGTTTTTTATACTGGGGGGGCGCTCTCAATGTTTATTATACTGGGGGGGTGCTCTCAATGTTTATTATACTGGGGGGGTGCTCTCAATGTTTATTATACTGGGGGGGCGCTCTCAATGTTTATTATACTGGGGGGGGCGCTCTCAATGTTTATTATACTGGGGGGCGCTCTCAATGTTTATTATATTGACCTTCTACTGAGCATTCTGTATTCAGAATGCTATTATTTTCCCTTATAACCATGTTATAAGGGAAAATAACACAGTGAATAGACTTTCATCTTAGCAACCAAGCGTGAAAATCGCACCGCATCCGCACTTGCTTGCGGATACAATGCGATTTTCACGCAGCCCCATTAACTTCTATGGGGCCTGCGTTGCATGAAAACGCACAACATAAAGCATGTTGCGATTTTCACGCAGCGCACAAGTGATGCGTGAAAATCACCGCTCATCTGCACAGCCCCATAGAAGTGAATGGGTCCGGATTCAGTGCGGGTGCAATGCGTTCACCTCACACATTGCACCCGCGCAGAAATCTCACCCATGTGAAAGGGGCCTAAGGGTGAATAGAACAAGGGTTCCAGCCCCTAAGGGGGCTAATAGTAAGTGAAAATAAAACACAAACACTAAGGCTACTTTCACACTTGCGGTAGTGTGATGCGGCAAGCAGTTCCGTTGTCAGAACTGCGTGCCAGATCCGCCGATCTTGATGTGACTGAAAGCATTTATGAGATGCATCCGGATGCGGATCCATCTCACAAATGCATTGCAAGAATGAATCCATGTCTCCGCTTGTCATGCAGACAGACGGATCCGTCTTGTATCTTTTTACACATTTTTACCGGCATGCGCAGACCGAAAGGACGGATCCTGCATTCCGGTATTTTGAATGCCGGATCTGGCACTAATACGTTCCTATGGGAAAAAATGCCAGATCCGGCATTCAGGCAAGTCTTCAGTTTTTTTCGCCGGAGATAAAACCGTAGCATGCTGCGGTTTTATCTTTTGCCTGATCAGTCAAAATGACTGAACTGAAGACATCCTGATGCATCCTGGACGGATTACTCCATTCAGAATGCATAGGGATATGCCTGATCAGTTCTTTTCCGGTATTGAGCCCCTAGGACGGAACTCTATGCTGAAAAAGAAAAACGCTAGTGTGAAAGTACTCTAAAATATTAAGTTTAAATCCCCCCTTCCCCAATTTTACATATAAAAAATATATACAATAAACATATTACATAGCGCTGCGTCCGAAAAGTCCAAACTATTAAATTATTAAAAAATATCTCCTATGCGGTGAGCATTCGCCATTTTTTAGTCACCTTGTCACCCCAAAAAATAGGATAGGACTGTTCTATTATGGGCCGAACGTTTCATAAAATGCGAAATGCACGTGGCTTTTTTGCTTGGTATTGAGTATCGCAATACTTTTTTATGGTGATGAAAGCGAATCAAAATTTTGGTATTGAAACAACCCTACGCCGATCTGATCGGCGTAGCGTTGTCACGATACCAAAATTTTCATTTGGTTTTGATTTGGCGACTAAAAATGTAATTTGGCTCCTAAATTTTTCAGTTCAGGAGCCAATGGCTACTAGGTATTTTTTTTTAGTCTGGAGCCCTGCTATAAGAGGCCGGCGCAGGCGGCGCGATGACGTCATCGTGCCGCCTGAGCCCTGAGCCGTACACAGCGCAGGACACAGGCCAGAAGAGGCCTGCATCGCATCGCTGCCAAGGAGGTAAGTGTTTTTTTCCTTTTTTTTTTTTTTTTTTCTGTACAATACTGATGGCTAGTGGCACATGATAGGAGAGGCCCTATGGCTAGTGGCACATGATAGGGGGGGCCGCCTATGGCTACTGGCACATGATAGGTGGACCTATGGCTACTGGCACATGATAGGGGGGCCCTATGGCTACTGGCACATGATAGGGGGCCTATGGCTACTGGCACATGATAGAGGGGCCCTATGGCTACTGGCACATGATAGGGGGGCCCTATGGCTACTGGCACATGATAGGGGGCCCTATGGCTACTGGCACATGATAGAGGGGCCCTATGGCTACTGGCACATGATAGGGGGGCGCCTATGGCTACTGGCACATGTTGATGGGGGGCATAGGCTACTGGCACATGATTAAGGGGCATCTATGAGGGCACATTTCACTGGCACATTATTGGGGGACATCTATGGGGGCACTTCTTACTGGCACATTATTGGTGGCACTATAGGGGCATCTACTGAGGCCACAAAGAACGGTTATTTTATATGGGGGCTCTGTATAGGGGCATTTTATACTGGGACACATTGTGTTGGGTACTATGGGGAAGGGGGGAGAGGACTACTACGGGGCACTGAGAAGGGGTATTTTATGCTTACAAATTATGGGGGACACTGAGGGCATCTACTGGCGCACTATATATCGGGCATTTTATACTGGTACATTATGGGGGCACTAGGGGGGAGAGGAGCACTATGGGGGCATTTACTGGGGTCACTATATAGGGGTATTTTATACTGGCACATTATGGAGGCACTATGGGGACATTAGCTCAACTGGGGACATTACAGGGGGGTATTTTTTGCACTGACACATTATAAGGAGAATTATTTCTACTGGGGGGAAGGCATTATGGTGGGCTTTATTACTCCCCCATGGTATGAGCCCCCTAGTAGCAGCACCAGCCTCTCCCTGCTCTGCTATCCCTCTGCCCCATCTCCAAATACTTATTATGAAATCTTTCTCATTAGGATAAAACACATCATCAGCTCCGCCGAGCCCCCGGCCAAAGTGTGGAAGTGGCGTCCGAGATCCCCAAGGGCCAAGCCAAGTAATTGTAAGTTTTCATATGAAATATGTTTGTTATATACATATAGCCTACACTGTCAGGTGTCACCCAGGGGGGGTGACACCATTTTCTACCGCACCGGGTGACACCAGCCCTAGCAACGCCACTGCATATAAAAGAGACACTATTTGTCCTACACAGAACTTCAATGCATATTGATAATAGCAGTAGTCCTTGATAATGGTTGAGTATATGGCCTACACATAATCATTAAGCATCTGGATAATATCAGCATTAATTGTTAACGGTGGATTATAAGGCCTATACCAATCTCCGAATCATCTTGACAAACCAGAAGCAGGCAGATGGTTAGTTAACATTGTAGTTTAAAGTCTACACATAGCCCTGACTGACTCTGCAGGAACAGACAGAAAAATGTTATTAGTTTTTAGCATTAAGTGTAAAAGAAAATTGAAATGTTTTCTTTATTAATAGGTAATCCAATTTATTTTTAGGAAAATAAAAACAATCGAAGACAGCAAGTTACATCTATAAATACAAGAATTAGCTACTTTGAACTTGAATAAATTAATTTTAAAATTGACATAAATTTGAATGATTGATTAATACTTTTTAAAATAAATAAATAAATTATAATTTTGGGCATAAGAATAAAAATTATTAATATTTGTATCCAGCCAATTAAATTATTAGGAACAAAAACTTTTTTATTATTAAAAGAGCTCAATTCATAAGAGTGAGAACTAATATCAAATTTATTTAGAATTAATTCTGGTTACCCCACAAAAAAAAGGTCGGTAATAATAAGCAAAAAAGTAAAGGCATGTGGTAAAAACTAAACAGCACGGATCCTTGATAGCGCACTTTTAAACAAAAATGTAAATGTCCTGGCATTGCTTTCGCCAAACAGAACGAAAAATGTGATTACATGTCTCCAAGTATAAGAATTCTCCAACTGGTGAGCTGGCTCCTAGAACATTATATAGTATGTATTTTATTTTTTTATTAACATTTTTTAAAGCTGTGTCTATATATACTTTGCATGTGCAAATTATCATTACATAATTGTCAATATTAAAAATATACAGACGTGGACAAAATTGTTGGTACCCTTTGGTCAATGAAAGAAAAAGTCACAATGGTCACAGAAATAACTTTAATCTGACAAAAGTAATAATAAATTAAAATTCTATAAATGTTAACCAATGAAAGTCAGACATTGTTTTTCAACCATGCTTCAACAGAATTATGTAAAAAAATAAACTCATGAAACAGGCATGGACAAAAATGATGGTACCCCTAACTTAATATTTTGTTGCGCAACCTTTTGAGGCAATCACTGCAATCAAACGCTTCCTGTAACTGTCAATGAGACATCTGCACCTCTCAGCAGGTATTTTGGCCCACTCCTCATGAGCAAACTGCTCCAGTTGTGTCCGGTTTGAAGGGTGCCTTTTCCAGACTGCATGTTTCAGCTCCTTCCAAAGATGCTCAATAGGATTGAGGTCAGGGCTCATAGAAGGCCACTTTAGAATAGTCCAATTTTTTCCTCTTAGCCATTCTTGGGTGTTTTTAGCGGTGTGTTTTGGGTCATTGTCCTGTTGCAAGACCCATGACCTGCGACTGAGACCAAGCTTTCTGACACTGGCTAGTACATTTCTCTCTAGAATTCCTTGATAGTCTTGAGATTTCATTGTACCCTGCACAGATTCAAGACACCCTGTGCCAGACGCAGCAAAGCAGCCCCAGAACATAACAGAGCCTCCTCCATGTTTCACAGTAGGGACAGTGTTCTTTTCTTGATATGCTTCATTTTTTCGTCTGTGAACATACAGCTGATGTGCCTTGGCAAAAACTTCGATTTTTGTCTCATCTGTCCACAGGACATTCTCCCAGAAGCTTTGTGGCTTGTCAACATGTAGTTTGGCATATTCCAGTCTTGCTTTTTTATGATTCGTTTTCAACAATGGTGTCCTCCTTGGTCGTCTCCCATGTAGTCCACTTTGGCTCAAACAACGACGGATGGTGCGATCTGACACTGATGTTCCTTGAGCATGAAGTTCACCTTGAATCTCTTTAGAAGTCTTTCTAGGCTCTTTTGTTACCATTCGGATTATCCGTCTCTTAGATTTGTCATCAATTTTCCTCCTGCGGCCACGTCCAGGGAGGTTGGCTACAGTCCCATGGATCTTAAACTTATGAATAATATGTGCAACTGTACTCACAGGAACATCTAGTTGCTTGGAGATGGTCTTATAGCCTTTACCTTTAACATGCTTGTCTATAATTTTCTTTCTGATCTCTTGAGACAGCTCTTTCCTTTGCTTCCTCTGGTCCATGTCGAGTGTGGTACACACCATATCACCAAACAACACAGTGATTACCTGGAGCCATATATATAGGCCCAATGGCTGATTACAAGGTTGTAGACACCTGTGATGCTAATTAGTGGACACACCTTGAATTAACATGTCCCTTTGGTCACATTATGTTCTGTGTTTTCTAGGGGTACCATCATTTTTGTCCATGCCTGTTTCATGAGTTTATTTTTTTACATAATTCTGTTGAAGCATGGTTGAAAAACAATGTCTGACTTTCATTGGTTAACATTTATAGAATTTTAATTTATTATTACTTTTGTCAGATTAAAGTTATTTCTGTGACCATTGTGACTTTTTCTTTCATTGACCAAAGGGTACCAACAATTTTGTCCACGTCTGTATATATATATATATAAAAGTAACTATCCCTATATGCAAGTGTCATTCAGGCTTCATTAACAAAACCGGATTGCCACACGGATGAGTATAAAGCCAGTCAGACCCAACCATGTAGATAGGTCAACACAGAAGTCAGCTATCCCTCCCAGGACAACAGACAACACCATGTTGGAGCCTTAATCCGTAGCAAAATAAAAAATAAAAAAATTGCTACAGCGTGAACCACAACACTGGCATGAATATGAACAATCCAAACCATGTTTTGAGAATTCTACACTCTAGACTTGTCAGTAGAAAAAGTGATCCATGCTGGTTGCCTAAGCACGATTAAGAACCTTCATGTTTTACAGTTAACACTGTAGCAAAATGCAGACTCCAAAGTTATGATTCACAAATTATGAGTCATAACTATGCAGAATAAGGGCATAAAATAACTGTTAAGTACACTGTTATGTAAAAATTACTGTCGTAAAAATCTTGAATATGTGGTTTGTACCTGGATTTAAATTAGGTCTAATGCTCCCTGAACCACTATTTCACATTTGATACAGGATGCATGATGGCATTGTCTTCTTCAAGACTGCTCATGGCATCATGGAAGAAAAAATTCATTGATGTATTAATAACCTAGTCACTCGATCTGTTGAATTAGTCCTGTGACCTCATTCTTGCAAAACATTCTGTTGCTGAATGCTGAAAATAGACTTGAACAACTGTAGCAACCCCATAATATAGCACTGGACCCACAGGCTTGTACAGTAGGCACTAGGCATGATGGGTGAATCACTTAATCTGCCTCTCTTTCTGTTGAGCCGATCATTCTGGAACATGTTAATCTTGAATCATCAGAAAACATAAAATTCTGACATTGCTCCAGAGTCCGATCTTTATGCTCTCTAGCATATTGTTTTTTTGTCTCAAAATTCAATAAATATTATTTGTTTATTCATACGGGTAAACAAATGTTCAGTACCAAAGTCTTGAGTTCCCTTTTTATTGTGCTTTTTAAAAAAGCACCTGCTTTCACTATTAAACATTTCGAGGATTTTGACTGTGGTTCTAGTAAGATTTTATTTCACAAAAAGTTTTAGTTATTGCCCAGCAGGATAATAAAGTTTATATTTCCATATATCTTAAATATCCATCTTTTTACTTGTCAGTTCTAGACTTTTCAATTTTTTTACAGTGTTTAGAACATTTATTACACACATTTTAGGACTCAGGTCAATTTCTTGAATATTTCGCTCTATGCTTGATACTTGACACTGTATTGACCTTTCTGTAAATTACAAACTCAATTTTTACCCAAGCAGAAGATATATATTTCTGAATTGTTGTTTATGAAATGAAAAGAAAAAGTATACGGAGCAGAAATATATTAACACATTCTTTAATTTTCTAATTGGTGGCTGCAAAATATTATCTAATAAGAATAACGTATTAAATTTTATAAGTGTATTAAAGCTACAATTTAAGGCCAAAACAAACTGCAAACATGTAAGACAGCAGCATTGAAATGTCAACTATGTAGTTAAATGACTACAAAATTTATTGACTCATCAAAGCACAAATTGTAGTCTTATTAGGCCCCTACATGACTCATATAGATCGGGACAGTCAGCAGCATCCACCAGAGGATTTTTGAAAATGGTCTAGTATGAGGCCCACATATAGCTAGGGCCAAATCAGCAGGAAAGGCAGCAGCAGCAGATCAAGTGTTATTAGGCCCCTAGATGACTCAGATAGATCAGGAGTCAGGACAGGCAGCAGCATCCACCAGAGGATTTTTGAAAAAGGTCTAGTATGAGGCCCATATATAGCTAGGGCGAAATGAGCAGGACAGGCAGCAGCAGCAGCAGATTGAGTGTTATTAGGCCCCTAGATGACTCATATAGATCAGGAATCAGGACAGGCAGCAGCATCAACCAGAGGATTTTTGAAAATGGTCTAGTATGAGGCCCACATATAGCTAGGGCCAAATCAGCAGGACAGGCAGCAGATCAAGTGTTATTAGGCCCCTAGATGACTCAGATAGATCAGGAGTCAGGACAGGCAGCAGCATCCACCAGAGGATTTTGGAAAATGGTCTAGTATGAGGCCCACATATAGCTAGAGCCAAATCAGCAGGACAGGCAGCAGATCAAGTATTATTAGGCCCCTAGATAACTCAGATAGATCAGAAGTCAGGACAGGCAGCAGCATCCACCAGAGGATTTTTGAAAATGGTCTAGTATGAGGCCCACATGTAGCTAGGCGCAAACTCAACAGGACAGGCCACAGCAGCAGCAGCAGATCGAGTGTTATTAGGCCCCTAGATGACTCAGATAGATCAGAAGTCAGGACAGGCAGCAGCATCCACCAGAGGATTTTTTGAAAATGGTCTGGTATGAGGCCCACATATAGCTAGGCTAAAAGACAAAACATGCAATGCGACAACTCACTGCAATATAAAGTACAAAATTGCATAATAATTACAAGTGCTACACTATAAGTGAGAGATACTTGGCAAATCGTTTTGTACCAAATTATTTGAGCCCGTCTGCTGCACGTCAAGGCGATCTCTGTTAGACGGGTTCCTAACACTAAATTCTACCTGTTAAGTGCCATGACGGCTACCATACACTTCAGGGAGTGTAGGTTCCACATGCATGCTGGGTCTGCTTCAATAACTGTTATTTTGGGTGCCAAAATGGCCTCCACTGTATCCAATAAGTGCAGGTACTAACGTGCATGCCGGTCCACTCCACAACACTCCCGGCGCCAAATGGCCACCAAAGACTTCAGTGAGAGTCCACAAACTATCTTACTCCTGGTGCCAAATGGCTTCAGTGAGTGAGGGGGAGCAGACCAGACTATATACTCACACTAATTAAAATCAGCCTAGAGGGCAGACAAGGTGGGTCAGGAGTGCATTTGGCACCAGGAGTGAGATAGTTTGTGGACTCTCACTGCAGTCTTTGGTGGCCATTTGGCGCCGGGAGTGTTGTGGAGTGGGCCGGCATGCATGTTGGTACCTGCACTCATTGGATACAGTGGAGGCCATTTTGGCACCCAAAATGACAGTTATTGAAGCACAATACCTGGTACACCTGGAACAAAAATGTGAATTTCTGAGCACCTGTCATGTTTCCTGAGGTTCTAAAATGACCAGACAGTAGAAAAACCCCACAAATGGCCCCATTTCGGAAAGTAGACGCCCTAAGGTATTCGCTGATGGGCATAGTGAGTTCATAGAACTTATTTTTTGTCACAAGTTAGCGGAAAATGATGATTTTTTTTCCTTACAAAGTCTCATATTCCACTAACTTGAGACAAAAAATAAAAACTTCCATGAACTCACTATACCCATCACAAAATACCTTGGGGTGTCTTCTTTCCAAAATGGGGTCACTTGTGGGGTATTTATACTGCCCTGGCATTTTAGGGGCCCTGATGTCTGAGAAGTAGTTTGAAATCAAAATGTGTAAAAAATGCCCTGTGAAATCCTAAAGGTGCTCTTTGGAATGTGGGCCCCTTTGCCCACATAGGCTGCAAAAAAGTGTCACACATGTGATATCGCCGTACTCAGGAGAAGTTGGGCAATGTGTTTTGGGGTGTCATTTTACATATACCTATGCTGGGTGAGATAAATATCTCGGTCAAATGCCAACTTTGTAAAATAAAATTGGAAAAGTTTTCTTTTGCCAAGATATTTCTCTCACCCAGCATGGGTATATGTAAAATGACACCCCAAAACACATTGCCTAACTTCTCCTGAGTACTGTGATACCACATGTGTGCCACTTTTTTGCAGCCTAGGTGGGCAAAGGGGCCCAAATTCCATTTTTAGACATTTGGATCCCAGACTTCTTCTCATGCTTTTGGGCCCCTAAAATGCCAGGGCAGTATAAATACCCCACATGTGACCCCATTTTGGAAAGAAGACACCCCAACGTATTCAATGAGGAGGGGCATGGTGAGTTCATAGAAATATATTTTTTTGGGCACAAGTTAGCGGAATTTTTTATGTTTATTTTTTTTTTCTCACAAAGTCTCCCTTTCCGCTAACTTGGGACAAAAATGTCAATCTTTCATGGACTCAATATGCCCCTCAGTGAATACCTTGGGGTGTCTTCTTTCCAAAATGGGGTCATTTGTGGGGTGTTTGTACTGCCCTGGCATTTAAGGGTCTCCGCAATCATTATATGTATGGCCAGCATTAGGAGTTTCTGCTATTCTCCTTATATTGAGCATACAGGTAATGAGATTTTTTTTTTTTGTTCAGCCTCTGGGCTGAAAGAAAAAATGAATGGCACAGATTTCTTCATTCGCATCGATCAATGCAGATGAAAAAATCTCTGCCAAAAAAAGAAAAGGAGGGGAAAGGCGTCTGCCAGGACATAGGAGCTCCGCCCAACATCCATACCCACTTAGCTCGTATGCCCTGGCAAACCTGATTTCTCCATTCACATCAATCGATGTGGATGAATAAATCATTGACGGGATTTTTATTTTATTTATTTTATATACAAAGTGTTTGCCAAAGCATATGAACACCGCCGCCCCCTCAGCTCATATGCCTCGGCAAGCGTATCTTTTACTGCAGAGGAGAAATCTTGTCTTGCAGCGCCGCATACACCAACTTTTGTGTAATCTGACCGCAGCGCAATGCTTCTGTCAGAATGCACATCAGTGCTGCAGCTAGTCGATCGGTTGGTCCACCTGGAAGGTAAAAAAAAACAAAACAAAAAAGAAAAAAACAGGCTGCAACGCAATCAATTTATTAACTTTATAATAACATTTAAACGGAACCTTTATAGGACAAACCTCTCCTTCCCCATGGGACAATGTGCAAAGCGCAAATCGCCCAAAGATGTGGCGAAGTACACTTTGTCCCAGGTGAAAGGAGAGGTTTGCAGCAGCTGTGAGTGAAAGGGCCCTAATAGCCCCGTGTGCCTGTTCTGAATAACGCAACTCCTATGCTAAGTGTACCTGTGTGTGGTACTTCCGTAAACACTACCCAAAGCATAGGGCAGGGTGGTCAGGGCAGTCAGGACAGAAATAGCGGGTGTCACGCCTTATTCCACTCCTGCTACAGACACAACATCTTTTTCGGGGTGACGGTTGGGTTGAGGTACCAGCAACGACACTGGGGAAATGCCGCTCGTGTAGACGGCTCACTACACTGGTGGATGGGGCCACGGAACCTCGATGATCTCTTCCTGAAATTTGAGGAAGGATCCTGTTCTCCCAGCCTTACTGTAGAGAACAAAACTATTATATACAACCAATTGAATCAAATATACAGACACCTTCTTATACCAGCGTCTGGTGCGTCGAGAAACTAAATAAGGAGCCAACATCTCGTCATTGAAGTCCACCCCTCCCATGAGCGAATTATAGTCGTGGACCGAAAGGGGCTTTTCAATGACACTGGTTGCTCGTTCAATTTGTATTGTCGTGTCTGAGTGAATGGAGGAGAGCATGTAAACGTCACGCTTGTCTCTCCATTTCACCGCAAGAAGTTCTTGGTTACACAAGGCAGCCCTCTTCCCCCTTGCAAGACGGGTGGTAACGAGCCATTGGGGGAAGCCCCGGCGACTAGGTCGTGCGGTGCCACAGCAGCCAATCTGTTCTAGGAACAAATGCCTGAAGAGGGGCACACTTGTGTAGAAATTGTCCACATAAAGATGGTACCCCTTGCCAAATAAGGGTGACACCAAGTCCTAGACTGTCTTCCCACTGCTCCCCAGGTAGTGAGAGCAACCGACCAGCTCCAGGGTCTGATCTTTACCCTCATAGATCCGAAATTTGTGTGTATAGCCTGTGGCCCTTTCACAGAGCTTATGCAATTTGAGCCCATACCGGGCGCGCTTGCTTGGGATGTATTGTTTGAAGCCAAGGCGCCCGGTAAAATGTATAAGGGACTCGTCTACGCAAATGTTTTGCTCAGGAGTATACAAATCTGCAAATTTGGTGTTGAAGTGGTCTATGAGGGGCTGAATTTTGTGGAGCCGGTCAAAAGCTGGGTGGCCTCTGGGACGAGAGGTGCTGTTGTCGCTAAAGTGCAAAAAAAGCATGATGGCCTCAAATCGTGCCCTGGACATGGCAGCAGAGAACATGGGCATGTGATGAATTGGGTTCGTGGACCAATATGACCGCAATTAATGCTTTTTGGTTAGACCCATGTTGAGGAGAAGGTCCAGAATTTTTTTTTATTCGGAAACTTGGACTGGTTTTCACCGGAAAGGCTGGGCTTAATAGCTTCCCGGGTTAGCGGCTATAAATTGAGTGGCATACCGATTTGTTTCTGCCACGACTATGTCCAACAGCTCCGAGGTCAATCACAGTGCCGAACTGATCTGAGCTGTCTCAACCTGAACTCCAGACTGGGCGGTGAAAGGGGGAACTACTGGTGCGGCTGAAGTTGGGGGCTGCCAATCAGGGTTTGCTAGCACCTCAGGGACTCTAGGGGCTCTACGGGCCTGTCTGCGCGGTGGCTGCGACGGGGTAACTTTCTGCACGTGCCACCGTACCAGCTTCAACTGCCCTACTGGTGCTCACCACTTCACCATGTTGTACGGCAGTGCTGGTACTAGGTCCAGGGTGGGCTGCACTGCTGGTGTGTGCCTCACCACGTAATCTGACAGCGCCAGCCCCACTCTGCTGCCCTTGAAGCGGATCCTGCGCAACCTGTGGTGCAGCAACACGGGGCCGGGTACGCCTGGTGGTATCAGGGACCTCAACCTCCTCGTCCGAACTTTGGGTCAGACTGCCACTGCTTTCTACAGGTTCATATTCTGACCCGCTGAATTCGTCAGATGAGGGTTCCCATTCCTCATCCGACTGGGTCAGAAGCCTGTAGGCCTCTTCAGAAGAATACCCCTTGTTTGCCATTTGGTCAACTAAATTCACGGGGTATTCCCTGAGACTACCCAAGAAAAAAAGCAAGCCTGTCTTACAAATGGGAGGCTAGCAAAGTACCGGAGGCCGCTGCAATTGATAAAAAATATCAAAACTGATTTTTTTATCGCCGCAGCGCTTGTGAAGTGATTGTGCAGTAATCCAAAAAATATTTTATTTTTTTCACTACGGCGTGGGTTAACGCATGTGTGGGCGACCGATCAGGCCTGATCGGGCAAACACTGCGTTTTGGGTGGAGGGCGAACTAAGGTGACACTAATACTATTATAGATCTGGCTGTGATCAGTTTTGATCACTTACAGATACTATAAAAGTACAAATGCTGATTAGCGATACGCTAATCAGCGAATCAGTGACTGCGGTGCAGTGGGCTGGGCGCTAAACGATCGCTAACTACCTAACCAAGGAGCCTAAACTATCCTAAAACCTAACGGTCAATACCAGTGAAAACAAAAAGTGACAGTTTACACTGATCACTTTTTTCCCTTTCGCTAGGTGATTGACAGGGGCGATCAAGGGGTGATCAAGGGGTTAATTGGGGTGATGGGGGGTGATCTGGGGCTATGTGTGGTGTTTGGTGTGTACTCACTGTGATGTCTGCTCCTCTGCTTTAACCAACCAACGAAAAGGACCAGCAGAGGAGCAAATAAGCCATTTAACACCTTATATTTATAAATATAAGGTATTATATGGCTTCTGATTCGATTTTTTAAAAATCATCAGCCTGCCAGCCACGATCATTGGCTGGCAGGCTGATGACGAAATACTCCTCTAAATTTTGCCGGCCCGCGATGCGCATGCGCGGGCCGGCTGTGACCATAATCTCGCCTCTCGCGTGATGACGCAAAGATGCGTGACTCTGCCTGAGACAGCCGCCTCAGGACCGCGATCCTGAGTTAGGCGGTCCGGAGGCGGTTAATTAGTGTGAGTATATAGTCTGGCCTGCTCCCCCTCACTCACTGAAGCCATTTGGCACCAGGAGTGAGATAGTTTGTGGACTCTCACTTACTTTCCGAAATGGGGTCATTTGAGGGTGTTTTCTACTGTCTGGTCATTGTAGAACCTCAGGAAACATGACAGGTTCTCAGAAATTCACATTTTTGTACCAGGTGTACCAGGTATTGTGCTTCAATAACTGTCATTTTGGGTGCCAAAATGGCCTCCACTGTATCCAATGAGTGCAGGTACCAACATGCATGCCGGCCCACTCCACAACACTCCCGGCGCCAAATGGCCACCAAAGACTGCAGTGAGAGTCCACAAACTATCTCACTCCTGGTGCCAAATGCACTCCTGACCACCTTGTCTGCCCTCTAGGCTGATTTTAATTAGTGTGAGTATATAGTCGGGCCTGCTCCCCCTCACTCACTGAAGCCATTTGGCACCAGGAGTAAGATAGTTTGTGGACTCTCACTGCAGTCTTTGGTGGCCATTTGGCGCCGGGAGTGTTGTGGAGTGGGCCGGCATGCACGTTGGTACCTGCACTCATTGGATACAGTGGAGGCCATTTTGGCACCCAAAATGACAGTTATTGAAGCAGACCCAGCATGCATGTGGAACCTACACTCCGTGAAGTGTATGGTAGCCGTCAGGGCACTTTAGGGTAGAATTTAGTGTTAGGAACCCGTCTAACAGAGATGACCTTGACGTGCGGCAGACGGGCTCAAATAATTTTGTACAAAACGATTTGCCAAGTATCTCTCACTTATAGTGTAGCACTTGTAATTATTATGCAATTTTGTACTTTATATTGCAGTGAGTTGTCGCATTGCATGTTTTGTCTTTTAGTGTTGTACCCTGCCATAGCAATGTGCTCCTGCGGTTTGGGATGTGCTGACTGACCCCCTTTTTTTTCTTTCTCCACATATAGCTAGGGCCAAATCAGCAGGACAGGCAGCAGCAGCAGATTGAGTGTTATTAGGCCCCTAGATGACTCAGATAGATCAGGAGTCAGGACAGGCAGCAGCATCCACCAGAGGATTTTTGAAAATGGTTTAGTATGAGGCCCACATATAGCTAGGGCCAACTCAGCAGGACAGGCAGCAGCAGCAGATCAAGTGTTATTAGGCCCCTAGATGACCCAGATAGATCAGGCGTCAGGACAGGCAGCAGCATCCACCAGAAGATTTTTGAAAATGGTCTAGTATGAGGCCCAGATATAGCTAGGGCCAAATCAGCAGGACAGGCAGCAGCAGCAGATCGAGTGTTATTAGGCCCCTAGATGACTCAGATAGATCAGGAGTCAGGAGAGGCAGCAGCATCCACCAGAGTATTTTGAAAATGGTCAGGGGCAGCACCAACACTAAAAGAATACACCTCAGATTGTATCATTTTCTAAATATGCAGCAGGAATGTGAATTCATGAATGGACCACCCATCAGACCAGGAACACAACCAAAAATTTAATAAAAACACGTTACATTAGTAATTTCATAGTCTAAAACTGGAATGAGGTAACATATATAATTTATGAAATATTTACATTAAAACATTTTTTTAGTAAAGCAATTTTACATTTTGAACACACTCAATTTTAAATTAATCAATCAGTTATCCTCTACGCCAACAACATTCATCTGTAATTTTCAATATAAGGCTCATCAATTCTGTAGCAGACCACTGCGTTAACACAACATGACTCAACGTGTTCTGATTACTCTGAGCCAGAGGGATGAAGGACTGCATGGGTTTAGTAGTGTCTCTGTTGTCCTCCATTTGTCTGTGAGGAGGGATGTGTAACACAGGTCGCCAGACCCATACACGATTGTCGCTGCTCACACCCAGCTCTAAGGACATGTGCACGTCCACACCATCCTCTGATCAAACAGAGCCCAGAAGTCAGTGAATAAGTTGTAACAAGTGAGGTAGGGGGCGGCACCACTATCCCGGCCGCACACACAAGGATCATACGCTGCTAACGGCTGGAGAGGACAACACACGATCGGTGGTGCTCAGCTGCAGGTAAGATTCAGTGTGAACGTGGTGAGAAGTAAATGAAAACAGCGGCACTCACCCGTGTGTCCATAAGTCACTGAGCCACCCCCCGGGGCGCCCCATCGTCGCGGGGATTGGCTCAGTGACTGAGCCTTTGTCCAAGTATGTGGACTGGCTCCTGAGACCAATACTCAGTAGTGCACCTGCTTATCTCAGGGACACTAATGATTTTTTATTGGCCCTGAAAGAAATCCATTGGCAGAAAGGTTACCAATTGGTATCCCTCGATGTGGAAAGCCTCTACATCCGCATCCCTCATGATGCCGGTGTGGAGGCGGTCCTCGACATCGTGGCGAACCTAGGTAAAAGTCCTGTGTATTGTGAATTTGTCGGGGAGTCATTGAAGTTCATCTTGACTAACAATGTATTCCAATTTGGTAGTGATTGGTTCAGGCAAAAGCTGGGTACGGCTATGGGGACCCCCGTATCATGCACTTTTGCAAACATGTACCTTGCCAGACTAGAGGACAGATATGTGTACTCTATGAACAACCCATTTCTTTTAAAATTGAAAACATACCTACGTTTCGTAGATGATGTGTTCATAGTCTGGGAGGGTACGGAAAAAGAGTGCAGTGAGTTAGTTGACTATTTAAACAGTAACGACATGGGTATGACTTTTACCCTTAATTTTGGGGGGAGTAGGCTAGAATTCCTGGACGTGGCTGTCGTGGTGGAAGGCGACGAGTTGGTCACGGAGGGTTTTCGTAAACCCACGGCGACCAACTCCTTGCTCCACCACGACAGCTTCCATCCACGGAGCGTCAAAAAAGCCGTACCATACGGACAATTTATCAGATTAAGATGCATTAACAGCAAAGACAGTGGTTACCATAGACAAGCAGACGAGTTAAAACAGCGCTTAGTAATGAGGGGTTACCCCGAAGAAATACTTAGCAGGGATATGGAAAAAGTGGAGAGACATTTTTCACAAGATAGTCTCTTGAGTAGAGTTGAGCGAACACCTGGATGTTCGGGTTCGAGAAGTTCGGCCGAACATCCCGGAAATGTTCGGGTTCGGGATCCGAACCCGATCCGAACTTCGTCCCGAACCCGAACCCCATTGAAGTCAATGGGGACCCGAACTTTTCGGCACTAAAAAGGCTGTAAAACAGCCCAGGAAAGAGCTAGAGGGCTGCAAAAGGCAGCAACATGTAGGTAAATCCCCTGCAAACAAATGTGGATAGGGAAATGAATAAAAATAAAAATTAAATAAATAAAAATTAACCAAAATCAATTGGAGAGAGGTTCCATAGCAGAGAATCTGGCTTCCCGTCACCCACCACTGGAACAGTCCATTCTCAGATATTTAGGCCCCGGCACCCAGGCAGAGGAGAGAGGTCCCGTAACAGAGAATCTGTCTTCATGTCAGCAGAGAATTAGTCTGCATGTCATAGCAGAGAATGAGGCTTCACGTCAGCCACCACTGCAACAGTCCATTGGCATATATTTAGGCCCAGCACCCAGGCAGAGGAGAGAGGTCCCGTAACAGACAATCTGGCTTCATGTCAGCAGAGAATCAGTCTGCATGTCATAGCAGAGAATCAGGCTTCACGTCACCCACCACTGCAACAGTCCATTGTCATAAATTTAGGCCCAGCACTAGTGTTGAGCGGCATGTCCCATATTCGAATTCGCGAAATTTTGTGAATATTCGAAAGAATATTCGTAAAATATTCGCGATTATTCAAATTCGTTATTATTTCGCATATGCGATAATTCGAATTTTCGCATCGCATAATACATATGCTATGCAAAATTCACATGTGCGCTAATGAAATCGCCTTACGAAGATTCGCAACTCAATTCAATCACTAATGTATGAATGCAATGCCCTTTGCCTCTGTTCTGGGACAAGTGTAGATATTCGCATGTGCGCTAATAAAATCGCCTTACGAAGATTCGCACCTCAATCACTTTCTAGGGAATGTGAGACTTTTGGGAATCAATCGAGATACAGTGGGGGGTGATGACAGTAGTTGACAGAGTACAGATCAATGTAATCTGTAAGGTGGAAAGTAAAATAAAAAATACGAATTTTCGTTAATCAAATTTTACGAAGTTCTACGTATTCGCGAATATGGTGCTATACTATATGAATGCACAGGCCTTTGCCTCTCTGTTCTGGGGACAAGTGTAGATATTTGCATTTGCGTTAATAAAATCGCCTTACGAAGATTCGCAGCTCAATTCAATCACTAATGTATGAATGCAAAGCCCTTTGCCTCTGTTCTGGGACAAGTGTAGATATTCGCATGTGCGCTAATAAAATCGCCTTACGAAGATTCGCAACTCAATCACTTTCTAGGGAATGTGAGACTTTTGGGAATCAATCGAGATACAGTGGGGGGTGATGACAGTAGTTGACAGAGTACAGATCAATGTAATCTGTAAGGTGGAAAGTAAAATAAAAAATACGAATATTCGTAAATCGAATTTTACGAAGTTCTACGTATTCGCGAATATGGTGCTATACTATATGAATGCACAGGCCTTTGCCTCTCTGTTCTGGGGACAAGTGTAGATATTTGCATTTGCGTTAATAAAATCGCCTTACGAAGATTCGCAGCTCAATTCAATCACTAATGTATGAATGCAAAGCCCTTTGCCTCTGTTCTGGGACGTGCCGATATTCGCATGTGCGCTAATAAAATCGCCTTACGAAGATTCGCAACTCAATTCACTAATGTATGAATGCAAAGCCCTTTGCCTCTGTTCTGGGACGTGCCGATATTCGCATGTGCGCTAATAAAATCGCCTTACGAAGATTCGCAACTCAATTCACTAATGTATGAATGCAAAGCCCTTTGCCTCTGTTCTGGGACGTGCCGATATTCGCATGTGCGCTAATAAAATCGCCTTACGAAGATTCGCGCCTCAATCACTTTCTAGGCAATGTGAGTAAGATCTGAGCTGTTGGACCTTTGGGAAACAATCAATTATATGTGTACTGTAATTTTGTGGGGGGGGGAAAAAACAAAAAACGAATATTCGTTTTTACGAATATATAGCACTATATTCGAAATATTCGCGAAATCGCGAAGTTGCGATATTCGCGAAAAAAATTTGCTTTTCGAATATTCGCGCTCAACACTACCCAGCACCCAGGCAGAGGAGAGAGGTCCCGTAACAGACAATCTGGCTTCATGTCAGCAGAGAATCAGTCTGCATGTCATAGCAGAGAATGAGGCTTCACGTCAGCCACCACTGCAACAGTCCATTGGCATATATTTAGGCCCAGCACCCAGGCAGAGGAGAGAGGTCCCGTAACAGACAATCTGGCTTCATGTCAGCAGAGAATCAGTCTTCATATCATAGCAGAGAATCAGGCTTCACGTCACCCACCACTGTAAGAGTCCATTTTCATAAATTTAGGCCCAGCACACAGGCAGAGGAGAGAGGTCCCGTAACAGAGGATCTGGCTTCATGTCAGCAGAGAATCAGTCTGCATGTCATAGCAGAGAATCAGGCTTCACATCACCCAACATTGGAACAGTCCATTGGCATATATTTAGGCCCCGGCACCCAGACAGAGGAGAGGTTCATTCAACTTTGGGTAGCCTCGCAATATAATGGTAAAATGAAAATAAAAATAGGATTGAATGAGGAAGTGCCCTGGAGTCCAATAATATATGGTTAAGGGGAGGTAGTTAATGTCTAATCTGGACAAGGGACGGACAGATCCTGTGGGATCCATGCCTGGTTCATTTTTATGAACGTCAGCTTGTCCACATTGGCTGTAGACAGGCGGCTGCGTTTGAGGCCTAGTATTTAGGCGCTGGGTGACCGGTATGGATTTAGTGACAGAATTAGACTTGGAAATGCACAGAAGCGTGTGTGTGTGAAGTTATTCTGAATGACCCAATGTGCACCTTGAATATTATATACCCTTTTAGGGATAGATTTCAAATAGCTCTGATATAGCAGAAACCACTAAATTATGAAATTGCTAAATTGGGAATTGTACTTCAACCCAGAACAAAAAATGTGCTTTGACGGACACTAAATATCTTGCCCAGCAACAACAGTACAGCGGTGGGTAACGAGAGATTTAGAGGGAATTAAATTTGAGGCCTAGTATTTAGGCGCTGGGTCACCGGTATGGATTTAGTGACAGAATTAGACTTGGAAATACACAGTAGCGGGTGTGTGTGAAGTTATTCTGAATGACCCTATGTGCACCTTCAATATTATATACCCTTTTAGGGATAGATTTCAAATAGCTCTGATATAGCAGAAACCACTAAATTATGAAATTGCTAAATTGGGAATTGTACTTCAACCCAGAACAAAAAATGTGCTTTGACGGACACTAAATATCTTGCCCAGCAACAACAGTACAGCGGTGGGTAACGAGAGATTTAGAGGGAATTAAATTTGAGGCCTAGTATTTAGGCGCTGGGTCACCGGTATGGATTTAGTGACAGAATTAGACTTGGAAATGCACAGAAGCGTGTGTGTGAAGTTATTCTGAATGACCCAATGTGCACCTTCAATATTATATACCCTTTTTGGGATAGATTTCAAATAGCTCTGATATAGCAGGAACCACTAAATTATGAAATTGCTAAATTGGGAATTGTACTTCAACCCAGAACAAAAAATGTGCTTTGACGGGCACTAAATAACTTTCCCAGCTACAACAGGACAACGGTAACGAGAGATTTAGAGGGATTTAAATTTGAGGCCTAGTATTTAGGCGCTGGGTGACAGGTATGGGTTTAGTGACAGAATTAGACTTGGAAATACACAGTAGCGGGTGTGTGTGAAGTTATTCTGAATGACCCTATGTGCACCTTCAATATTATATACCCTTTTAGGGATAGATTTCAAATAGCTCTGATATAGCAGAAACCACTAAATTATGAAATTGCTAAATTGGGAATTGTACTTCAACCCAGAACAAAAAATGTGCTTTGACGGACACTAAATATCTTGCCCAGCAACAACAGTACACCGGTGGGTAACGAGAGATTTAGAGGGAATTAAATTTGAGGCCTAGTATTTAGGCGCTGGGTCACCGGTATGGATTTAGTGACAGAATTAGACTTGGAAATACACAGTAGCGGGTGTGTGTGAAGTTATTCTGAATGACCCTATGTGCACCTTCAATATTATATACCCTTTTAGGGATAGATTTCAAATAGCTCTGATATAGCAGAAACCACTAAATTATGAAATTGCTAAATTGGGAATTGTACTTCAACCCAGAACAAAAAATGTGCTTTGACGGACACTAAATATCTTGCCCAGCAACAACAGTACAGCGGTGGGTAACGAGAGATTTAGAGGGAATTAAATTTGAGGCCTAGTATTTAGGCGCTGGGTCACCGGTATGGATTTAGTGACAGAATTAGACTTGGAAATGCACAGAAGCGTGTGTGTGAAGTTATTCTGAATGACCCTATGTGCACCTTCAATATTATATACCCTTTTTGGGATAGATTTCAAATAGCTCTGATATAGCAGGAACCACTAAATTATGAAATTGCTAAATTGGGAATTGTACTTCAACCCAGAACAAAAAATGTGCTTTGACGGGCACTAAATAACTTTCCCAGCTACAACAGGACAACGGTAACGAGAGATTTAGAGGGATTTAAATTTGAGGCCTAGTATTTAGGCGCTGGGTGACAGGTATGGGTTTAGTGACAGAATTAGACTTGGAAATACACAGTAGCGGGTGTGTGTGAAGTTATTCTGAATGACCCTATGTGCACCTTCAATATTATATACCCTTTTTGGGATAGATTTCAAATAGCTCTGATATAGCAGAAACCACTAAATTATGAAATTGCTAAATTGGGAATTGTACTTCAACCCAGAACAAAAAATGTGCTTTGACGGACACTAAATATCTTGCCCAGCAACAACAGTACAGCGGTGGGTAACGAGAGATTTAGAGGGAATTAAATTTGAGGCCTAGTATTTAGGCGCTGGGTCACCGGTATGGATTTAGTGACAGAATTAGACTTGGAAATACACAGTAGCGGGTGTGTGTGAAGTTACTCTGAATGACCCTATGTGCACCTTCAATATTATATACCCTTTTTGGGATAGATTTCAAAGAGCTCTGATATAGCAGGAACCACTAAATTATGAAATTGCTAAATTGGGAATTGTATTTCAACCCAGAACAAGAAATGTGCTTGAACGGACACTAAATAACTCGCCCAGCTACAGCACTAGGGACAGATTTAGCTGGATATAAATTTGAGGCCTAGTATTTAGGCGCTGGGTGACCGGTATGGATTTAGTGACAGAATTAGACTGGGATATGGCCAAAAAATGAACAGACTATTGCTGGTTAAATGCACTTGGTGTGACAGCTTCACCCTGATGTAGGCTTTAGCCAAAAAACAACCACACCATTGAGGGTTAAATGCACTTGGTGACAGGCGCAGCTTGCCCCTGATTTTGTATATGGCCAAAAAATGAACAGACTATTGCTGGTTAAATGCACTTGGTGTGACAGCTTCACCCTGATGTAGGCTTTAGCCAAAAAACAACCACACCATTGAGGGTTAAATGCACTTGGTGACAGGCGCAGCTTGCCCCTGATTTTGTATATGGCCAAAAAATGAACAGACTATTGCTGGTTAAATGCACTTGGTGTGACAGCTTCACCCTGATGTAGGCTTTAGCCAAAAAACAACCACACCATTGAGGGTTAAATGCACTTGGTGACAGGCGCAGCTTGCCCCTGATTTTGTATATGGCCAAAAAATGAACAGACTATTGCTGGTTAAATGCACTTGGTGTGACAGCTTCACCCTGATGTAGGCTTTAGCCAAAAAACAACCACACCATTGAGGGTTAAATGCACTTGGTCGCAGCTTGTGCTGGCGCACCACAAGACACAAAATGGCCGCCGATCACCCCAGAAAAATGAGACTGACAAACGGTCTGTGCAGCCTAAAAACAGTGAGCAATTGAGGATCAGCAGCTCAATGATCCACAGCTGCAGATCGATCAGTTAATCAAGTCCTTTGGAGGAGTTAATCTGCCTAATCTCGCCCTACTGTCGCAGCCGCAACCTCTCCCTACGCTAATCAGAGCAGAGTGACGGGCGGCGCTATGTGACTCCAGCTTAAATAGAGGCTGGGTCACATGGTGCTCTGGCCAATCACAGCCATGCCAATAGTAGGCATGGCTGTGATGGCCTCTTGGGGCAAGTAGTATGACGCTTGTTGATTGGCTGCTTTGCAGCCTTTCAAAAAGCGCCAAGAAAGCGTCACAAAAGCGCGAAGAAAGCGACGAACACCGAACCCGAACCCGGACTTTTACGAAAATGTCCGGGTTCGGGTCCGTGTCACGGACACCCCAAAATTCGGTACGAACCCGAACTATACAGTTCGAGTTCGCTCATCCCTACTCTTGAGTAAAAATAATCAGAAATTGGATAGAAGTATTGACCATATTGGGGGCACCAGATTTGCGTTCTCCTTCAAATACAGCCCTATGGCTGACCGTATCCGATCAGTCATATTTAAGAACTGGGATGTTTTGAGGAGGGACGCAACTCTAAATGAATTGACAGGACAGAGACCCCTCATTTCCTTTAGAAGGAGTCACACCATTAAGGACAAACTTGTCAGGAGCAGACTTCAAATGGATAGTAGCAAGAATTGGCTCAAACGCAACCTTCCAAAGGGCAACTATAGGTGTGGAAATTGTTCACTGTGCACTAATAATTCCCAGAAAAAGAGTATTGAGTTTGCTGGCATTAAACATACAGTCAATACCTTTATCAACTGTCGGAGCACTTATTTAGTATATCTATTATTGTGCACATGTGGACGTTTCTACATTGGAAAAACTATTAGATGCCTTTTTGAACGTGTGCGGGAACATTTTAATTCAATCAAGACAGGGAAAGGCTGTCCGAGGTTCATAGAACATATGAGAGCTGTACATAATGGCGATACAGATTGCATTTCTTTCTCTGGCCTGGAGACCGTGTCCACCCCTCTGCAGGGGGGAGACAGACACCGCCTCCTCCTGCAGAGAGAGGCTAGGTGGATATTACGCACCCAGGCCCTAGGAGAACTCGGACTCAACGATAGAAACGATCTTAGCCCATTTTTATAGTGCTTTGTAGTGTCACGTCACACAAATATTCACCGCTTGATTTGCATATATACCTTAACTATTGCATGGATCTTTGTTTTTCTATGTGTCGTGTGTTAATCACCCTGTTTATGCAGGCGTTGCCCGATTTGTCAGTTTCTGTGATGACGGGCTGCGCCAGCATTTAAAAGGAGTGGTATGGAGGCACGCATTGACGCACAGCCAGAAGAAGCGCATGTAGCGCGAAACGGCCGCCGCTGATCAATGCGTGCCTGTGAATATCCGCCCCCTGCCTGATGAAACTTTTGAATGAATAAAGCTGCCGAAGTCTTTTGAAACACACGGGTGAATGCCGCTGTTTTCATTTACTTCTCACCACGTTCTCAGTGAATAAGTTGCTTGGCCTGGGCCAGTTGTGTTAGAGTCCACGTCTCCGCCACCTGGGTCAGTTCTAATTCCCCTCGTTCATGACTCTGTCATGGTCCCCGTCTACTGTCATTGTTCTTCGTCAGCTTCTTTTAGTGCGCAGCATGGTTCATATATTGCCGGTCATGCAGCTGAATAAGGCTATAGTTGCGAGGCTTGACTACACGCGGTGAGTAATGTCACACATCTCGTAGAAGACTTCACTAGGGAGGGGGTAACTGGCACAGGGGAGTACCTACACTGTTCTCCATCAAATCGTTGTTTGTCGACTTTTTGGAAGGCAACATGCGTGCTAGAGTGACATCGAACAGCAGTTACTATTAAACCACCTAACATAAGTATCAGTGCTTCTTGGATGTGGACTTGACATCTATAAAGTCTTATCCAGTTTATTTATGAAAAATGCAGAGTAATCCATTCCTCTATAATGGTGATATTTTGATATAAGGGGCGGCCACAGTTCTAGTCACTGTTAAAGGGGCGGCCACAGTTCTAGTCACTGTTAAAGGGGCGGCCACAGTCCTAGTCACTGTTAAAGGGGCGGCCACAGTTCTAGTCACTGTTAAAGGGGCGGCCACAGTTCTAATCACTGTTAAAGCGGCGGCCACAGTTCTAGTCACTGTTAAAGGGGCGGCCACAGTTCTAGTCACTGTTAAAGGGGCGGCCACAGTTCTAGTCACTGTTAAAAGGGCGGTCACTATTCAAGTCACTGTTAAAGGGGCGGTCACTATTCAAGTCACTCTTAAAGGGGTGGCCACAGTTCTAGTCACTTTTAAAGGGGCAGCCACAGTTCTAGTCACTTTTAAAGGGGCGGTCACTATTCAACTCACTCTTAAAGGGGCGTCCACAGTTCTAGTCACTTTTAAAGGGGCGGTCACTATTCAAGTCACTCTTAAAGGGGCGGCCACAGTTCTAGTAACTTTTAAAGGGGCGGTCACAGTTCTAGTCACTGATAAAGGGGCAGTCACTATTCAAGTCACTCTTAAAGGGGCGGCCACAGTTCTAGTCACTTTTAAAGGGGTGGTCACTATTCAAGTCACTCTTAAAGGGGCGGCCACAGTTCTAGTCACTTTTAAAGGGGCGGTCACTATTCAAGTCACTCTTAAAGGGGCGGCCACAGTTCTTGTCACTTTCAAAGGGGCGGTCACTATTAAAGTCACTCTTAAGGGGGCGGCCACAGTTCTTGTCACTTTTAAAGGGGAGGCCACAGTTCTAGTCACTTTTGAAGGGGCGTTCACTATTCAAGTCACTCCTAAAGGGGCGGCCACAGTTCTAGTCACTTTTAAAGGGGCGGTCACTATTAAAGTCA
This sequence comes from Bufo gargarizans, assembly GCF_014858855.1. Lineage (NCBI taxonomy): Eukaryota > Metazoa > Chordata > Amphibia > Anura > Bufonidae > Bufo > Bufo gargarizans. Next base: position 566,750,401 of record NC_058080.1, read on the forward strand.
CTCTTAAAGGGGCGGCCACAGTTCTAGTCACTTTTAAAGGGGCGGTCACTATTCAAGTCACTCTTAAAGGGGCGGCCACAGTTCTAGTCACTTTTAAAGGGGCGGTCACTATTCAAGTCACTCTTAAAGGGGCGGCCACAGTTCTAGTCACTTTTAAAGGGGCGGTCACTATTCAAGTCACTCTTAAAGGGGCGGCCACAGTTCTAGTCACTTTTAAAGGGGCGGTCACTATTCAAGTCACTCTTAAAGGGGCGGCCACTGTGGAGTTTAGCTCTTATATTTGCCTTGAATATAATTTTTATTTATTTTTTTACTTTCATATAGTTCCATAGGGAACTATATAAATATCTACTCTTTTACCGTTTTGATATTACATTATATTTTTGATGGCTGACATGACTATAATTACTAATAATTGTATTTTACAACTTTGGGATTACATCCTTTCATTGTTATCTTGCAGACAGTGTTGTCGAAGGCATATGACGACATAAAATGCCGTCTTGAAAAGCAGGCCATAGTGCGGCGAGAGGCACGCCGGCTGTGGCACATGCATGGAACAATACATTCCAAAAATTCCATGCTCAAGAAATGGTCCGACCTAAAGTGCCACAGGATGGATCTCATCAAAGAGGTCCGAGACAAGAACTGTCCAGGTACGTTGCTTACATTATTTTTCTATCACCCACCTATTGTTATTTATGTGTTCAGTTATGCAAATAAGTATTTCTATCCCTTTACAACTGATAACTTAGTTCAGTGGTGTCGAACCGATGGGACGGGTGCCAGAGGCGGCACTCAGAGCCCTCTCTGTGGGCCGCATACCCTTGAAAAGGTCCAAGGCGTACTAATCGGCTTTAGACATTTCCTACCATACAGCTTGGCAGGTACACTATTAACAGCACAGTCAGCATATTGAATATAGGCAGGCTGTTACAGCAAAATGATAATTGTGTGGAATACAGACTATACTGGTATTCTGGTACAATGGTAACGTTGGAAATTTGCAATAAACAATTTAGTTGGGTTTCTCTTCTGCCTAAAAGTTCTCCAGCACGGATTTGATAAATGTTGGGACACGTAGCTGATTATCCCTTTACAATATATACATACACTCACAGCGATATACAGATATATGATGTAAACCCTTATCCAATGTCAAAACAGTTGACTTGGTCCATCTCATTTCAATAACCCTGCAACAGTCCCTTCCGAACCAATACCCCCCGCTAACTCATCCTAGCTATTAACGTACTCAACTGTAAACCATCTGAAAGACTTCATTCATAGTTTCATCTAACACCAAATCATGTGAAATCAAACATAGGGGTAATCATTATCCCATCCAGATCCCACCATAGATTCATTTGTGTACCTTTAGCTTTTTTTTTTTGCTTTGCTTGTTTATCTTGTTATTTTTTTAAAATGTGTTCATTACAGGGGTGCCTCTTCCTAAAGTGCGCCTTAAGCGCTCGAATAAGAAGAAGGTGGTGGAAGAGGAGATGATGGAGGATGAGGAGGAGGATGAGGAGCAGGAAGAGGAGCAGGCAGGACCATCAGGGCATCAGGGCATCAGGCCCATAGCCCACCGGAGGCAGATAATGTCCAGGAGGATGAGGAGGTGGAAGAGGAGATGGAGGATGAGGAGCAGGAAGAGGAGCAGCCAGGACCATCAGGGCATCAGGCCCATAGCCCATCTGAGGCAGTTCAGGTCCAGGAGGATGAGGAGGAGGAAGAAGACGAGGTGGTGACCACCCCCCGCCAGGAGGGTAAATATATACTGTTGATGTTTTAATGTCCCCACACACATACAGGTGTCAGTTTAGTCTTTACCACAGGCAGATTTTATTCAAGAAAAGAATTATAAACAAGTTCAATTTCAACCTCTAATTGTTATTCAGACTTCAGATATTGCATAACCTAAAGTTCCCCACTTTGCGTTCACTCCAAGCAGTGTAACAAAAATATTAGTATATCACCAGTCTTTAGGGTCTGTCAGAGACCATGCTCATTTCTCTGCAGGTTCAGTTTTTACATCTCTTGTCCACACTTGAAAAGAACAGCATTTTTAATCCAAACTTTATTAAAAAAGCTTGATGGAGTACGGGAGTGACCTGTGCCACTATATCTGTCTGGGCTCAGTCCAAAAAAACGGACCCCAATTAATTCCACGTAAAGTTTTTTTTACAGCTAGCTGATGTTACTGGTGTACTGATTTCCGTAAAGTATCTGAATGAGGCATACTGTTTAATATTGGATGTAACGAGCATCCAAAATATAACATTTTTCTTAGACTAAAAAATAAAGTGCACAAAACCATATTAATATTTATCTAAAAAATGGTGTAAAAACTATGAAACTGTCAACAAAGAACGTACAACACACAACAGTAATATAAAACATGAACACTATAAAGTAACTAATCTACATCAAAAGCATCAACTTAACTACTAAGTCCATAACCCTAAAGTCTAAAGAACTATTATTAATCCTAACTAAACCAATATATAATGGATTAACATAGTAACATAGTACATAAGGCCGAAAAAAGACAATTGTCCATCCAGTTCAGCCTGTCATCCTGCAAGTTGATCCAGAGGAAGGCAAAAAAAAAAAACTGTGAGGTAGAAGTCAATTTTCCTCACTTTAGGGGAATACAAAATTCCTTCCCGACTCCAATCAGGCAATCAGAGTAACTCCCTGGATCAAGGACCCCTCTCTAGTAGCTATAGCCTGTAATATTATTACACTCCAGAAATACATCTAGGCCCCTCTTGAACTCTTTTAGTGAACTCACCATCACCACCTCCTCAGGCAGAGAGTTCCATAGTCTCACTGCTCTTACCGTAAAGAATCCTCTTCTATGTTTGTGTACAAACCTTCTTTCCTCCAGACGCAGATGATGCCCCCTCGTCACAGTCACAGTCCTGGGGATAAATAGCTGATGGGATAGATCTCTGTACTGACCCCTGATATATTTATACATAGTAATTAGATCTCCCCTCAGTCGTCTTTTTTCTAATGTGAATAATCCTAATTTTAATAGTCTTTCAGGGTACTGTAGTCCCCCTATTCCAGTTATTACTTTAGTTGCCCTCCTCTGTACCCTCTCCAGCTCTGCTATATCTGCCTTGTTCACAGGAGCCCAGAACTGTACACAGTACTCCATGTGTGTTCTGACTAATGATTTGTAAAGTGGTAGGACTATGTTCTCATCACGGGCATCTGTGCCCCTTTTGATGCAACCCATTATCTTATTGGCCTTGGCAGCAGCTGCCTGACACTGGTTTTTGCAGCTTAGTTTGCTGTTTATCAAAATTCCTAGGTCCTTTTCCATGTCAGTGTTACCCAGTGTTTTACCATTTAGTATGTACGGGTGACTTGCATTATTCCTTCACATGTGCATAACTTTACATTTGTCAGTGTTAAACCTCATCTGCCACTTATCTGCCCAAGCCTCCAATCTATCCAGATCGCTCTGTAGTAGCATACTGTCCTCTGGAGTATATACACAGTATACTGTCCTCTGTAGTATATATACAGTATACTGTCCTCTGTGGTATATATACAGTATACGGTCCTCTGTAGTATATATAGCATACTGTCCTCTGTAGTGTATATATACAGTATACTGTCCTCTGTAGTATATACACAGTATACTGTCCTCTGTAGTATATATACAGTATACTGTCCTCTGTGGTATATATACAGTATACGGTCCTCTGTGGTATATATAGTATACTGTCCTCATCAGTGTAAATTACTTTACACAGTTTAGTGTCATCTGCGAAAATTGATACTTTACTATGCAAGCCTTCTACAAGATCATTAATAAATATATTGAAGAGATTAGGACCCAATACTGACCCCTGAGGTACTCCACTAGGGACAGTGACCCAATCTGAGTGTGTATCGTAACCACCCTCTGTTTTCTATCACTGACCGAGTTACCCTCATACAGACGTTTTCTCCCAGTCCGAGCATTCTCATTTTATATACTAACCTTTTATGTGGTACAGTGTCAAATGCTTTAGAGAAGTCCAGATACACGACATCCATTGATTCGCCGCTGTCAAGTCTAGAACTTACCTCCTCATAGAAACTGATTAAATTAGTTTGACATGACAGATCCCTCATGAAGCCATGCTTATATGGCGTTATTTGCTTATTTCCGTTAAGATGCTCTAAGATAGCATCCCTCAGAAAACTTTCAAACAGTTTACCCACAACAGATGTTAAACTTACCGGCCTATAGTTTCCAGGCTCTGTTTTTGGACCCTTTTTGAATATTGGCACCACATTTGCCATGCGCCAATCCTGTGGGACATTCCCTGTCAGTATAGAGTACGCAAATATCAGAAATAAGGGTCTGGCTATGACATTACTTAATTCCCTTAGGATACGGGGGGTGTATGCCATCCGGTCCTGGCGATTTGTCTATTTTAATCTTTTTAAGTCGCTTATGAACTTCTTCCTGGGTCAGACAGGGCTTTATCTGCTTTATACACCAAACACTGATTGTCTTTTAAAGTAGATTTAAAATGTATATTTCCTTTACTTTTACAGCAATAAACAACTTATTGACAGAAGTCAAAAATGTGCAGCGGGAGCAGTGCGAATGCATGAAAAAATTTAGGGCGCAGCTGCTGAAAAGGGTGAGGGATGAGCTGACCCTAGAAGAGGAGGCCAACAAAAAGGCCATGGATGGACTGCTGCAAAAGATCAAAGAAATAAAAAAATTGCCTTAATTTTTATTTATTTTTTAATTTGTTTTTTGGGGCTGTTTTTTTAATTTAAAGATTGTTTTATAAAACTTTATTGTTCTATAAAATTTGTTGTGTTTTGTTTTATTGTAACCAATGGGGTTACAATACGGACAATTTAGTCTGGGCCAAAGTAATAATTCATTATCATTACATACAGCAGCCGCAGTTACATGGAAACAGGGTAATAGACATGGCGCCGCTTATGGTCGGAGCCCCGAACGCTAGTGTGAAAGTAGCCTTACCGTGTACCTAATGTTATCTGTTCTGCTGTCTGTCCTCCTGACCGTGGAATAAAGGGGCCTTACAACAAATGTCTAAAATTACACTGTAACATTACATAAAAATAAAAAGCAACACATGTTATCAAACTGTAAAAAATTTATTTATTAAAACAAAAATAATAAAGAAAGCCTCTATGGCAACTTTTTCAGCTCTGAAACTATTTTGTCCAGTTTTCGGAGCTGGTGGAGGTTTATTTCCTCCATTTGCCGCAACTTCCGATTAAAGCGTTGCTGAATTTTTTTTAGCTCCGCTATATTTTTTCGGAATTCTTGGCTCTCGTATGGCCATGTTCACAACTGGAAAAAAAAATTATAATTAAAATTAGGGTTACTTATAAGACAAATAGTGCATTTTTTTTATTTTAATATAACACTAGTTTCTGTTGTCCCCTCATTGTTACCACTTTTAACCACTTCACGACCGGCCATTAAGCGTAGGCCTCAGCGAAACGTGACTTGATGCAGAGGGACAATCTATTACGGATACGGACCAACAAACACCCTGCCCCCAGGCATAATCGTTTGTGAACCGGGGTGCAAATGCAACTCAGCTAAACAGGCAGCCATGGTAACTATGGCTACTTTCACACTTGCGTTCGGAGTGGATCTGTCTGGTATTTGTACAGACGGATCCGCACCTATAATGCAAATTCTTAGATCCGTTCAGAACGGATCCGTTTTGACTTTACATTGAAAGTCAATGGGGGACGGATCAGTTTGAAAATTGAGCCATATTGTGTCAACTCGGGTGTCTGCCTGCTGAGCGGAGCGGAGGACAAACGGTGCCGGACTGGTGCATTCTGAGCAGATCTGCATCCACTCAGAATGCATTGGGGCCGTACGGATCCGTTTGGGGCCGCTTGTGAGAGCCTTCAAACGGAACTCACAAGCGGAGCCCTGAACGCTAGTGTGAAAGTAGCCTAAGGGCTGCTATTAGATTCATTACACATGTGCATTACAGCTCCGGAGATGCAGGGCGGTGTGCGGATCGTGGGATGCTTGTGAATATGTTATGTATATCAAATTATAGTAATGTGTGCACATATTTACCCTCCTGGTGGGGGATGGAGACCACCTCGTCCTCCTCTTCTGGAGCTGGGGGGGCGGAATCTGGTGGCCGAGAAGGTCCGGCCTCCTCCTCAGTGGCCTCTGTCTCGCATACATCTTGGGGGGAAGTGGCCTCTACATTTTCTCCCTCCTCCTCTATGGCCGCCTCGACATTTGCCCTCTCCTCCTCCATGGGCGCCTCCACATTTTCTCCCTGCTTCTCGTTAACTTTTTTTTTTTTTTTTTGTGGTGGCGGATCGAGGGAAGGGGTTGACCTGTAATAATGACACAATGTTAAGAATTTACACAACCAACTCATAAACCATAACCAAGGTAAAGATCAAGAAATTCCTATCTGGTGGAATCTGCATGGGATTATGAATTATACCAATAGTGGATTTACCTTTTTAAAAAGAAAAAAAAAAACAGTCTAAGTTACAAGGTAGGATGAGGTAACATGGGATTTGTTAGGAAGGTGCCCTATAGGGTATTCTGACTGGGTATTGGATGCTTAGGTAAAGCAAACAACAGTTCGGAAATTAGATGAGGGGCTATTGGATGGTGTTATGTTGGGTATATCATTTTCTGTGGCTGCCAGCGTTAGACTGTCTGCTAAGCCGCATTTGTTGATTTAGTTGCCACGGTAACTTTATAATTAGAAGGAGGCTTAAAGTCTCCCCTTTAAGTGTCACTTTGACGGTGACCGCCCCTTTAACAGTGACTTTGATGGTGACCGGCCCTAATACACAGTGACTTTCACGGTAAACGCCCCTTTAACTGTGAACTCCACAGCTCCCGTCAATTGGCAGTTAGGATTTTACGCTGGGTTCACACCTGAGCGTTTTACAGCGCGTTCAAACGCGCTGTAAAATGCTCAACACATGAAAACCAATGCTTCCCTATGGCCCTGGTTCACACTTGAGCGTTTTACAGCGCGTTTGAACGCGCTGAAAAACGCCCTACGCTCAAAAAAGTTCTTGAGCTTTTTTGGGGCGTTTTGTCGCGCGTTCCCGTACATACACTTTTGGGAACGCGCGTCAATGGACGTTCGCTTGTCTCTGTATGCGCGATTGTAAACGCCGGCACAATCGCGCATACAGAGCGCTCCTTTCAGAACGCTCAGGTGTGAACCCAGGGTAAGTGAAAGGCTGGCACGCTTGTATTGGATAATACAGGTCATTTTTTGGGAATCTCGTGTACGTCGTAGAGAGCCGAGACCCTGTAAGATTTATTTCCAGGTAGCAAGGGATGTGTATACCAAGTTTCGTTTAAATCGGTTGCGTTTTATAGTTATATATATATATATATAGTATATAGTTATATATATATATATATATATATATATATATAGTATATATATATAGATATATAATCTTTTGAATCCCATGCAAATTAAGTGGGGGATGTATGTAATGGTCGGGGACGTTGACCGGAATGCTGAATGATGTTTGCAGTTTATGTAGATATAAACGTGTGAAACGTATGAAATCATCCGGTGACATCATACATCGGTACCGCGCTGTGTGTATAACAATATATATACAATCTCAGCGAGGTAGAGATGTATGATGAAACCACAAGATTTTATACACGTCACAACAGGTATTAAGTAATCATTTGAAAAGGGATGAAACACGGATGTAGCAGAGGTAACACACATGCTTTATGAGACGTGTTATGTAAACTTAATGCAATTAAATGTGTTAAGATATTTTAAAAATACCTTGTGTTTCAGGATTACGTGATAAATTAAGAGGTTGTGTGTTAACCCTACTACATCTGTACGGATTAGCAGCATAACTGAATATATACATTACTAAGTGTTGTAGAGAGATACAAAAGTCATGTAAGCATTGTACCTGGGCATAATCGCCGACTGTACTCATCGACCTTTTCTTTGTGAAGCCGCTTCAGGTCGCAAAACTTTTTTTGTATGGCCTTGTGGTCGCGCCATATGCCGGTTTTTAATTTCAATTGGACCCGGACAGACTGCACGATGGCCTCTTTTTCGACCTTCTTGCTTGTCCAAGGATATCCCCGCTCCAGAAAGCGCTGAAGGATAAAGATGAAAGCATATCATCACAATTTTTTATTATACAAATATTCAAAGAAATATCCACAAAAAAATAATCAAAAAGTAGTTTTCCCTTTAACCCCTTCACACATTATCACGTAAAGGTATATCATTGCGTGACAGGGGATGTATGGAGCGGGCCTCTGCAGTGAGCCGCTCCATACGAACGATCTGCCGGCTATATGATACAGCCGACATCCGGCCGCACTAACAGGAAGCGGCGATCGTGCCGCCCCTGCCATTCAACCCCTCAGGTACCGCGATCAAGACTCAGTGCGGCACCTGTGACGTGATGTGCCTCCATCTTCCTTCCAATCGGAGCCCCTGCAGCATGGACGCAGCTGAAGCTATTCAGGCCGGCCATGGCTTTCTCCCCCATCCATAGCCTTGTCATTTCCATACTCTCCCCTGATGATTTTCTTTCCCAAATTGAAACGTGACACGTAGGGAGCACCCTTATAGGGTATATTAGGGATTCTGCCCGTACAGGGTCAGGTATCCGGACGGGGACGCCCCTTGCGGGGCAAGATCCTCGTGTAGGTAGGTAGGGCGTATTAGCCCCTGTCCCCCATTTAGGGATTTCTAGGGTGAACCTACCCCGTCACCCCATTACTTAAAGGGGCAATTACGCCTTTTACCATCCAGTACGGTGATCCAACAACTAAGGTCCGTTTCTATCCTCAACAACCTCCGAGAGAACCCCTGGTCTACATCTACAACCGGGTGAGAACGTTCCTTTTTGTCTTTCCATACCATCATTCCCGTACTGTTTTTGTGTGTTCAGTCTAGGCCTTCGGGCTGTTTTTTATGTTGTACGTTACAGAGGCTCATCCTCTAGTGTCTATTTATTTTATATTTGACCTTATTAAATGTTAAGTCTTACCCCTCTGTCCCCTAGGGGATCAGTACATATATCACATTAATTCTTGGGAGTAAACAGGTCCGGTCGTCAAACCTGACCTTCTTGTGTTTTCTTATTTTGCTTCCTCTGCCAAGCATGGCAGGCTTTCTCACCACTGGCTTCAGTGCAGAGAACTGGTTGACTGAAGCTAAAGAGATTTTCTCAGAAAAGGAATTTTCCCAAAAAAAATATACCCCATCGTTCAACGCAGCTTTTAAAGAATTGACCGACACGTACAAAGACCAAATCCTGTCCTGGTGGGAAGTGCAGAGTCTAGAAAGTTACCTAAAGCACAATATCGTGCCCAGAGGCCTCAGGATTGCACTCTTACCAGGAGTCAGATTCAGGAATCCGAGCTTCCTCAGCAAGTGGGAAAAAGAAGCTACTGAGAGTTCCCTAAGACTAATGCGCCTCCTCCTCATAGAAGAAAAGAATAATCTAGAAAGCTTGACGAAAAAACTAAGTGCAAGTATTGAATCAGCCCAGATCTTCTCACAGGAAGCCGAGTTTGTGAATAAAGAGAAACAGTTGCATAACCTCCTTGAAAAATACCAGTATCATCTTAAGGAGCGCAAACATCGGCAGTTTGTGAGGGATCTGGCTGATTTCAAAGATAATAAGGTCTATTCTTCTATTCTTAACAGGAGGGACATTACGGGAACTCAAACTGACCAGTCATCAACCGAGACCGACTGCTCTGATTTCGACAGCACGACTAAGGGCTCGAGACCATCATCTCGGGGAGGTAACCGCCGCGGGCGACAAAGAGGGGGTTCACGAGGGCGGGGTCAATACCAAGGCACTCCCAATCCTCCTCGTTTTTTAGGGGGGACGGGCCAACACCAGGGTCCACCCAATCCTCAGCAGACATACCCACTGCGGAACCGTATGCAGCCACCTCCAAACCCCTAGGCCCCCAAGTAGTCAACCTGTCATCCCGCATCCTCAGTCCGACTGAAATAGAGGTCCTTCAACTAGGTCTTTCCTTTGTCCCTACCCCTTCCTTTAATCATTTTGACACCTACAAGGACTTAAATCTTTTCGTCAGAAAGCTCCGCTGGCATAAGTTTTACAAACTTCAGGAAAAGAAACAGTGCCGCGAGTTGGGCATACCTTTAGACATCCTAGCAGATGTCCGTCTCTTGTATGGACTAGACGGAGAATTTGATAAACAAGAAGGCCTGGGACCCTTCACCAGTCTTAAGTTGAAGAGTAACAAAATGCCCCCTAATTTGGGCGAGCTATCGTGTGTGGATGTCTTCCTCAGCACGGTCTCGCAAGAGATTGAGAATCTACGTCCTTCACATTTCTCCAACATTGACCAGGTTCATACCAGTGCTATATCGAGTCTGGAGACTGATCACTCTATAGTGATCAAGCCCTCTGACAAAGGGGGCAACACTGTGATTATGGACCATGGCCAATATACTGACATGTGCGAGGCCCTGCTGGGGGATTCATCCACATACGAGGTTCTATCATCGAACCCGTTGAACAAATTTAGGTCACAACTCAAAAATATCCTAGATGAAGCTAGGACCGCGTCAATTATTTCTGATGACAAATACAGATTTATGCTGCTGATCCATCCCCGCTTAGCGACATTCTATTGTTTGCCTAAGCTACACAAGGGGACACGTCCACTGAAGGGGCGTCCCATTGTGTCGGGAGTAGGTAACTTATCCCAAAATGTCGGGATTTATGTGGACCGCGTCCTGGCCCCTTTTGTTACCGCATTACCCTCGTACACTCGGGACACCACACACCTGCTCAAGCAATTGGAGGGCATTCACGTCGAGGATGCGAGCCTATTGGCCAGTATCGACGTGGAGGCCCTCTATTCAAACATTCCCCATGCCTTGGGCCTCAGGGCGGTCGAGTATTTTTTGAGCACCCGTGGATGTCAGTACCGCGCCCACAGCCTTTTTGTCATCTCTCTCTTGGAGTTCACCCTGACCACCAATGTCTTCTCTTTCAATGGGAGACTCTACCACCAGCTCAGGGGCACTGCGATGGGGAGTTCCTGTGCCCCGTCGTATGCCAACCTGTTCCTGGGCTGGTGGGAGGAGACCCTGGTGTTCAGGGATGAACGTTCCAATCTTATGGACCAGGTGGGCATGTGGGCGCGGTACATTGATGACATCTTCATCATATGGAACGGGAACGAATCCTCGTTCCGTGCCATGGTGGAGATGTTCAACAATAACCAAATCGGCATGCACTTCACTTGTGAGGTTGGGGGCACCAGATTACCTTTTCTTGATGTCCTCATCTCCACAACATTGTCTGGTGAATTGGAGACGTCGATTTATCGCAAACCCACGTCTACCAATACCCTGCTTAGGTGGGAAAGCAGCCACCCTCTGCCACTTAGGCGGGGTATTCCCAAAGGACAATATCTCAGGCTTAGGAGAAATTGTTCAACCAAACGGGAATTCATCAGACAAGCCACTGATCTACGTACCAGGTTTCGCCAGCGCGGTTACCCTGATAGTGTTCTGAGGAGGGCATTTGAAGTTGCCCTACACTCGGACAGAACATCTCTCCTCACTCCCAAACCCTGCACGGTGCCACCTGTCAGTATCATCCGCCCCATCATGACTTTCGATAGGGCTGCGGCTGATATCAGACAAATCCTCCAGACTAATTGGGGCATTCTTCAATTAGATCCAGATTTGAGAGCAGTGGTGGGTGACTACCCACATGTCACCTACCGCCGAGGACGTAGTCTCCGTGATGCATTGGTTTCGAGTGAGTTCACCCCCCCCCATTCCGTCGGGCTCAACATGGCTCAGATCCGACGTGAAGGGATGCTACAGGTGTAGTGGCTGCATTGCCTGTCCCTATTTAAAATCTGGGAAAGTATTCAGCAGTGCGGCCACAGGCAGGGAATATCGTATACACCATTTCATCAACTCTAGGACTCGCGGGGTCATCTACCTCCTGTCATGCGAGTGTGGCAGGGGGTATGTGGGTAAAACCATACGGGAACTCCGCAGACGTATTGGGGAACACCTTAACGATATAGCGAAAGCTAAGGACACCCCTGTCGCCAATCATGTCCACAGTGAACACAACGGTAAAGCCCGCATTTCAGTAATGGGGATTGACCGTATCCTGCCCCCAAAGCGTGGAGGCGATTGGGACCGCGCAATTCTGCAGCGAGAATCACGCTGGATTTATTATTTAAAAACCATGGCCCCTTTGGGCTTGAATGAGCAGCTTAATTTTAGTTGTTTTATTTAGACTTTTTCCTTTTCTTTTCTCTTGCGCTTCTATCATATCAGAGATATTTCTCCTGCGGCCGGTGTCCCCTGAGAGCCTGCCTCTAATAGTTTGGTCTATTATGTTCCATTGTTACCATGGGAACCCTCTAACTAAGGATCCCCTCTGCAATCATGTTGGTTTGCATTTACCTTGCAACCACAGCATTGCATGATGCTTAATCCCGCCCCCTGTTTGAACTTTAGACCGCTCCCACACTGGCACCTGGGCGGTGGGCGTTCTCTCCTGGGATGACGCGCTCCTTGTCCATGCGATTCATCGCATTTGTGTGACGTCATCACTGGCGCCGCGCATCTTGGATCGCGTCTCCTTTGGAACGCACGCTCACTTCCCTGCGTTCCACCGCACATGTGACTGGAAGTGGGGCGGTACAGGGCAATCGGCGCGATTCTCTGCATCTTCATAAGACGCCTACAGGTGAGCGCACTCTGCTGACAGCCCCCCTGGATTTTTGACTATCCTGCGGTTATTATCTGTTCACTATAGTTGGTACCCACTGGTGCAGCTATACCCTAATTAGGAGGTCCCTTGTTGCGGTCATTTAGGTGTCACTGTCTGACTGACTCTACACCTCTGTACTATTTTTTGACTACTGACCCCTACATCCCCTCCTTTACCATCTACTTTTATGGTCATACAAGCCCCATCCATAGCCTTGTCATTTCCATACTCTCCCCTGATGATTTTCTTTCACGAATTGAAACGTGACACGTAGGGAGCACCCTTATAGGGTATATTAGGGATTCTGCCCGTACAGGGTCAGGTATCCGGACGGGGACGCCCCTTGCGGGGCAAGATCCTCGTGTAGGTAGGTAGGGCGTATTAGCCCCTGTCCCCCATTTAGGGATTTCTAGGGTTAACCTACCCCGTCACCCCATTACTTAAAGGGGCAATTACGCCTTTTACCATCCAGTACGGTGATCCAACAACTAAGGTCCATTTCTATCCTCAACAACCTCCGAGAGAACCCCTGGTCTACATCTACAACCGGGTGAGAACGTTCCTTTTTGTCTTTCCATACCATCATTCCCGTACTGTTTTTGTGTGTTCAGTCTAGGCCTTCGGGCTGTTTTTTATGTTGTACGTTACAGAGGCTCATCCTCTAGTGTCTATTTATTTTATATTTGACCTTATTAAATGTTAAGTCTTACCCCTCTGTCCCCTAGGGGATCAGTACATATATCATGGCTTTCTCCATACTGAGCTATGCACGAGGCACAGCGCAGAATGGAGTGTGTAAGAATCCTATTCACCGTAATAGATCTCTATTATTGTGAATAGGAGACGGGATCAAAAGATCCCATGTACGAGACCCCTATGGGGGCTAAATGCTGTAAAAAAAATAGTTAAATAAAGTTTAATAAACACCATTATATTAAAAGTTTGAATCACCACCCTTTCCCAATTTTACATATAAAACAATTTTTTCTAATACAAAACATGGTAAATTAAATGGTGGCATTAAAAAATGCATCTTGTCGCAAAAAAAAGGCCTCATATAGCTATGTGAACGGAAAAAATAAAAATTAAATATTTGCATACACTCAATCTACATATAAGGCTACTTTCACACTTGCGTTCAGAGCAAATCCGTCTGGGGTCTGCACAGACGGATCCGCTCATATAATGCAGACGATGGGATCCGTTCAGAACGGATCCGTCTGCATTATATTTTAGAAAAAATTCTAAGTGTGAAAGTTGCTCAGACGGATCCGTCCTGACTTTACATTGAAAGTCAATGGGGGACGGATCCGTTGGAAATTGTGTCAACTTCAAACGGATCCGTCCCCATTGACTTACATTATAAGTCTGGACGGATCCATTTGCCTCGGCACGGACAGCGTTCGGGTGTCCGCCTGCTCAGTGGAGCGGAGGCCAAACGCTGCCAGACTGATGCATTCTGAGCGGATCCGCATCCACTCAGAAAGCATTAGGGCTGGACGGATGCGTTAGGGGCCGCTTGTGAGAGCCTTCAAACGGAACTCACAAGCGGAGCCCCGAACGCAAGTGTGAAAGTAGCCTAAATAATAAGTCAATGGACTTTTTATTAGAAAACTTAACAGAGATCTTACAGAAATCATACAAAAACATTTCCAATAAAATAACTTAGCCCGACCAGTCACCCTCCCCCTCCCTTCCCCCTACACTCATAATATCCACTCATACTCATCCATACACTATTTACATATTTACAAAATAAACATAAATATAAACATATTTACATACCCTTCACCCACCCACATATAGCACAAAAAGCCGATCTCCCAACAGAAGTTCAAAAGAGGAAACCTCGAGCTTCTTCAGTCCCAAAGTTCAGTTCCCAGTAGGACTTGGTTAATCGACTCGATGAACAGACATAACAAATATATATGTATATTATTAATTTTTTTTTTTTTCCTCCCCCTTTTACCCTCCACCCAACCTAACTAGCCCCCAAAACCACTAGACCAAAAAAAAAAAAAACACTATCTATACACAATTTATAATACTATACTTTATATTATTATATGTTTTTTTTGTTTGTTTTTTATAAATATATACATATCATACATATGTCATACCATTATCTCCTAATTCATTGCCAAAACATAGACAATACCTAAAGCCAAAATCAACTCCACAGTCGCGAGGCCTTGGGGGGACCCAACCTTTCGTTCTCAAGAGAGAGTACCTTATCCAGGTCACCCCTGATGCTCCTATATACCGTCTCCACTGGGAGGACTTTATGACCTGTCGATACTAAACACCTTGCGCACCAAGTGTGATACCTGACCACTGCGCTGACTAGGAATAAAGTGCAACGGTCCCGACCACCTAAGTCTTTAAACGCACCATAGGCCCACTCTGCATAGGACAGGGCAGCCAGCCTAGGCCAGCCGATGGAAGCTTCCACCCTTTTGTAGACCTCTATATTGAAAGGACAGTGAAGTAAGAAATGGTCCATGCTTTCCAGCACAGCACCACACTCCTCCCGGGGACAACCCCTTTCCTCAGAGATTCTACACTTCACATTATCCCTTACATAAAGCTTACCATGGAAGCAACGCCAAGCCACATCCCAAACTTTCAAGGGGATCCTTGCCGAATTTAATAAGGTCAACCCACCCTCTAGATCCTGACTTGGGCAATCCCTCAAGGCCAACGGAGGTTGAAAGAAAGTAGACAGAACCTTAAAATCAAGGGTGAACCTCGACCTGGTCTCTATCTCCCCTCTCCCAAGCCCCCATCGCCTTATAATTCTCAGAACCGGGGCAACATAAGCCGGGAGATATCCCTGCCTTGACGAGCGTAGGTCTTTCACACGCCCTCCTGTCTCCCATTCCTGGAAGAAGGGCCTAAACCATTTCCTACAGGAATTTACCCACCAAGGAGCCCTCTCCATCCAGAGGTTTGCAATGTTGGCTTTCAAAAAAGTATTCATTAAGAATACTACTGGGTTGACCATATCCAACCCACCTAGTCTCCTTTGTCTGTAAGTGACATCTCTCTTGACTAGGTTCAGCCTGTTTCCCCATAACATCTGGAAAAAGAGGCTGTAGACCGTTCCCCAGAGAGAGCCTGGCAGGACACAAACAGTGCCCAAGTACAATAGTACCGGGATCAGATAAGCTTTACACAGGTGAACCCTTTCCCTGAGGGTCAAAGACCAACCCTTCCAGCGGTCCACCTTTTGACCGACATCTTTCAGTCTGCCTTCCCAATTTTTTTGATGATAGTCCACATCCTGGCCAAAATTGATGCCGAGAACCTTAACCGTTTTCTGAGGCTCTGGGAGAGTGTCCTGGAGATAAAAATCAGGATCTCCTTCTCCCAGCCATAGAGTCTCACATTTATCCCAGTTGATCTGAGACCCAGAAACCTCTGAATAGCAGTCCACTTCCGACATCACCCACCCCACCTCCTCACTAGAAGAGGCAAAAATAGTGACATCATCTGCGTACGCTATCACCCTCAGAGACGGCCCCCTTGCCCCCGCCAGTTCCATCCCCACCCCCGCCAATGGTCCGCGATCTACCCTTCTAATGAAGGGATCGATCGCACATATAGCAAGGGGCTTAAGGGACATCCCTGACGGACGCCGGAAGCCACCTCAAAAGGCTGCCCCAACCAACCATTGACCAACGGGAAACTCTCAGCCCCCTTGTACAAAACTTTCAGCCAATTTACGAAACTCCCGGCAGACCATACCACAAGAGGACGGACCACAGGTACTCGTGATTCACCCGGTCAAAAGCTTTAGCCTGATCTAAAGACAAAAGAAACCCTTTCCAAAGGCCTGCCCTGCCCCGCTCCACAGCCTCTTGGACACTGAGAACGGCGCTAAAGGCGCTCCGACCAGGAACTGTGCAGTGCTGAGCCCCCGAAAGAAGCCTCGGTGCAAACTTCACCAATCTATTGAAAAATATTTTCGCCAGGATCTTTCTGTCCGTATTGAGAAGCGATATGGGTCTCCAATTCTCAATACGGGATGGGTCTTTAGCCTTTGACAGAATAATCAGAGCTGACTTACCCATTGACTTTGGTAAAGTGCCCGAGGAAAGACACTCATTAAAGACCTCAGTCAACAGAGGAACTAACTGTTCCTTGAAAGTCCTGTACCACTCAGATGTTAAGCCATCTGGACCTGGCGATTTCTTGGGCCTAAGCCCTTCAATGGCCAGTCTCACTTCTTCTTCCCTGATTGGTTCAGACAAAACGGCAAGAGAGGGGTCCATTCCTGCCCTGGGAACCGCCTCAGCCAAGAAAGCTGAAAACTTGTCCCGATCTAGTTCTTTCCTACCCAAGAGGTGAGAGTAGAAAGACCTGACAACCTCCAGGATCCTATACTATCAATCAGGCCTGTCACCAACTTACTTCTTACTGACATCCTGCAGTTGCCATAAGGGTCGGGCGAGCGGTACTTCCTGAAATCCCTCTCAGCAACCAAAGATGCGTACCTATCATACTGACACCTCTTAAGCAAGGACTTCACACGGGAGATATCCTCGCGGCTACCTCCCGTCGAGACGAGACTTTCAAGTTTCTTCCTCAGTTCCTGGTACAGATGATTTTTGTCCTGGCTCCTGAGGTACGAGTGCTCTCAGAAAAACCTCGCCGTCCTTGTTTTGAACATCTCCCACCACTCTGACTTACTGTTACAGAGGTCCACCAATGGTTCCTGGCCCTGAAAAAACTCCTCAAAGGATTGTCTTATTGCTGCATCTTCCAGGAGAGATGAATTCAGCTTCCATAAACCCTTACCCATACAGGGGGTCTCTGCAACATTCAAAGAAAAACTAATTAAACAGTGATCGGAGAAAACCACTTCCTCAGTTTTTAAGACTGAAAAAACAGCTTCCCTCTTCAAATAAAACCTATCTATCCTAGAACTTTTACTACCTTGATGAAAGGTGAAGTCCACGTGGTCTGGCTTATGCTTCAAATGAGCATCCAACAGACTAGCTTCCTCAACTATCTTACTCAGTGCGACGCCATCAGAATCCAGCCTGACTTTGGAGCCTCCCCTGTCACAGACTCTTGTCACATTGTTGAAGTCTCCACCAAAGATCACCTGACGGCTGGAAAAAAGGTATGGTTTAATCCTCATGAGAAGACATTTGCGGTCCCACACGGTTTGTGGACCATAGATGTTAATGAGCCTCAGCTCTTGTCCTTTCATGAGCACATCCAGGATCAGGCACCTTCCCATTTCTAGTTCGATTACTTTCCTGCATTCCACTCTCCCAGCGGTTTTAAAAAGTACCG
Source organism: Bufo gargarizans (assembly GCF_014858855.1). Taxonomy (NCBI): domain Eukaryota; kingdom Metazoa; phylum Chordata; class Amphibia; order Anura; family Bufonidae; genus Bufo; species Bufo gargarizans. The sequence goes on from NC_058080.1 coordinate 566,768,500, forward strand.
CTACCCCGCTACATGGCTCGGCCGCAAGAGACCAGAAGGATGGACCATGGCGCCACGCACTCCTCGCTTTCTCTATTAACTCTGTGGAAGTCAACCAGGTCTCTTGCAAAAATAAAACATCAGCATCAAGACGGCTGAAAAAATCAAAGGCCACATAACGAGCCACGTCTGACTTAATGCTAGCAACGTTAATGCTTGCTAGCGCCAACGGGGTGAGTTCCGCCATCATAAGTGATTGAACTAGATAGCTTTCTTCTTACCCCTCCCACCACCCTCACCATCACCATCATCAGACCCCTCGCTTTCCTTTTGTCTTTTTTAAGCAATGTGAAACATCCATTTCGCACTTATCTTTGCCCGCAGGATCTGACTTAGCCCCCCCTCCAGAAGATGGAATATCCCCTGAAGGGTCGGACCCGGCAGCCTGCGAAGAAACCCTATCGCCCCCCAGCACTGCATCCCTCGCACCCTCCTCAGCCAAGTTAGCCGTAGAGGTGTCACTCAGGACACAGTACCGGTTGGAGACCTCCACAAGAGGGGCCCCGGCCAAAACCTCCCTCGGTATCTGGTCTAGGGAGAGTGGGATGGACGGATCCCACTCAAGAGAGGCCTTCCTGCCCTCTCCCTTCTTGCTTTTATTCTTACCCCGCTTGTTCCTCCTCCTCTCCAACCATTCACCGCGCTCCTCGTCCACATTCTCCCCACCTGAGGAGGCAGAAAGAGCGGAGAGGTCAGCCTCTTCGGATTGAACTCCGGGGTCCCGCCGCCTGTTCCCGCCGCCTGGCCTTAGCTGCTGTAACTCGCTTATTTTTACTAACCGGATCCTTTTTGCTTCCTCCAGTGCCAGAAGCCCTAGCACTTGTCCCCTCGCCAGCCTGCCCAGTCCTGGCAGCAGATTCTTCCCCAACTACAGGCTCAGCCTCGCGGCTAGTACCTGCCTGATTCTGAGTCTGTCCCTGAGCCTGGTTGGCAAAGGCAAGCGGACAGCGGCTAAATGGATGACCCAGGTCACCACACAGATTACACCTGATCCGCCGACAGGTTGCGGCAAGATGGTCATTCCCCCCGCACTTCACGCACTTCAGGGTCCTACACTGTGCACTAAAATGCGTGGGGTCGCCGCACCTGTGGCAGACCTTTGGCTGCCCCTGGTAGAAGACCATTATCCGATCCCTCCCTATAAAGGCCGAGGAGGGGATATGGGTAACAGAATTTCCCTGGGCCCTCAACATCATGTTAAAGGTCCAGGCCCCTGACCAAATACTGTGCTCGTCCAAGACCTTGGCTGGATATCCCACCTCACCATAACGACCTAACCAAGTTGCAATGTCAACACAAGAGAGAGACTCATTACAAGTTAGCACGGTCACTCTCTTCACCATGGTCTGGGTGATGGCCTGGATGGCAAAACCTCGCCACTCCGGGTGTTCTTTGTCAGCTCATATCTGCACCAGAAGAGCTCAAGCCCCTCTGGCCGGACAAAGCTGACGTCAAAGAACTTGGTCCCGTAGGGATGGATGAGGGCAAAGATCTCTTTTGCCTCAAAGCCCATCCGCAGGAGAAGCTCCTGTCACGTACCGGCAGGACAGGTAGTGGATCCTCTGGACCAGAGAGGCGATGGCGCGGGTTGTACTAAAGGACCGGTTCTAAGCAGTTACTGGTCTTCACCAGAGCCCGCCGCAAGGCGGGATGGATTTGCTGCGGCGGTAACTACCAGGTCGTGTCCCCTAGTAACAACTCGACCTCTCTGGCAGCTGATAAGGCGTGGTACACAGGGAGAAGGCAAGAGCGTAGTCGGACGTAGCAGAGGTCAGGGCAGGCGGCAAAGGTTCTAAGGCGAGTAGACGGTAGCAACGGGTTCGGCAACAGGCAAGGCAAACAAACACTGTGGAACGCTTTCTCTGAGGCACAAGGCACAAAGATCCGGCAGGAAGCTGTGGGAGGAGAAGGTATAAATGGGCAGTGCACAGGTGCAGCCTAATTAAGTCAGCACTGCCTCTCACAAATCTTAACCCTTAATATCCCTTTTGGACCAGGCATCAATCACTGGTGCACTGGCCCTTTGAATCTAAGAGTCCCGGCGCACGCGCGCCCTAGAGAGCGAGGACGCACACGCCGAGACACTGGAGTGCTGCCTGGGGGCATACGCTGTGAGCGCTCCGCGGCCAGCAGGGGACCCGGAGCGCTCAGCGTAACAGTACCCCCCCCTTTGGTCTCCCTCTCTTTTTGGTACCGAAGAACTTGCGGATGAGACTGCGGTCCAGGATGTTCTCCTCCGGCTCCCATGACCTCTCCTCAGGACCGCAGCCCTCCCAGTCGACCCAAAAAAATCTTTTTCCCCGGGAGATCTTGGTCGCCAAGATCTCCTTGACAGAGAATATATCGGAGGTACCGGCGACAGGAGTGGGAGAAACAAGCTTGGGAGAAAAACGGTTAAAGACAGCAGGTTTAAGAAGGGAGACATGGAAGGAGTTATGGATTCGGAGGGAGGGAGGAAGATGGAGCTGATAAGAAACTTGATTGATACGACTCTTGATTTTATAGGGTCCCAAGAAACGAGGGCCCAACTTGTAACTTGGGACCCTAAATCGGATGTACCTAGAGGAGAGCCACACCTTGTCACCCGGGCGAAATTCCGGAGGAGATCTGCGTCTCTTGTCAGCTTGAACCTTCATACGGGCGGAAGCCTTGAGGAGAGCAGCGTGGGTTTCTCGCCAGATGGAGGAAAAATCCTGTACAAGACTGTCCACGGCAGGTACAGAAGAAGGAGTGGGAGACTGCGGCAGAGGTGGAAGAGGATGACGGCCAAAAACGACAAAGAAAGGAGACTTGTTAGAGGCAGAGGATTGTTTGTAGTTGTAGGAGAACTCCGCCCAGGGAAGTAGATCAGCCCAGTCGTCATGGCGTGAGGATACAAAGTGACGCAGATAGTCACCCAAAATTTGGTTCACCCGTTCTACTTGGCCGTTAGACTGAGGATGGTACGAAGAAGAAAAGTCCAATTTGATCCGGAGCTGAGCACATAGAGCCCTCCAGAATTTGGAGACGAATTGTACCCCACGATCCGAGACAATGTGTTTGGGAAGGCCATGGAGACGGAAGATGTGTTGGAAAAATTGTTTGGCCAACATGGGTGCAGAGGGTAGACCGGGCAGGGGTACAAAGTGAGCCATCTTGGAAAAGCGATCCACCACGACCCAAATAACAGACTTGCCATGGGAGGAGGGAAGATCTGTAATAAAGTCCATGGCGATGTGAGACCAGGGAACTTCAGGAATGGGTAGAGGCAAGAGGAGACCCGCTGGTTTCTGGCGAGGCGATTTATCCCGGGCGCAAATCATACAGGCCTGGACGAAGTCTGAGACATCTTTCTCTAGAGAAGACCACCAGTACCTTTGGGAGATTAGTTGGAGAGACTTTTGCACCCCTGGATGACCGGCAAAAGGGGAGGCGTGGCCCCACTTGAGAATTCGCAGCCGCTGTCGTGGGGGTACGTAGGATTTGCCAGGAGGAAGAAGGCGCAGGTCCACGGGAGCGACTGTTATAAGACGTTCTGGAGGGATAATATATCGAGGTGTTAACTCGTCGCCCACCACATCAGAGGAGCGAGACAGAGCATCGGCCCTAATGTTCTTACAAGCTGGACGGAAATGGATCTCAAAATTAAAGCGGGCGAAGAACAGAGACCAACGAGCCTGACGGGGATTTAATCTCTGAGCAGACTGGAGATAAGTCAGGTTCTTGTGGTCCGTGAAGATGCACACAAGATGCGTGGCGCCCTCGAGTAAATGTCTCCATTCCTCCAGTGCCAATTTAATAGCCAGCAGTTCCCTGTCCCCAATGGAGTAATTTCTCTCTGCGGAAGAGAATGTTTTAGAAAAGAAGCCACAAGTAGAAGTCTTGCCCCGGGAAGACTTCTGGGTGAGGACAGCTCCGGCTCCCACCGAGGAGGCATCCACTTCAAGAGAGAAAGGCTTGGTGGAATCTGGTCTAGAGAGAACGGGTGCAGAGGCAAAGGCGCATTTCAGGGACTGGAAGGCTTCCTCGGCTTGGGAAGGCCAGGATTTGGGGTTAGCTCCTTTTCTTGTGAGGGCCACGATAGGAGCTACCAGAGTGGAATAGTGAGGGATGAATTGCCTGTAGTAATTCGCAAAGCCCAGAAATCTTTGTATGGCTCGGAGACCAGAGGGGCGTGGCCAATCCAGAACCGCCGAGAGCTTGGCTGGGTCCATTTGAAGTCCTTGGGCTGAGATAATGTATCCCAGGAAAGGCAGGGAGGTCCGTTCAAAAAGACATTTTTCAAGTTTAGCGTACAGGCGATTTCTCCTAAGACGAGTAAGAACTTGTTGCACATGGACCCTGTGTTGATCCAAATTGGAGGAAAAGATCAGGATATCATCCAGGTATACGACCACGCAGGTGTAAAGTAAGTCCCTGAAAATATCATTGACGAGTTCCTGGAAGACAGCAGGTGCGTTGCAGAGGCCGAAGGGCATCACCAAATACTCAAAATGGCCATCCCTTGTGTTAAAGGCGGTCTTCCATTCGTCTCCTTCCCGGATACGGATCAGATTATAGGCCCCTCGAAGGTCCAATTTTGTGAAGATCTTAGCCCCTCGGAGACGATCAAATAGCTCAGAGATTAGAGGCAGAGGGTAACGGTTCTTGATGGTAATTTTATTAAGACCTCTGTAGTCAATGCAGGGGCGGAGGGAGCCGTCTTTTTTTGTCACGAAGAAAAAACCGGCCCCAGCAGGAGAAGAAGATTTTCTTATGAATCCTCTCTGTAGGTTCTCACGTATATAGTCGGACATGGCAAGAGTCTCAGGAGGTGAGAGAGGATAAATTCTGCCCCGAGGTGGAGTAGAACCGGGTATCAGGTCGATCGGGCAATCATAGGATCTGTGAGGAGGAAGGACCTCAGCTTGTTTCTTGCAGAAGACATCCGCGAAGGAATGGTATGGCTTGGGCAGCCCAGAAGGCGGAGAAACTTGCGGGTTCTGTTTGACCAGAGCAGGCTTCAGACAGCGGTCCGAACAGGAGGAACCCCAACGCAGGATCTCACCGGTGGACCAATTCAGGACAGGACTATGACGTTGAAGCCACAGCAGACCCAGGAGGAGTTCGGAGGAACAGAAGGGAAGGACAAAGAACTATAGTCTCGGTATGAAATATTCCGATGTCCATCTGCAGAGGCTGGGTACGGAACTGTATGGTGGCAGAGAGTCTCTCACCGTTAACAGTAGAGATGAAAAACGGCTTGGGTAGACGGATTACTGGAATACGGTACTTATCAACCAAGGAGGCGTGAATGAAGTTGCCAGCTGAACCGGAATCCAAGAAGGCGGCTGCGGAGAAAGAGGACTTGGAAGAGATGATCAACTGCACGGGTATGATGAGACGTGGAGAGGAAGAATCCACACCTAGCAACACCTCTCCCACGTTTACTAGGTGCGAGCGTTTCCCGAACGCGGTGGACGGAGAGGACAATCTCTAAGGAAGTGCTCGGTACTGGCACAGTACAGACACAGGTTCTCGTTTCTGCGGCGGCTTCGTTCTTGCGGAGTCAGGCGTGACCGATCCACCTGCATGGCTTCCTCGGCGGAAAGCCCAGTAGCGGGTTGAGGTGGACGCAGAAAAACGGAAGCCAGACGAGGAAAGCGTCTAGGACGAGCTTTTTCCTTTTCAAGGAGGAGTTCCTCTTGTCTTTCGGCGAAACGTTTGTCTATCCTAGTGGCCAGCAAGATGAGGTCACTAAGAGTGGAAGGAAGCTCACGTGCAGCCAGAACATCCTTTACTTCACTATTAAGTCCCTTCTTGAAGGTGGCGCAAAGGGCTTCATTGTTCCAGTTCAGCTCAGAGGCCAGGGTGCGGAACTGAATGGCATAGTCACCCACGGAAGAACCTCCTTGGGTCAAATTTAGTAAGGCAGTCTCTGCGGAGGTAACCCGGGCAGGCTCCTCAAAAACATTCCGGAACTCTAGGCAGAAGCTCTGGACGGAAGCGGTGGCAGGATCTGCGCGGTCCCATAGTGGTGTAGCCCAGGCCAGGGCCTTCCCGGACAGCAAACTGAGAATAAAGGCTACCTTGGCTCGCTCAGAAGGAAACTGGTCGGACAGAAGCTCGAGGTGGAGAGAGCACTGCGACAAGAACCCACGGCACTGCTTAGGATCTCCGTCATATTTGTCTGGTAGGGACAAACGGATTCTGGAACCGGTGGCAACTGCAGGCGGAGGTGACGCAGCAGGAGCAGACGGAGGAGCTGGCTGTTGCTGAGAAGGCAGGAGCTGCTGCAACATGGCGGTCAGCTGGGCCAGCTGTTGACCCTGCTGGGCCACAATAGTGGTGAGGTCCGCTAGGCTTGGCAGGGGAACATCAGCGGGATCCATGGCCGGATCTTGCTGTCACGTACCAGCAGGACAGGTAGTGGATCCTCTGGACCAGAGAGGCGATGGCGCGGGTTGTACTAAAGGACCGGTTCTAAGCAGTTACTGGTCTTCACCAGAGCCCGCCGCAAGGCGGGATGGATTTGCTGCGGCGGTAACTACCAGGTCGTGTCCCCTAGTAACAACTCGACCTCTCTGGCAGCTGATAAGGCGTGGTACACAGGGAGAAGGCAAGAGCGTAGTCGGACGTAGCAGAGGTCAGGGCAGGCGGCAAAGGTTCTAAGGCGAGTAGACGGTAGCAACGGGTTCGGCAACAGGCAAGGCAAACAAACACTGTGGAACGCTTTCTCTGAGCCACAAGGCACAAAGATCCGGCAGGAAGCTGTGGGAGGAGAAGGTATAAATGGGCAGTGCACAGGTGCAGCCTAATTAAGTCAGCACTGCCTCTCACAAACCTTAACCCCTAATATCCCTTTTGGACCAGGCACCAATCACTGGTGCACTGGCCCTTTGAATCTAAGAGTCCTGGCGCACGCGCGCCCTAGAGAGCGAGGACGCACACGCCGAGACACTGGAGTGCTGCCTGGGGGCATACGCTGTGAGCGCTCCGCGGCCAGCAGGGGACCCGGAGGGCTCAGCGTAACAGCTCCACAACAACCTTTCTGGAAGGTGCTGCTTCCTCACCTTCCCAAACCAGACGGGCCACATTCCTACGGTCCCCCCCAGCTGTGGGGTGAGTCCAAATGGTCTCATCCCCTCTTTTCTCTCGGAAGGCTCTCAGCCCATGTCTCTCCATCTAGAAAGACAGGTTGACCGGTTCACCCTCTACCTGTATGGAGGTCCCAGTGCCCTCCATTAAGGCCCCCACAAGGCGCCGTTGCAAGTTACCTTTGCCAGATCCTGCGGGCAAAGAATCCCCTGCTCCCCCCTTTTACGGCATCTGCAAAAGTTATTTTTGCTTCCGCCAGTATTTTTCTCCTCCTCTTTTCCTCCCTTACTCTCTCCTCCTCTGCTTCCTCCTTTTGGAGCAACTCCAACTCCTCTAAAGACAAAACCCTGTCATCATATTCTTTCATGTCTACATTACTATCTTGCACTACATTTCCACTTGCCTTGCCATTCGCACTCACATTCGCACCCGCATTTGTATTTGTTCCCGCACTCCCACCTCCATTCTGGCCTCCTTTCACACCACCATGCATACCACTCACATCACTATTCATACCACTCTTACCCCCTTTTTCTGGGGCCCCACCACTTACTCCCCCCAAACTGGTCGGGCTCCCCCCCCATTTGGGGTTACAGCAGTTACATTGGTTTTCTTTGATTTTCCAACGGACGTGGCGACACTATGTTCAGTATCATCGGATTTGGGGTTAGATTCATCCCCGACAGCAATTGCAGGGGATGTCTCACCCCCCTCACCCTCAACCAACACCATGTCCTCCACCATGTCCTGCTGTGCCTTGTCATTTTTTCCTACAGCAGTTTTGTCATTTTCTATTGTCGCCATCACCTCCTCGGATTTTAATGACGCTTTTGTAGCCCTCATCACCCCTTTCTCCGCAGAAGGGGTTCCCTTTGCCTTGTCCGCCACCAAAGAACTCTCCTGCCCTGTATGACCCAGCTCCACTTCAGAAGCTGGGCCGGGCCCAGCAGCGGGTTCTAGGAGTGTGTATACCATGACGTCCTTCTCCGTGATTTTACTTTTGTTTTTACTCTTCCTTGTTTTTACCATGTCATCTTCAGGAATGTCATCATTTCCAAAGTACAGTTTTCCTACTGGAGATTCTAGTTGTTTGATTTTTTCGATTATCAGTCCTCCAGCAGACCCTCCTTCCTCCCCAGACGCTGTTTCCTGGCTCCAGGAAGGTTCCCCCTGCCCTGCTGGCAGGGTGTCGTCCCCAGAATCTTTACCTACTAGGGTCTTACTCTGGCTCCTGATCCGCGGCCCCAACGGACCAGGTGTACCAGACCCAGACCCTGACATACTTTCAAAACGGCTTTCATTCTGGAACTTCTCCATAAACGGACCGCCATTTTTTTCTATTGCAAACTTTTTCTCCTCCAAAGCCATTATCACCTCCTCTAGCTTGTCCAGCTTAGAGGAGAGAGTGGCTTTCTTACGTTTGGGCAATAAGCTCTCCTGTATTTTCACATTTTTGTGTTCTAATTTGGCTCTCCTCAATTCTTTTTTAATCTCTTCATACACCCTTAGATAATATATCACTCTGGAAGCCAGAATAGCCAGGGTTTCAGTAGGGCCCTGTACCCCCCAGTTATGGATAGCCTTTAGTTCTTGCTGACACCCCTCAAGGCGAGACATACCAGACCCTCCAGGGCAAGACAGACCAGTCACACCTGGGCGAGACAGACCAGACCCACCAGGGCGAGATACAGACATACCAGACTCACGTACCTTCACCCCAGCCCTGGCCATCTCTGCCTCGGATCCCACATTCTTAGAGGGCTTTGCTGGCGCCTTCTCTGCTTGTTTACCTGCTACTTTTCCAACCACTGTTCTCTTCACCACTTGTTCAGCGGCAATCCCTCTTTTAGCTGCGCCCACCACCTGCTCAGCGGCAGACATCTTCATACAACAGGGCTTAACCACATGAGAGCCAGCTCGGTCCAAAGAGGAGTCAAGGCTGCTCCCCTTTCTCATGCTGCCCAGGACTTTCCCTGAAAGCCGGGTTTCAGAGCCACTCTTCTCCATACCGCCCCTCTCTGGAGCACTTGACTGCATAACTTGGGCATCATGCCGCTTACCTCCCGGCTGCGACACTGTCCCCAGTCTCTTCAAACATTCAGGTCTTTCTGTGGCTTCTCCTTCCCTCTCCACCTCCCGCAGCACAGGCACTTCCTGCGCCGGGTCTCCCGCGTTCCTCTCCATCGCCGCAGCTCCGCCATGGCTGCCTGGCATAAAGCGGCGGGCGGCCGCAGCCATGGTTTATTGTTCTGACATGCATGCAATATGAAATAAAATACAGTGCTGTAATACAATATTACTTACCGTGAGAATAATTTCTTCTTCATCCTTTTGAAATCGAATTTTGCCCAGGAGTTTTAAGACAGAAAACTCCACAGGAAGCAATGCAAAACCAAAACCAGGGCACATGTCACGTGACACAATTACGTCACTCATAAGAAGTTGAAATCGCAATTTGATTATTATAACTTGAATTAATCGAATTGCGATTTCAACTTAACACTACTATATTCCATATTCGTTAATTCTAGCCTAATATGGAATATAGCAGTGTTAAGTTGAAATCGCTATTCGATTAATTTAAGTTATAATAATCGAATTGCGATTTCAACTTTTTACGTATGTTCTTAATATTGCTCTAACTTCCTCTTTTAGAATATTCGTAATATTCTAAAAGACGAAGTTAGAGCAATATTACGAAATTTCGTAAATTACACATATAGAATATTTTACAAAATTTTGTAATATTGCTCTAACTTCGTCTTTTAGAATATTACGAATATTCTAAAAGACGAAGTTAGAGCAATATTAAGAATATACGTAAAAGTTGAAATCGCAATTCGATTATTAGATCTTGACTTAATCGAATTGAGATTTCAACTTAACAAACACTGCTATATTCCATATTCGTTAATTCTAGCCTAATATGGAATATAGCAGTGCTAAGTTGAAATCGCAATTCGATTATTAATACTTGAATTAATCGGATTGCGATTACAACTTATCACTGCTATATTACATATTAGGCTACAATGAACGAATATGGAATATAGCAGTGTTAAGTTGAAATCGCAATTCGATTATTAAAACTTGAATTAATCGAATTGCGATTTCAACATAATTCTCAAATCCGACAGTACATTCTAGTATATGGAGACATTACCATGGTGACGGGGACGCTCCATGAGCAAGGAAGTCGGCAGAAGCGGCAACGATATTCTAAATATTCGCGAAATCTCGAAATTGCGATATTCGAGGAAAAAAATTGCAATTCGAATATTCGCACTCAACACTAGTAATCAACATGGCTACAGCATTACAGTGAGTGCCAGTACCTCAGCGCACGTTTATTGGCTGCGGGGAGGAGAATAGAACATCACGCTAAAGCACACGCGGTGTTCAGCCGAACACCACGTGTGCCGAGCATCGCAATGCTGGAGTAAAAAAGTGTTCGGCCGAGCATGCTGATTTAGTGATCCAGGTGGTCTATTTTTTTTTTGCTGGACAAGTTGAAATTTTTTGCTACAGCAGGACTTTAATTTTTGACTTCTCAGTATGGTATGTAAACATCCTTGAAGAAGCATAAAGTAAATTAGACATAGTGCCACTTGTACGGGCCTTCGTCATGCTAGTTTCTTTTAGTGAAAGTCATACACATAGATTGTATGGAGTAGACATTTGGGCAGAGAAGACGGTGCGCACTATAAAATTTTACTGGAGTGTAAAAAGGTATTTTCCATTATGAAAATGAAAATTACGTCTAAGTGATCTACAGGTCCTGAAAATCTGTAGTTTGGGGTCTGGTTACCCATCACTTCAGTGCCATAACATAAGGCATGAAGATGGTGCAGACCAGGAGCAGACTGGGAACATAAAGTGGCCATTTAAAAATGACTAAAAGTGGTGCCATATTGAAGATAGGTCCAAATTGACAGAAAGAGGTGCAACACAAAATGGATAGATAGATAGATAGATAGATAGATAGATAGATAGATAGATAGATACAGCAAGGCAAAGCCATCCCAGGACTAAATTGTAGAATTTCCGTTATAACGGATAATATATTTTAACCCATAATTCCATTAGTGACCATGAAGACCTTTAAAGTAATTTAAGGTGTTTGGTGGGCAGCTTTGTGAACACATGCTCCATCACAGATGTCAAAAGGTCTAGGAATCTGTCTGAAAGCTGTAGATTTAGTTGGATATATATTTTTTTTTTTGCAGTAATGAATTAAATAATACTATAATTGAATACTGTAACTGCCAGCTGCAGTGATGGCTTATTCTGTAATATAACGATCATTTAAATCATTATGTAATATTATGTAACAAGCATCCTAATTACTAAACACTCCTTATTGTTCCAATGGAAATTAATTGCGGTATATTCCCCTTGTGAGAGACTAAAACAAAGAATGGGGTAACTGATGGGAAAAGTATAGTAATGGTCTGAAGGTGACCTTGGGGTGTTTAGTCTGGTACACTACCTGTCTAATTTGTAAGTGTAAGTGTATTAGATTTGACCCATGGAGCACATCACACAATTCCTCCAACTTTAACACTTCCAAGGTGTTAGCTTTTATAAGCATCCTCAGCTTTTATTTTTAATTAATAATTCAAGGTTTCTCTCTAGCTGTCACTCAATATTTATCACTTTGTGAGATGCTTGATTCAATTACTTTCACCTTAAAATCTGCAAGAACCTACAATCTCTGAATTCCATCTGCTTAAAATTTCTACACAAAATTCAATGAGTTGTTAACATTTATCTTGAAGGGGTGGCTATGATTAGAGAGGAGCGAATTTTCAAAAAAAAAATGCTTTGATCTGAATTTATTCACGGCGAATCGAGTTAAAAAATTGCTTTTTCTGGGCTGTAGAGAGCCTTTATATGGATGTAGAACACTGTGCCTTGCAGTAACACGCATAGGGAGTGTGCCGGGTAAGTGAAATAATACTGTCAGTGAGGATGACAAGCACATGACAGGTGTCGCTATTAGAATCACTGCGCACCACTTATTTGGGCAGTCACAGGGCCAAAACTGACCAAATAATTTAAGTATTAACTCAGTCTTACAGGTCCATGTTAGCATCAAGAAGGCTACAGGGTGGCAAAATGACAGTCTGGAGGTGGTGGCAGCATGAGGAGGCTACAGAGTGGCTTAATGACAGAGATTCTGGAGGTGGCGGCAGCATGAGGAGGCCACAGAGTGGCACAATGACTGAGTGTGCAATTTGCAGCAGTATGAGGAGGCCACAGAGTGATACAATGAAAGAGTCTGGAGTTGGCAACAGCATCAGGAGGCCACAGAGTGGCTCAATAACAGATTCTGGAGTTGTCAACAGCATGAGGAGGCCACAGAGTGGCACAATGACAGGGTCGGGCTAAAAGACTGGGGGCACAGATTGTTGAGAAAGATGCAGATGGAAAGTTATCTGTAGAGCTGTATGACAGTAACCTGCAGATTAATGCAGCCCTCAAAAGCAAGTTGGATTTGTCAGTTCCAAAACCTAAATTAGATTGTGGGGCGGGTAAGATAGTACATAATAGTACATAAGGCCAAAAAAAGACATTTGTCCATCCAGTTCGGCTTGTTATCCTGCAAGTTGATCCAGAGGAGGGCAAAAAAAACTGTGAGGTAGAAGCCAATTTTCCCCACTTTAGGGGAATACAAAATTCCTTCCCGACTCCAATCAGGCAATCAGAATAACTCCCTGGATCAACGACCCCTCTCTTGTAGCTATAGCATGTAATGTTATTACGCTTCAGAAATACATCTAGGCCCCTCTTGTATTCCTTTATTGTACTCACCATCACCACCTCCTCAGGCAGAGAGTTCCATAGTCTCACTGCTCTTACAGTAAAGAATCCTTTTCTATGTTTGTGTACAAGCCTTCTTTCCTCCAGACGCAGAGGATGTCCCCTTGTCACAGTCACAGTCCTGGGGATAAATAGATGATGGGATAGATCTCTGTACTGACCCCTGATATATTTATACATATTAATTAGATCTCCCCTCAGTCGTCTTTTTTCTAAAGTGAATAACCCTAATTTTGATAATCAGTCAAAGACCTTCATTCCGCAGCATGATACCAGAGAGTGGCAAGGTGACAGTGTGAAGATGGCAGAATGAAGATGCCATATAGTGGCATGGTGACATAGTGTTGAGATGGCAGCAACAGCAGCAGCATGATACCACAGAGTGGCACAGTGACATAGTGTGGAGATGGCAGCAACAGCATGATTCCACAGAGTGGCAAGGTGACATAGTGTGGAGAAGGCAGCAACAGCAGCAGCATGATACCACAGAGTGGCATGGTGACATAGTGTGGAGATGGAAACATCAGGAGGACACAGAGTGTGATGGTGACATGGTGTGGAGATGGATGATCTAATCTGCTGCATAAGGCATCGGTGGGTGGAAATCCTTGTCGATCCACACCTGATTCATCTGGACAAAAGTAAGTCTCTCCACATTTTTAGACAGGCGAGTTCTTCTTGGGGTAACTATGGCCCCCGCCGCACTAAACACCTGCTCCGATGCCACACTACTGGCCAGGCAGGACAGCTTTTCCAGGGCAAACTCTGCCAGTTGCGGCCACAAATCCAGTTTGGCTGTAGTGATGGACAAACATCTGCCGGGATGGTTCGCGAACGCGATCAAATGTTTGTGCGGGTCCCATTCATTTTAATGACAGGCGAACCTGAAAAACCTTCAGCTCATATTTGCAGCCAAGAAATAATTACTAGAAGTGCACAAATAGTCCCACAACATGGACAGTGACATACAAGATGTATTATTCGAATTTGCGATCTCCATTCATAATTTTTTTTCAATGCGAAATATTGCCAATATAATTTTTGCGTATGCGCATGCGTAAATGCACTATACAGTACCTAAATGCACTGTAAAGAAAGTATATTGGTATATAACACCCTGCTTTATTCAGTTTTTTGGGGGGGACGACTGGTACATCACACCAGTAGAAAGTATTTGTTCAAATAACACTTGTCCCTCTATATACCTGCAGTATCGCAGCAGAACCGCACACAACTGCCGCACAATACAAATGCACGATAATATACTTTCTAACATAGAAAGTATATTATAACATTGTACAAGGAAGGAAATCCATTAGAATATACTGTACATAAAGATAAAACTAACCTTTAATAATGTTACTATGAGGGTCCATTCACACGTCCGTAAGTGTTTTGCGGATCCGCAAAACACGGACACCGGCAATGTGCATTCAGCAATTTGCGGACCGCACATCGCCGGCACTATAATAGAAAATGCCTAATCTTGTCTGCAATTGCGGACAAGAATAGGACATGTTCTATTTTTTGGCAAAAACGGAAGGACAGATTCGGAAGTGCAGATCCGCAAATGCGGATGAGGACAGCACATTCCGGCCCTATTTAAAATGAATGGGTCTGCACCCGTTCCTTAAAATTGCGGAAAAGATGTGGACCCATTTCGCGGACGTGTGAATGGAAAAGATATCCCTCAAAATGAAAATTAATTAAATTACTAAAGTTAAGCAAAAAGCATAGATGTGGTAGGCAATAACAAGTCCTCGGTGGCACTCGTGTGCCGACTGCAGGGCGAGAGCAGGTGAGGGGGTAGATGCCATTACACATGATGTGCGGCCCGGACGGACCAGACCGCTGCAGATGAAACACGGGAAGCAGGGTGAGGGCGGCAGCTGCGCCAGGCGGACCTGTGAGGAGTGTCGGTCGAGCAGTTTGCAGAGACCTACCTATGCCATGACGAAAATAGCCCAGTGCACGAATGAGCCTCAAACTCCTGACGCTCTAAGGTGTCGGTCCACACGTGTCGATCCGAAGTGCTCGAACCGACGAGTGTGAGCAGGAGAGGTCGGCATAAATAGGCCATGCCCCGCCTCCCCTCTCACAAACCCGGCAACCTTAATTGCCTACACCTATACCAGTCCTTAAAAGGACTTTTGTGGCCCTATTAGCTAGCGTTTGGTGTCCCTAACAGCCTGTCCCTGCTCCACACAGCAACCTCTACCTCCACTGGCAAAACACTGAATGTAAAATGGTGGCCAGATCAGGTTTATTTATAAGGTAGGGGGTATGTTCATGCACTGAAATGTCTCAATTGGCTGTCCTGTACCACCTGATGGATGTGTCATGGGTCAAAGTTCTTCACAATGTAAAAGAATATGGCGGGCGCGAATATCTCCATCTGTTCGCATGTTCGGCGAATCGCGAACACGCAAAATTTGCCTCGAAACGAGTACCGTGCGAACCGCCTCCCTCTGCCGAATGGTGCTGTTGCTACACAAACAGGTGAGCATGCAGCGGGCCATTTGTGCAAGTGACTTTGAGGGATTCCTTGCCTCCATCCCCACTGCAGACTGCCACGGTGTGTCTGGGTCCTCTGTCTCATCTTACTCATCGCCCTTTTGCTCCTCCGACTGCTCCTGCTCCTCCTCTCCTGTCACCGCAGTAGAAAAACCACTCAATTGGCTACATATTGCCTGTGCTCCAATGTCCTCCTCTTCCAGTTCAGCCCCCACAGGGCTCAAGCGGCTGTGAGATATAGGCGCCACGTCTCCAGTCCCCTGACAAGCCATATGCACCAGGATCTGTTCCAGGATATAAAGCAGTGGAATGACGGCGTTCATCCCGTAGTTCTGGTGACTGACAAATAACATAGCCTCCTCAAAGGGCCTGAGCAAACCGCAGGTGTCACGCATGAGTTGCCACTGGCTTACATTGAAGTTACAAAGGAGAGTAGAGTACTCCTCTCCGCTTGGATCATCAAGAAATCATTGATGGCCTTTCTCTGTTTGTACAGTCGGTCCAACATATTGAGGGTGGAATTCCAACGGCTGGAAACGTCTCATATCAGCCTATGTTGGGGTATGCTGTTCTGCCGCTGCAGCTCAATGAGGGTGTGCTTAGCGATGTACGAGTGGCTGAAGCGCAAGCAAAGTTTCCTGGCCATTTTTAGGATGTCTTGCAGATGGATGGAAGACTTCAGGAAACACCAGACTGAACCAGATTGAACACTTGTGCCATGAAGGGCGCATGGCTCAGCCTTCCTTGACGCAGAGTCAACAACATGTTCTTCCAGTTGTCAGTTACCATGGTTTACGATTTTCAGTTGTCGTGGAGAAAGCCAACAGTCGATTTCTTTCTGAAGGACACGGAGCAGTTTCTGCCCTGTGTGACTACATTTGAATAGGCAAACCAGGTGCAGAACCACGTGATACAGCCATGCCCTGCACATGTGGAATGCTGGAGGGGGACTGTGACTTGTCCCTGCAGTGGAGGCTGATGACATGGTGGAGGATGAGGAGGCAGAGGCGCAGGACAAATGGTGTGACATCGTGGAGGCAGAAGCGGCGTCATCTGGCCAAGTTGCTAGTGTGGCTGTGCAGGAACCACATTCACCCAGTGTGCCGTAAAGGACATGTATTGTTCCTGACCGTAGTTACAGCTCCACACGTCAGCACTTTGGCAGACACAAGGCTCAAAGACTGCACACCTTCTGTTCTATAGACGTGTGCAGGGCTGGTACTGTCTTTTATGAAAATTAATGACTGCTTGGGGTTCTCCACCTTGGCTCAGCACAAGACATCAGTTCTATGAAAGGTTCAGAGTCCACCACTTGGAAAGGGAGGGACTGCAGCACCAGCAACTTGGCCAGGAGCACGTTCAGCTTCTGCACCGTTGGATGCATGCATGCATACTGCTGTCTCTTGGCAATCGCTTCAGTGATTGATTGCTGGTGGAGTGACTGGCGAGGAGTAGAAGGAGGAGGAGCAGGAGCTTCAGGACCAGCAGACGATGGGACAGACAGACAGCTCCCTTCTGCTGAGCCGGTGGAGCCTTGACTGCCTGCAATAGGGTGCGTGTCACTAGGTGATGCAGCTGTGGCTGCGGAAGGCTGGACCACCACATCAGAGCTAGGATTGTCCTAAGCCACTTTATGGTGTCGCTGCATATGTTGTCACAGGGCAGTGGTGCCAACATTGGCCCCCTGGCCATGCCTCGCCTTCTGCCCACAGATTCGACATATGGCCATGCTCACCTTCTCCAGGGTCTTGACAAAAAACTGCCACACCGCCGAGTAGCTTATTTTCCCCCCAACACTCTGCACTGAGTGACTGCTAGTGCCACTGCTTGCTTGAACCCATGCAACACTCCTTTCCGGGCAGCTAGGCCGCTGCGAAGCGGGTGGTCTACCCTGGGACTGTTTGGCTGACGACCTCCCACTTCTGCCACCCTGCTGACTCCCAGCCATGCTACCATGTTGCTGGCTCAGCCACTGCCTCGTGGGCAAGCTGCCACCCTCTTCTCTCTATAATGACGAAGCCCCTTCTTTACCCGGCTCTCAAGTGCGATCGGCTTCATCATCATCGAGTAATGTCTGCAAGTAACTGGTGTCCTCAACACCACCTCCCACGCCACTCTCCTCATCACTACATATACTCCTAGTGGAGGAAGCAGCAGATGTCTGCACCAAATGTTGACTGGGCATTAGCTTCTGACTGTCCTAGAGTAGCTCGTCCTCTCTAAATAGTAGAGCTGAGCGAACAGCAGATAGTACTTCTGTGGCTGAAAGAACAGCAAAGGGCAGAGGCATATCGAATATTCGTGCCCAACACTACCGCTGAGAGGCTTCCAGTATATTTTGAAGTTAGCTTGTGCTGAGCTAACCCCTTAGAAATGTAGTATGGTTTATGGTTCACCCTGTACTTGGTGCCATAGAATACCTCACAAGTAATAATTAAAGGGAAAGAACCAATAAAATGAACTTGTTGCAACACATTATTCTGTAGAACTCGTTCTCCTTTTCTCCCTGCCTTCTATACTTACTGTGAATTGTGAGCACTGGCCATCCTTCTTCTGTATCTTCCTGGTGGCTCTTTAGTTAGTGAGTACCCAGGGTATAAAGAGCACAAATATGCTGTCAGCGCTCATCACTAAGGAAGTAGTTTTATAATATACTAGCAGAAGGACACGGCTTTGCACAAGTATATTTCATCGATTGTGCTCACCCCTTTAACAATGACTGCATTTTTAAAAGCGACCTACACAGTGCTGGCCCCTTTTACCAGTGACCTCCACAGTGCCCGTCCCTTTAACAGTGACCACCCCTTTAACAGTGACTTTCATAGTGGCCACCCCTTTAACAGTGACCCCCACAGTGCCCACCCCTTTAACAATGATCACCCCTTTAACAGTGACTTTCATAGTGGCCATTCCTTTAACAGTGACTTCCACAGTGCACGCCCCTTTAAAAGTGACCTTGACAGTGCCCGCCCGTTTAACCACCTCCCGACTGCCTAACGCGCCGATGCGTCCGGGAGGTGGTTGATTTGTTCCTCCTGGACGCATCGGCGCGTCATCTCGCGAGACGCGAGATTACGTCACAGCCGGCCCGCGCATGCACATCGCGGGCGGCATTTCGCAGCAGCGTATTTCGTCAGCAACCTGCCGGCCACGATCATTGGCTTGCAGGTTGCTGATTTTTAAAAAAAACAATCAGCAGCCATTTAACCAATCATATTTGTAAATATGATGGGGTTATATGGCTGCTGTGCTCCTCTGCTCCTTCTTTTGGTCGGTTGGTTCCAGAAGAGGAGCAGAGGAGCACACATCACTGTGAGTACCCACTACACCACACTTAGCCCCCAGATCACCCCTATTAACCCTTTGATCACCCCCTTCTTGCCCCTGTCAATCACTAGTGAAAGGAAAAAAGTGATCAGTGCAAGCTGTCACTTTTTTTTTTCACTGGTATTGACCGTTAGGTTTCAGTATAGTTTAGGCCCCTTGGTTAGGTAGTTTAGGGATCGGTTAGCACCCAGCCCACCGCACCGCAGTCCGTTATTCGCTGATTAGCGTATCGCTAATCAGCATTTGTACTTTTATAGTATCTGGAAGTGATCAAAACTGATCACGGTCAGATCTATAATTGTATTAGTGTCACTTTAGTTCTCCCTCCACCCAAAGCGCAGTGTTTGCCCGATCAGGCCTGATCGGTCGCCCACACGTGCATTCGCCCACGCCCGCCCCACCGCAGTGACAAAAATAATTATTTTTTTCATCGCTGCACATTCACTTTACACGCACTGTGGCGATAAAAAAATCAGTTTTGATATTTTTTATCAACCGCAGCGGCCTCCGGTACTTCGCTAGCCTCCCCTTTGTAAGACAGGCTTGCTTTTTTTTTCTTGGGTAGTCTCAGGGAATACCCCTAAATTTAGTTGCCCACATGTCAAAATGTCAAACAGGGGGTATTCCTCTGAAGAGGCCTACAGGCTTCTGACCCAGTCGGATAAGGAGTGGGAACCCTCATCTGATGAATCCAGCGGGTCAGAATACGAACCTGTAGAAAGCAGTGGCTCTCTGACCCAAAGTTCGGACGAGGAGGCTGAGGTCCCTGATAGCAGCAGGCGTACCCGGCCCCGTGTCGCTAGACCGCAGGTTGCGCAGGATCCGCTTCAAGAGCAGCAGAGTGGGGCTGGTGCTGTCGGATTACGTGGTGAGGCATACACCAGCAGCCCAGCCCTTCCTGGACCTAGTACCAGCACTGCCGTAGAACATGGTGAAGTAGCGAGCACCAGAAGGGCAGTTGAAGCTGGTACGGTGGCACGTGCAGTAGTGACCCCGTCGCAGCCACCGCAAAGACGTGCCCGTAGAGCCCCTAGAATCCCAGAGGTGCTGGCAAACCCTGATTGGCAGTCCCCAACTTCAGCCGCACCTGTAGTTCCCCCTTTCACCGCCCAGTCTGGAGTTCGGGTTGAGACAGCTCAGATCGGTTCGGCCCTGGGATTTTTTGAGCTGTTCTTGACTGCGGAGCTATTAGACTTAGTTGTGGCAGAGACAAACCGGTATGCCACACAATTTATAACCGCTAACCCGGGAAGCTATTATGCCCAGCCTTTCCGGTGGAAACCAGTCCAAGTTTCCGAAATTAAAACTTTTTTGGGCCTCCTCCTCAACATGGGTCTAACTAAAAAGCATGAATTGCGGTGATATTGGTCCACGAACCCGATTCATCACATGCCCATGTTCTCTGCTGCTATGTCCAGGACACGATTTGAGACCATCCTGCGTTTCCTGCACTTTAGTGATAACAGCACCTCCCGTCCCAGAGGCCACCCTGCTTTTGACCGGCTCCACAAAATTCGGCCCCTCATAGACCATTTCAACCTGAAATTTGCAGATATGTATACCCCAGAGCAAAACATCTGCGTAGACGAGTCCCTTATACATTTTACCGGGCGCCTTGGCTTCAAACAATACATCCCAAGCAAGCGCGCCCGGTATGGGGTCAAATTGTATAAGCTCTGTGAAAGGGCCACAGGCTATACACACAAATTTCGTGTCTATGAGGGAAAAGATCAGACCCTGGAGCCGGTCGGTTGCCCTGACTACCTGGGGAGCAGTGGGAAGATAGTCTGAGACTTGGTGTCACCCTTATTCGGCAAGGGGTACCATCTTTATGTGGACAATTTTTACACAAGTGTGGCCCTCTTTAGGCATTTGTTTCTAGAACGGATTGGCGCCTGTGGTACCTTGCGAACTAGTCGCGCGGGCTTCCCCCAACGGCTCGTTAGCACCCGTCTTGCAAGGGGGCAGAGGGCCGCACTGTGTAACGAAGAACTGCTCGCGGTGAAATGGAGAGACAAGCGTGACGTTTACATGCTCTCCTCCATTCACGCAGACACGACAATACAAATTGAGCAAGCAACCCATGTCATTGAAAAGCCCCTCTCAGTCCACGACTATAACCTTCACATGGGAGGGGTGGACTTCAATGACCAGATGTTGTCTCCGTATTTAGTTTCCCGCAGAACCAGACGCTGGTATAAGAAGGTGTCTGTATATTTAATTCAATTGGCTCTGTACAATAGTTTTGTTCTCTACAGTAAGGCTGGGAGAACTGGATCCTTCCTCAAATTTAAGGAAGAGATCATTGAGAACCTCCTGTATCCAGAAGGTTCCGTGGCCCCATCCACCAGTGTAGTTAGCCGTCTACACGAGCGACATTTCCCCAATGTCGTTGCTGGTACCTCAACCCACCCGTCACCCCAAAAAAGATGTCGTGTCTGTAGCAGGAGTGGAATAAGGCGTGACACCCGCTATTTCTGTCCTGACTGTCCTGACCACCCTGCCCTATGCTTAGGGGAGTGTTTCCGAAAGTACCACACACAGGTACACCTAGCATAGAGAACATCTCACCAGGATAGGCACACAGGGCTATTAGGGCCCATTCACTCACAGCTGCTGCAAACGTCTCCTTTCACATGGGACAAAGTGCATAACGCACTTCGCCACATCTTTGGGCGATTTGCGCTTTGCACATTGACCCATGGGGAAGGAGAGGTTTGTTCTATAAAGGTAAAAAAACAACAAAAAAAACACCAGTAAGCAAACACGTTAATGTTCAAAAAGTTAAAGTTTACATGTTCTGTTCCAAAGTTAATAAAATGATTGCGTTGTGGCCTGGTTTTTCTTTTTTTTTCTTTTTTTACCTTCCAGGTGGACCAACCGATCTACTAGCTGCAGCACCGATGTGCATTCTGACAGAAGCATTGCGCTGCTGTCAGATTACACGCAAGTCGGTGTATGCGGCGCTGCAAGACGAGATTTTCTCCTCTGCTGTAACAGATACGTTTGCCAAGGCATACGAGCTGAGGAGGAGGCGGCGTTCCTATGCTTTGGCAAACACTTTGTATATATATAAAAAAAAATAAAAAATCCCGGCAATGATTTATTCATCCACATCGATTGATGAGAATGGAGAAATCTGGTTTGCCAGGGCATACGAGCTAAGTGGGTATGGATGTTGGGCGGAGCTCCTATGTCCTGGCAGACGCCTTTCCCCTCCTTTTTTTTTTTGGGCAGAGATTTTTTCATCCACATTGATCGATGCGAATGAAGAAATCTGTGCCGTTCATTTTTTTCTTTCAGCCCAGAGGCTGAACGGAAAAAAAAATCTCATTACATGTATGCTCAATACAGGGAGTTCAGAATTATTAGGCAAGTTGTATTTTTGAGGATTAATTTTATTATTGAACAACAACCATGTTCTCAATGAACCCAAAAAACTCATTAATATCAAAGCTGAATATTTTTGGAAGTAGTTTTTAGTTTGTTTTTAGTTTTAGCTATTTTAGGGGGATATCTGTGTGTGCAGGTGACTATTACTGTGCATAATTATTAGGCAACTTAACAAAAAACTAATATATACCCATTTCAATTATTTATTTTTACCAGTGAAACCAATATAACATCTCAACATTCACAAATATACATTTCTGACATTCAAAAACAAAACAAAAACAAATCAGTGACCAATATAGCCACCTTTCTTTGCAAGGACACTCAAAAGCCTGCCATCCATGGATTCTGTCAGTGTTTTGATCTGTTCACCATCAACATTGCGTGCAGCAGCAACCACAGCCTCCAAGACACTGTTCAGAGAGGTGTACTGTTTTCGCTCCTTGTAAATCTCACATTTGATGATGGACCACAGGTTCTCAATGGGGTTCAGATCAGGTGAACAAGGAGGCCATGTCATTAGATTTTCTTCTTTTATACCCTTTCTTGCCAGCCACGCTGTGGAGTACTTGGACGCGTGTGATGGAGCATTGTCCTGCATGAAAATCATGTTTTTCTTGAAGGATGCAGACTTCTTCCTGTACCACTGCTTGAAGAAGGTGTCTTCCATAAACTGGCAGTAGGACTGGTAGTTGAGGTAGTTGAGCTTGACTCCATCCTCAACCCGAAAAGGCCCCACAAGCTCATCTTTGATGATACCAGCCCAAACCAGTACTCCACCTCCACCTTGCTGGCGTCTGAGTCGGACTGGAGCTCTCTGCCCTTTACCAATCCAGCCACGGGCCCATCCATCTGGCCCATCAAGACTCACTCTCATTTCATCAGTCCATAAAACCTTAGAAAAATCAGTCTTGAGATATTTCTTGGCCCAGTCTTGACGTTTCAGCTTGTGTGTCTTGTTCAGTGGTGGTCGTCTTTCAGCCTTTCTTACCTTGGCCATGTCTCTGAGTATTGCACACCTTGTGCTTTTGGGCACTCCAGTGATGTTGCAGCTCTGAAATATGGCCAAACTGGTGGCAAGTGGCATCTTGGCAGCTGCATGCTTGACTTTTCTCAGTTCATGGGCAGTTATTTTGCGCCTTGGTTTTTCCACACGCTTCTTGCGACCCTGTTGACTATTTTGAATGAAACGCTTGATTGTTCGATGATCACGCTTCAGAAGCTTTGCAATTTTAAGAGTGCTGCATCCCTCTGCAAGATATCTCACTATTTTTGACTTTTCTGAGCCTGTCAAATCCTTCTTTTGACCCATTTTGCCAAAGGAAAGGAAGTTGCCTAATAATTATGCACACCTGATATAGGGTGTTGATGTCATAAGACCACACCCCTTCTCATTACAGAGATGCACATCACCTAATATGCTTAATTGGTAGTAGGCTTTCGAGCCTATACAGCTTGGAGTAAGACAACATGCATAAAGAGGATGATGTGGTCAAAATACATATTTGCCTAATAATTCTGCACTCCCTTTATAAGGAGAATAGCAGAAACTCCTAATGCTGGCCATACATGTAATGATTGCGGCCATTTTGAAAAGAAGACACCCCAAGGTATTTGCTAAGGGGCATATTGAGTCCATGAAAGATTTAAATTTTTGTCCTAAGTTAGCGGAAAGTGAGACTTTGTGAGAAAAAAACAAAAAAAAATCAATTTCCGCTAACTTATGCGAAAAAATTTTTTTTCAATGAACTTGCCAGGCCCCTCATTGGATACCTTGGGGTGTCTTCTTTCCAAAGTGGGGTCATATGTGGGGTATTTATACTGCCCTGGCTTTTTAGCGGCCCTAAAGCGTGAGAAGAAGTTTGGGATCCAAAGGTCTAAAAATGCCTTCCTAAAAGGAATTTGGGCACCTTTGCGCATCTAGGCTGCAAAAAAGTGTCACACATCTGGTATTGCCGTACTCAGGAGAAGTTGGGGAATGTGTTTTGGGTTGTCATTTTACATATACCCATGCTGGGTGAGATAAATATCTTGGTCAAATGCCAACTTTGTATAAAAAAATTGGAAAAGTTGTCTTTTGCCAAGATATTTCTCTCACCCAGCATGGGTATATGTAAAATTACACCCCAAAACACATTCCCCAACTTCTCCTGAGTATGGCGATACCAGATGTGTGACACTTTTTTGATGCCAAGGTGGGCAAAGGGGCACATATTCCAAAGTGCACCTTTCGGATTTCGCAGGCCATTTTTTACACATTTTGATTGCAAAGTACTTCTCACACATATGGGCCCCTAAATTGCCAGGGCAGTATAACTACGCCACAAGTGACCCCATTTTGGAAAGAAGACAACCCAAGGTATTCCGTGAGGGGCATGGTGAGTTCCTAGAATTTTTTATTTTTTGTCGTAAGTTAGTGGAATATGAGACTTTGTAAGGAAAAAAGAGAAAAAAAAAATCATCATTTTCCGCTAACTTGTGACAAAAAAAAAAAATTCGAGGAACTCGCAGTGCCCCTCACGGAATACCTTGGGGTGTCTTCTTTCCAAAATGGGGTCACTTGTGGCGTAGTTATACTGCCCTGGCAATTTAGGGGCCCAAATGTGTGAGAAGTACCTTGCAATCAAAATGTGTAAAAAATGGCCTGCGAAACCCGAAAGGTGCACTTTGGAATATGTGCCCCTTTGCCCACCTTGGCAGCAAAAAAGTGTGACACATCTGGTATCGCCGTACTCAGGAGAAGTTGGGGAATGTGTTTTGGGGTGTCATTTTACATATACCCATGCTGGGTGAGAAAAATATCTTGGTCAAATGCCAACTTTGTATAAAAAAATGGGAAAAGTTGTCTTTTGCCAAGATATTTCTCTCACCCAGCATGGGTATATGTAAAATGACACCCCAAAACACATTCCCCAACTTCTCCTGAGTATGGCGATACCAGATGTGCGACACTTTTTTGATGCCAAGGTGGGCAAAGGGGCACATATTCCAAAGTGCACCTTTCGGATTTCACCGGTCATTTTTTGATTGCAAAGTACTTCTCACACATATGGGCCCCTAAATTGCCAGGGCAGTATAACTACGCCACAAGTGACCCCATTTTGGAAAGAAGACACCCCAAGGTATTCTGTGAGGGGCATGGTGAGTTCCTAGAATTTTTTATTTTTTGTCGCAAGTTAGTGGAATATGAGACTTTGTAAGAAAAAAAAAAAATCTTCATCATTTTCCGCTAACTTGTGACAAAAAATAAAAAGTTCTATGAACTCACTATGCCCATCAGCGAATACCTTAGGGTGTCTACTTTCCGAAATGGGGTCATTTGTGGGGTTTTTCTACTGTTTGGGCATTGTAGAACCTCAGGAATCATGACAGGTGCTCAGAAAATCAGAGCTGTTTCAAAAAGCGGAAATTCACATTTTTGTACCATAGTTTGTAAACGCTATAACTTTTACCCAAACCATTTTTTTTTTTTTGCCCAAACATTTTTTTTTTTAGAAGAAATCGTTTTTATTGGCATTTTCTGTAACTTGGCAAGATGAGCCAAAATTTGCATTACTCCAAAGTATAACAATACGTGCCTACGCAGTAGGCTTGCTCATAATACAATAGTATACAAGTACAAATTGCATATCTGGTGAGGTCTGTAACACATAGACCATAACATTGAGGGGTAAGGGGGGGAGGAAAAGAAGGGAGGAAAGAAGGGGTTTGGGATGAGCCCTAACGTAGTCTACCCAGGTTCGAGAGACCTGTATCCACTAGGCGTACCTCACTGTCTTCCCTCTCAGTGCAGGAACGTCTTGGTTATTCAGGGGGAATAGTTGGAGTTATGGAACCATAGATCCCAAGTGAGAATCCTGGATTTAAGGGAGATAACCGTGGGAGGCAGTAAACTCTCATATCTACATGACTTGTTAATCTCCTGTATAACCTCTGCTATAGTCGGTGAAATGGATTGCTTCCAATAACGTGTAACAATCAGTTTAGCGCTAAGTAGGACGTGACCAACCAAGTTCCTACCATCTAAGGGGATGGTGTGTATGCCCAAGAACAAGAGAGCCAACTCAGGGCTAGGATCCACTGCCTGAGCTAGTACCCTAGAGATCAGGTCAAAAACACTGCGCCAGTAAGGGGTAATTACGGGGCATGCCCAAAGGATATGGAGTAGAGAACCTCTAGCACCGCATCCTCTCCAGCAATTGGGGGAGGACGAAGGATAGATTGTGTGTAGCCTCTGTGGGGTGAAATACCAGTGTAATAGGGTTTTCAATCCCGCTTCGTAGTGGGTAACGCATTTGAAATTAGAAACCAGAAATCCAATAGCTTGTGCCCAATCTTCACCAGGAAATGACTTCCCCAGTTCAGCTTCCCATTTTTGGATAGGCAAGGTTTTGGCAAAAGTGGCTTTGTCCCCTAGAACATCATATATATAGCGCGTGGTATGTTTTTTAAAAAGGAGCGGGAACTGGAATAATCTCAGGATGTCGGAATTTATTGAGGGTGGATTCTGCGTAATCTGCGCAATAAAGTGTCTAATTCTAAGGAAATTATAGAATTCAGTATGCGGCAATGCGAATAAACGGTGGATAGAAGCAAAGGGGAGAAGACATCTGTCTGACAAAATTTGCGATACAGAAGTAATCCCTTTTTCTCGCCAATTTGTCAAATTAATGTCAGGAATGGTTAATTCCAGTGTTCTCATAGTGGCGTGAGTTAAGAGGGTAGATGTCGTGTCTTTCTGAACAGTATGAATCGTGGACCATAGGTTACAAACATGCTGTACCGTGAGCAGATTCCTGCGCGACTGGGACGGGTTCCACAGTTGATGAATTAAGTAATCTTTCAAGGAAGCGTGCTTTATAGTGGATGATTCAATCTGAATCCAGGCCTTTGTATCATCAGGGATCCACCATTCCCGGCCAAAGGAAAGCGCTATCGCTCGAAAGTAGTCCCTAATATCAGGGAGGCCTAATCCGCCAGCGTGTTTTTTCTTAGAAAGTAATGCCCTCGCTACTCTGGGTTTGGTTGGACCCCATACGTATTTACCCAAGTTTAACTGTGCTTTCTTAAAAAATGTCATAGGGATCGGGATTGGGAGAGCTCTAAATATGTAAATAAACTTAGGAAGGGTCATCATTTGAAATGATGCCACTCTACCCACCCAGGACAATGCTTTCATAGAGAAGCTGTTGAGATCGCCCATCATGGTATCTAGGAGAGGAAGGTAGTTCCTACTGTACAGTAGAGAGCAAGGAGAGGTAATCTTTACTCCCAAATACGGGAGCTCTGACGTTTGCCAGTCCAAATCATGAGAGGATCTCAAGGAGGCCACCTCCGCTAGCGGCATATTAATAGGGAGAGCTTGAGATTTGGCATTGTTAATTTTATAATATGAAAGGGACCCATACTCTGCAATCATGGAAAGGGCAGCGTCTATTGAGTTGCTGGGGTCAGTCTACGTGAGAATAATGTCATCTGCGTATAGCGTAATTTTGTGGGACTTGTTACCTATTTCCATTCCAGCTATTAATGGTGAATTCCTAACAGATTGCGCCAAGGGTTCCAGTGCCAACACGAACAATAGAGGCGATAGGGGGCAACCCTGTCTGGATCCGTTAGTAATACTAAATGGATCTGACACCACTCCATTAACCCATACCTTCGCCGATGGAGAAGAATATAGGCTATGAATAGTCTGTAATATTGGTCCTGAGAATCCCATTCGACGGAGTGTAGAGAATGTGTAGTCCCAATGCAAGCGATCAAATGCTTTTTCTGCATCTAATGTGATCGCCAGCATTGGGAGGTTATGCAACTCTGCATAATTGAATAAGTCTACAATCCGTCTAGTGTTGTCAGACGCCTGCCGACCAGACACAAACCCTGTTTGGTCAGGGTGGATCAGGGAAGGGAGAAGAGGAGCTAATCTATTGGCGATCAACTTGGCAAAGATTTTTACGTCAGAATTAAGCAATGAAATTGGGCGGAAATTCTGGGGTACATCAGGCACTTTACCAGGCTTTGGGATAGTGACTATTAGGGCTTCTAGCATGTCCGAGGGAAAAGAGTGTCCATCCTGCACTAATTTAAACATCTCGTGCATGTAAGGAGCAAGGATATGCTGAAAGTGGCGGTAGTATTCATTAGAGAGTCCATCAGGACCCGGGGATTTACCCAGCTTGAGAGACATAACAACCTTTTGAATTTCCGTAAGTGAGAATGATGCATTAAGGGACTGCAATTGCGCCTGAGTGAGAGTAGGGAGAGCCGCTTGCGAGAGAAAATTCTCCACCAAGACAGAGTAATTGTCAGGAAGAGGAGTGCTATCTTTAAGATTATAAAGAGATTGATAATACAATTTAAATTGGTTGGCAATCTCGCGGGGGTCTATCAGTTTTGCTTTATTTATAGGGTGGATCAAGTGCGATATTTTAGACTTTGCCTGTTGGGTTTTTAGTTGTTGCGCCAAAAGCCTACCTGCTTTATTGCTCTGGGAGTAGTATTTGGAGCGGAGCCGTAGGAGTGATTTTTGGTAATTTTGGGAGAGTAGGCTACTAAGCCTATTACGCGCGTCCCGAAGCGCAGCAGAGCATTGAGAGGTAGGAGCGGGTTTATTTGTGGCCTCTAAGTTGGCAATGTATTCTAGGGCTTGGGTAATGTCTCGTTCTCTGAGCTTTCTCACAGTAGAATTAAGTTTAATCAACGATCCTCGCATGTATGCTTTGTGGGCCTGCCACAATATAAACTTGTTCGAAACCGAGCCGTCATTAAACTGAAAATACTCATTCAACTGCGTAGAGAGCTCCGACACATATTTTGGGTTGTTAAAGAGAAATGTATTATTTCTCCAGATAGGGGGTCTGGTCGATTGAAACTGCTCCTCAAGGGTAATGGTAATCGGGGCATGATCTGACCACTTAATAAGGCCTATGTCAGTGGAAATTGTATGAAGCAGAGCAGTGTGATCTACCATAAACATATCTATTCGCGAGTAGGACACATGTATTGGGGAGAAAAAGGTAAAATCTTTTTCGAGGCTATGTTGCGCTCTCCACACATCCGTAAGGCCCTCAGAATGCAAGAAGGAACATTTTTTTTTTTATCAAAGACATGTAGAACAATAAATTTGGTGAAAAATTTATATATGAATGTCGTTTTTTTGGCAAAATTTTACAGCTGAAAGTGAAAAATTTCATTTTTTTGCAAAAAAATCGTTACATTTTGATTAATAACAAAAAAAGTAAAAATGTCAGCAGCAATAAAATACCACCAAATGAAAGCTCTATTAGTGAGAAGAAAAGTAGGTAAAATTCATTTGGGTGGTAAGTTGCATGACCGAGCAATAAACGGTGAAAGGAGTGTAGTGCCGAAGTGTAAAAAGTGCTCTGGTCATGAAGGGGGTTTCAGCTAGCGGGGCTGAAGTGGTTAACATTGACCACCCCTTTAATAGTGACCTTCATAGTGGCCGCCACTTTAACAGTGACTTCTACAGTGACCGCCCCTTTAACAGAAACCTCCAGTGCCCACCCCTTTAACAGTGACCTCCACAATGCCTGCCCCATTAACAGTGGCCGCCCATTTAACCCCTTAAGGACACAGCCCTATTTCACCTTAAGGACCGGGCCATTTTTTGCAAATCTGACCAGTGTCACTTTAAGTGCTGATAACTTTAAAACGCTTTTACTTACCCAGGCCGTACTGAGACTGTTTTTTCGTCACATATTGTACTTCATGAAACTGCTAAAATTGGACCGGCACTCACTTTTTCTTCTGCTGATTAAATCTCTTTATTTGTCACATATGAGATATTCTGTGACACGTGTTTCGGCTCCAATACGAGCCTTTCTCAAGCAGGTATAGCATACGGTATGCTATACCTGTTTGAGAAAGGCTCATATTGGAGCGAAACGCGCGTCACAGATTATCTCATATGTGACGAATAAAGAGATTTAATCAGCAGAAGAAAAAGTGAGTGCCGGTCTTTTTTGTCTATACAAGTGGGATCGTTGTCTCGGACTCGTGCACCACGCCTCTTGAACAGAGTGCCAGCTGATCACTACCTGACTGCTAAAATTGGGTCAAAAAATTAATTTTCTTGTATCATTTTGGGAATGATATTTTATTTTTTGGGGATGTTACATAGCTTAGAAGTTTAGAAGCAAATTTGGAAATTTTTCTGAAATTTTCCAAATCCCACTTTTTATGGACCAGTTCAGGTCTGAAGTCACTTTGTGAGGCTTATGTAATAGAAACCATCCAAAAATGACCCCATTTTAGAAACTACACCCCTCAAGATATTCAAAACTGATTTTATAAACTTTGTTGACCCTTTAGGTGCAGACGTTCTTCTCCATCTCTTGCATTATGCTCTTTGTTTTGGTTTAACTTTTTCATCACCTTTCAGAAGGAAATTATTCAGACTAATCCCTTTCCTTTATATTCCCTCCCATACTGCCTCACTTTGCGGTTTATATTACTTCCTGGATGAAGTGGTCATTGCTGGAGGCTGTGTCTGCTGTTTGTTCAGATAAGTCCTTTACTTTATTGTGTTTCCTTGTTGGCTGATTCTTGGTGACCCTGACTTCGTCTGTATTAAGTGCAGGGAGCCGGTGGTCGAGTCCCCTAACTATTATAGGGTTTTCAGGTGTCACAGAGACTTAGGTACGTGGGCATGCAATCGTCTACCATAAAGACCTTTGCATGGAAATAGCAGTCAAGGAGAGCTCTAAGGGTTTTATAGGGCTCACCTATATGCTCCTTAGTTTGGGATCAAGCCAGTCGCTCGTTTATTTATAAGTTCCAGCTTTCTGCTAACTTCATCCGTGACATTATAAACCGCCATAACCATCTTAAGCATGAATCCGGTTTCAGCCTTGATTGACCGCATGCAAGGACTTTTTGCTGGAGGTAGCAGATCTCCGTAAAACTGTGTCTCAGTTTCAGGTGACCGGTTCTGCTTGCGCTCATGGAGTTTGTTCTGAGCCTAAGATCTCGCTTCCTGATACATTCTCTGGGGGTAGTGAGAATTTTGTTCGCTTTAGAGAGGCTTGCAAACTCCATTTTTGCCTACTTCCCCATTCCTCTGGTGATGAGGAGCAGAGGGTGGGGATCATCATCTCGCTGCTCAAGGATAACGTTCAGTCTTGGGCCTTTTCGCTGTCGGTGGGGGCACGCCCCTTCCGATCGGTGGATGATTTTTTTGTAGCCATGGGACAGATATATGATGACCCCGATCGTTTTGGCTGAATCTAAATTGTGTTTTTTATGCCAGGGTAAACAGTCTGCCAAGATATATTGTTCCAAATTTCGGAGATGGGCAGCTGATACTGGTTGGAATGATGCTGCACTCCAAAGTCAATTTTGCCATGGTCTTTCGGAAAGATTGAAAGATACATTCGCTTTTCATGAGAGACCAGCGTCGTTAGAGTCAGCCATGTCTCTAACTGTTCGTATTGACAGGCGTCTTAGAGAGAGAGAGGAGACAACTCTTTCCTGTCATATTCCGCCCAAGGACAGTGGGGCTGTCTCATTCAGTGCGCTGGGGTCTCAGTCTGTCCCAATCCCCTATGAGGAGGAGGCCTTGCAGCTGGGTTTGCTTGCCTCTGATAGTAGAGGATTCAGCTCTCAGAGGAGGGTTTGTTTCTGTTGTGGGGGAATAAATCATTTAGCTAATGTTTGCCCCTCTAGGAGATTCATGAAGTTTTCGAGGGTAATAAAAACAAAACAAAACCCTCTAAAAACTTTCCATTTGCTACTATTGGCAAGGTTGATGCGGAATTTAAAGGTTTGCCGTTTGCTTGTGGTTCCCGTTTTCTCCTACCTGCCAGAGTGGCGCTAGACAGCAAGAATATTTCTTGTGAGATTTTTGTAGATAGTGGAGCAGCTGTCAATCTCATTGATAATCAATTTGCAACAACGCATGGTTTTCAGGTATGCACTTTGGAAAAGGATATACCTGTTTTTGCTATCGATTCCACTCCATTTTCTCAAAGATCGTTAAAGGGCATAGTTCACAATATCCGTTTGACGGTGGGTGACGCTCATGTTGAGGATATGTCATGTTTCGTCTTAAGCGGATTACCTACTCCTCTAGTGTCGGGGCTACCCTGGCTCACTAAACATAACCCCACCATTGATTGGCAAGCAAGGCAAATAAATGGTTGGAGTGAGTCTTGCAGAGAGAATTTCCTCACGGCGTCTCTTTCAGAGGTTTCTACCAAGACTGTCTCATCTTTTCTCTCTGAATTTTCTGATGTGTTTTCCGAGAGTGGTGTCCAGGAGTTGCCCCCTCACCGGGAGTACGACTGCCCTACTAATCTCATCCCAGATGCCAAGCTGCCAAAATCACGACTATACAATCTCTCCCAACCTGAAAGGGTCGCTATGCGTACTTATATCTCTGAGAGCCTGAGAAAGGGACACATCCGACCCTCGAAGTCGCCTGTTGCCGCTGTTTTTTTTTTGTTAAGAAAAAAGATGCTTCTTTAAGACCTTGTCTGGATTTCAGGGAGCTGAACCAGATCACTATTCGTGACCCATATCCGCTTCCTCTGATCCCGGACCTGTTTAATCAGATTGTTGGGGCAAAAGTTTTTTCTAAGTTGGATTTTAGAGGGGGATACAACCTAGTCAGGGTCAGGGAAGGGGACGAATGGAAGACGGCCTTCAATACCCCTGAGGGTCATTTCGAGAATTTGGTTATGCCCTTTGGTTTGATGAATGCTCCGGCCGTCTTCCAACATTTTGTGAACAGCATTTTTTATCATTTAATGGGGAAATTTGTACTAGTGTATCTAGATGACATTTAGATTTTTTCTCCTGATTTCAAAACTCATAGGGGCCACCTACGTCAGGTCTTGCTTATTCTGCGAGAGAATAAATTATACGCTAAACTGGAAAAATGTGTGTTTGCAGTTCCGGAGATTCAATTTCTTGTTTTTTTTCTCTCCACTTCTGGTTTTCACGCTGTGATTGATTAGGAGATTCCTGAGAATCAGAAGGCGCTGATGCGGTTTTGGATTTTGCCAATTATTACAGAAAGTTCATTTTGAATTATTCCTCTGTTGTTAAGCTACTCACTGATATGACTAAAAAGGGGGTATATTTTTCCTCCTGGTCGGTAGATGCGCTTACGGCCTTTTCTCGTATCAAAGAGAGTTTTGCTTCCGCTCCCATTTTGGTACCTGATGTCTCTCTACCTTTTATTGTTGAATAAACACCAATAATAAATGACTCACACAAGTGAGTACCTGTGCCAAGCCTGCACGTATAGTTAAACACCAAAAGAGAAAAACGGGGCTAGCACACAATGGTAATGGATATAAACTTTACTATGGTCTCTATACGAGACAAAATACAAAAAAATACTCATAAAGAACAATGTAATGGTGTATAGAGGACACACAAGATGACATGGAACACCACTACTGGCTCATCCTGTTAAGGTAAGTCAAATCGTAAAGATATAATAAATTATACATATAGCCAAACAGAGCTATCAGGACAGGGTAGAGATCTAATACAGTACACAAAAAGGTATAAAGTGCATAGTGCAAATATAACAAAGTACATAGATCAATTATACTAAACTGCCCACAAAGGAGCCATGAAGTAGATACCTGAGTGGTGCACCAGAACGCCCCAACGTACGTTTCATGCAAGCTTCTTCAGGCCAGATGGTCTTTGTTCTTTTCTAGGTTTAATTTTGTTGTCACGTTCTGCCCTGGGGTTAAAAATGTGAAGGTGGATGCCCTGTCACGTTGTTTTCCGGGAGGGGGGAACTTTGAAGACCCGGGTCCCATTTTGGCTGAACGGGTGATCGTCTCTGCTCTTTATCCTGATTTGGAGGCAAAGGTTCAGTTTAGTATAATTGATCTATGTACTTTATTATATTTGCACTATGCACTTTATACCTTTTTGTGTACTGAATTAGATCTCTACCCTGTCCTGATAGCTCTTTTTGGCTATATGTACTTGACATCCTGTTTGGGCTATATGTATAATTTATTATATCTTTACGTTTTGACTTACCTTAACAGGATGAGCCAGTAGTTGTGTTCCATGTCATCTTGTGTGTCCTCTATCCACCATTACATTGTTCTTTATGTGTATTTTATTGTATTTTGTCTCGTATAGAGACCATAATAAAGTTTATATCCATTGCCATTTTGTGCTAGCCCCGTTTTTCTCTTTTGGTGTTTTACTTTTATTGTTGAAGTAGACACTTCTGAAGTGGGTGTGGGTGTGGTCTTATCTCAGGGTCCCTCTTCTGCCAAATGGCGACCGTGTGCCTTTTTCTCAAGGAAACTCTCCTTTTCAGAGAGAAATTACAATGTGGGAGATAGGGAGTTGTTGGCCATCAAATTAGCTTTTGAGGAATGGTGCCATTGGCTAGAGGGAGACAGACACCCTATTACCTTGTTTACCGACCATAAGAATCTGGCCTACTTGGAATCAGCCAAGTGTATGAACCCGAGACAGGAGAGATGGTCTTTGTTCTTTTCTAGGTTTAATTTTGTTGTCACGTTTCGCCCTGGGGTTAAAAATGTGAAGGCGGATGCCCTGTCACTTTGTTTTTCAGGAGGGGGGAACTTTGAAGACCCGGGTCCCATTTAGGCTGAAGGGGTGGTCGTCTCTGCTCTTTATCCTGATTTGGAGGCAGAGGTTCAGGCAGCCCAGGCAGAGGCTCCTGATCTTTGTCGTCCTGGGAGGTTGTTTGTGCCTCTCGCTTTACGACACAAGGTTTTTAAGGAGCACCACAATACTGACCTTGCTGGGCACCCAGGGAGTAAAGCCACAGTAGATCTCATTGCTCGGAGATTCTGGTGGCCGGCTCTTCGTAAGACGGTTGAGGGTTTTGTGGCAGCCTGTGAGACCTACGCTCGTGCCAAGGTCCTCTCCTCCCGTTACCCATTCCTTCCCGACCTTGGAGGCATCTGTCCATGGACTTCATTATGGACCTGCCTCGTTCCTCGGGGAAGACTGTGATTCTGGTGATAGTGGACCGTTTTAGCAAAATGGCGCATTTAATTCCCTTTCCTCGGTTACCCAATGCTAAGACGTTGGCGAAAGCGTTTGTTGATCACATTGTTAAATTGCATGGCATTCCTTCAGACATTGTTTCTGATAGGGGCACGCAATTTGTTTCCAGATCCTGGAAGGCCTTCTGTTCTTGCTTGGGGATTCAGTTGTCATTTTTTTCTGCTTTTCACCCGCTGTTAAATGGTCAGACCGAACGCGTCAATCAGAATCTGGAGACATATCTGCGCTGTTTTGTGGCGGAGAATCAGGAGGATTGGTATTCTTTTTTGTCCCTTGCTGAGTTTGCTTTAAATAACCATCGCCAGGAGTCCTCTGATAAGTCACCATTTTTTTGGTGCATATGGGTTTCATCCACAGTTTGGGACATTCTCTGGAGAGGGGTCTTCTGGTTTACCTGATTAGGAGAGATTTTCCTCGTCTTTGTCATTTATTTGGCAAAAGATTCAGGGTAATCCGAAGAGGATGAGTGAGAAATATAAGCGTGTGGCGGATAAGAGACGTGTGCCAGGTCCAGACCTGAATGTGGGTGATCTGGTGTGGTTGTCTGCAAAGAATATCAAACTGAAGGTTCCCTCCTGGAAGTTGGGTCCTAAGTTTATTGGGCCTTACAAGATCTTGTCCGTCATCAATCCCGTTGCCTTCTGTCTTGATCTTCCTCAGACTTGGAAGATCCATGTTTTTCACAGGTCCCTATTAAAACCTTATGTCCAACCCACTGTACCCTCCTCTTTGCCTCCTCCTCCAATTTTTGTTGATGGTAATCTAAAATTCCTGGTCTCTAGGATTGTAGATTCTCGCATTATCCGTGGTTCTCTCCAATACTTTGTTCATTGGGAGGGTTATGGTCCTGAGGAGAAGATGTGGGTCCCAGCGGCGGACATTAAGGCCACTCGTCTCATCAAGGCTTTCCATAGGTCTCATCTTGAGAAGGTGTGTTCTGAGTTTCCAGAATCCACCCGTAGAGGGAGGGGTACTGTCACTGCCAGTTCAGTGAGAAGGTCTGACAGACATCCTTCTCTACCTCTTGCATGATGTTGTTTGTTTTGGCTTCACTTTCTCATCTCATTTCCTTCTCCCAGGTGCCACCTATTTAGACTTATCCTCTTTCCTTTATATTCCCTCCCATACTGCCTCACTTTGCGGTTTATACTACTTCCTGGATTGAAGTGTTCACTGCTGGAGGCTTCTGCTGCTGCTTGTTCAGATAAGTCCTTTCATGTATTGTGTTTCCTTGCTGGCTTGATTCTAGGTGACCCTGACTCCCTCCATATGAAGTGCAGGGAGCCGGTGGTCATGTCCCCTCACTATTATAGGGTTTTCAGGTGTCACACTGTCTTAGGTAAGTGGGCATACAATCGTCTACCTTTGAGACCCTTGTATGTGCTTAGCAGTCAGGGTGAGCTCTTAGGGTTTTATAGGGGTCACCTATATGCTCCTTAGTTTGGGATCAAGCCAGTCGGATGTTTTATTCATAACTTCCAGCTATCTGCAACATCATCCATGACACCTGCATAATAGATACATCCCATTTCCGTTATGCAGGAGAGGACTCCCCTGCATAACGGAAACGGGACGGATCCGTTTTGCAGCCCATAGACTTCTATTATGATGGTATGAATAACGGAATGCCTCTAAAGGCATTCCATTATGCATTCTGTCATATAATTGCATTATGGTCCGTGGTAACGGAATCCATAACGCAATTCTGCTTTTGCCACCAAACGAAGTGTGAACGAATTTCAAAATATGAAATTCACTTATCTCTATTAATAATGTACCCTAAGCTAAATTTATTTGCTAATTTTTTTTATCAAAGTCAAGATGGCCTATTCACGGTTTGTAAAATGACAGCTGGTGAACCATCTGAACTAGTAGTCATAGGTCTTTTAAAGGAGAATACTCACTAATTAATTATCAAGATATGAGTTATACAGTAGGTTCGTTGAAATTTTAAGATAGATAAAATTAGATAGATAGGGTTTGAATGGGAGGTGAAATGCAGTATGAACGCTGCACAGTGCACATAGCCTTCTACTTCTGACTTCATCACTGTTATGACTCCGCCCCTCAACTGATCTGATATTGATGAGCTAATGGGACAATATCTAAAATGTATACCAATCCCTTTAAATACTAGTACTTCTGTGTCTTGTTCTACGGGTATCAGATGATGTCATTTTGGCTTACATGCTAATATGGTTTAAATAGTATCAAGATACAAAGATCCTCACTGTCTATTGGTAAGCTTCATACTGTATTTGATGATATTCATAGCTCTCCTGTCTATTCTTCCCGCTGCACAGCGTGTGTGCTTAAGCACCTGTTCTGTGTCTGTGATGGACAAGATTCTAGCATGTCAGTTCTTCATAACAATGGGATAGTGGATTGTGTTCAAGGAAATAAAAGTGATTATATGTTAAAGGAAATGTTTGATATAGATTGTCATTCCAAGTGAAATGGAGAAATAAAATGTATTATGAGAGCTCTTTCGCTTGGTTTTACAGAATGTAAAAAAGTGAACTGGAAGCACCAGCTACTTTACCTGTAAGAGGTGCTTCTGTACTCTAGCAATGGAAAAGCCCTGCTTTGTTCACTTATTAAAGTGCTAGTTTTGTGAAGGGATCAGATGTATTGTGCTTGAGCAATGCATTGTGATGTCTCTGATCTGCTTTCAAAGGGATTAATGATGCCTAATGGTGTAAAAACACTGACATTTGCAGAAGGTGAAAAGACTAATGATTGACTAGCATGATGCATGACTATCATTATATTTTGTGTGATAAATGGATAGTTGATCTGAATAGTTTAAAATAGTTCAGCCAAGATAAGTATACTGCTATGTGTTTCAATTATAGTTACACATTTTTGCATAACCCCCTAATAAAACAGCATCAGTTTAGTCAATGATTAAAAGGGTTGTCTGAGTTATAACAAAACTCCAAATGTTATGAAATAATAAAAGAACATATACTATAGCCGTTTACAGTACTGCAGCTCTGTCCTCACCTCCAGTTTCTGTTTACAGGCTGCAATGGTGATATATCTATATATAGCACTTGACTGCTGCAGCCAATCATTAACTGCTATGTACACCATTGGTGGCAATTGTTTTCATTATTGTATTGTACTCATTTTGAGCTAAAAATAGTTTTTTTTCAATTGGTCTTTATTAAAAATGATGAGCCATTTTCCCTGCACAGCTTTGAGTTTATCTACGAGCAGGATCTGCATTTTATCTCTGCAGAGTTTTATGAGCAGTTTATATGTCAATTTGGTGACAGGCTCCCTATTTGTGGTG
This sequence comes from Bufo gargarizans, assembly GCF_014858855.1. Classification (NCBI taxonomy): domain Eukaryota; kingdom Metazoa; phylum Chordata; class Amphibia; order Anura; family Bufonidae; genus Bufo; species Bufo gargarizans. The sequence continues at coordinate 566,806,991 of NC_058080.1, forward strand.
GGTGTGCTGGCCTGGAGGGAGCCCACACTTCCCATACAGCCCAGGAACCATGGTGCCCTTAATTTGCCGCTGCTTTAAACATTTGAGAAGTCATTACTTGTGGGTGTACATAGAGAGGGGATTGATCAGACCACTTGACTAAATGGTAAAGACATAACCAATGAGGTGAAGGAATAACTGGGCATACTGAATGTTATCATGCCTGATTGTCTATACCCCTAGGAGATAAGTTGGTTGCCAGAGGTGTGAATGAATGAATGCAGGGGAATGTTCATTCACCGAGTGGTTAGGTTTATTTGGCTATAACCAAGGTATTAAGCTCAGCACTTCTCAATCTATAGTGGGGGAACTCACTCTTAGGCCTCATGCACATGGCCGTACAGTGTTTTGAGGTCCGCAAATCGTGGATCCGCAAAACACAGATACGGTCTGGCAATGTGCGTTTTGCGGAACCAAAGGCCTGGCCCTCAATAGACCAGTCCTATCCTTGTCCATGATAAGTACATTGTTCTATTTTTTTTTGCGGGGCCACAGAATGGAGGTACAGATGAGGCCAGCACAAGGAGTGCTGTCCGCATCTTTTGCGGCCCCATTGAAGTGATGACGACCCAAACAACGTTCGTGTGCATGAGAACTAACTTAATTTGCTGCTGACTAGTGCAATATCCCTGGCCCCTACAACAATTCTCCCAATGCTCTAATTAGCTCTAGTGGCTAATTGACTTGCCACTCTGACACAACTCCTTAAGCCACAGCCAGTATGAGAAACTCGCAGCGCGTGTCAGCGTGAGGTCCCCTTCTGACCTCTGCTCCATTGAAAGGATCACACAGCGTTATAATGATTTATAATGCTGTATGACCCTGAGAGTCCTGAAATCTATTGAATTACACTGACATAATTATATAAGTGTAATTCAGTAGTAGAGTTGAGCGGACACTTGGATGTTTGGCCGAACTTCACAGAAAAGTTTGAGTTTGGGACCTGAACTTGACCCCAAACAAGAACCCCAATGAAGTCAATGGGGACCCGAAGTTTTGAGCACTAAAATGGCTGTAAAAAGTCATGGAAAGGGCTAGAGGGCTGCAAATGGCATCAAAATGTGGTTAAGAGCATGGCAAGTGTGGATAGGGAAATGATTTAAAATAACATAAAATACGTAAAAATAAAAAATTATAATCTTGATCTTGGAGGATGAGGTCCACATGGAGTAGGAAGTGGAGGAGGCGGTGGATGTGGTGGTGTAGGTGGAAGCAGCAGTGTAGGATGAGGAGGTAGCCTACACTGCTTTTTGTTTTTATTTTTTATTGTTTAAATAAAGGTACACCCCGAAACATTGGGAAATATAACCTGTTATAACCTCCTCCAGCCGTGCTAAACAAACATTCAGACAATACACTGGCTGCATCACAGGCCAGCACCTCCAAGGCGTAAAGGGCAAGCTCAGGATATATGCCCAATTTGTAGACCCAGAAGTTGAAGGGGCAGACCCATCAGTCAGTACGTGTAGGCGTGTGCACACATACTGCTCCACCATGTTGCAGGTTCCCGTGATGTCCACGATCCAATTGGATATCTGCTCTATCAACTTTCGATGTTCTTTTCTGCACCTACCATGTTGATCACGGTTAGCAGCGAATCGGGGTTCCACGCCGGAGAGGGAGCGTGAGAAAGGGAGACCACATCCAAGGGAGGTCAATGGCTGCAATGTGATCAAGCTGAAATGTAGGACAAGTTATTAAAGAAGAAGGATCGAATGAAAGGGCCAATTAAAGACGAATTTTAGAAATTTAAGTCCCTCTCACCTATGCAGAGTAGGGGTTTTTAATTGCCACAAATGGGTTAATGTCACCCACCAATGGAACAGATGATTTAAAAAAAAAATATGGTCCCTGTCACCTATGCAGAGCAGAGGTTTATTCACGGCAAAAATGGTAAAATGTCACCCAAGAATGTAACTGAAAAATGTGGGAAATTTATTAACCTGTCCACTAGGTAGAGCAGTGGTATATCACAGCCAATAATTGGTGAATGTCACCTGACAATGTAACAGAAAAATTCATGAAATTTATTAACCTGTCTGCTAGGTAAAGCAGCGGTATATCACAGCCAAAAATTGGTGAATGTCACCCAACTATGTAACTGAAAAGTTAGTGAAATGTATTAACCCGTTAACTAGGTAGAGCAGGGGTATGTATATCACAGCCAAAAGTTTGTGAATTTCACCTGAAAAATTAACAGACAGTTAGTGAAATTTGTTTAACTGTCTACTAGGTAGAGCAGGGGGTATATCACAGCCAAAAATTGGTGAATTTCAACCAAAAATGTAACAGAAAAATTTGTGAAATTTGTTTACCTGTCTACTAGGTAGAGCAGGGGTATATTGCAACACGCCAGACCTGCAGGGTATAGCGAAGTGAGGTCACGGTTATGGGCAAACGAGGGTTGCTCACTGTATTGGAGAACCCTGGGCAGGCATGTGGCAGTGAAGGAGAGGTAGACACGGTTCCTCTGGGGCACACTCTGTATGAAGGGACCAGGCCTGATGGTGGATGAGGTGCCCTGGATGTTACGGGTATTTTGAGTGCCTGGGGCAAGGTCCCTTTAAGGTTCGTGACGCCAGTGCCTGTGACGGTGGCACACCGGTTGATAGTTGGAATAAGTGAGGTACACAGGTGGTATAGTGAACCAAACGTTGCTTTACTTAAACAGTCCAACTTTGTACATACAGATGGTAATACAGTCCTTTAGAGCACAAGCTTCACAAGCAGGCTTATTTCACAAGATGGCAGGTATTGATTATGCAAGATACTCAGAGGGTAAATCCACAATGCACTCAGAATCAGGTTGTACCTTTCCTCAGAAATAGCGTACACTGTTCTTTCTAGAACTCCTGTCTGGCTTTCTATCCCAAGGCCCGGATGCCTAAATGGTGGCTTAAATCCTTGGTATATCTATATATCTTCCTCTCGTATTAAATCCTTGCTTTGCTTTTCTAAGGCATCTGCCCATCAGTGTTACTTATCTTTACTTGTAATATCCTGACTTGTCTGGTGAAGAACTGTGGGTTTCTCCCAGGAGGTTCTGTCCTTCTACTGGGGTATCTCAACTGAGCTAAGCTTAGCCTCAGGAGCTTCAGGCTGACGAGGTAACTCCTCTAGTCCCCTGGAATGAACTCGGTCTCCAAGCAGGCTGTACTTCATCTAGCCCCTTGGTGCAGCTAGAAACCAGGACTGTCCAGCTGCATGTCAGGAGGAGGCCCTCAGCATATCCTGGGCTGGTGCCTTCTCACTTCTGTCTCCACAGACTCCTGACTATGACCTAACCACTCCCTGTCTGGGCCTGGACATTTATACTAGGGGTTCCCTATCTCCCTCTAGTGTCTGGAATGCTAAATTACACCCCACTAGGCCTGCAAAGCATATAACAGGGAAACCATTGCATGTAAAACACACAGTAAATTACATTAAATGCATGGATAAATACAATATCACGGTCCTTTGTGAGTAGAAGTACACGCTACCCAATTGACCCTTGTGTAGTGCCCACTCCTACCTAGTGGGACACTACAATATCACAGCCAAAAATTGGTGAATGTCACCCGAAAATGTAATAGACAATTTAGTGATTTTTTTTTTTTACATGTCTACTAGGTAGAACAGGGGTATATCACAGCCAAAAATTGGTGAATCTCACCCAAAAATTTAACAAAAAAATTTGTGAAATGACATAAAATAAAATACATACAAAAAAAAAATCTTGTTGTAGGAGGTGGAGTTTCATATGGAGTAGAAGGTTGACTAGGCGGTGGACATATTGGTATAGGTGGAAGCGGCGATGGAGGAGGACGAGGTAGCCAACACTGGTTTTTGGTTTACATTTTTTTTATTTATTTTTTATTAGAGTACACCCCAAATGAGTGTGAAATATAAAAAAATACCACAATGAGCAATTGCGCTGTACTATAACAATGGCTGGGTAAGGCCGGTATACATGTCTATTCTGCACAAGGTACGGACAAGCCCTGTGGGATCCATGCCTGGTTCACTTTAATGAACGTGAGCTTGTCCACATTGGCTGTGGACAAGCGGCTGCGCTTGTCTGTGATAATGCCCCCTGCCATAATAAATACACATTCAGGGCAGGCCAGCACCTCCAAGGCATAAAGGGCAAGCTCAGGCCATGTGCCCAATTTGGAGAGCCAGAAGCTGAAGGGGGCAGATCTGTCATTCAGTACTTGTAGGCGTGTGCACAAATACTGCTCCATAATTTTGCTGAAATGCTGCCTCCTGCTAAGACGTTCCATATCAGCTGGTAGTGCTGGTTGTTGTGGCGTGCTGACAAAGCTTTTCCACATTTCGGCCATGCTAACCCTGCCTTCTGAGCTGCTGGCAGTGCCCCAGCTGCGTTGGCGAACTCTTCCTCCTCCTCCTCTGCCTTTTCCTTGTGCTTCCACTGTGCCCCCGCTGTCAGGTGGGAATGCCAAGAGCAGCGCGTCTACCAGCGTGCGCTTGTACTTGTGCATCTTACGATCGCGCTCCAGTGAGGGAATTAAGGACGGTACGTTGTCCTTGTAACGGGGATCCAGCAGTGTGGCCACCCAGTAATCAGCACAAGTTAGAATGTGGGCAACTCGGCGGTTGTTGCGGAGACACTGCAGCATGTAATTGGTCATGTGTGCCATGCTGGTCAGCGGCAACGAAAAGCTGTCCTCTGTGGGAGGTGTATCATCTGTGTCCTCTGTATCCCCCCAGCCATGCACCAGTGATGGCCATGAGCTGGTCTGGGTGCCACCCTGCTGTGAACACGGTTCCTTCTCCTCATCCTCCACCTCCTCATCCTCCAGAACTGTGACCTGTCTGGACAATTGTGTACCTGGCGTTTGTGGGTGCAGGAACCCACCCTCCGAGCCACTTGTGAATGACTGGCTGGAAACCCTATGAAATAATCCCTCCTCCTCCTATGCCACATCCTCTTCCATCATCGCCCAAATCCTTTTTCCAAGGAGGCATAGAAGTGGGATAGTAATGCTGAGAACGGCGTCATCGGCACTGGCCATGTTGGTGGAGTACTCTAAACAGTGCAACAAGGCGCACAGGTCTCACATGGAGGCCCACTCTTTGGTCGTGAAGTGGTGCTGTTCCGCATAGTGACTCATTTGTTTGTGCTGCAGCTGAAACTCCACTATCGCCTGCTGCTGCTTGCACAGTCTGGCCAGCATGTGCAAGGTAGAGTTCCACCTTGTGGGCACGTCACATATGAGGCGGTGAGCGGGAAGGCCAAAGTTACGCTGCAGCGCTGACATGTGAGCAGCAGCACGGTGAGAACGCTGAAAGTGTGCACAGATGGTCTGCACTTTATGCAGCAGCTCTGACATATTGGGGTACATTTTAAGGAACCTCTGCACCACCATGCAAAAAGCACATGCGCCAGGCAAGGGATGTGCGTCAGTCCCAGAGCTGCTCCGAGATTTCGCCCATTATTGCACACCACCAGGCCGGGCTTGAGGCTCACTGGCATCAACCAATTATCTGTCTGTTTTTCCATGCCCGTCCACAGCTCCTGCGCGGTGTGGAGTTTGTCCCCCAAACAAGTTTTAAAACTGCATGCTGTCATTTACCCTTGTCTGTGCTGAAGTTGGTGGTGAAGGTGTTAGGAGTAGGAAGAGGAAGCAACAGAGAAGCGCCCTGCAAATCTTGGTGGTGGAAGGACATGCGCCAAACTGCTATCCGCCTCAGGCCCCACCGCCACTGCATTTACCCAGTGTGCTGTTAGGGAGATATAACGTCCCTGACTGTGCTTACTGGTCTACGTATCCATAGTTAGGTGGACCTTGCCACAGATGGCGTTGCGCACTGCAGACTTGATTTTGTCCCTCACTTGGTTGTGCAGGGAAGGGATGGCTTGCCTGGAAAAGTAGTGGCGGCTGGGCACGACGTACTGTGGGACAGCCACTGCCATAAGGCTTTTAAAACTCTCCGTCTCCACTAGACTGAATGACAGCATTTCAAAGGCCAGTAATTTTGGCATTCAGGGCCAGGGATCGCGGGTGGGTAGGGGGGTACTTCCTCTTCCGCTCCAGTGTTTGGGAGATGTAGAGCTGAACGCTTCTTTGGGACATTGTGGAGATGCTTAGTGACCCAGGTGGTGGTGTTGCTGGCAGATCCTCTGTTTGTGGGGTGGCAGGTGGCACTGTCATTCCAGAGGTGGATGAAGAGGCCGAGACTGCAGCAGAAGAGGACACAGGAGGAGCCAGTGACCTTTCTTGGTTTTCGAGGCGTCTACTCCACTGCAGCTCATGCTTTGCACTTAGATGCCTGGTCATGCAGGTTGTGCTCAAATTGAGAACGTTTATCCCTCGCTTCAGGCTCTGATTGTACAGCGTGCAAACCACTTGTGTCTTGTTGTCAGCACATTGTCTGAAGAACTGCCACGCCAGGGAATTCCTTGAAGCTGGCTTTGGTGTGCTCGGTCCCTTGCTGCGTTGGGCAGTAGCAGGCGTACTCTCTACTGGACGGCTCTCCGCTTTTGCACCCTGCTCCCTCTTCTACTGTGTTGGTGGTTCTATGCGACCACTGCCTCTTCCTCCGAACTACACAGGTCACTCGCATGACCTTGATTCCATGTGGGGTCGAGGACCTCATCGTTCTCCACATCATCTTCACCCAGTCTTCACCCCTGCCCTTCTTGTCAGTCTGCACACTGCAGAAAGCCACAAAAGTTGGCACCTGTGTTTCGTCATCATCTGAGACGTGCTGCGGTGGTCCTACCATGTACTCATCTTGAAACATAAGTGGTTGGGCATCGGTGCACTCAATCTCTTCCACTTCTGTGGCAGGGCTAGGTGGAGGGCCCTGGCAAACCCTGATAGCAGAGTCATCAAAAAGCAGAAGAGACTGCTGCATAACTTGGGGCTCAGACTTCATGGCTTATTTTCAAGGGGGTGAGGTGAAAGACTAATGGACATCGGCTGCAGGTGCTAACTCTGATCTTTCAGCATGAGACTGGGTGGGAGACAAAGTAAAGGAACTGGAGGCACTGTCAGCAACCCAATCTATTATCGCCTGTACTTGTTCTGGCCTCACCATTCGTAGAGCCACATTAGGCCCGACCAAATAACGCTGAAGGTTCTGTCGCCTACTCACACCTGAGGAAGGTGTTTCACTTGTGCGTGTAGCTGGCACAGATTGACCACATCCTCTCCCTGCAACAGGAGCTCCACCAGCAGCACCATGATCAGGGCCAATTCCCTTATTCGACGCTCTCCTCATTCTTCGCATATTTAGGATCTTGCACAAAATGGGTGTTTTTTTAATAACAGTATATAACAGCAGTATCTAATGCGTGTATTTCACACTGACAGATGCAACAAAGGCAGCAAATTTAGTTTTTGGCTCAAAATGGGTGTTTTTTTTTAAAATAACACAGTATAACAGCAGTATCTAATGCGTGTATTTCACACTGTCAGATGCAGCAAAGGCTGCAAATTTAGTATCTTGCCCAAAATGTTTTTTTTATTTTTTTATAACAGAATATTACAGCAGTATCTAACGCATGCATTTCACACTGACAGATGCAGCAAAGGCTGCAAATTTAGTATTTTGCCCAAAAAGGGTGTTTTTTAAAACCCAGATAATTATTGCAGTATTTCAAGCTTATATTTCACACTGACAAATGCAGCATAGGCCCCGGATGTAGGTTATTGCCAAAAATGGGTGCTTTTTTAAACTCAGAAAATTATTGCAGTATTTCAAGCTTGTATTTAACAATGACAGATGCAGCAAACGCCGCAAATTTAGTATTTTCCTCAAAATGGGTGTTTTTTTTAATAGCAGAATATAGCAGCAGTATCTACCATGTGTATTTCACACTGACAGATGCAGCAAAGGCTGCAAATTTAGTGTTTTACCCAAAAAGGGTGTTTTTTAAAACCCAGAAAATTATTGCAGTATTTTAAGATTATATTTCACACTGACAAATGCAGCTAAGGCGCCAGATGTAGGGTCTTGCAAAAATGGGTGATTTTCTTTTAAACCTAGAATATAGTTGCAGTATTTCAATCTTGTATTTGACTGTCACAAATGCACATATGCTGTGCTGGTGCACTGAACTTGCATAAAATGGCCGCCGCCTACCTAACTAACAGACGGATAAAAGTTTTTTTTTCTGTGTCACTGGGCTCAGGGCAGGGTAAAAAGATTGTGCACTGCACCCACAAAACAAAATCTAGGTACATCACTGAGTTAACAAGCACTTCAAAGATTCTTTCCTATTCTCTCCCTCACAGCAGCAGCATCCTATACCTACATTAATCAGAGCAGAGTGACGTGCTGCGCTACATGACTCCATGCTTATATAGAGGCTGGGTCACATGCTGCACTGGCCAATCACAGCCATGCCATTAGGGAAGCCTTTTAAAAAGCTCAATTAAATCGACGAACACTAGTCCTGAACTTGAAGTTGCTCTCCCAAATAGATTCTCGGGGGAGAGTGATAATTTTTATTAGGTTCAGGGAAGCATGCAAATGGTACTTTAAGTTGTGTCCACACTCATCTGGAAACAAGAGACAGAGAGTGGGTGTGATTATTTGGTTGCTTAAAGGGGACGCCCAGTCTTGGACTTTTTCTCTGCCAACCGGATCATAGTCTCTCCGATCAGTAGATGCATTTTTCGTAGCTTTAGTTCTTATCTATGATGACCCGAACCTCCCTGGACAAGACTAAATTACGCGGACTGCGCCAGGGAGAGCGTTCGGCAGAGATCTATTGTTCCGAATTTAGGAGGTGGGCTATGGATACTGAGTGGAATGATCCAGCTCTCCGTAGCCAGTTTGGTCAGGTTTTATTTGAGAGGCTAAAGGATGCTTTGGCCTTTCATGAGAATTCTGAGTCTTTGGAAGCCGCTATGTCTTTGGCTGTACGTATTGATAGACACCTGAGAGAGAGCTCTAAGGGCCCACTCTCTCAGGACGTTCTATTACATAAAGTACCGTATTCCTTTGACTCTTTGGGTGAAGAGACTCCTGAGCTTATACCTGAGGATGAACCCATGCAATTAGGGGGATCGACTCCGGGATATGCTTGCAAAAGTAGGAGTCGCAAGCAGGGAGTATGTTTTTTCTGCTGTCAAAGTGGACATTTTGTCAATATATGTCCAAGCATTCAGCAGCAAAAAAAGAAACTAAAAGGGGAGTCTAAATCCCAGCTGACTATCTCAGGTGTGAGTGTAGAGTCAGTCAGAGAATGCGTATTTGTCCTTTGCTGGTAGTACACGATTTCTCCTGACTGCCGAGGTGGCGCTAGAGTAAAAAACTGTGGAAATTTAAGTATTTATCGACAGCGGGTTATCACCAAGTACATTAAAAAATGACATTCCTGTATTTGCTATTGATTCTGACCCTCTTTCTTAGAGGTCCTTGTCACAAGTTTTGCATGATATCAGATTAAGAGTGGGTGACTTTCATCAAGAAGTTATCTCGTGTTTTGTCTTGGAAGGTCTCCCTGCACCTATGGTTCTGGGTTTACCGTGGCTTACCAAGCATAATCCTACTATCGATTGGCAAGCTAGGCAGATTGACTCGCCAGTGGACAACTGCATTGATAATTGTCTCAATACATCCTTTTCTGTGGTTACTACTATTTGCTATACCCTCTTTTATATCCAAGTTTGCCGATGTGTTTTCTGAGAGTGGTTGTCAGGATTTACCTTCCCATCGGGAATATGATTGCCCTGTCAATCTTATTTCCAGGGCTAAATTGCCTAAATCTAGGCTGTATAATCTTCCTGAACCTGAAAGGCAGGCCATGAGAGAATATATTGCCGAGAGTTTGAAGAAAGGGCACATAAGACCTTCCAAGTCTCCAGTGGCTGCAGGATTCTTTTTAATTAAAAATAAAAAAACTATGGAGGTCTTCGGTCATGTCTGGATTTTTATTAACTCAATCAGATTACTATCCTTGATCTGTACCCTCTTCCCTTGATTCCCGATTTGTTTAACCAGATTATTGGTGCAAAGGTGTTCTCCAAGTTGGACTTAAGGGGGGCATATAATCTGGTTAGGATCAAGCAAGGGGATGAATGGAAGATAGCATTTAATACTCCTGAGGGGCAATTAAGAACCAGGTCATGCCTTTCGGGTTGAGCAATGCCCTGGCGGTCTTCCAACATTTTGTGAATGACATCTTTCATCACCTGGTGGGGAGGTTTGTGATCGTGTATTTTGATGACATTCTTATTTATTATCATGACATGGAAGCACATTAGAATCATGTGAGGCAGGTGTTACTGATTCTAAGGGATAATAAATTGTTTGCAAAATCAGAGAAATGTGTTTTTGCGGTATACAAGGTGCAGTTCTTGGGCTACCTGCTGTCATCTTCGGGTTTTCAAAAGGATCCTGAGAAAGTCCATGCTGTATTGGACTGGGATCAATCCAAAAATCTGAAGGCTCTTATGCAGTTTTTAGGATTCACCAACTATTACCGAAAATGTATTAAGAATTATTTGACAATAGTAAAACCTTTAACGGACATGACTAAGAAAGGGACGGATGTCTCTGTATGGTCTGATTCAGCATTGCAAGCCTTTTCTGCGATTAAGGAATGCTTCTCTTCTGCTCCCATATTGGTGCCGCCAGATGTGTCACAACCATTTATTGTGGAAGTGGACATATCCGAGGTGGGGGTAGGAGTAGTTTTGTCACAGGGCCCATCACCTGGTAAATGACTACCATGTGCATTTTTCTCGAAAAATCTATCCCCCACTGAGAAAAATTATGATGTGGGTAACAGAGTTGCTGGCCATTAAATTGGCTTTCGAGGAATGGTGTCATTGTTTGGAAGGGGCGGTTCATCAGATCACGGTATTCACTGATCACAAAAATCTGGCTTATCTGTCGGAGAAATGACTGAACCCAAGACAAGCCAGATGGGCCCTGTTTTTCACCAGATTCAATGTCACCTATTGTCTTGGGATTAAGAATGTCAAAGCGGACGCCTTGTCACGTAGTTTCCCTGGAGGTGGTGATTATGAAAACCCAAGTCACATACTGTATAAAGGGGTTGTGATATCCGCCCTCTACCCTGACCTTGAGGTGAAGGTGTTAGAGTCTCAGGGAGACGTACCGGACTCTTGTCCCTCTGGCAAACTATTTGCGCCACCGGAATTGCTTCACAAGGTGTTGGAGTAACATCATTGTACAGTTCTCATAGGACATCCTGGGAGTAGGTCCACTGCCAACCTCATATCTCGTAGATTCTGGTGGCCAGGTGGCGTAAGTGTGTGAAGGACTATGTGCCAGCCTGTACTACCTGTGCACGGGTCAAGGTGACGCATACTCAACCTTCTGGATCTTTTCTTCCGTAACCCATTCCATCCAGACAATGGAACCATGTATCCATGGACTTTATCACTGATCTACCCAATTCTTCAGGAAAGACAGTTATTCTGGTGGTAGTTGATTGCTTTAGTAAAATGGTACATTTTATTGCATTACCAGGCCTACCTAATGCTATAAAACCCTTGCACAGGTATTTGTTGACAATATTGTGAAACTTCATGGCATTCCCCCTGACGTGGTCTCAGATTGTGGGACTCAGTTTGCTTCCAGATTCTGGAAGGATTTCTGTACTCATCTGGGAATTCAACTGTCTTTTTCTTCGCTTTTCATCCTCAGTCAAACGGACAGACGGAGTGCACTAATCAGAGTCTGGAGACTTACTTGAGATGTTTTGTATCTGAGAACCAGGAGGAGTGGTCTTACTTTTTGTCTTTGGCAGAGTTTGCCATAAACAATCATAGTCACGAGTAGTGTTGAGCGCGAATATTCGAATCGCGAATTTTAACTGCGAATATCACTACTTTGAGAATTCGCGAATATTTAGAATATAGTGCTATATTTTCGTATTAACGAATATTCTAATTGCAAATTTATCGCAAATTTATTGCACATATAGGCACCTAACAACATCCCTAGCAACCAATAGGAAAGTTGCCTATATGAGTAGTGTTGATCGTGAATTTTATCGCAAATTTTCCAATTGTCGATTTTCGCAATCAAGAAAATAATGACTGGAGATCTCGAATTCACAAATATATGACGAATATTTGCCCAAATATTCACAATATACAGGTCCTTCTCAAAAAATTAGCATATTGTGATAAAGTTCATTATTTTCTGTAATGTACTGATAAACATTAGACTTTCATATATTTTAGATTCATTACACACCAACTGAAGTAGTTCAAGCCTTTTATTGTTTTAATATTGATGATTTTGGCATACAGCTCATGAAAACCCTATCTAAAAAAATTAGCATATCATGAAAAGGTTCTCTAAACGAGCTATTAACCTAATCATCTGAATCAACTAATTAACTCTAAACACCTGCAAAAGATTCCTGAGGCTTTTAAAAACTCCCAGCCTGGTTCATTACTCAAAACCGCAATCAAGGGTAAGACTGCCGACCTGACTGCTGTCCAGAAGGCCATCATTGACACCCTCAAGCAAGAGGGTAAGACAAAGAAAGAAATTTCTGAACGAATAGGCTGTTCCCAGAGTGCTGTATCAAGGCACCTCAGTGGGAAGTCTGTGGGAAGGAAAAAGTGTGGCAGAAAACGCTGCACAACTAGAAGAGGTGACCGGACCCTGAGGAATATTGTGGAGAAGGACCGATTCCAGACCTTGGGGGACCTGCGGAAGCAGTGGACTGAGTCTGGAGTAGAAACATCCAGAGCCACCGTGTACAGGCGTGTGCAGGAAATGGGCTACAGGTGCCGCTTTCCCCAGGTCAAGCCACTTTTGAACCAGAAACAGCGGCAGAAGCGCCTGACCTGGGCTACAGAGAAGCAGCACTGGACTGTTGCATGTCATTCGGAAATCAAGGTGCCAGAGTCTGGAGGAAGACTGGGGAGAGGGAAATGCCAAAATGCCTGAAGTCCAGTGTCAAGTACCCACAGTCAGTGATGGTCTGGGGTGCCATGTCAGCTGCTGGTGTTGGTCCACTGTGTTTTATCAAGGGCAGGGTCAATGCAGCTAGCTATCAGGAGATTTTGGAGCACTTCATGCTTCCATCTGATGAAAAGCTTTATGGAGATGAAGATTTCATTTTTCAGCACGACCTGGGACCTGCTCACAGTGCCAAAACCACTGGTAAATGGTTTACTGACCATGGTATTACTGTGCTCAATTGGCCTGCCAACTCTCCTGAGCTGAACCCCATAGAGAATCTGTGGGATATTGGGAAGAGAAAGTTGTGAGACGCAAGACCCAACACTCTGGATGAGCTTAAGGCCGCTATCGAAGCATCCTGGGCCTCCATAACACCTCAGCAGTGCCACAGGCTGATTGCCTCCATGCCACGCCGCATTGAAGCAGTCATTTCTGCAAAAGGATTCCCGACCAAGTATTGAGTGCATAACTGAACATAATTATTTGAAGGTTGACTTTTTTTGTATTAAAAACACTTTTCTTTTATTGGTCGGATGAAATATGCAAATTTTTTGAGATAGGAAATTTGGGTTTTCATGAGCTGTATGCCAAAATCATCAATATTAAAACAATAAAAGGCTTGAACTACTTCAGTTTGTGTGTAATGAATCCAAAATATATGAAAGTCTAATGTTTATCAGTATATTACAGAAAATAATGAACTTTATCACAATATGCTAATTTTTTTAGAAGGACCTGTATTACAAATTCGAATATTGCCCCTGCCGCACATCACTGGTCAGGAGTCCACTGGCGAGTCACCGTTTTTTGGAGCCTATGGATTTCAGCCGCAGTTTGGTACATTTTCTGGTTCTAATACTTCTGGTATCCTTGAGGAAGAATGTTTTTCGTCATCATTGTCAAAATGACTTGAAAAATATGGGCAACAGTGTGGGTGATTCTGTGTGGCTGTCCACAAGAAACATTAGGTTGAAGGTACCTTCCTGGAAGTTGGGTTCAAGGTTTATCGGCCAATATAAGATCATGGCCATTATTAATCCTGTAGCTTTTTGTCTTGAGTTTCCTCAGGCCCTAAAAATTAATAATGTGTTCCATAGGTCTTTGTTCAAAAACTATGTGGAACATTTACAGCCATCTTCCTTGCCACCCGCTCCGGTCATGGTGGACGGTAATTTGGAATTCGAGATCGCAAAAATTGTTGACTCTCGAGTGCTCCGTGGATCCCTTCAATATCTTGTCCACTGGAGAGGTTAGGTACTGGAGGAGAGGATGTGGGTGCCGGCATCTGACGTTAATGCCAATAGTTTGGTGAATGCCTTTCATACATGTCACCCGGATAAGGTCGGTCCTGGGAGCCCAGAGGTCACCCGTAGAAGGGGGGGGGGGGGTACTGTCACGAACGTTCCCGTGTCAGATACCAGGAGATCGGAGAGACTGGCAACTCGTGGGTTAAATTAACAAGTTCTCTGTGGATCTTGTGTCTGTGTTTTGGTGAATGCCACACCCCTTGCTTCAGGTGTTTCTTGTTGGTAAACTACCTTTTCCATAAGTAGCAGCTTCTCACTCTTGGAGGTGCGGTTTATAGATTTTCTTCCTGCCTTCTAACTAGCTGGTCAGTTATACTCTGTGGTGCTTCTGGAGTTGCCAGTTTTCTACTTTCAGATAAGTCTTGTTCTTATTGTTTTGTGTTTGTTATATTCCCTGTTGTTTGTATCTGGGCCTGAGACAGAGACTTCCATTCGTCCATCTAGGGAAGAATGAGTTGTCTCTGGTCCTAACCTCATTCCAGGGCCTTATAGGGGTATAAGGGCTAAGGTATACAGCATATGAATATTCCTACCTTCAAGGTCTATTCATATTGATAGGTAGTTAGGGCCCGGATTAGGGTTGTTTAGTAGGTGACCTGTTTCTTCTCTAGTTTCCATGCCCAGTTACTGTTCCCCTTCCCTCCTGTGTTTTGTGGTGAGTTTTTCCCCCACACTGATCGTGATATATGGATACTTTCAGTTTCAGATTACAGAGCCTGCATTGTCCCTGCAGTCTCCCTATGCTGTCTCTATGCTCACCCTACAATATTTAATATCTCTCCCTTTGATCTCCCTACACTTCTCCTGCACTGTTACTGTACTCTCCCAATATTCCACAATTAAAGGCTTCTAAAACAATGTCCCTAGCATTTGTCTTGTCTGTCCCTATGCTCAGCTCACTGTGAAATGTCTGACACCATACGGGATGAGGCTTTTATAGGGCTGTGACATCACAGGGGCTGAGTAGCTGTTGATTGTCTGTCTGCATGGCATTATGGGTGATATTGCATTCCTGGGCTTCCTACTTTCACTTTGTAACACATGTAGTCGCCATTTTAGGAGGAAAAAAAAAGCTATAATGGAGATGTGACTTTCTTGTGCCTGTAACTTGTAGACTCCTGGGCTCCTTTATGTGGCTCTTTCCACCAGCAACTACAGTATGCATATTTTTCTGACACTTTGCCGCTGACAATTTTCATCAAGACATCAAAGTTGTAACGTCTCCTCTTGTGACCTATGTTCTCTACTGTGGATGATCTGTTATCTGGGTCTGGTTCTGACTTAGGTTGAACCCCATTCTCTGCACATATATGCATACACTGGAGCAGTTTTTCATGTCTTCTTCAAGCTGTATCTCTTTACCTGGCCTTTCTGACAAAGGATATGATGCCCACTACTGGAGTTAGATATTACAGCAGCATCTATGTGTGTCATCGTTTCAGTACAGAACAAGAGGTTTCTCTTCTCTCACATCCTGTTCATGGACAGACTATTGAGAATATCTTGCTTTATACTGGCCTGGTCTCTGTCATACTCGTTACTCTGTTGTTTATAAAGCACCTGAATTTAGTATCTGGCTCATCTGCACACAAAGTGTGATGGATGAAGCTCAAAACATCTGCAAACATAGGCTGTCAAGAGGTTCGTAACAGCAGTCCCAGCTGTCATCCATCTTCTTTGTCCACAACTGACCTTTAAGACTCATAATTTAGTAACCTTCAAGCCAGGTAGCACGAAAGAGGATAAATTAACTAAATATCTTTGTTTTCTAGCGTTTTTTGTGGATCCGTCAATAATCTGTTACAATAATACAACCACATGCATCCATCATGAACGGATCCGGTTGTATTATGTATTCTATAGCCATGACGGATCCATCTTGAACACCTTTGAAAGTCAATGGGGGAAAGATCCGTTTTCTATTGTATCAGAGAAAACTGATCCTTCCTGATACACAATGTAAGTCAATGGGGACGGATCCGTTTTCTCAGACACAATAGAAAATGGATCTGTCCCCCATTGCCTTGCTCCACACCACATCGCGGACAGAAAAACGCTGCTTGCAGCGTTTTTCTGTCCGCCATGGGAACACAACCAAACAGAACGGAATGCATTTTGGAGCATTCTGTTTAGTTCAGTTCCATTTTGTCCCTATTGACAATGAATGGGGACAAAACTAAAGTGTTTTCTTCCACTACTGAGATCCCATGACGGATCTCAATCACGGAATTGAAAACGCTAATGTGAAAGTAGCCTTACTTGGTTGCATTATTTATTAAGTCCAAGGTAAACATGACATGTTTGATAAAAGTTGTTACCTTTTCAGGACTGTTTTTTCTACAGTAACATAAGGACATTGCTAAATTATTCCTGTAATGTCTGATGTGTTTCGACTGTGTGTCTTTGTGACAGGAGGAGGAAGAACTGTCATGATCTATCATCAGATTACAACTAGTTTTCTCCCAGTACACCTAATTAGTCTTGCAATCAAGAGACTGTCTCAACACAATTATGCATTAGTGCACTACTTCAGTCACATTGAAAAGGTACATGTTTTACTAGTATCATACCACATTAATTCTTTAATTGCCTGCCAATCAGAATAGTCTCTGAACTCTCCCTTGCTCTTAAAGGGAACATATCATGGATTTTAGTTTCTTGCGTAAGTATGTAGAAGAAAATGATGTGTTCTTGTTCTTATATGTTGTAGCTATTTGTCTTTGGTTTTGAAGATTTTTTTGGTGCATGCGCAGTACAGGGCTAAGGATCGCCAGGCAGATTAGCAGACAGATTCCATCTGCCCAGAATCTCCAGCTGTGACAACGCCAAATCTACAGCCACAAAATGTCTTAGCCAGGCATGGTTACATCTAAATTGCCTGGCCCTGTCACTCAGAGTGGGGGGACAAGGCTGGCAAAGAAAGTGAATGGAGCTCTGGGTGCAACGAGGTGCAACAGCTAAAAAGGCTAACTTCTCTGAATTGGAGGCACCTATCAAGATGGGACAAAGTACTGCGATCAGCTGACAATCACATGCCTACACAGCTTGAAGGTTATATTTGCAGGTATGTGGTGGACAAATTCCCTTTACGGTCTAATGCACATGGGGGTATGCACATAACGCATACAGCAGGATATGAACTTGCTACGGGTCCACTTTACAGACCCATAAGCACCCAGCTTCTTGGAGAACCCATATATAGCAAGTTGCAGGTGAAGTGCTGGGAGCAGGAGAGTGGCAGTTGTGGCGCTGACAGGAGTGGTAGTGGTTCACGATGATGGTCCTCACTCCAACACTGGGGCCATGAAGTGAATGAAGGGGCACAAACCTGCCTCCCCTTAGCCAACACCTTGGTATTGGGGCTCCTGCCTGATGGCGACTGATGTTATTTAAGTGTGATGGTCGGGTAAAAGCCAGGAGGGCAAGCACAGGAGTCAATTACCAGGCCTGGTTACAATAAAAAAAAAAATCTCTTTATTCTTTAATTTTTCCACATTTTAACAGAATTCCTCTTTTTGGGGTGTGGGAGGTGGAATAAGTGAAAAACTGTACAGCACATGTTCGATGTAGCATTTTAAATCTCAGCGAAAGCGCCTGAAATATGAGTCCAAACTCTATGTAAGGGCATCACAAAGGGCAACCACATATGGTTTTAAAAACCATATAAAAAACACAGTGAAGCGGACAAAATATCAGTTATTTTTAATGTAATATTAGGGCTAAATCTGTTTATTTTCACACAGCCTACACTCTGGCCAGTCTCTGGAGCATACCCTGTTCTCTGACCCCATAGATTTCTGTGCAAGCAGACAGGAACAGTGGCCCGAACTGTCACAGCACACTCTCTTTCTTCTTTCTTGCCCATCCTCCAGTGTCATCTCAGAGAGGGTTTTCAGTGTCACTGGGGGCATGGTGACACCCAAACAGAACTAATTGTTCTCAGCCAGTGTCTACCACTTTCGTCAAAATGAACCAAGCCTGCAGAGGCTGAGGATTTGGAATAGATCTGGCCTTGTTGATGGTGCCCCATCTTGCCACTGTTGCGGCCTGCCTGCTGTCCTGTTTCCATCATGTTGCTGCCGACATCATGCCATTGCTAAGTCCTGCAGAGCATCATGTTCTTTACGGTTGCTGCTGGCTCCATCATGCCGACAAAACCATGATACCACTGCTGTGGCCTGCTGACCATCATGCTTTGTATGGCTGCTGCTGCCTCCATCATGCCACCGCCACTATCATGCTACTGCTGCGGCCTGCTGACCATAATGTTCTATACGGCTGCTGCCTCCATCATGCCACTGCCGGCTTTATGCCACTTCTGTTGCCTGTGTTTACCACGACCTTCTGTAAGGCTGCTGCTACCTCCATCAAGCTGCTGCCTGCCTGTCAACATATACCTTATGGCTGCTGCTGTTGTCACTGCCTCAGTTGCTGCTGCTCCTAATCCCTACTGCCACTACTATTAACACAAAGCATCTGCCACTACTAACAATACCACCACCACCACTACTACTACTATTACTATTAATACTACTACTAGAGTTGAGCGGACACCTTGATGTTCGGGTTCGCCGGGTTCGGCCAAACTTTAGAAAATAGTTCGAGTTTGGGACCCGAACTTGAGCCCGAACCCGAACCCCCAGGGTTCCAGGCCAGAGAGGGAGCGTGAGAAAGAGAGACAACATCCAAGGGAGGATAATTTCTGAAATATGGGAGAAATTATTAAAGCGTAAAAGTGTGAAAACTTTTCAAAGTTTAAGCATTGAATGAAAGGATGTGGCACGCATTAATTGCTGAATAATATATTAAATTGTATTCCCTGTCACCTATGCATAGCAGGTGTTTATTCACATCTAAAATTGCATAATGTCAACCCAAGAATGTAACAGAAAATTATTGAAATTTATTAAGCTGTCATCTAGGTAGAGGAGGGGAATATTACACCCAAAAATTGGTGAATTTCACAAAAAAATGTAACTGACAATAAAAAAATAAAAAAAAAACTGTCTACTAGGTATATCAGTGGTAGATCACACCCAAAAATTTGTGAATTTCACCCGAAAATGTTAATGACAATTTTATTTTATTTTTGAAACGGCCTACTAGGTATAGCAGTGGTACTAGACACCCAAAAATTTGTAAATTTCACCTAATAATGTTAATGACAATTTAATAAAAAAAAATTTAACCGGCCTACTAGGTATAGCAGTAGTACTATACACCCAAAAATTGGTGAATTTCACCCGAAAATGTAAATGACAAAGTTGTGAAATTATATAAAATAAAACACGTACAAATAAATAAAAAAACATTATGAGGTGGAGGTCCATATGGAGTAGGAGTTTGAGGAGGCAGTGGACGTAGCGGTGTAGATGGAAGTGACGGTGTAGGAGTACGAGGTAGCCAACACAGGTTTTTGGTTTTAATTGTATTTTTTTAAATTAGGGTACACTCCAAAAGAGTGTGAAATATGCAAAATACAAACATGAGCAATTGCACTGCAGTATAACAATGGCTGGTTAGTGCCGGTATACATGTCTATTCTGGACAAGGTACGGACAATTCCTGAGGGATCCATGCCTGGTTCATTTTAATGAACGTGAGCTTGTCCACATTGGCTGTGGGCAGACGGCTGCGCTTGTCTGTGATGACGCCCCCTGCCGTGCTAAAAGTACACTGGCTGCAGGGCAGGCCAGCACCTCCAAAGCGTAAAGGGCAAGCTCAAGCCATGTGCCCAATTTGGAGACCCAGAAGTTGAAGGGGGCAGACCCATCATTCAGTTTGTGTAGGCGTGTACACACATACTGCTCCACCATGTTGGTGAAATGCTGCCTCCTGCTAAGACGTTCCATATCAGCTGGTGGTGCTGGTTGTTGTGGCATGATGACAAAGCTTTTCCACATTTCGGCCATGCTAACCCTGCCTTCTGAGGTGCTGGCAGTGCCCCAGCTGCGTTGGCGACCGTTTCCTCGTCCTCTGCCTTCGCCTTGTGCTTCCACTGTGCCCCCGCTGTCAGGTGGGAATGCCAGCGTGTGCTTGTACTCACGCATCTTACAATTACGCTCCAGTGATGGAATTAAGGACGGTACGTTGTCCTTGTAACGGGGATCCAACAGAGTGACCACCCAGTAATCAGCACAAGTTAGAATGTGGCCAACTCGGCGGTTGTTGCGGAGACACTGCAGCATGTAATCGCTCATGTGTGCCAGGCTACCCAGAGGCAACGAAAAGCTGTCCTCTGTGGGAGGTGTATCATCTGTGTCCTCTGTATCCCCCCAGCCACGCACCAGTGATGGCCATGAGCTGGTCTGGGTGCCACCCTGCTGTGAACATGGTTCCTCCTCCTCCATCTCCTCCTCTTCATCCTCCACCTCGTCATCCTCCAGAACTGTGCCCTGGCTGGACAATTGTGTACCTTGGGTTTGTGGGTGCAGGAGCCCACCCTCGGAGCCACTTGTGAATGACTGACCGGAAACCCTACGAAACGATCCCTCTTCCTCCGCCTCCTGTACCACATCCTCTTCCATCATCGCCCAAATCATTTTTTCAAGGAGGCATAGAAGTGGGATAGTAACGATGAGAACTGCGTTATCGGCACTGGCCATGTTGGTGGAGTACTCGAAACAGCGCAACAAGGAACACAGGTCTCGCATGGAGGCTCAGTCATTGGTGGTGAAGTGGTGCTGTTCCGCCGAGCGACTTACCTGTGCGTGCTGCAGCTGAAACTTCACTAGCTCCTGCTGCTGCTCACACAGTCTGGCCAGAATGTGCAAGGTGGAGTACCACCTTGTGGGCACTTCGCATATGAGGCAGTGAGCGGGAAGGCCGAAGTTACGCTGCAGCGCTGACAGGCCCACACTTTCTGCAGCAGATATGACATATCGGGGTAAGTTTTAAGGAATCTCTGCACCACCAAATTCAGCACATGCGCCAGGCAAGGGATGTGCGTCAAACCGCCTAGTCCCAGAGCTGCTACGAGATTTTGCCCATTATCACAAACCACCAGGCCGGGCTTGAGACTGACTGGCACAAACCACTCATCGGTCTGTTGTTCAAGGCCCGTCCACAGCTCCTGTGTGGTGTGGGGTTTGTCCTCCAAACAGATACGTTTTAAAACTGCCTGCTGTCGTTTACCCCTGGCTGTGCTGAAGTCAGTGGTGAAGGTGTTACGCTGACCGGATGAGGAGCTGGTAGAGGATGAGGAAGAAGAGTAGGAGGAGGAAGCAACAGGAGGCAAACTGAAGCACCCTGCAATCCTCGGTGGTGGAAGTACATGCGCCAAACTGCTATCCGCCTCAGGCCCCGCCACTACTGCATTTACCCAGTGTGCTGTTAGGGAGATATAACGTCCCTGACCGTGCTTACTGGTCCACGTATCCGTAGTCAGGTGCACCTTACCACAGATGGCGTTGCGCAGTGCACACCTGATTTTGTCCCCTACTTGGTTGTGTAAGGAAGTAGTAGTGGCGTCTGGGCACGACGTACTGTGGGACAGTCACTGCCATAAGGCCTTCAAAACTCTCCATCTCCACCAGACGGAATGACAGCATTTCAAAGGACAGTCATTTAGAAATGCTGGAATTCAGGGCTAGGGATCGCGGGTGGGTAGGGGGGTACTTCCTCTTCTGCTCCAGCATTTGGGATATGGAGAGCTGAATGCTTCCATGGTACATTGTGGAGATGCTTGGTGACCCAGGTGTTGGTGTTGCTAGTAGATCATCTGTTTGCGGGGTGGCAGGTGGCACTGTCACTCCAGAGGTGGATGAAGAGTCCAAGACTGCAGCAGAAGAGGAAGCAGGAGGAGCCAGAGACCTTTCTTGGTTTTTGAGGTGTCTACTCCACTGCAGCTTGTGCTTTGCACTTAAATGCCTTGTCATGCAGGTTGCAACAGCTTGAGAACATTTATGCCTCACTTCAGGCTCTGATTGCACAGCGTGCAAACCACTCGTGTCTTGTCGTCACCTCATCGTTCTCCACATCATCTTCCACCCAGTTTTCACCCCTGCCTTCCTTGTCGGTCTGCACACTTTCGAAAGCTCCAGCAGTTGGCACCTGTGTTTCGTCATCATCCGAGACGTGCTGCTATGGTCCCCCCATGTACTCATCTTGAAAGATAAGTGGTTGGGCATCGGTGCACTCAATCTCTTCCACTTCTGGGGCAGGGCTATGTGGATGGCCCTGGGAAACCCTGCTAACAGAGTCATCAAAAAGCAGAAGAGACTGCTACATGACTTGGGGCTCAGACTGCTTGGCTGATTTGCAAGAGGGTGAGGTAAAAGACTGATAGACATCGGCTGCAGGTGCCAACTGTGGTCTTTCAGCAGGAGACTGGGTGGGAGACAATGTGAAGGAACTGTATCCACTGTCAGCAACCCAATCTACTATCGCCTGTACTTGTTCAGGCCTCACCATTCGTAGAGCAGCATTAGACCCGACCAATTACCGCTGCAGGTTTTGTCGCCTACTCGCACCTGAGGAAGTGGTTTAACTTCTGCGTGTAGCTGGAACAGATCAACCACATCCTCTCCCTGCAACAGGAGCTCCACCAGCACCACGAACTGGGGCACGTCCCTTATTTGACGCTCTCCTCATATTTTTCGAATTTAGGATATTGCCCTAAATGGGTGTTTAATTAATAGTAGAATAGAACGACAGTATGTAAAGGGTGTATCTCACACGGCCTGAACCAGTGTATGCCTAAATTAAAGATTTCTTTGCACAAAATGGCTGTATTTTTTGTGCCCAAATGAGTGTTTTGTTTAACAACTGAATTTGACAGCAGTATATAAGCCTGTAATTTCACACGTGCTGATGTTGCAAGCCTGAAAATAGTGTTTTTTGTCAAAAAAGTGTGTTTTTGAAACCCCAGAAAATGATGGGTGTATTTCTAGCTTAAATTGCACACTGACTAATCCAGATGTTGCAGATTGCAAAAAAAGTGTTTTTTTTAATAACAGAATATGAAAGCTGTATATATTAAACTTGAATTTAACACTTGCAGATAAGGAAAATACAGTTTTTTGATAAAAAAATGTTTTTTTCAAACCCCAGAAAATGATGGGTGTATTTCTAGCTTAAATTGCACACTGACTAATCCAGATGTTGTAGATTGCAAAAAAAAAGTGTGTTTTTTTTATAACAGAATATGAAAGCTGTATATATATTAAATTTAATTTAACACTTGCAGATCAGGAAAATACAGTTTTTTGACAAAAAAAGTGTGTTTTTCAAACCCCAGAAAATGATGGGTGTATTTCTAGCTTAAATTGCACACTGACTAATCCAGATGTTGTAGATTGCAAAAAAAGTTTTTTTGTTTTTTTTTTAAATAACAGAATATGAAAGCTGTACATATTAAACTTGAATTTAACACTTGCAGATAAGGAAAATACAGTTTTTTGATAAAAAAAAATGTTTTTTTTCAAACCCCAGAAAATGATGAGTGTATTTCTAGCTTAAATTGCACACTGACTAATCCAGATGTTGTAGATTGCAAAAAAAAGTGTGTTTTTTTTTATAACAGAATATGAAAGCTGTATATATATTAAATTGAATTTAACACTTGTAGATCAGGAAAATACTGTTTTTTGACAAAAAAAAGTGTGTTTTTCAAACCCCAGAAAGTGATGGGTGTATTTCTAGCTTAAATTGCACACTGACTAAGCCAGATGTTGTAGATTGGCAAAAAAAAAAATGGTGATTTGCAATGTCCCAAAAGCTCAGATGCAGTGCTGGTGCACTGAGCTTGCATAAAATGGCCGCCCACTCAACTAACAGAATTATAAAAGTTTTTTTTGGGGGGGGTCAATGGGCTTAGGGCAGGGTCCAGCAGCATCCTTTCCCTACACTTATAACAGCAGAGTGACGTGCAGTGCTACGTTACTCCAGCTTATATAGAGGCTGGGTCACATGCTGCTCTGGCCAATCACAGCCATGTCATTAGTACGCATGGCTGTGATGGCTTCAGCCACTGGACCTTTTAAGGTCAGACAGTCAACCGCTTGTTGATTGGCTGCTCTGCAGCCTTTCAAAAAGCGCCAAGAAAGCGCCGAACACCGAACCCAAACTTTTACTGAAATGTTCGGGTCCGGGGTCCAAAAATCCTAAAGTTCGGTACGAACACGAACTTTATAGTTCGGGTTCGCTCAACCCTAACTACTACTCATAGACAGCCGATCTACTGTCTTGTATGTTCCAATATGCAGCTTCTGCTGCTGATACTATAGCAGCCACATGCCTTTATATCCGTACCCTTTCCACATCCACACTGCACTGCTGCTGCTCTAAATTAAAAGGGATAATTTTAGGCTAATTCACAACAAGCCACTTTTAAATCTGTATGTCACATGGGCAGGCATTCTGATCCTGTCAAGGCAAGGAGAAATAATAAATGGAACCCTGAGAAATGAACCCATTTTGGAAACTCTGCCCATCAAGATATTAAGGGGTGGAGTGAGTATTTTGACACCACAGGCATTTTGCAGAAATTAAGTACAATATATGGCATTTCAGTTTCCAGTATGTGGTGCACATCTGTTGCCTTCTGAGACTAACACCAAACTGCTTGAATTGATAGTTCGGTTCTACTGAGTACAGAAATGTCATAAATGTGGACGTAAGCTGCTGCATGAGCACATAACATGTCTCAGAGGAGAAGGAACGCCATTTGGCCTTTGGAACATGGATTTTGCTGGAATTGTCTTCAGGCACTATCTCATATTTTCAGAATCCCTCAGGTGCCTGTAAAGTTAACCTGTTGGGGACACAGGGCGTACGGTTATGCCCCGATGTCCCGGTACTTAAGGACCTGTACCTGTACACCCTGTGTATTCCTGATCACTGCTGCACGGCGGGCGGTGATCAGAACAGAGTGCCTGCTGAAATCATTCAGCAGGCACTCTGTGACAATGCTGAGGGGGGTCGTGTGACCCCCCCGTATTGGCGAAAGCGACAAATCGCAGGTCAATTCAGACCTGCGGTTTGCTGCGTTTCTGGGTTATTCTGGTCTCTAGTGACCCGATTACCCAGAATAGGATCGTGATCGGTGGTGTGATAATGCTGTCTACTTGGTACAGGTTGCCTTATACAACTCTTTTGTGCTGTCACGGACTGCTGGCAACACAGGGAAATTCCTACAGTTCCATGAGGCAGTCCTCAGGGCCCTGATCTTTTCTGACCGGGAAAGAGCAGGCTGGAGTACCTCGGGAACTGGAGGCACCCGGATCGTCCCTGGCCAACACTTTCCAGATGGTGTCCCCCATACTGGAAAGAAGGGACGGTCCCAAAAAAAGTGCAGAGTGTGTCATAGGAGGGGGATACAGAAGGACACCACCACACAGTGTGACACGTGCCCTGATCATTCAGGCCTCTGCATTGACGGTTGTTTCAGGGAGTACCACTGTCATGACCGGCGTGCCGATCACATACGTGACACAAAGGGAGGGAAAAGGGAAGGCCCTGTCCAAGGGAGAGGGAAAGGTGGTGACCCCTAGCTCACCTTGAGGCTGGCACCTGACTGCCCTGACGTCCCTAGACGGGTTCCTCTGTAGTGAATAGGGCGGTGGGAGCACTAGTCCGCACCACTAACACTAAAGGAAAACACCAAGGAGAGGACAGACAATACATATAATCCCATGTGGGCGACCACAGTGGACAACAAAAGCCCAACAGGGATCCGGAGGGTAACACTCTGGAACAGGGCTGGCCAACCTGTGGCTCTCCAGCTGTTGTAAAACTACAACTCCCACCATGCTTTGCTGTAGGCTGATAACTGTAGGCAGTCTGGGCATGCTGGGAGTTGTAGTTTTGCAACAGCTGGAGAGCCTCAGGTTGGCCATCCCTGCTCTGGAACAACAACCAGGGATCACAGCTCCAGTGGGTCAGTATAGAAGTCCAGGCAGGAAGCTCTATATCTGGCAACCAGAGAAGTGGGAGAGGAGAATATAAGGAGGTTGGGAGTGACAGACAAGAAACAGCTGAGGAGAAGACGCTACGGATCCCTGAGTGAGACAAAAAGGATTGCAAGGCAAACACAGAAAACTATCATTAAGAAACAGCGTGATCTTTAGACATAGAGCGCGCAGCCACCCGCTGTGACTTCCTGACCCCGGGTATAACGGAGTCAGGCGTGGCTCTTGACACCCTTGTGACAGTACCTGTCTGACATGTACCTCATGTGTTTTCAGATCAGCCGAATAAATTAAGATATCATCTAGGTATATCACCACAAACCTGCCGATAAGATGACTAAAAATATCATTAACGAAATGTTGAAAGACAGCAGGAGCATTGGTCAGACCGAAAGGCATGACTAGATTTTCATAATGCCCCTCAGGGGTGTTAAAAGCTGTCTTCCACTCATCCCTGTCTTCCGAGATACGAATCAGATTGTAGGCCCCCCTAAGATCAAGTTTGGAGAACCACCTAGCACCCGCAATCTGATTAAACAGGTCAAGAATGAGAGGAAGAGGGTATGGGTCTCGGATGGTTATCCGGTTTAGTGCGCGGAAATCTAGACGCAGGCCCCGATCTTTCTTTTTAACAAAGAAAAACCCTGCAGCCACGGGTGAAGAAGAGGGTCTGATGTGTCCCTTAGCCAGACTCGCGGAGATATAATCTTTCATGGCTTGTCTCTCGGGACCCGAAAGATTATATAACCTGGTCTTGGGTAATTTTGCACCGGGAATCAGGTTAACCGGGCAATCATAAGGACGGTGAGGTGGTAACTTCTGACAACCCTTTTCAGAAAAAACATCCTCAAAGTCCGAAACAAATGTAGGTAGGGTAGCTATGGAGGCAACTAAGCAATTGCTATTTAAGCAATTTTCTCTGCAATGCTCACTCCACTCCAATATCTGCCTGGCCTGCCACTCTACCACTGGATTGTGCGCTACCAACCAGGGAAGACCCAATACCACAGGAGAGGGAAGGCCCTCCAGAACGTAACATGAAAGACACTTATTATGGTGGTCCCCTATGCAAAGGTGTAAGTTATGGACAATGTGAGTGAGGTTTCTCTGAGACAGAGGAGCAGAATCAATAGCGAATATGGGAATAGGTCTCTGTAGCGTACAGAGAGACAAACCCATAGTGCGGGCAAAATGGGCATCTATCAAATTTACCCCTGCTCCACTGTCTAGAAAGAAAGAAATAGTCTTCGTCTTAACATCAAAAACAATAACCGCTGGCAACACAAATTGAGATGTTCGTATGGAGGAAACGTATACCCCCCGGCTGACATCCTCCACACAGCCTGCGGTTAGTAGTTTTCCGCCGGTCTTTTGTTTTTGAGAAAGGAAGGACAGACATTAATGAAATGACCCCTCCCCCCACAGAAAAAACAAGCCCCACGCGTACGGCGAGCCTAAGGAGGACGGACCTGACGAGTAGTTCCTCCTAGCTGCATAGGCTCTTCTAGGTCCGTACAGACTAACTGCTGCTTGGGAGGGGTTACCAATTGCTCAGGAATTTTCAATCTCTATCTAAGACGTCTATCTATTCTGATAGAGAGGGACATAACAGCATCAAGGGAAAGGGGGGTCTCATACAGCGCAAGCGCATCCTTAACCCTTTTGGATAACCCAGAGCAGAACTGACTCGTGAGAGCCGGGTCATTCCACTGAGTATCCGTAGCCCACCTACGGAACTCTGAGCAATATTCCTCTGCTGGCCGATCTCCCTGTAGGAGTCTCCGTAACTTCGACTCAGCCAGGGCGACTCGGTCAGGGTCATCATATATGAGACCCAAGGCCCCAAAAAATGCATCCACAGACCGGAGAGCCTGGGAATCAGTGGGTAAAGAGAACGCCCAGGATTGTGGGTCCCCCTGAAGCAGGGAAATAACAATCCCCACCCACTGTTCTTCATTACCAGAGGAGTAAGGGCGCAGCTTAATATATAACGTACAGGCCTCACGGAATGTCACAAATTTGTCAGGAAGAACAACCTTGGGTTCCGCAGCAACCTGGTTACCCATAGCAACTGCTGGCCTTGCGGTCTGCTGCAAATGCTGCTGTTGCTGGAGGACCGACGCCTTCAATCCTGCCACCTCCAAAGACAGGCCTTGAAGTTGTTTTGCCAAAGCAGCAATAGGATCCATGCTGGATTCTAAATAGGCAGAAAGAGAGAGGAAAAAAAAAAAAAAAACATATATATATTTTTTTTCTACCTACAAAAAAATAAGGGCCAAATATAATGTCATGACCGGCGTGCCGATCACATACGTGACACAAAGTGAGGGAAAAAGGATGGCCCTGACCAAGGGAGAGGGAAAGGTGGTGACCCCTAACTCACCTTGAGGCTGACACCTGACTGCCCTGACGTCCCTAGACGGGTTCCTCACCCATACGCAGATCACGTGCCTAAAACCCTGGCTTTCCCTAAGATGAGCCCTAGGTAGTGAATAGGGCGGTGGGAGCACTAGTCCGCACCACTAACACTAAAGGAAAACACCAAGGAGAGGACAGACAATACAGACAAAACATATAATGCCATGTGGGCGACCACAGTGGACAACAAAAGCCCAACAGAGATCCGGAGGGTAACACTCTGGAACAACAACCAGGGATCACAACAAATTTAGGCCCCGGCACCCAGGCAGAGGAGAGAGGTCCCGTAACAGAGAATCTGGCTTCATGTCAGCAGAGAATCAGTCTTCATGTCATAGCAGAGAATCAGGCTTCATGTCACCCACCACTGTAACAGTCCATTGTCATAAATTTAGGCCCTGGCACCCAGGCAGAGGAGAGAGGTCCCGCAACAGAGAATCTGGCTTCATGTCAGCAGAGAATCAGTCTGCATGTCATAGCAGAGCATCATGCTTCACGTCACCCAACATTGGAACAGTCCATTGTCATATATTTAGGCCCCGGCACCCAGACAGAGGAGAGGTTCATTCAACTTTGGGTTGCCTCGCAATATAATGGTAAAATGAAAATAAAAATAGGAATGAATAAGGAAGTGCCCTGGAGTACAATAATATATGGTTAAGGGGAGGTAGTTAATGTCTAATCTGCACAAGGGATGGACAGGTCCTGTGGGATCCATGCCTGGTTCATTTTTATAAACGTCAGCTTGTCCACATTGGCTGTAGACAGGCGGTTGCGTTTGTCTGTAATGACGCCCCCTGCCGTGCTGAATACACGTTCAGACAATACGATGGCCGCCGGGCAGGCCAGCACCTCCAAGGCATAAAAGGCTAGCTCTGGCCACGTGGACATTTTAGAGACCCAGAAGTTGAATGGGGCCGAACCATCAGTCAGTACGTGGAGGGGTGTGCACACGTACTGTTCCACCATGTTAGTGAAATGTTGCCTCCTGCTAACACGTTGCATATCAGGTGGTGGTGCAGTTAGCTGTGGCGTGTTGACAAAACTTTTCCACATCTCTGCCATGCTAACCCTGCCCTCAGAGGAGCTGGCCGAGACACAGCTGCCTTGGCGACCTCTTGCTCCTCCTCTGCCTTGGCCTTGGGCTTCCACTTGTTCCCCTGTGACATTTGGGAATGCTCTCAGTAGCGCGTCTACCAACGTGCGCTTGTACTCGCGCATCTTCCTATCACGCTCCAGTGCAGGAAGTAAGGTGGGCACATTGTCTTCTTACCGTGGATCCAGCAGGGTGGCAACCCAGTAGTCTGCACACGTTAAAATGTGGGCAACTCTGCTGTCATTGCGCAGGCACTGCAGCATGTAGTCGCTCATGTGTGCCAGGCTGCCCAGGGATAAGGACAAGCTGTCCTCTGTGGGAGGCGTATCGTCATCGTCCTGCGTTTCCCCCCAGCCACGCACCAGTGATGGGCCCGAGCTGCGTTGGGTGCAATCCCGCTGTGACCATGCTTCATCCTCATCCTCCTCCACCTCCTCCTCATCCTCGTCCTCCAGTAGTGGGCCCTGGCTGGCCACATTTGTACCTGGCCTCTGCTGTTGCAAAAAACCTCCCTCTGAGTCACTTCGAAGAGACTGGCCTGAAAGTGCTAAAAATGACCTCTCTTCCTCCTCCTCCTCCTCCTCCTCCTCCTGGGCCACCTCCTCTACCATCATCGCCCTAAGTGTTTTCTCAAGGAGACATAGAAGTGGTATTGTAAAGCTGGTAACGGCGTCATCGCCACTGGCCATGTTGGTGGAGTACTCGAAACAGCGCAACAGGGCACACAGGTCTCGCATGGAGGCCCAGTCATTGGTGGTGAAGTGGTGCTGTTCCGTAGTGCGACTGACCCGTGCGTGCTGCAGCTGAAACTCCACTATGGCCTGCTGCTGCTCGCACAGTCTGTCCAGCATGTGCAAGGTGGAGTTCCATCTGGTGGGCACGTCGCATATGAGGCGTTGAGCGGGAAGGCCGAAGTTACGCTGTAGCGCAGACAGGCGAGCAGCGGCAGGATGTGAACGCCGGAAGCGCGAACAGACGGCCCGCAGTTTATGCGGCAGCTCTGACATGTCGGGGTAGTTGTGAATGAACTTCTGCACCACCAAATTCAGCACATGCGCCAAGCAAGGGGTGTGCGTCAAACCGGCTAGTCTTCGCCCATTATCGCACACCACCAGGTCGGGCTTGAGGCTCACCGGCAGCAACCACTCGTCGGTCTGTTGTTCTATACCCCGCCACAACTCCTGTGCGGTGTGGGGCCTGTCCCCCAAACATATGAGTTTCAGAATGGCCTGCTGACGTTTACCCCGGGCTGTGCTGAAGTTGGTGGTGAAGGTGTGTGGCTGACTGGATGAGCAGGTGGAAGAAGAGGAGGAGGAAGCTGAGTTGGAGGAGGTGGCAACAGGAGGCAAAGAATGTTGCCCTGCGATCCTTGGCGGCGGAAGGACGTGCGCCAAACAGCTCTCCGCCTGGGGCCCAGCTGCCACTACATTTACCCAGTGTGCAGTTAGGGAGATATAGCGTCCTTGGCCGTGCTTACTGATCCACGTATCTGTGGTTAGGTGGACCTTGCCACAGATGGCATTGCGCAGTGCACACTTGATTTTATCGGATACTTGGTTGTGCAGGGAAGGCATGGCTCTCTTGGAGAAGCAGTGCCGGCTGGGAACAACATACTGTGGGACAGCAAGCGACATGAGCTGTTTGAAGCTGTCTGTGTCCACCAGCCTAAATGACAGCATTTCATAGGCCAGTAGTTTAGAAATGCTGGCATTCAGGGCCAGGGATCGAGGGTGGCTAGGTGGGAATTTACGCTTTCTCTCAAATGTTTGTGAGATGGAGAGCTGAACGCTGCCGTGTGACATGGTTGAGATGCTTGGTGACGGAGGTGGTGGTGTTGGTGGTACATCCCCTGTTTGCTGGGCGGCAGGTGCCAACGTTCCTCCAGAGGCGGAGGAAGAGGCCGAGGCGGCAGCAGCAGAAAAGGCCGAGGCGGCAGCAGCAGAAGAGATAGCAGGAGGAGCCTGAGTGACTTCCTTGTTTTTAAGGTGTTTACTCCACTGCAGTTCATGCTTTGCATGCAGGTGCCTGGTCATGCAGGTTGTGCTAAGGTTCAGAACGTTAATGCCACGCTTCAGGCTCTGATGGCACAGCGTGCAAACCACTCGGGTCTTGTCGTCAGCACATTGTTTGAAGAAGGTGCCATGCCAGGGAACTCCTTGAAGCTGCCTTTGGGGTGCTCGGTCCCAGATGGCGGCGGTCAGTAGCAGGCGGAGTCTCTTGGCGGCGGGTGTTCTGCTTTTGCCCACTGCTCCCTCTTTTGCTACGCTGTTGGCTCGGTCTCACCACTGCCTCTTCCTCCGAACTGTGAAAGTCAGTGGCACGACCTTCATTCCATGTGGGGTCTAGGACCTCATCGTCCCCTGCATCGTCTTCCACCCAGTCTTGATCCCTGACCTCCTGTTCAGTCTGCACACTGCAGAAAGACGCAGCAGTTGGCACCTGTGTTTCGTCATCAACAGAGACGTGCTGAGGTGGTATTCACATGTCCTCATCATGAGGAAACATAAGTGGTTGTGCGTCAGTGCATTCTATGTTTTCCACCGCTGGGGAAGGGCTAGGTGGATGCCCTTGGGAAACCCTGCCAGCAGAGTCTTCAAACAGCATAAGAGACTGCTGCATAACTTGAGGCTCAGACAGTTTCCCTGGTATGCATGGGGGTGATGTGACAGACTGATGGGCTTGGTTTTCAGGCGCCATCTGTGCGCTTTCTGCAGAAGACTGGGTGGGAGATAATGTAAACGTGCTGGATCCACTGTCGGCCACCCAATTGACTAATGCCTGTACCTGCTCAGGCCTTACCATCCTTAGAACGGCATTGGGCCCCACCAAATATCGCTGTAAATTATGGCGGCTACTGGGACCTGAGGTAGTTGGTACACTAGGACGTGTGGCTGTGGCAGAACGGCCACGTCCTCTCCCAGCACCAGAGGGTCCACTAACACCACCACGACCATGTCCGCGTCCTTTACTAGATGTTTTCCTCATTGTTATCGTTCACCACAACAACAAAAATATTATTTGGCCCAATGTATTGAATTCAAATTCAGAGAGGCCGGACCTGGACGAAGGTAAGGGGAGGGCGCCATGATGGGTTTTGGTAGGAAGGGCCGGGTGGTAATTAGTTAACCATGGGGGGGAGGAGGAGTTAGGGTGATTAGTGGGGTGGAGTTTAGGGGGTTAAATAGGGGTGACTGGCAGTTAGCCGGCGCCATTTTGGAAGGAAGAAATCTCCCTCCCTCCCTTAGGTTTGTGGGGGGGGGGGGGGGGGCATGTCGCGGCAGTCGAGGCGGTGGGAGATCATAGAAGCTGGTGGTTTATGACGGTAGTGGAAATGGGAGGGCCTCAATGGTGGGGCTGGACTCTCATAGTTTAGGTACTTGGTTAATTGGAGAAGGCATCCATCAGCTGGTGTCTTCGAGCTGGTGCTTACGGCTGGAGGCAAGATGGAGTTGCCAGGTTGGCTTATGGTGGATGGTAGCATTTTGGGGCTTCTACGATCTCCCTCGTCAGGGGTTATTGTTAATTGTAATGTTATTTTTATTATTTATGGATGTATTTATTTTATTAATAAATGGCTGCTGTGGCCGATTTAATCCAAGCAAAAGTGTGTGGTGTCTTATTGGGATGGTACTTGGTTGGGAGGAGAAAAAGGGGAGGTTATGGTAGGCCCTGAGGGAGTAACCAATAACCCATCAAGGCCTTTTTTTAAAGACACCTAACACTATCTGGCTATCTATTTAGGTACCGTATTACACTAATACAGGCACAGCAGTAACCACAGATTTAGCTGACTATAAATTTGAGGCCTATTATTTAGGCGCTGGGTGACAGGTATAGGTTTACAGACAGAATTAGACTGGGATATGCACAGTAGCGTGTGTGTGAAGTTATTGAGAATGACCCTATCTGCACCTTGAATCTAATATACCCTTTTAGGGATAAATTTAAAGTAGGCCTGATACAGCAGAAACCACTAATTTAGAGAATTGCTAAATTGGGAATTGTATTTCAACCCAGAACAAAAACTGTGCTTTGACGGACACAAAATAACTTGACCTGCTACAGCAATAACGACAGATTTGGATGACTATAAATTTGAGGCCTATTATTTAGGCGCTAGGTGACAGGTATACGTTTACAGACAGAATTAGACTGGGATATGCACAGTAACGTGTGTGTGAAGTTATTGAGAATGACCCTATCTGCACCTTGAATCTAATATACCCTTTTAGGGATAAATTTAAAGTAGGCCTGATACAGCAGAAACTACTAATTTAGAGAATTGCTAAATTTGGAATTGTATTTCAGCCCAGAACAAAAACTGTGCTTTGACGGACACTAAATAACTTGACCAGCTACAGCAATAACCACAGATTTAGCTGACTACAAATTTGAGGCCTATTATTTAGGCGCTGGGTGACAGGTATACGTTTACAGACAGAATTAGACTGGGATATGCACAGTAGCGTGTGTGTGAAGTTATTGAGAATGACCCTATCTGCACCTTGAATCTAATATACCCTTTTAGGGATAAATTTAAAGTAGGCCTGATACAGCAGAAACCACTAATTTAGAGAATTGCTAAATTGGGAATTGTATTTCAACCCAGAACAAAAACTGTGCTTTGACGGACACTAAATAACTTGCCCAGCCACAGCAATAACCACAGATTTAGCTGACTACAAATTTGAGGCCTATTATTTAGGCGCTGGGTGACAGGTATACGTTTACAGACAGAATTAGACTGGGATATGCACAGTAGCGTGTGTGTGAAGTTATTGAGAATGACCCTATCAGCACCTTGAATCTAATATTCCCTTTTAGGGATAAATTTAAAGTAGGCCTGATACAGCAGAAACTACTAATTTAGAGAATTGCTAAATTGGGAATTGTATTTCAACCCAGAACAAAAACTGTGCTTTGACGGACACTAAATAACTCGCCCAGCCACAGAAATAACCACAGATTTTGCTGACTACAAATTTGAGGCCTATTATTTAGGCGCTGGGTGACAGGTATACGTTTACAGACAGAATTAGACTGGTATATGCACAGTAGCGTGTGTGTGAAGTTATTGAGAATGACCCTATCAGCACCTTGAATCTAATATTCCCTTTTAGGGATAAATTTAAAGTAGGCCTGATACAGCAGAAACCACTAATTTAGAGAATTGCTAAATTGGGAATTGTTTTTCAACCCAGAACAAAAACTGTGCTTTGACGGACACTAAATAACTCTACCAGCCACAGCAATAACCACAGATTTAGCTGACTATAAATTTGAGGCCTATTATTTAGGCGCTGGGTGACAGGTATACGTTTACAGACAGAATTAGACTGGGATATGCACAGTAGCGTGTGTGTGAAGTTATTGAGAATGACCCTATCAGCACCTTGAATCTAATATTCCCTTTTAGGGATACATTTAAAGTAGGCCTGATACAGCAGAAACCACTAATTTAGAGAATTGCTAAATTGGGAATTGTATTTCAAACCAGAAAAAAAACGGTGCTTTGACAGACACTAAATAACTCTACCAGCCACAGCAATAACCACAGATTTAGCTGACTACAAATTTGAGGCCTATTATTTAGGCGCTGGGTGACAGGTATACGTTTACGGACAGAATTAGACTGGGATATGCACAATAGCGTGTGTGTGAAGTTATTGAGAATGACCCTATCTGCACCTTGAATCTAATATTCCCTTTTAGGGATACATTTAAAGTAGGCCTGATACAGCAGAAAACACTAATTTAGAGAATTGCTAAATTGGGAATTGTATTTCAACCCAGAACAAAAACTGTGCGTTGAGGGACACTAAATAACTTGCCCAGCCACAGCAATAACCACAGATTTAGCAGACTACAAATTTGAGGCCTATTTTTTATGCGCTGGGTGACAGGTATACGTTTACGGACAGAATTGGACTGGGATATGGCCAAAAAATAACCACACTATTGATGGTTAAATGCACTTGGTGTGACAGCTTGACCAACCACACTATTGAGGGTTAAATGCACTTGGTGACAGGCTCAGCTTGCCCCTGATGTCGTATATGGCCAAAAAATAACCAGACTATTGATGGTTAAATGCACTTGGTGTGACAGCTTGACCCTGATGTAGGATTTAGCCAAAAAACAACCGCACTATTGAGGGTTAAATGCACTTGGTGACAGGCTCAGCTTGCCCCTGATGTAGTATATGGCCAAAAAATAACCACACTATTGATGGTTAAATGCACTTGGTCTGACAGCTTCACCCTGATGTAGGATTTAGCCAAAAAACAACCACACTACTGAGGGTTAAATGCACTTGTTGGCAGCTTGTGCTGACGCACCACAAGACACAAAATGGCTGCCGATCACCCCAGAAAAAAGTGACTTAAAAACGCTCTGGGCAGCCTAAAAACAGTGAGCAATTCAATAGCAGCAGTTCAATCATCCACAGCTGCAGATCGATCTCTGAATGAAGTCTTTTGGAGGAGTTAATCACTGCCTAATCTCGTCCTAACGTCGCAGCTGTAACCTCTCCCTATACTGATCAGAGCAGAGTGACGGGCGGCGCTATGTGACTCCAGCTTAAATAGAGGCTGGGTCACATGCTGCACTGGCCAATCACAGCCATGCCAATAGTAGGCATGGCTGTGACGGCCTATTGGGGCAAGTAGTATGACGCTTGTTGATTGGCTGCTTTGCAGCCTTTCAAAAAGCGCCAAGAAAGCGACGAACACCGAACCCGAACCCGGACTTTTACGAAAATGTCCTGGTTCGGGTCCGTGTCACGGACACCCCTGTACAGTTCGGGTTCGCTCATCCCTAATTGCAAGGCAAACACAGAAATCTATCATTAAGAAACAGCGTGATCTTTACACATAGAGCGCGCATCCACCCGCTGCGACTTCCTGCGGAATCAGACGTGGCTCTTGACACCCTCGTGACAACCACACTTCCATGGAGTACTAAATTTTGAATCCCCTTCCCCAATTTTTATTCTATTTAGCCACTGACAATCGCCCAGAAAAAAATAAAAACTATGGCTCTCATGACGTAACCCCTCAGATGAACACAGCAAAAATTCTTTAATAAAAACGGTGTAAAAAATTGCTTTTTTTAAACTGTTTTTATTTTATTTTTTTGACTGTGTTCTTCTGAGGGGTTAGGTCATGTTTTATTTTTATAGAGTAGATTCTTATGGACGCGGCAATACCTAATATATCTTCTTTTTAAAATGCATTTAGGTTTTACACTATAATATGCTTTTTTAAACAAAAAAAAAACATTTTAGTATCTTCATAGTCTGAGAGTCAGTTTTATTTTTATTTTTAGCCGATTGTCTTAAAGGGAACCTGTCACCAGTTTTATGGTGTCTTAACTAAGGGCAACATAAATAAGTGATTGATTCTCTTAGCACAATGCTGGGTCACTTTCTTTAATTGACCCAGTCAATCTGCCAACATCTTGTATTGAAAAGCTCCAGCTGATAATGATGAGTCATGAATATTCATGAGCTCCTGACTCTCCCCGCCCAACTGCTGCTGAATGACAATTTGTTTCCATATGAATCAGCAGCAGGGGGCAGGGGAGTGGCTATAGCTCTGAATTAAATATACGCTGGACTCAATGACATCACGCTGGACTCCAATCAGCTCATTAGCATGTGGCATCTTTGTGTGTATATTATGAGACAACCATCTGTCACACCAGCAAGTGAATACATCTAAGGTACTTTTTAGTAGTTAATGATTGTATATAATTAGTTAGCTGATAATCAAATATCCACATGACAGGTTCTCTTTAAGTAGGGGCTCATTTATTGCAGGATGAGAGGACGGTTTTACTGGAACTATTTTGGGGTGCATATGACTTTTTGATTGCTTGCTATTACACTTTTTGTGATGTAAGGTGACAAAAAATGGCCAAGCAGTGGCCAAGCAATCAAAAAGTCATATGCACCCCAAAATAGTGCCAATAAAACCGTCCACTCATCCCGCAAAAAATGAGCCCCTACTTAAGACAATAGGCTAAAAACTAAATAAACAGACTCTCAGACTATGGAGATACTATTTTTTTTTATTTTTTTTTAAAGAAAGTATATTATAGTGTAAAACCTAAATACATTTAAAAAAGTAGACATATTAGGTATTGTTGCGTCCGTACAAAACTGCTCTATAAAAATAATGCATGACCTAACCCCTCAAATGAACACAGTCAAAAAGAAAAAAAAAACTGTGCCAAAAAAAAAATAAACTGTGCCTAAAATTTTCCATTTTAATCATTTTTTTCCGTTAACAAAGCAAGGATTAACAGTCAAACAAAACTCTATATTTATTTCCATGATTCTGTAATTTTCAGAAACACCCCATATGTGGTCGTAAAATGCTGTATGATCAAACAGCAGGGCGCAGAAGGAAAGAAGCGCCATATGGTTTTTGGAACGCAGATTTTGCTGGACTGTTTTTTTTTTTACACCATGTCCCCCTGAAGCACCCCTAGAGTAGAAACTCCATAAAAGTGACCCCCACTAAGAAACTACACCCCTCAATGTATTTATGACTGATTTTACCAACTTTTTTTTAACCCTTTAGGTGTTCCACAAGAGTAATTGGCAAATGGAGATGAAGTTTCAGAATTTAAATTTTTAGTAACCTTGCCTCACAAAAATGTAATATAGAGCAACCAAAAATCATATGTACCCTAAAAATTGTCCTAACTAATCTGCCACATTATCCCGTAGTTTCCAAAATGGGGTCACTTTTTTGGAGTTTCTACTCTAGGGGTGCATCAGGGGGGCTTCAAATGGGACATGGTGTAAATAAACCAGTCCAGCAAAATCTGCGTTCCAGAAACCATATGGTGTTCCTTTCCTTCTGTGCCCTGCCATGTGTCCGTGCAGTAGTTTACAACCACATATGGGATGTTTCTATAAACTACAGAATCAGGGAACTAAATATAGAGGATTACAGATTTACTTATTTTATATATTTTTATTTTATTTTTTATGTTTTACCACTTTTACACAAAGTATTTTTTGAAGAAAATAGTTTTTTGCATTGCCATTTTCTGGTGATGTTTTTTTGTGGGTGCTCAATTTTTGTGGAATGAGGTGATGTTTTCAATGGTACCATTTTTGGATATATACAACTTTTTAAGCACTTGATTTTTGGGAGGTGAGGTGAAAATATATACTTTATTTTTTTATTTTTACGGCATTCACCTGATAGGGTAGATCATGTGGTATATTTATTTATTTGTTTATTTCATTTTATGGGGCAAGGAAACAAATAAATAGCTGTTCTGGTATCATTTTTGTTTATATTTTTATGTATGTTGCTTACCTGATGGGGTAATTCATATGATTTTTTTTTAGATGATCGTTACAGACGCAGTAATACCTAATATGTCTATTTTTATTTATTTTTTTCAATTGTAAATGGCTTGATTTGGGGAAATGAGTACTTTTTTTACTTGAAATTTTAATTTTAAATTTCGTCCCACTAGGGGACTTCAACTTTTGGCAGTCTTTTCCCTTTTCCAAAGCAATACAATACATGCTGTATTGTGCTACATTGAAACTGTCAGTTTCACATTGACAGCTCGACTACGAGACCTAGCTTGGGGGCTGGGCTTAATAGACCTCTATAGTTGGCAGGCCCCAAAAGCCTTTGTAAGGCCTCAGGCTGCCTAAGCAGCAATTGCATATTCGGAAGAGCTCATGGTGTACGGAGCAGGAGCTCCCTCCCTCTTTAAACTCCTTAGTGTCACGGTGCGCCAAAGGCGCACTCGGTCTCCCATCAGCTGCAGACCTGCTGCTTAGCTTCAGGAGCGAGGATCTGTGTTTGCCCTCGTTTTCAGGGTGGCTTTTCTAGCTGGGAGGCTCCCTGCTCCTAGGTCTGCCTTGAGCGCTGAGCTAATCACTCGGTGCTCGACTTGTCTGTCTTTAGGTCATGTGACACTGACCACGTAACATGACCCTCAGACCCCACTATAAATACAGGCAACCTGCCGGCCACAGGTTGCCTGTTAATTCTAGGTTCCTGGCTATTTGTTGGACTACTGAATACTCACCTGATCCTGTTCCCTGACGATCCTTTGCCTGCTCCTTCTGTACTGCGCATCCGTCCTGGTATTGTGACCTCGGCTCCCACCTGACTACTCTTTGCGGACTCCTCTGGTACTTCTCTACTCTCCTGGTATTTGACCCCGGCTTCTCCTAACCATTCTTTGCTTAACCCTTTGTACTGCATAGCTCTCTTGGTTCTGACCCGGTCCGTTCACGTTCCGTATTTTGTCTTGTCTGTCTTCCTTGCACATATCCTAAGTAAGGGACTGTTGTCCAGTTGTCCCCTGTGATCAGGACTTGTGAGGCAAGTAGGCAGGGCCAGGGGTGAGGGTGGAGCGCAGTGGTCATTATCCTTCCCCCTGTGTGTGTGTGGACGTGACCGTTACACTTAGATGTGGTAGTCAGTATTGACTGAGGCATCTAAGCAGTTATTCTGCTGGCAACAGAGTTTTCACCAATGCAGGTAGTTACGGCAGGAGCACTGCCACTGATAGGGCTAGCACAACTTCTGTGCCCACTGTACAAATACAACACAGATTGTGCAATGTATATGTATGGCGTGTGTTGGGAAAGGGTTAAATAAACACTGTAGGCAAAGGATATATGTGTATAAGATATACGCGTATATTATATACACTGTGTTATAACTAGAGTGTGGCATAAAGGGGTGACATTTTTTTAAAAAGGTGCCAAAGTCTTTTCAAGCCTTATTATTTTGTACAGCTCTGTGCATTATCTTTGTTTTGATGCTACTAGAGGTTACTGTCAGTGAGACTATCATGTAAATGACTACAGTTCACTTGATTCCTACCTCCTTCTTATAGACATTGCCTGTATTTACAGCTGCCTACACATCCCATTACTTTAGGATGCAAGGTAGTGATGTAATTACTCACTGTCTGCATACATAAAACAGGTATGCTACTGAGATATTACACTGTTTTTATGCCACTCGCTGGACACTGCCCTATTTGTTGCCCAGAATGTGAAACATGATCCAGGAAGAGAGAGGTGGAGATTGCAAGAATAGTAGTGGCAGGTACTATCAGTGAGGGAGAGGGGACATAACAACAATGTCTATAGGACATCACACGAGTAGGTGATAAACACCACATGAGCATGATCATGTGGCTGAATGTGAGACTGGCTTAAAGAGGTATCTCAGCCGCAGACAGCACAGCATTTGCACAAACCTCTTTTAATGGAATGTAGTAACAGAAAATAATCTATTGTTTTCATTTTTTGTTCATTAACCGCCATGATATGGTGGCCAGTGGCCACCTCACCAAGCAGAATAGGGTCGGCGATGAAGATAGGTATGGCTCCTAGAGGTGTGACCTGTACTGTATCTATCAGACTAGCAGAATATCCTATGGATATTCCAGAAATGTCTAAGATGGGAATAGCCCTTAATGCCAGTGAATACTGGCCTCCCAATTAAGAATTTTTGACTAACATTTATATGACATAATACTCATATATACAGTATAATTAAATTTATTTTATTATTAAGATCCTCATGTACATTACTATAGTAAACTTTGATATTTAAAAATAAGAATTGTGGTGTCCTTATTCATAAACATATCACAAACAAAAGCACAAAAATAAAATGCAGCTTGACATTGTATTCAAGAAAATGATGAATAGCAAAGAGATTAAAATATGTTACTCAGATTGGAAAGAAAATGTTAAGTGGCATGAGCAGCTGATGAAGCCTGACTATTCTGCTTTATCTGTGCTTTGCCATAAGGTAACCAGGAGACCTTTGTGGAATTGGATAGTGTCCAAGTAACGAATCACAGGTTGTAAAATATCACATGCCACAGAAATTGCAGGCTTGTGTCTGGGGAAAAAAAAAACATAATTTATATTCCATCCCATAAATTCTCATAAGTAGATGAATATTTGAGATTTTATTTTCTTACACTTTTATTCAGTCATTTTGATATTGAGGAATAGGCCCACAAGTAAAGAAAGTGAAAAATCTGGAACTAACCTGTATTTTATATCTTTATCACCCAACATAATACCAGATGGAAGCAGGAGAAAGCATTATATGGTATATTGAGCTTTGCAATGCATGCATCATGGGTTTGAAAACCTCTATAAAGTCTGTATTTATCCTTCTGATTTATCCTAGACATAGATTATTCCATCTTTAGTGAACACTCCACTGTAAGGCACAATATAGCTTTATCAAGAAAGAAAGCTTTTTCACTTCAGCATTAACATCATATACAGGTTTTTCTAGAGATAACCAAGAAATGTTACTGGAATTTAGTATTATATATATAAATACAGGGCTTCATGTATCTAAATGTCTCAAAGGAAAGTAAGGCAGTTTCTTATTGCAGGAAGTGGCACTCACATTCAATTGTCTATGTTGCTACTGCAGGCCAGTCAATGAAATAAGTCATCTAATTGGTTGCAAGAGGCGTCTTCTTTAGGCTACGTTTACAGTTGCATTATGAAATCTGGCAGAATGTTTAATGTATCCGTCATAGCTGGATAATGCCAGTAACCGTCAGATCCCTATTGACTAAAATAGGATCAGACGGAGATCTGTCTGCTATCCAGCATAAACGCCTGCTTTCCGCCAGAAAAAAAGTTGTGCATGCCGATGGATGTGTTTATCCATCGGTGCTCGCACTGCCAGAATATAGGGCATGTAATAGGCCCCAAACTCTATCATGAGATAGGCTCTGCATAGTTTCTAACGCTATGGGGGTCATTTATTATACTGAAAGACACCTATATTAGGCGTATTTCAGACACAAATGGCAGCGCAAAAATCAGTTGTGCCGATATCTGCAAGTACACCCCGCTCAAGCCAGGTCTAAACTTGTGGGTGGGCTGGGGTGAAGAAGGGAACGAGACGGCAGGCCCGTCTCAATAATTATTTCTACATCTGTTTTCTGTGTAAAAAAAAGTCTAAATGTAAGACAGCTAGAAAGCTGTCTTACATTTAGAACTGACCCTGGATGCTTGCGCCTCTTCAAAACTTCGGCGGAACCACCATCAGCTTAATAAATGTGCCTCTATGTCCCTGGATATGATATGCACTATGTCACTTTGAATACAATACTGCCCCACACAATGTTCCAGGTTTAAACAATACTGCCAAACAGTGTTCCCTTTGAAAACAATACAGTGACACACTGTGCACCCTGAATATATTAATGTGAAGAAATATAGTAAATACTGCTATACTCTCTGGCCCCTGCAATAAATACTACAATACACTGTGCCCCTTGCAATAAATACAATATTATACCAATATACCATTAAATGCTACACTACACTGGGTCATTAACAAAAAAACTAAGTTCTATTCTATACATTCTAAAATCAAGTGCTTCCACCCAAGTAAAAAATTCTTATCTCAGTTCTCAGTTTGGCATCTAGAGTTGCCAGTCTAGCCTCTTCTGGCCGGGCTTTATTTTTGTGGAACAATGTATTACAGGGAAAGCACCAAACGGCAGGGTCTTGATGGCTCTCTTGTTACTGCCAGTAAGCGCCTGTTTATTCTATTGTGCCTGCATCCTAAGGATATGGATACATTTGAATTTAAATGGTTTATACATTCAGGAATATTGCGTGGCTTTTTTAATTTATTTTTTTGCTTTTTTTGGGTTGAAAATGTCCTTAAATTCATGCATTGTTTGCAAGCATTATTTTGTGTGTCCTTTTTTCAGTCACAAAAACACAGTGCTTTTTTCAAAAACACAGTGCTTGTAGACAATTTAAAGATTTCCTGGAGTTCATCATGTAACATCTGACGGCAGCATTTTTCCTCCCCCAAAAAAGCAGATTAAAAAAGCTGAGTTTCTAAAAACAAAATTAATAATCCGTGAATCTGAATTTTCTCGTGCTTCATTGTAATTAAATCACTTTTTTTTCCTAAAATGGTGGCTACACCTTTTACAACGTCAAATTAAGAAGCTGTCACACCGGAGACAGGTTTTAGAAGGTCTGAAAGATTATCTGCACATTAGTGATCTGACAGCCTCATTTGGTTTTGGTTTCACTTTGTCTGTGTGTTGCTTGTATGTCCACACCTCCTGTTCAGGTGTGGATCATGTGACCTTTACCTCCCCCTATTTAGTCTTGACGTGTCTCAGCCATTTATTGTTGAGGTTGACGCATCTGAGGTAGGGGTAGGAGCAATATTGTTGCAGGGTCCTTCACCCAGTAAATGGCGCCCATGTGAATTTTTCTCTAAAAAACTCTCGGCTGCTGAAAAGAATTATGGTTGGGGAATAGGGAATTGCTGGGCATTAAGTTGCCATTCGAGGAATGGCAGCATTGGTTGGAAGGAGCAATTGATCCTATTACGGTAATTACGGATTACAAGAATATGGCCTACTTGGAGTTGGCTAAGTGACTGAACCCAAGGAAGGCTAGATGGTCATTGTTTTTCACCAGATTTAACTTCATCGTCACTTACCGCCCTGGGGTTAAGAACGTCAAGGCGGATGCTTTGTCACGTACCTTTCCTGGGGGGGGGGGGGGGTGAGTCTATTGACCCTAGCCCCATTTTATCTGAAGGGGTGATTATAGCCGCTCTTTATCCTGATCTCGAGGCCAGGGTGTTGGAGGCACAAGAGGATGCTCCGGACTCTTGTCCTCCGGGGAAGTTGTTTGTTCCCTCCGAATTACGTCACAAGGTGTTCGAGGAACATCACTGTAAGGTGCTTGCTGGGCACCCTGGGAGTAGATCGACTGTCAATCTCATCTCTCGCAGATTCTGGTGGCTGGGGTTGTGTAAGTGTATTGAGGACTATGTGTCAGCCTGTGGTAACTGTGCACGTGCTAAGGTGACACATACTCGGCCTTTCCGGATATCTGCTTCCATTGCCCATCCCGTCCAGACCTTGGACGCATTTGTCCATGGATTTTATCACCGATTTACCAAATTCTTCGGGAAAG
The DNA here is from genome assembly GCF_014858855.1 of Bufo gargarizans. Classification (NCBI taxonomy): domain Eukaryota; kingdom Metazoa; phylum Chordata; class Amphibia; order Anura; family Bufonidae; genus Bufo; species Bufo gargarizans. The sequence continues at coordinate 566,851,661 of NC_058080.1, forward strand.
ACCGTGATTCTGGTGGTTGTCGATCGTTTTAGTAAAATGGCACACTTTATTGCATTACCTAGTCTACCCAATGCTAAAACTCTTGCGCAGGTGTTTGTTAACAACATCGTGAAACTACATGGCATTCCCTCTGATGTGGTGTCCGATAGAGGGACTCAGTTTGTTTCCAGATTCTGGAGAGCATTCTGTACTCGTCTGGGTGTACAATTGTCCTTCTCTTCGGCTTTTCATCCTCAGTCGAACAGACAGACGGAGCGCACTGATCAGAATCTGGAGACTTACTTGAGATGTTTTGTTTCAGAGAATCAGGAAGAGTGGTCTTCATCTTTGTTGTTAGCTGAGTTTGCTATAAATAACTGTAGACAGGAATCCACTGATAATTCGCCATTTTTGGGGGCATATGGGTTCCATCCTCAGTTTGGTACATTTTCTGGTGCTCATAATTCTGGCATTCCTAAAGGAGGAATGATTTTCCTCCTCTCTGTCTTCTATTTGGTGGAAAATCCCAAATAACCTGGAAAATATGGGCAACAGGTATAAGCGTGCGGCTGACTGGAAACGTATGAGTGGTCCGGATCTGAGAGTGGGCGATTCTGTGTGGCTGTCTACAAGAAACATTAAACTTAAGGTACCTTCTTGGAAGTTGGGACCAAGATTTATTGGTCCATATAAGATCATTGCCATTGTTAACCCTGTAGCCTTCCGTCTTGAACTTCCTCAGGCATTGAAAATCCATAACGTTTTTCATAAATCGTGGTTAAAGAACTGTGTTGAACCTGTTGAGCCGTCCTCCTTGCCTCCCGCTCCTGTCATGGTGGACTGCAATTTAGAATTTCAGATCAGCAGGATTGTGGACTCCCGGGTTCTCCATAGATCCCTCCAGTATCTCGTTCATTGGAGAGGGTACAGACCAGAGGAGAGGATGTGGGTTCCAACGACTGATGTTAATGCTAGTCGTCTGGTGAGAGCATTCCACAGAGCTCATCCTGATAAGGTCAGTCCTGGGTGCCTCGAGGTCACCCGTAGAAGGGGGGGGGGTACTGGTGCCGGTGACAGGTTTTAGAAGGTCTGAAAGATTATCTGCACATTGGTGATTTGACAGCCTCTTTTGGTTTTAGTTTCACTTTGTCTGTGTGTTGTGTGTATGTCCACACCTCTTGTTCAGGTGTGGACCATGTGACCTTTACCTCCCTTTTTTAGTCTGACTTTACCCATCACTCCTTGCTCTGGATAGCTTCTTTGGTTTTTGGAAGAGCTGGAGTGTGGTTCTAGTTGAAGTCCTGTTCATCCATCATCCTCAGAAGTTAAGTGTTCCGCTTGTTGTATTTTGTATTCCCCCCACCTTTGTTGTTTACTAGGCCTCAGCGAGACGCTGGTTCCTTCACCAGGAAAGGAACGGGTTGTCTCTGCCCTGTCATTTCCCTTAGGGCATCCGAGGGCCACCAGGGTTTTCTAGGTTCCTGTGTATGGGCATCTCTACCATCAAGATTTGCCCATATGGTTAGGAGTTAGGGCCAGGAGCAGGGTTTTATAGGTGGTGACCCTTTTCCTTCCCTAGTGGTGAGGCCTAGTGTATTTTCCCTTCCATCTTGTTGTCTTTTGGTGTTCTCCCCTACTACATCCGTGACAGAAGCCCAGGAATGCAAGATCACCCATAATGACATGCAGCCATCCAAACCACAGATAACCATCCCCTGTGATGTTACATCCCTATTAAAGACTCTTCCCGTGCGTTCTTCATCATTTCACAGTAAACTGAGTGTTGAGAGAGACGTGGCAAGTGCTAGGTAAAGTGCTTCCAAAAGATTTTATTTTCAAAATATTGGACAGTGCAAGGACAATGTATAGAGATCATAGGAATATTTTCTAGACACTGTAGGGAGAACATGAGGAGAGCATAGGGAGACTGCAGGGACATTGCAGGCTGAGTGTAATCACTGTGTGCATCTTGTTTACCTGCTGTGCATTTAATACTTAAAGGGGTTATCCCATCAATAATGTAAAAAATTAAAATTAGACATCATACAGTCCATGGAAATACCTTTCTAACAAAGCTAGAACCAGTCCTGTATTTTGCATGGATTCAGAGATCTCCCCATTCATGACTCTGCTAGATTTATATCAAGCTTAAAGCTCAAGGGGAGTTTTTTTTTCTCCCACTGCAGCTAAGAGGGCATGTCTCCTCTCTCCCTAACTCAGGAGGCAGTTGAAAGATCAAACTGATCATGTGCAGCCTTCTCAGTGAGCAGGTCAAAGAAATAAGAAATTAAGTGGCACAATAAAGATGTTTTACTGAATTACTCAGTAGCTATACAATTTTGTTTTTTTACTCACATGCAATTACAAAGGTATTCAGATCCAGGTGCTGGTTTAAAAACTGTAGAATATTTTTTGTGGGACAACCTCTTTAATCTGTTCTGTTATACATAGACTTACTGTGTGTCAGACTCCGTGTCAACAGGTGGTCTAACATATAGCCGCGTTTATCTAGTTCCCCTGCTGCGCCATTACTTAATCTATTCTGTTATACATAGACTTACTGTGCATCAGACTCAGTGTCAACAGACAGGATACATTAGATCTGACACTAACATTGACCCGGAAGGCTGAGTTCACAATTCAGTTATTTGGTCAGTTATTTCCATTACTTATTGTGAAGAAAATTTAGGAGCCAAGCCTACTCTCAGATTAGGTATTATGAATAGATCTGCACCTTTTCTGTGGTTTTGACCCGCACTTGCTTTGGGCTGGCAATAATTGATAAGAATAACTGACCAAATAACTGAAGTGTGAACTAAGCCTAAGGCCTCATGCACACGACAGTATTTTTTCACGTTCCGCAAAACGGGGTTCCGTTGTTCAGTGATCCGTGTCCATTTTTGCTTTCGTTGTGCTTCCGTGTGTCTCCACGTCCGTTTTTGCGGAACGTCTGAAGTCAAGGAATGGTGAAAAAAAATGAAATTTTACTAACTCCACCCTGGATACTGATATAACTCAAGGGCACCCGAGTTTGGTTTTGTGGCCATTTTCTGTAGTCTTTACAGAGTACAGAGGTTATTTTGGCTGCTTCTCTTTGCTGTATCACCATGTCAGATTCTGAGGAAGAGGTCTTACTGCATTGGCTGGTTTCTCGGCGTTGGGGACAGCGCACTCCTTTGTTGGATGAGGAACCGTGTAGAAGGCGATTTTGGGCCCATCCGATTGTTTCACAACGTTACCGGAAAGGACACTTTCATACCCTCTACAAAGATCTGCGGCTGCATCCAGAGAAGTTCTATTCCTTCTGGCGGATGTCAGTGGGTACCTTTGATCGCTTGCTGTCGTCTCTACGTACTGTCCTTACCTTCAAGGACACCAATATGAGGCGCAGCATTTCTCCTGAGGAAAGGCCCTTGTCACGTTGAGGGAAGCAATATTTTACATTTAAAGTTTCAGCAGTAATGTGCAGTGCTTCTGTCAGGGGGAACATGTGCTAAAAAATGGCTGCTGTTAGACATGTGCTACTGTTTGCTGAAGTAACCTTTCTTTGCCCTTATTGTGTTTGTAGAATGTTTATTTGAATTTTTTTTTTTTTATCTGTTAATCCCTGACACCTAACATCCCAATTTTATTTTATTTTTTTTAAATTTTCAAAGGAAGTTTCAAACTTGGGTTCAGCTAACGTCCTCCAGACACTCCAATAATCCTCAGCACTCGCCAGTTCTGAGTGAAAAATTTAGATTTATTCAGTCAGTCAGCCAGGTTTCAGCAGGCTGCAACCTGCCTGTTTGAGTGATTAAATCTCAATTTTTTAAAATTACTAGTGAGTGCTGAGCATTATTGTAGTGTCTTTAAGAATTGGGACCCTCAATCAGGATCCCTTTCTGCATGAACCACTATATATCGGTCTGTTCCCTATTTTTGGTGATTGTGGTGCAGGCAAACCCTGCGTTTTTCAGCTAACCTCCTCATCATGCATAATGTGCACATAATTCTGAAGTTGCTCTTAACTTTCTGCATTTCAAAGGGGCTAAACACAGTTGTTGTCACTTAGTTGTGGTAGTACTGCCCACACCATAATGGCTAGTAGTGTTTTCCTATGAGCCAAAAGTAGTTTTTTTTTTCCTGCTTAGCCAACAGTGGACATAGGTCAGTGATGGCGCGCCGTTTTCAGAATGTGCTCCAAAACTTCTAACCAAAATCATCAAATTTGTTTTTGCTAAAAGTCAATAAGCCCATTTCAGCTAAATACTTTAGTCCAATATAGTTTATCGGACATTTTTTTTATCATTTAACTATAATAGACAGTATACATTCACTGCTGCCTGTCCAGTTCGTAGTGTGCCCTGTGTTGCCTAATGTTTAGCAAAGTGTTAAGCAAAAGTATTTTGCTGCATTTGTGAGAGGAGAGGCTGATTACACGGCTACTTACTTGCACCTGTGAGGCCAGGCTGGTTGGGTACTAGGCTATTTATAGGCTCCTGTAGGCCTAGGCTGACGACGATTCAGCTGATTTCACCCACCCACGCCATCTTACAGTCACTTCATATAGGGGTGGCCCCCTTTAGGCTGCCCTACCGCAGCAGTTATGGCACAATTCTACTGCTTGTTGCAAGATAGGGTTAGATAGGTTAGGGACACCTTAGATAGGTTAGATAGGATCCGAACACAAATATAAGTTATATTGGTAGATAGGGATGAGCGAACCCGAACTGTATAGTTCGGGTTCGTACCGAATTTTGGGGTGTCTGTGACACGGACCCCAACCCGAACATTTTCGTAAAAGTCCGGGTTCGGGTTCGGTGTTCGTCGCTTTCTTGGCGCTTTTTGAAAGGCTGCAAAGCAGCCAATCAACAAGCGTCATACTACTTGCCCCAAGAGGCCGTCACAGCCATGCCTACTATTGGCATGGCTGTGATTGGCCAGTGCAGCATGTGACCCAGCCTCTATTTAAGCTGGAGTCACGTAGCACCGCCCGTCACTCTGCTCTGATCAGTGTAGGGAGAGGTTGCAGCTGTGACGTTAGGGCGAGATTAGGCAGTGATTAACTCCTACAAAAGACTTCATTCAGAGATCGATCTGCAGCTGTGGATGATTGAACTGCTGCTATTCTATTGCTCACTGTTTTTAGGCTGCCCAGAGCGTTTTTCATTCACTTTTTTCTGGGGTGATCGGCGGCCATTTTGTGTCTTGTGGTGCGCCAGCACAAGCTGCCACCAAGTACATTTAACCATCAATAGTGTGGTTATTTTTTGGCTATATCCTACATCAGGGTGAAGCTGTCACACCAAGTGCATTTAACCATCAATAGTGTGGCTATTTTTTGGCCATATACTACATCAGGGGCAAGCTGTCACTTAGTGCATTTAACCCTCAATAGTGTGGTTGTTGTTTGGCTATATCCTACATCAGGGTGAAGCTGTCACACCAAAAGCATTTAACCATCATTAGTGTGGTTATTTTTTGGCCATATACTACATCAGGGGCAAGCTGAGCCTGTCACTAAGTGCATTTAGCCCTCATAAGTGTGGTTGTTTTTTGGCTATATCCTACATCAGGGTGAAGCTGTCACACCCAGTGCATTTAACCATCAATAGTGTGGTTATTTTTTGGCCATATCCCAGTCTAATTCTGTCTGTAAACGTATACCTGTCACCCAGCGCCTAAATAATAGGCCTCCAATTTATAGTCAGCTAAATCTGTGGTTATTGCTGTAGCTGGGCAAGTTATTTAGTGTCCGTCAAAGCACAGTTTTTGTTCTGGGTTGAAATACAATTCCCAATTTAGCAATTCTCTAAATTAGTGGTTTCTGCTGTATCAGGCCTACTTTAAATTTATCCCTAAAAGGGTATATTAGATTCAAGGTGCAGATAGGGTCATTCTCAATAACTTCACACACACGCTACTGTGCATATCCCAGTCTAATTCTGTCCGTAAACGTATACCTGTCACCCAGCGCCTAAATAATAGGCCTCAAATTTATATTCAACCAAATCTGTCATTATTGCTGTAGCTGGTCAAGTTATTTAGTGTCCGTCAAAGCACAGTTTTTGTTCTGGGTTGAAATACAATTCCCAATTTTGCAATTTCCTAATTTAGTGGTTTCTGCTGTATTAGACCTACTTTAAATCTATCCCTAAAAGGGTATATAAGATTCAAGGTGCACATAGGGTCATTCTCAATAACTTCACACACACGCTACTGTGCATATCCCAGTCTAATTCTGTCTGTAAACGTATACCTGTCACCCAGCGCCTTAATAATAGGCCTCAAATTTATAGTCAGCTAAATCTGTGGTTACTGCTGTGCCTGTATTAGTGTAATACGGTACCTAAATAGATAGCCAGATAGTGTTAGGTGTCTGTAAAAAAAGGCCTGAATTTGAATTCAATACATTGGGCCAAATAATATTTTTGTTGTTGTTGTGAACGATAAGAATGAGGAAAACATCTAGTAAAGGACGCGGACGCGGACATGGTCGTGGTGGTGTTAGTGGACCCTCTGGTGCTGGGAGAGGACGTGGCCGTTCTGCCACAGCCACACGTCCTAGTGTACCAACTACCTCAGGTCCCAGTAGCCGCCATAATTTACAGCGATATTTGGTGGGGCCCAATGCCGTTCTAAGGATGGTAAGGCCTGAGCAGGTACAGGCATTAGTCAATTGGGTGGCCGACAGTGGATCCAGCACGTTCACATTATCTCCCACCCAGTCTTCTGCAGAAAGCGCACAGATGGCGCCTGAAAACCAACCCCATCAGTCTGTCACATCACCCCCATGCATACCAGGGAAACTGTCTGAGCCTCAAGTTATGCAGCAGTCTCTTATGCTGTTTGAAGACTCTGCTGGCAGGGTTTGCCAAGGGCATCCACCTAGCCCTTCCCCAGCGGTGAAAGACATAGAATGCACTGACGCACAACCACTTATGTTTCCTGATGATGAGGACATGGGAATACCACCTCAGCATGTCTCTGATGACGAAACACAGGTGCCAATTGCTGCGTCTTTCTGCAGTGTGCAGACTGAACAGGAGGTCAGGGATCAAGACTGGGTGGAAGACGATGCAGGGGACGATGAGGTCCTAGACCCCACATGGAATGAAGGTCGTGCCACTGACTTTCACAGTTCGGAGGAAGAGGCAGTGGTGAGACCGAGCCAACAGCGTAGCAAAAGAGGGAGCAGTGGGCAAAAGCAGAACACCCGCCGCCAAGAGACTCCGCCTGCTACTGACCGCCGCCATCTGGGACCGAGCACCCCAAAGGCAGCTTCAAGGAGTTCCCTGGCATGGCACTTCTTCAAACAATGTGCTGACGACAAGACCCGAGTGGTTTGCACGCTGTGCCATCAGAGCCTGAAGCGAGGCATTAACGTTCTGAACCTTAGCACAACCTGCATGACCAGGCACCTGCATGCAAAGCATGAACTGCAGTGGAATAAACACCTTAAAAACAAGGAAGTCACTCAGGCTCCCCCTGCTACCTCTTCTGCTGCTGCCGCCTCGGCCTCTTCTGCTGCTGCCGCCTCGGCCTCTTCATCCGCCTCTGGAGGAACATTGGCACCTGCCGCCCAGCAAACAGGGGATGTACCACCAACACCACCACCTCCGTCACCAAGCATCTCAACCATGTCACACGGCAGCGTTCAGCTCTCCATCTCACAAACATTTGAGAGAAAGCGTAAATTCCCACCTAGCCACCCTCGATCCCTGGCCCTGAATGCCAGCATTTCTAAACTACTGGCCTATGAAATGCTGTCATTTAGGCTGGTGGACACAGACAGCTTCAAACAGCTCATGTCGCTTGCTGTCCCACAGTATATTGTTCCCAGCCGCCACTACTTCTCCAAGAGAGCCGTGCCTTCCCTGCACAACCAAGTATCCGATAAAATCAAGTGTGCACTGCGCAACGCCATCTGTAGCAAGGTCCACCTAACCACAGATACGTGGACCAGTAAGCACGGCCAGGGACGCTATATCTCCCTAACTGCACACTGGGTAAATGTAGTGGCAGCTGGGCCCCAGGTGGAGAGCTGTCTGGCGCAGTGCCCCCCCCCCCCCCCCCCCTCTATTGTATTAATTTCATTTGTGCCTCCTACTGGTAAGTGACAGATCATTAAGCAATGTGTCGCACAGACCTGTCACTTACCAGTAGGAGGAGCTCCCGGCCGGTCACAGACAGCGCAGCAGGTAAGTATGATGCGTCTAATATTGCTAAGTTACCATGACTGCAGTAGCGTCCTGATTGCCATGGTTACCGATTGGAGCCCAAGCGATTAAACTGGGACTCCGATCGGAACTGCCGCCAATGATCGGGGGGGGGGGAGGCCGCACACTGTGCCACCAATGATAGTACAATAAAGGGAGGGCGGCCGGGGGGGCCACAATAGTGATGGAAAAGTTGTTTTCAAGGGGACTAACACCTGGACTGTGGCATGCCGGAGGGGAATCCATGGCAAAACTCCCATGGAAAATTACATAGTTGACGCAGAGTTGGATTTTAATCCATAAAGGGCATAAATCACCTAACAATCCAATTTGTTTTTGAACAACGTGGTTTATCCAGTGTGTGTATACGATCAGGTATGATGTTGTATCGATCAGGTAGTGTAAGGGTTACGCCCGCTTCACAGACATTGACAGCCCAAACTCCCCTTTTAATGCACCGCAAACAACCTCAAACAGTCTATTTGCCCAACCACAAACTCCCCATTTGTACAAGGTTGGATACCAAGCTAGCCATGTCCCGTTGATGTCATTTAAGGTTTCTTCCTCCACCCAGCCACGTACAACACCAAGGGTCCCGGAAAGGTGAATTCAATTTTTTCGAACGGGGAGATGGTTAAAAAAACACTGGCTCCCTCCCCTTTGTTTGAATCCACGGTCACTGCGTCTGTGCCGTGCAATTTACAGTCTCACCCGATATGAGTGGTATTTTCTATAGTTCTCTCTTCTCATCAGTTTAATCCCTGTTACGTCCCCAATCTAGGGTCCATTTATTAAATGGATTTTTCGAACGGGGAGATGGTAAAAAAATTGCTGACTCCCTTCCCTTTGTTTGAATCCACGCCACGGTCACTGCGTCTGCGCCGTGCAATTTACTGTCCCACCCGATATGAGTGGTATTTTCTGTAGTACTATTCTCATCGGTTTAATCCCTGTTACGTCCCATATCAGGGTGGGATTGCCTTTTGTGAAAAAAAATTTAGGCCGGGTACCTTCGACTGCTTTCACAGTGACAAACCAAACTCTGATACACCAAACTGAATTGATTTTAGGAACCGGGAGATGGAAAAAGCAGCTAGGTCGGTCCTCTTACTCCCAAGTTGGGGCACTGCGTGTGCACGGAGCAATGTGCTGTGACACCCTACAGTATATGAGTGGTGTCTTAGCTAGTACTATTCCTATCAGTTTAATCCCTGTTACGTCCCCTATCCGGGGATGTGTGTCGAATTGATTAACCATTGTCGAATTAACGAACCATTACGACATCCTGGAATAATTTAGTTCTGAACTTTGTACTTGCTTTGTATTGGAATTGATGGGGATTTTTTAAATTGTCTGCATTATTTATAATAAACTATTAAGAGACTTTATTATGATTTTTTTTATTTTATGTATTTAAAACATCCAGCCGTTCCGATCGCTTTTGGTCTGATCATAATGAAGCAACGGCCTTATCATCTGGGGTGTGGCAACATTGCCAACACACTCATAGAGGTGATGATCGCTTCATTGTGATACGCAAGCCCCTTCACCACAACAACGTAACTATCACGAAAGGGGAATTGACACTTGTATGTGCCTTTTTTTTTGTTTTGTTTTTGCAGCCGCAGTGCAGCACTAGAGGCCAGAAAAATGAGGCATGTACACATGCCTGAAAAATAATGTTAGTGTTGCAGCCGCTGTTGTAGCAGCGGCCGGAAAAATTGATGTTTTCAAGGCAGAAAGGTGACTAAAACATTGCGGCTTGAACCCTAGTTGGTGGCGGAGAATTCACGAAAGTCATCCGGTATGCAGACATTAAATACAGCAGCGTGGGGACCATTTTGAGGCCAAGGCATGTCATCAGACCTTTTGTTAGTTAAACGTATCCCCTACTGTCAGTCCCTTCGGGATCCATGCCTCATTCATCTTAATGAAGGTGAGGTAATCAACACTTTTTTGACCGAGGTGACTTCTTTTGTCAGTGACAACGCCTCCTGCTGCACTGAAGGTCCTTTCTGACAGGACACTTGAAGCGGGGCAGGCCAGAAGTTCTATCGCAAACTGGGATAGTTCAGGCCACAGGTCAAGCCTGCACACCCAGTAGTCAAGGGGTTCATTGATCCTCAGAGTGTCGATATCTGCAGTTAAGGCGAGGTAGTCTGCTACCTGTCGGTCGAGTCGTTCTCTAAGGCTGGATCCCGAAGGGCTGCGGCGATGCGTAGGACTGAAAAAGCTCTGTATGTCCTCCATCAACAACACATCTGTAAAGTGTCCTGTCCTTGCCGCCGTGGTCGTGGTAGGAGGAGGATTACTTTCCCCTCTTCCGCTGTTAGATTCCCGTTGTGCTGTGACATCCCCCTTATAAGCTGTGTAAAGCATATTTTTTAGTTTGTTTTTGAACTGCTGCATCCTTTCTGACTTCCGGTAATTTGGTAACATTTCTGCCACTTTCTGCTTATACAGGGGGTCTAGTAGCGTGGCCACCCAGTACAGGTCGTTCTCCTTCATCCTTTTTATACGAGGGTCCCTCAACAGACATGACAGCATGAAAGACCCCATTCGCACAAGGTTGGATGCCGAGCTACTCATTTCCTGTTCCTCGTCCTCACTGATGTCATTGACGGTCTGTTCTTCCCCCCCAGCCACATACAACACCACGGGTCCCAGATAGGTGACAACAACGAGCACCCTGGGATGCCTGCTGTGGTTGGTCTTCCTCCTCCTCAAAGCCACATTCCTCCTCTGACTCCTCTTCCTCATACTCCTCTTGCAGCGTTGCCGCAGGTCCGGCAAGCAATGATGACAAGGCTGTTTCTGGTGGTGATGGTGACCACAACTCTTCCTCTTCACGCTCATCTACAGCCTGATCCAGCACTCTTTGCAGGGCACGCTCCAGGAAGAAAACAAATGGGAAGAGGTCGCTGATGGTGCCTTCGGTGCGACTGACTAGGTTTGTCACCTCCTCAAAAGGACGCATGAGCGTCCAGTAACGTGGCAAAAAAATTCCCAGCTTATTCAGAGGCTGTCCTAGCACCCCGGTCACACAAATACTCGTTGACGGCTTTTTCTTGTTGGAGCAGGCGGTCGAACATTAGGAGTGTTTAATTCCAACGTGTCGGGCTGTCGCAAATCAAGCGCGTAACTGGCATGTTGTTTCGGCGCTGAATGTCTGAAAAGTGCGCCATGGCCGTGTAGGAACGCCTGAAATGGCCACACACCTTCCTGGCCTGCTTGAGGACGTCCTGTAAGCCTGGGTACTTAGACACAAAGCGTTGTACGATGAGATTCAACACATGTGCCATGCATGGCACATGTGACAACTTGCCCAAATTCAATGCCGCCAACAAATTGCTTCCATTGTAACACACCACTTTGCCGATCTCCAGTTGGTGCGGGGTCAGCCACTGAGCCACCTGTGCGTTCAGGGCGGACAGGAGTGCTGGTCCGCTGTGGCTCTCTGCTTTCAGTCAAGTCAACCCCAAGACAGCGTGACACTGTCGTATCCGGGATGTGGAATAGACCCTGGGGAGCTGGGGGGGTTTAGTTGATGTGCAGCCAGACGCCGCAGCAGAAGAGGACTCAGCCGAGGAGGTTATAGAGGAGGATGGAGTAGGAGGAGTAGAGGAGGTGGCAGTAGGCCTGCCTGCAAGTCGTGGCGGTGTCACCAACTCCGCTGCAGAGCCACGCATTCCATGCTTGGCAGCCGTCAGCAGGTTGACCCAATGCGCAGTGTACGTGATATACCTGCCCTGACCGTGCTTTGCAGACCAGGTATCAGTGGTCAGATGGACCCTTGCCCCAAAACTGTATGCCAGAGAGGCCATGACTACTTTTTCAATCACTGAGTAGAGGTTTGGGATTGCCTTATTAGAAAAAAAAATTGTCCGGGTACCTTCCACTGTGGTGTCCCAATAGCGACAAAATTTTTAAAGGCCTCAGACTCCACCAGCTGGTATGGTAAAAGCTGGCGGGCTAAGAGTTCCGTCAAGCCAGCTGTCAGACGCCGGGCAAGGGGGTGACTCTGTGACATTGGCTTCTTACGCTCAAACATTTCCTTTACAGACACCTGAATGTGGGCAGATGAGATGGAACTGCTGAAGGTGAGAGGCGGAGTGGCGGGTGGTTGAGAGGGGGCAAGGAGGACAGCAGTGGTTGACGTGGCTGAAGATGCTTGACCAGGAGGAGGATGGTGGCTTTGAGCTTGTGTGCTGCTTCTACTCGTCATCATGTGTTGATCCCATAGGCGTTTGTGATGTGCGATCATGTGCCTTCGCAAAGCAGTTGTACCTAGGTGGGTGTTGGATTTCCCACAACTCAGTTTCTTTTGGCACAGGTTGCAAATGGCATCGCTGTTGTCAGAGGCAGACACACAAAAAAAATGCCACACTGCTGAACTTTGCAATGACGGCATTCTGGTGGTGGCAACAGCATGCGTTGATTAGAGTGCTGTCTGGCTGACCCCGGGTGCCGATACATGCTGTCTGACTGTGCCACTAGCTCCTTGCGACGACCTCCCCCTGCTTCCAACTCATCTCCTCCTTCTCTCTGTCTCCCCTTCTGAACTTTCCCCCTCTTCTTCATCTCTTCGAGCAGGCACCCACGTGGCATCCACGGACACATCGTCATCATCAACCACTTCACTTGTATCTGACACCTCAGCAAAGGAAGCAGCAGCGGGTGCAACATCATCATCATCATCATCATCACACTGTACATCGATGTGTGTAATGCTGCCTGACTGAGACATATCCCTGTTATCTACATCCCCTGGCAATAATGGTTGCGCATCACTAATTTCATACAACTGATGTGTAAATAACTCCTCTGAGGGATCAAGTTAAGCAGCTGTGGTGGCTGTGGTGGTGGTGGCGGCGGGCGGGCGGGAGAGTGGTAACTTGAGAGCAGGTGACCAAAGCTGAGCTGGAGGAGGATGGTGCGTCAAGGTTCTTAGCGGAAGCTGTTGAAGATTGGGTGTCCTGTGTAAGCCAGTCAACTATTTTCTCTGAATGTTTCGGGTTCAGGGTTCGTGGCCTCTGAACACTGGGCATTATTCCAGGGCCAGTGGAAATCACAGCACCACGACCATGATGGCCACTGCGGGGTGGCCTGCCTCTGCCTGTCATTTATTTATTTTATGTGAAGTGGTACTATGCGTGCAAGGTACTGAGCCAACCTATATAAGTGGTGGGCACTGGGCAGTGGGCACAGTACAGTATGTGTGGGCCTGACACACACGGGCTTCCAAATGTGATTATGTCACCGAAAAATATTAAATAGAATTTTTTTTTTATCTGCACGGTATTTGAGTTAATGACACCCTGTAACGGTATGAGTGCAGGCCTAGCCACTAGCCAGTGGGCACAATACAGTATGTGATGGCCTGACACACACGGGCTTGCAAATGTGATTATGTCACAGAAAAATATTAAATAGAATTTGTTTTTATCTGCGAGGTATTTTCTGTCACACCCTGTATGAATGGTGTGCACACAGTGCTGTCTGTGACTGAGCCTGCAGCCTCTCACACACGGGCAGCCAGGCAACTGCAATATATATATATATATATATATATATATATGCACACTGATGTACCAGCCCTCAAAAGGGCTTTTTGGGGTGCTGTCAGGATGCTGTCCTTACAGCAGATGAGTCTGTGGACACAGAACAATGCCCTAGCTAACGCTTTCCCTATTGAATCAGCAGCAGCAGCACTGTCCCTCCTCTCACTGTGAATGCAGCTTCCGAATGAATCTAAAATGGATGCTGTCCAGGAGGTGGGAGGGTCTTCTGCTGATTGCTTGGAATGTGTCTGCTGACTGTGAGGTACAGGGTCAAAGTTTACTCAATGATGATGTATAGGGGGGCGGACCGAACATCGCATATGTTCGCCCGCAGCGGCGAACGCGAACAAGCTATGTTCGCCGGGAACTATTCGCGGGCGTATAGTTCGGGACATCACTACTCCTGACTTTACATTGAAAGTCAATAGGGGACAGATCCGTTTGCAATTGAACCATATTGTGTCAAAGTCAAACGGATCCGTCCCCATTGAGTTGCATTGTAAGTCAGGACGGATCCGTTTGGCTCTGCACGGCCAGGCGGACACCAAAACGACTTTTTCCTTCATGTCCGTGGAACCTCCAAAATTCAAGGAAGACCCACGGAAGGAAAAACGGACACGAATCACGGAACTACGGAACCCGTTTTTGCGGACCGCAAAAAAAACGGTTGTGTGCATGAGGCCTAAAATGAATGGGGACGTGTGCTGTCCATGGAGAACACGTATGTGAAACACTGACGTGTGAATGAGGCTTTACTGAGTTGGACACAAAAAGGCTGTTCAATAGCTTAGGTTGCTTAGTTTGCTATACTAACATTATTAATGAAATATCTAGGGATATAAGAATATGAAAAATGTTTATGAGCTGGATTAAACTATACAAAATACTGTAGTCTTCTTGAGATAATCCCTTTAAGAGGAACTTGTCTGGTATCTCCCCAGTTCTGTGAACCAGGATTTATTTTATCACACAGTTGGAGAGAAGCAGCTGGATCACATTCCTGCCATTCAGGGGCACAGCTAAAGGCTAATGGGCCCGGGTGCAAAAGTTCAGCTTGGGCCCCTTTTCTCTCAGTGCTTTGTAGCCAGGGGCAGGGAAGCACATAGCCCTCATCTCATTCTGTATGAGAGGTGTAACTTGACCAGCATGCAATTTCTATAGTGTCTTCTTATGCGGCACAAGTGTCTTTGGTCCACCTCAGGCTCCTGGGCCCATTAGCGACTGCTACCTCTGCACTTCCTATAGCTATGCCACTGTTGCCATTACAAACTAGGCAGTAACTGTGTTAATGTAAATACCAGATTTATAGGCAACTTGATATGTATGCTTAGAACAGTATATCTCCATCCACAATGTCCGCAGAGCAAATTGCTAAATGCATTACTTTGGGAAGAGACACGTAGTGGGCAAACTGTGCCAAAATGTACAGTCCGGATCAAAAGTTTAAGACCGCTTAAAATAATGGCAAAAATTAATAATTAGCATGGCTGGAACTTAATAAGGTTCCAAGTAGAGCTTCAACATGCAACAAGAAGAAATGGGAGTGAGACAAAACATTTTTTGAGCATTCAATTTAATGAAAACAACGAATAAAATGAAACAGGCTGTTTTTTAGCCGATCAAAAGTTTAGGACAACACCTCCCAAAAAAACTAAACCCCCCCAAAACAGAAATCCAACTTCCAAACATGAACTCAGTAATGAGTAGCTCCGCCGTTATTGTTTATCACTTCAAAAATTTGTTTCAGCATACTTGATGCAAGCGTTTCCATGAGGTGAGTGGGAACATTTCTCCAAGAGGTGAAGACGGCCATCTACTGTCTGTCCATTTTTGTAAACGTCCCTTGCCATCCATCCCCAAAGGTTCTCAATTGTATTTAGATCAGGGGAACACGCATGATGGGCCAAAATAGTAATTTTATTCTCCTGGAAGAAGTCCCTTGTCCTGCGGGCATTGTGTACTGTAGCGTTGGCCTGTTAAAAACCCAGTCGTTACCACACAGACGAGGGCCCTCAGTCATGAGGAATGCTCTCTGCAACATCTGGACATAGCCAGCAGCCGTTTGACGCCCCTGCACGTCCTGAAGCTCCATTGTTCCACTGAAGGAAAATGCACCCCAGACCATTATGGCGCCCCCTCCACTGTGGCGCGTAGAAAACATCTCAGGTGGGATCTGCTTGTCATGCCAGTAACTTTGGAAACCATCAGGACCATCAAGGTGAATTTTTTTTCTCATCAGAGATTAAAACTTTGTTCCACCTTTGAATGTTCCATGTTTGGTGTTCTCTTGCAAAGTCCAAACAAGCAGTTCTGTGGCGTTTAAGGAGACGAGGTCTTTAAAGAATTTTTTTGTTTTTAAAGCCCTTCAGTCTCAGATGCCGTTTGATGGTTATGGGGCTGCAGTCAGCACCAGTAAGGGCCTTAACTTGGGTCGAGGATCATCCAGTGTCTTGACAGACGGCCAATTGGATCCTCCGGCTCAGTGCTGATGACATTTTTTTGGGTCTTCCACTTGACTTTTTTGTTCCATAACCCTCAGGATCATTTAAGAAATTCCAAATGACTGTACTTACTGCGTCCCACCTCAGCAGCAATGGCGCGCTGTGAGAGACCCTGCTTATGCAGTTCAACAACCCCACCACGTTCAAAAAGGGAGAGTTTTTTTACCTTTGCCATCACAACGTGTGACTACCTAACAGAAAATGACAATGAATCCACATCTTTGCACAGATTTGGTCTTTTAAAGGCATGTGGTCCTAAACTTTTGGTCAGCTGAAAAACGGCCTGTTTCAGTTTATTCGCTCCCATTTCTTCTTGTTGCATGTTGAAGCTCTACTTGGAACTTTGTTAAGATCCAGCCATGCTAAATATGATTTTTTGCCATTTTTCAAGTGGTCTTAAACTTTTGATCAGGACCGTAGTTTTTACATGTCAGCAAATCAGTGTGGTTTTCCAGTTGCTAGTTAATGCCCATATAGTTTTACAGGTAAAATGGCTGTTTACTAACATAACTGTGAGGACACCAACCATTTATTACTATTTTATGTTTATGTATAGAGCTGAGAAAACTTTGAGACAGATATGCTGCGAGACCTGCTGTGAGTAATTGTGAGAACTGTACCACTGGGACTACTGATAATATTAGATATGCTCCACAGGGAGGGACTGTGCCTGAGGAGGGTAAAAAGAAAAGAGTGGGGGTGTCAGTACTCCTTATCATTTTTTTTTTTTTTTTATCATTTTGAATTTGATCAGTTTTTTTTATTTGGGTAAAGCAGGGCTATTGAAAACTACATTCTTTTTAATGCTTTACAGTGGGTGTCTCCTCAAGTATTTCAGAAGTTTTTATTAAAGGGGTTGTCCAGCCTAGGAGCCAACAACCCCAAAAGTTATACACTATGGCCAATTAGAAAAAAATATCTCACCTGTCTGTGTTCCTGCACTGCTGCCCCATTTCCGGCTTCCACTGTGGCCCGTCACTAGCCTCAGCAGTCACATGTCCTAGAATGGCATATCACTGCTTTTTTAATTCAATAATTGTAGTACCCCAGAGCTGGAGGTACTAAAAATTGTTTTCTGTTTTATATGCAACGTGAATGTAATAACATGTAATGCACTTTGTTCACCAGCAGATGGGATATGGTTGCCAATATTTGGAAATAGGAATGGAAATTACTAGGGATGTCCCGATACCATTTTTTTAAGACCGAGTACGAGTACCGATACTTTTATTTAAGTACTCACATATACCAATTACCGATACCAATTTTGGTGTGGTAATGTTTTTACAACAGATTCCAATTTAATTTAGTCATAGGGGAGATTTATCAAACCTTGTACAAAGAAACAGCAGCACCGTGTCTGATAGCAATAAAAAAAATTAAAGCTGGAATTTGGTTGCTATGGACAACTGCTTTACTTTTCCTTTGTACAAGGGTTAATAAATTAATTAATGGGCATATAACAGTGTTTCCCAACCAATTTGCCTCCAGCTATTGTAGTTTTGCAACAGCTGGAGACACACTGGTTGGGAAACACTGGCATATAAGCAGGGGAATGGGCATATGAAGGGAAAGAATGGGCATATAACAGTGTTTCCAAACCAGCGTGCCTCCAGCTGTTGCAAAACTACAACTCCCAGCATGCCCGGACAGAATTTGGCAGCCTTTGGCCTTTGGCTGTGTGGGCATGCTGGGAGTTGTAGTTTTGCAACAGCTGGAGGCACACTGGTTGGGAAACACTGGCATATAAGGAGGGGAATGGGCATATGAAGGGAAAAAATTGGCATATAACAGTGTTTTCCAACCAGCGTGCCTCCAGCTGTTGCAAAACTACTACACCCAGCATTCTCGGACAGCATTTGGCTGTGCGGGCATGCTAGGAGGTGTCGTTTTGCAACAGCTGGAGGCACACTGGTTGGGAAACACTGGCATATAAGGAGGTGAATTGGCATATGAAAGGAGAGAATGGGCATATGCCAGGGTTTCACAACCAGCATGCCTCCAGCTGTTGCAAAACTACAACTTCCAGCATGCCCGGACAGTTTTTGGCTGTGTGGGCATGCTGGGAGGTATAGTTTTACAACAGCTGGAGGCACACTGGTTGGGGATCACTATTATATGCCCATTATCCCCCCCACCTTATTTTATTATTCACTGTTTGTCTGTTTTAACATGAAATGGAGAGAAATTAACAGAATTTTTCCTCCATTTCATGCACCATACCCACCTGGCCTGCTGCAATCCTTCCCATGCAGATGCACCAGAGTACTGGGAGGAAGTGGCTTTAACTTCCTCCCAGTGCTAAGCAACCGCATTGGACTTGAAACACTGCCGCACAGAAGTCCCACCCCCATGCCAATCAGCTGGGACACGCTGCCGTCCCCACGCTGCCGCCCGGAAGTGAAGATTAGAAACGCTGCCACCGCAGCCGTCGCCCGGAAGAGAAGACCGCTGATCTGGGACACAGGACCAGCTGCACGGCCATGAGGTATCGTGCAAATGTCCGGTATCGGCCCCGATACTGGTACCGGTATCGGGACATCCTTAGAAATTACCATTCCATTCCTCCCCTCTTGGTAAGCATGGACTGATCTGACTTCATGCCAAGGGTGGGGCTGAGCTAGGGAAAGTGAGTCTAAGACCCATTCACACGACCATATTTTTCTTTCCGCATCGGTTCCACAATTTTGCAGATCAGATGCGGACCCATTACTTTCAATGGGGCTGCAAAAGATACAGACAGCACACTGTGTGCTTTCCACACGTCCATTCTGCGGCCCCATAAAAAAAGATAGAACATGTTAGGATCCACAAAATGCGAACCGCACATTGCTGGTATCCATGTTTTGTGGATCTGCAGTTTCCAGTCCGCAAAAACGAATACGGTCGTTTGAATGCACACTAAGAATGTAGAGTGAGGGAGAGGCCATGAAGACCCCAGAGGCAGCTCATCTATGAGGACACCTACAGTCACAGGTGCCAGAGTACAGCCATAGGGAAAGAAATCCAGAGAGAGACAGCGTCAGCGTCAGCTGGTAAGTTTCTGAGTGTCATCTTTGCCGCATTGCCGGCCATCATACTTCATTATCTGGGAGGAGAGAAATTGAACTTTGTGCGAGTTATTATTATATACAAACCGGATTCCCAAAAAGTTGGGACATTAAACAAATTGTGAATAAAAACTGAATACAATGATGTGGAGATGGCAAATATCAATATTTTATTTGTAATAGAACGTAGATGACAGATCAAAAGTTTAATCCGAGTAAATGTATCATTTTAAAGGAAAAATACGTTGATTCAAATTTTCACGGTGTCAACAAATCCCAAAAAAGTTGGGACAAGTAGCAATAAGAGGCTGGAAAAAGTAAATTTGAGCATAACGAAGAACTGGAAGACCAATTAACACTAATTAGGTCAATTGGCTTCTCAGAGTGGCAGTGTCTCTCAGAAGCCAAGATGGGTAGAGGTTCACCGATTCCCACAATGTTGCGCAGAAAGATAGTGGAGCAATATCAGAAAGGTGTTACCCAGCGAAAAATTGCAAAGACTTTGCATCTATCATCATCAACTGTGCATAACATCATCCGAAGATTCAGAGAATCTGGAACAATCTCTGTGCGTAAGGGTCAAGGCCGTAAAACCATACTGGATGCCCGTGATCTCCAGGCCCTTAAACGACACTGCACCACAAACATGAATGCTACTGTAAAGGAAATCACAGAATGGGCTCAGGATTACTTCCAGAAACCATTGTCAGTGAACACATCCGCCGTTGCCAGCTGAAACTCTACAGTGCAAAGAAGAAGACATTTCTAAGCAAGATCCACAAGCTCAGGTGTTTTCACTGGACCAGGGATCATTTAAAATGGAGTGTGGCAAAATGAAGACTGTTCTGTGGTCAGACGAGTCACGATTCAAAGTTCTTTTTTGAAATCTGGGACGCCATGTCATCCGGACCAAAAAGGACAAGGACAACCCAAGTTGTTATCAACGCTCAGTTCAGAAGCCTGCATCTCTGATGGTATGGGGTTGCATGAATGCGTGTGGCATGGGCAGCTTGCATGTCTGGAAAGGCACCATCAATGCAGAAAAATATATTCAGATTCTAGAGCAACATATGCTCCCATCCAGACGTCATATCTTTCAGGGAAGACCCTGCATTTTTCAACAAGATAATGCCAGACCACATTCTGCATCAATCACAACATCATGGCTGCGTAGAAGGATCCGGGTACTGAAATGGCCAGTCTGCAGTCCAGATCTTTCACCTATAGAGAACATTTGGCGCATCATAAAGAGGAAGGTGCAACAAAGAAGGCCCAAGACGATTGAACAGTTAGAGACCTGTATTAGACAAGAATGGGAGAGCATTCCTATTTCTAAACTTGAGAAACTGATCTCCTCGGTCCCCAGACGTCTGTTGAGTGTTGTAAGAAGAAGGGGAGATGCCACACAGTGGTGAAAATGGCCTTGTCCCAACTTTTGGGGGATTTGTTGACACCATGAAATTTTGATTCAACATATTTTTCCCTTAAAATGGTACATTTTCTCAGTTTAAACTTTTGTTCTGTGATTTAGGTTCTATTCTGAATAAAATATTAGAAGTTGGCACCTCCACATCATTGCATTCAGTTTTTATTCACGATTTGTATAGTGTCCCAACTTTTTTGGAATACGGTTTGTATTTATTATTAAAGCGCCATTCATTCTATAGCGCTGTAAATATGAAAAGGGTTATGCATACATAATACAGACAATTGCACTGAGCCTGAACAAGACGATTTACAAAACTGGTACAGACGGAGAGAGGGCCCTGCCCGTGAGGGCTCACAATCTACACAGTATGAGAGGGTAAAGCTGGTCATGGCGGTATAGAGGAAGCAGGGTCACTGGTTGTAGGCTTGTCTGAAGAAGTGAGTTTTTAGGTTTTCTTTAAAGGATTCCACTGTAGGTGAGAGTCTGCTATGTTGGGGTAGTGAGTTCCAGAGTGTGGGAGATGCACAGGAGAAATCTTGGAGGCAATTGTGGGAAGAAGTGATAAGAGGAGAGAAGGAGGTTTGTGAGGATCTGAGATTATGTGTGAGGATGTATCAGGAAAGTTGCTCAAAGATATAGTGAGAAGACAGGTTGTGGACAGCCTTGTATGTATTTGTTAGTATTTTGAACTTAATTCGCTGAGCAATGGGGAGCCAATTAAGGGATTGGCAGAGGGGAGAGGCAGAGGAGTAACAGGGTGGATTAGTCGTGCAGCAGAGTTGAGGATAGATTGGAGGAGTGAGAGAGTGCTAGATGGAAGACCACAGAGGAAAATGTTGCAGTAGTCTAGGCGGGAGATGATGAGGGCATGTACAAGCATTTTCGCAGACTCAAAGTTGAGGAAAGCGCGGATGCGGGAGATGTTTTTGAGTTGGAGGCGGCAGGTGGTGGAAGGGGCTTGGATGTGTGGTCAGAAAGAGATGGCAGAATCCAAGGTCACTCCAAGGCAGCAGACTTGGTTGACTGGGGAGAGAGTGCAGCCATTAATCGTGATAGATAGGTCTGCTGGGGGGGGTTGAGCAAGATGGGGGGAAGATGATGAATTCTGTTTTATCCATGTTAAGTTTTAGAAAGCGAGAGGAGAAGAAGGAGGATATGGAAGATAGGCATTGTGGGATTATGAATAGTAAGGTGGTGATGTCTGGACCAGAGAGATAGATTTGTGTGTCATCAGCATGAAAGTGATACTGAAAGCCATGGGGCTTTATGAGCTGTCCCAGGCCAAAAGTGTAAATAGAGAAGAGGGATTTCTAGGACAGAGCCATGCGGGACACCAACAGAGAGGGAATGAGACGAGGAGGTGGTGCGAGATTGAGAGACGCTAAATGTCCGGTCTGTGAGGTATGATGTGATCCAGGAGAGGGTCAGGTCAGTGATGGCAAGAGATGAGAGGGTTTGTAACAGAAGGGAGTAGTCGACAATGTCAAAGGCAGAGGACAGGTAAAGGAGAAGGAGGAAAGAGCAATGTTTTTGGCAGAGCAGCCAATCAACAAGCGTTCAACTCTGTGCCCTTAGAAGCCCTACTAATGGCATGGATGTGATTGGCCAGTGCAGCATGTGACCCAGCCTCTATATAAACTGGAGTCACATAGCTCTGCACTTCACTCTGCTCTGATTAGTGTAGGGATAGGATGCTGCTTCTGTGAGGGAGAGAATAGGACAGAATCTTTAATCAGAAGTGCTTGTTAACTCAGCGATCTACCTACATTTTGTTTTGTGGGTGCAGTGCACAATCTTTTTACCCTGTCCTGAGCCCAGTGACCCAGAAAAATAACTTTTATCCGTCTGTTAGTTAGGTGGGCGGCCGCGGCCATTTTATGCAAGTTCTGTTCAACAGCACAGCATATGTGCATTTGTGACAGTCAAATAGAAGCTTGAACTACTGCAATTATATTTTATTGACATCCATGCTCTGCTTGTTTCTGAGAATGTAATGAAGGGGAGGGGCATATTAATTATCACAAAGTATAATAACGCATGAGCTGTACAGTGGCAGATCCAGAGCCTGGTCTCGGGAGGGACACTTCCAGATTATTTTCTGTCCGCCGCCACAAAACAATGGTGCTTATAGAACAGACTACACAGTGTAGGGGTATACTGTATATTGTGGGGCACAGTGTATAGGCATACTGTATATTGTGTGGCACAGTGTATGCTATATGTGTATAACAAACATATTATACATGAAAACTTACAGTTACTTGGCTTGGCCCTTGGGGATCTCGGACGCCACTTCAATACTTTGGCCAGGGGCTCGGCGGAGCTGATGTTGTGTTTTATCCTAATGAGAAAGATTTCATAATAAGGATTTGGAGAAGGGGCAGAGGGATAGCAGAGCAGGGAGAAGATGGTGCTGCTACTAGGGGGTCATACCATGGGGGAGTAATAAAGCCCACCATAATACCCCCCCAGTAGAAATAATTCTCCATATAATGTGACAGTGCAAAAAATACCCCCTTGTAATGCCCCCAGTTGAGCTAATTGTCCCCATAGTGCCCCCATAATGTGCCAGTATAAAATACCCCTATATAGTGCCCCCAGTAAATGCCTCCATAATGCTCCTCTCCCCCCTTCCTCCTAGTGCCCCCATAATGTACCAGTATAAAATGCCCCAGTAGATCCACTTAGTGTCCCCCATAATTTGCAAGTATAAAATACCCCTTCTCAGTGCCCCCGTAGATAGTACTCCTCTCCCCCCTTCCTCATAGTACCCACCATAATGTGCCCCAGTATAAAATTCTACTGTACAGAGCCCCCTATATAAAACACCACTTCTTTGTGGCCTCAGTAGATGCCCCTATAGTGCCCCCAATAATGTGCCAGTAATAACAGCCCCCCATCATGTGCCAGTAATAACAGCCCCCCATCATGTGCAAGTAATAACAGCCCCCCCCTATCATGTGCCAGTAATGACAGCCTCCCTTGTGCCAGTAATGACAGCCCCCCTTGTGCCAGTAATGACAGCCCCCCTTGTGCCAGTAATGACAGCCCCCCTTGTGCCAGTAATGACAGCCCCCCTTGTGCCAGTAATGACAGCCCTCATTATGTGCCAGTAATCACAGCCCCCCATTATGTGCCAGTAGCCAGAGCCCCCCATTATGTGCCAGCAGCCAGAACCCCCTATTATGTGCCAGTAGCCAGAGACCCCATTATGTGCCAGTAGCCAGAGACCCCCATTATGTGCCAGTAGCCAGAGACCCCCATTATGTGCCAGTAGCCAGAGACCCCCATTATGTGTCAGTAGCCAGAGACCCCCATTATGTGCTAGTAGCCAGAGCCCCACATTATGTGCCAGTAGCAAGAGCCCCACATTATGTGCCAGTAGCCAGAGACCCCCATTATGTGCCAGTAGCCCCCAGTATTGTACACAAAAAAAAAAAAAATACTTACCTCCTTGGCAGCGATGCGATGCAGGCCTCTTCCGGCCTGTGTCCCGCGCTGTATGGCTCAGGCGGCCCGGTGACGTCATCGCGCCGCCTGCGCCGGCCTCTGGTAGGCTGGCGGCCTAGTGCCTGCAGCCTATAAGAGGAAGTGAAAGGGACACGCCTCTCCCTCCCCTGCCTCAGCACAGTCATCTGTATCGATGTCCTGAGGACGGCAATACTGATGACTGGAGATGAACACTTCCACAATGGAAGCGTTCATGCTCCCTGTGCCTTTGCTGCATCTGTCATTGTGAGATACACCCTTTAGATACTGTTGTTCTATTCGGTTATTAAAAAAACACTCATTTTTGGCAAGATCCTAAATTTGAGAAATATGAGGAGAACGTCAAATAAGGGATGTGGCCAGGTCGTGGTGCTGCTGGTGGAGCTCCTGTTGCAGGGAGAGGACATGGTCGATCTGTGCCAGCTACACGCTCAAGTGAAACACCTTCCTCAGGTGAGAGTAGGCGACAGACCCTTCAGCGGTATTTGGTTGGGCCAAATGCGGCTCTACGAATAGTGAGGCCAGAACAAGTACAGGCGATAGTAGATTGGGTTGCTAACAGTGCCTCAAGTTCCTTTACATTGTCTCCCACCCAGTCTCCTGCTGAAAGATCACAATTGGCACCTGCCGATGTCCATCAGTCTTTCACCTCACCCCTTGCAAATCATCCAAGCAGTCTGAGCCCCAAGTCATGCAGCAGTCTCTTCTGCTTTTTGATGACTCTGCTAGCAGGGTTTCCCAGGGCCATCCTTATAGCCCTGCCCCAGAAGTGGAAGAGATTGAGTGCACTGATGCCCAACCACTTATGTTTCAAGATGAGTACATGGCAGCAAGGGACTGAGCACACCAAAGCCAGCTCCAAGGAGTTCTCTGGTGTGGCGGTTCTTCAGACAATGTGCTGACGACAAGACACGAGTGGGTTTCACGGTGTGCAATCAGAGCCTGAAGTGAGGCATAAACGTTCTCAACCTGAGTACAACCTGTATGACCAGGCATCTACAGTAAGTGCAAAGCACGAGCTGCAGTGGAGTAGACACCTCAAAAACTAAGAAAGGTCTCTGGCTCCTTCGGCTTCCTCTTCTGCTGCAGTCTCAGCCTCTTTATCCACCTCTGGAGCGACAGTCGCACCTGCCACCCTGCAAACAGAGGATCTGCCAGCAACACCACCACCTAGGTCACCAAGCATCTCCACAATGTCCCACCGAAGCATTCAGTTCTCCATTTCCATAAACACTGGAGCGGAAGAGGAAGTACCACCCTACCCACCCGTGATCCCTGGCCCTGAATGCCAGCATTTCAAAATTAATAGCCTTTGAAATGCTTTCATTCCGTCTGATGGAGAAAGAGAGTTTTAAAGGCCTTATGGCAGTGGCTGTCCCACAGTACGTCGTGCCCAGCTGCCACTACTTTTCCAAGAGTGCCATCCCTTCCCTGCACAACCAAGTGGGGGACTAAATCAGGTGTGCACTGCGTATTACCATCTGTGGCAAGGTCCAGCTAACTAAGGATACGTGGACCAGTAAGCATGGTCAGAGTCGTTATATCTCCATAACAACACACTGGGTAAATGCAATGGCGGCTGGGCCTGTGGCAGATAGCATTTTTGCGCATGTCCTTCCACCATTGAGGATTGCAGGGCGCTTCAGTTTGCCTCCTGTTGCTTCCTCCTCCTTCTCCGCTTCCTCATCCGGTCAGCGTAACACCTTTACCACCAACTTTAGCACAGCCAAGGGTAAATGACAGTAGGCAGTTTTAAAAGTTTACTGTTTGGGGGACAAACCCCATACTGCGAAGGAGCTGTGGACGGGCCTTGAACAACAGACTCATATGCGACATGTCCACAAGGTGGAACTCTAACTTGCACATGCTGGCCAGACTGTGTGAGTAGCAGCAGGCGATAGTGGAGTTTCAGCTGCAACATGCACAGGTGAGTCACTCTGTGGAACAGCACCACTTCACCACCAATGACTGGGACTCCATGCAAGACCTGTGTTGCTTGTTGTGCTGTTTCGAGTACTCAACCAACATGGCCAGTGCCGATAACACCGTTCTCAGATTCACTATCCCATTTCTATGCCTCCTTGAAAAACGCTGCTGGCAATGATGGAAGAAGATGTGGCACAGGAGGAGGAAGAGGGATCATTTCATAGGGTTTCCGGTTAGTCATTTACAAGTGGCTCCGAGGGTGGGTTCCTACACCCACAAACGCCAGGTACACAATTGTCCAGCAACGCCACAGTTCTGGAGGATGATGAGGTGGAGGATGAGGAGGAGGAGATAGATGAGGAGGAACCGTGTTCACAGCAGAGTGGCACCCAAACCAGCTCATGGCCATCACTGGTGTGTGGCTGGGGCGATACAGAGGACACAGATGATACACATCCCACAGAGGACAGCTTTTCGTTGCCTCTAGGGAGCCTGGCACACATGAGTGTAGTGTCCCACTAGGTAAAGGTGGGCACTGCACAGGTTAATGTGTTTCATCGCATTGAATGTCATGTGTATGTTTTCCCTGTATTATCCAGGTGTCAGGCCTGTCAGGGTGTAGTTTAGCCTCCCAGACATTAGAGGGAGCTGGAGAGCCCTAGTTATATATAGGAAGGCCCAGACAGGGAAGAGTTAGTTCATTCCAGGGGACTAGAGGAGTGACTTCGTCCACCTGAAGCTCCTGAGGCTAGGATTAGCTCAGTAGAGACACCCCAGTTGCAGGACCCAACCTCCTGGGAGAAACCCACAGTCATCCACTTTACAAGAGAAAGCTCCAGGGTAAGCTAAGTAACCCTGATGGGCAGATGCAAATAGAAAAGAAAGCAAGAATCTAATACCTGAGGAAGATAGTAACCAAGGATTTAAGCCACCCTTTAGGCATCCGGGCCTTGGGATATAAAGCCAGAGCAGGAGTTCTAGAAAGGACAGTGTACATTGATTCTGAGGAAAGGTACAACCTGCTGCTGAGTGCTTGTGAATTTACCCTCTGCGTATCTTGCATAAATATTACCTGCCATTGTGTGAATAAGCCTACTTGTGGAACTGTGATCGAAAGACTGTACTACTACCTGCTGTACAAAGTTGGATTGTTCAGTAAAATTACGTTTGGTTCACTATTCTACTTGTGTACCTCCATCATTCTAACTACCAACCGGTGTGCCACCGTCAAAGGCACTGGCGTCACGAATCCAACAGGGACCTTGCCCCAGACACTCAAAATACCTGTAACATCCAGGGCACCTCATCCACCATCAGGCCTGGTCCCTATATACAGAGTGCGCCCCAGAGGAACCGTGTCTACCTCTCCTTCACTGCCATGCGCCTGCCCAGGGTTCTCCAATACAGTGAGCAACCCTCGATTGCCCATAACCGTGACCTCACTTCGCTATACCCTGCAGGTCTGGCGTGTTGCATAAATTGGCGTCACGAACAGGATTACGAATATTCCTGCGCCATTGCGGATACAAAAACTGTGTGCTGTAAATTACCTTAAAGTGACAGACCCTAATTATTTTATTGCAAATTGCTGGGCCAAAGTGAACTGTAATAATTGCGGTGTGAAAATTGCATTGTACGGACTGTTTGCTACCGATTTAAGGCACCGCTTGCTGTCAGTGAATAGACAGCCATATTGCCCACTTAACCTGATTGGATTACAAGTGCGCCTCGTGGAGCTGTTTGGCGCGAAAAAGAGGACTTTGGCGCGAAAAGAATCAGGCAGAGCTATCACCCAGCCAACGAGGAAGAAGGACGCCGCCTACCTGAGTCCCGGAGCTACGAGAGGCCGCGCCCACCTGCTGACGCGGTACGCAGGACGTCCAACACCCGTAGCTGCGCATCTCGCGAGACCTGGAGCGAGCACCACCGGAGTGAGTACCGACTTTAAAAACTTTTGCCGGCTTCTCCGCTTACCTGTCCGGAAGCTTCCCGACCCCTGCCAAGGCACCGGAGGGATCCTCGCTAGTAGTGAAAAAAAAAAGTTAAAGTTACTGCCATTGCTGCTCCGGTCCACCCCGCTACATTTAAAGGGCCATACCCACCTAGCAACGCCATGTCCGCAGCTGAGGAAATCGGACAGGAAGCCCCAGTCGCGCCTGCCGAAACACCCGCAGCCGACTCTAGGGCCCCTGCCGCCGCGGCACCGCCAAGCCTGATGCCGCTAACCATGCCGTACTATTTCGGGGCCCCCTGGTTCCCACGTTATTCAGGGGAAGCCCACAAGTTAAAAGACTTTAGGGAACAGATACTGGCTTTGTTCCGACTTTATCCCATCAATGCTGAGCAGCAAATGGAGATCCTCTTAGCTCAGTTAGAAGGGGCCGCCCGCAGGGAAGTAATGTCATGGCCCCGTTCTGAGAAAAATAGCCTGGAACAGATCTTTGAACGTTTGAGCACCACGTTTGAAGCCAGAACGGTGTCAGAAGTTAAAATGCGTTTCTTCAGCAGAAAGCAGCAGCCTGGAGAGTCGCTCCGTGATTTTGCTCTGTCCTTACAGGAGACGCTGAGAGCTGTAGTCCAAGTGGATCCTAAAGAAGCTGAGGACCAGGACCGGACTCTTAGAGAGCAATTCATTGCAGGCATAAGTACTGAGCATTTAAAGGGCCAGCTACGGATGTTGTCAGCTCAACACCCTCACTGTACATTCTTGGATTTTAAAGAATTGGCCATCAGCATACTAGGCCAGAACCCTGCTCCAGGGCCAGCAACCTTCCCTGAACCCCAGGCTTGTCAGCCAAAGACTGTTAATGTGGGGACTGCAGGAGTCGGTCAAGCTACCCAAGCTCCAGTCACGGATGTAGTGGCAGCACTAATGGAGCAAGTGAACTACCTTACTCTAAATCTAGAGAAGGTGTGCAAGAAGATAGAGGAGTGGGAGAGACCATTGTTACTAGAAGATGAAGGTCCTTTTCCTCCAAGGCTCCCACCTGCATATGGAGATGTGTATCCAAAAGAGCCTGATGGGCGACCGAAGTACTGGCCCAGAAGTAGAAAACAGCCTGTCTGCCATCACTGCAAGAAATATGGACATACTGAATCCATGTGCTGGCAGTTAAACGAGTAACCCCTGAGGCAGAGGACCGCCCCTCGGGAGGTAGAACAGTAGGTCCAAAGGATCCAAACTGGATGCCTAAGTATGTCGGATCCCGTCTGAAAATTAATATATGTATCAACGGGATACCCTTTGAAGCCCTGTTGGACACTGGGTCACAGGTCACCACCATTCAACGGCCTGCCTTTGACAAGTTCTGGGATCCAAGTCTCCTCACCCAGCCACCAGAGTCCTGGCTAGATATTATCGCTAGCAACGGTAAGCCAGTGAAAGTGCATGGGTATTGGGAACCTACTCTTCAGGTGGGAGAATCCACCCTGCCACAGCAAGGCGTGATTGTGGTACAAGCCGGAGGTAAAGGAGGACACCCTGTGATCTTAGGGACTAATGTTCTTAAAAATTGTTACTCCGAAGTGCTTGAAGCATTGAATCAAACCATATCGTCCGCCTCACCTGCTTCCAGAAGAGTTATTCAGAAAACTATTAGTGTGCTGTGCGCTCAACAAAGGTTCGCCAACAAGAAAGGAGAAATTTGCACTGTCCGGATCCGGGATAACCGGCCGGTGATTTTGCCTCCAAATTCCCAGATCATACTGTGGTGCCGTGCTGTATTAGGGATCCAGGGCCAGGACTATCAGGCCCTAGTGGAACCTATTCCTATTAAGAATCATCCTTTCGTACGGACAGCCAAGAGCATGGTGACCGTGTCTCAAGGTAAAGTGCCTGTTCGTTTAATCAACTTTGGTGATCATCCCGTTACCCTCTTTAAACACTGCCCCGTTGCTCAGCTTTTACAGGTGTCTTTCCAGGATGTGATCCGCCTGCCTGCCGCGGAGGCGTTCCAGACCGCGCAGGACAGCAGCACCCCTACGGCATCCTGGTGGGAAGAACTACATGTGGGGGACGAATCCACCCCAAAGGAGCAAATAGAGGGAGTCCTGAAGCTGGTGAAGGAGCACCACCAGGCTTTCAGCAAACACTTCACGGACTATGGAGAGGTCAGTGTAATCCAACACACCATACCCACTGGCTCTCACCCTCCTATTAAGGAGAGGCACAGACCCATACCACCTACTACCTATCAGTCTGTGAAAGAGATGATACAAGAGATGAAAGACTCTAATATAATCCAGGACAGCCATAGTCCCTGGGCTGCGCCCCTAGTACTTGTTCGAAAAAAAGATGGCAGCATAAGGTTCTGCGTGGATTACAGGAAAATTTATCAAATCACCCACAAAGATGCATATCCATTGCCACACATTGAGGAGTCCTTGACTGCCCTGGGGTCATCAGCCTATTTCTCCACCTTGGACTTAACCAGTGGGTACTGGCAGGTACCCATGGCCCCAGAAGATCGAGAAAAGACTGCTTTCACTACACCTATGGGCCTGTTTGAATTCAATTATATGCCATTTGGACTGTGTAATGCTCCAGGAACGTTCCAGAGGCTGATGGAACGTTGTTTAGGCCATAGGAATTTTGAGACGGTGCTATTATACGTGGATGACGTCATTATATACTCCAAGACGTATGAGGACCATCTAAAGCACCTGGGTGAGGTGTTTCAAGTTCTTACTAAATATGGCCTCAAAATCAAGCCATCCAAGTGCCACCTGCTGAAACCAGCAGTCAAATATCTCGGGCACATTGTCAGTGCCGAAGGAGTACAGCCTGATCCTGACAAACTTGCTGCTGTCCGTAACTGGCCTACTCCTACGACCGTGAAAGAGGTGAGAAGCTTTCTCAGTTTTGCAGGGTATTATAGGCGATTCATCCCGCATTTCGCACAAATTGCGGATCCCATCCAGGAACTCTTGAGGGGGCATCCAAAAAAGAGCCCAAAGACTCCTATTCCTGTTGAGTGGAGTGAAGAGCGGGAAATTGCCTTCCAACTCCTAAAGAAGAAGTTGACTGAACCCCCTGTTCTGGGTTACCCAGATTATCCGAAGCCATTCCACCTCTACACAGATGCCAGTAAAAGAGGCCTGGGGGCCGTGTTGGCTCAAGTGCAAGATAACAAAGAAAGGGTAATTGCCTACGCCAGCAGATCCCTGAAGGGAGCTGAGAAGAACGACCAGAATTACAGTTCTTTCAAGCTGGAGTTTCTTGCCTTAGTGTGGGCTGTGACCGAAAAGTTTAAGGGCTATCTCGCTGCCACACCGTTTGTTGCCTTCACAGATAATAATCCCCTGGCGCATCTGAATACAGCCAAATTAGGGGCACTGGAGCAAAGATGGGCCTCCCGCCTGGCCAACTATGATTTTACTGTGAAGTACCGGGCAGGCCGCTCCAATAATAACGCTGATGCCCTGTCACGACTCCCCACTACAGAAGCCCCCGATAAACCGAAAGATGCCTAGGAAGAGGTGGAGATGCCAGCGTTTTATAATAAATTTACCCAGCAGGATAATATACGTACTGAAGATTCCCCTGCTGCTGATCCTTCCTCATCAGATGGTCCTGAGTTCAGAGGCGATCAAGAAAGATGGATTAAGCTCCAGTCCGAAAGTAGAGTCCTCGGTGAACTGCTTGACTTCCTTACTAGTGGAAAAATCCCTGAGAGGATCCGCAGGAAGAGTGCAGACCCAGAGCTAGTGAGACTGTGGAGACATCGCCATCAACTATTCCTTCAAAAGGGCCTGTTGCTCAGAAGGAGTCTGGATCCAGTGTCCTATGATAGAGTGTATCAAATTCTCCTGCCACGTCGGGATGCCAGCCTGGTGCTGGATATGTACCACAACCAGTCCGGACACTTCGGTGTGCAAAAGACTGAGGCCACCATTCGCAGAAGATTCTATTGGATCGGGATGAGAGACGATATTGAGAAATGGTGCCGAGAATGCACTGCCTGTGCTGTGGGGCGGACTGAACGCCATGACCAGAGGGCGCCTCTCCATCCCATCGTAAGTAAGGCTCCTTTAGAACTTGTTGCCATTGATCATGTAAAGTTAGAGCCGAGTCGCTCAGGGTATACATATGCCATGACTATAATTGATCACTTCACTAAGTTTGTCGTAGCAGTGCCTGTGAAAGACCTGACAGCCAAGACCACAGCGGAGGCGTTCTGGAAGCATTTCCTGCTGCCCTACGGTTGCCCAGAAAGGATCCTCACCGATCAAGGGTCTGCGTTTGAGTCACAGCTGTTCCATGAGATGTGCCTGCTACACAACTGCCAGAAGGTCCGGACCACCGCTTATCATCCGCAAGGTAACGGACTCTGTGAGAAAATGAATAAGACTCTCATTGAAATGCTGAGAGCAGTACCCCCTGAGACGAGGGGAGATTGGCCTACTCTGTTGCCGCAGCTTATGTACACTTACAACAACACCATCCATTGTTCCACCGGTTACACCCCGTTCTATTTGATGTTCGGCCAACAAGGGAGATTGCCTGCGGACCACTCCTTAGGGGTACAGGTGCCGGGTGAGATCAACCCACTGCCCAAGACTGATTGGGTAGTGGAACACCAAAGGCATCTTCTTAATGCTAAGGAGATTGTCCAAGAACGGATGGAGATTGTTCGAGAAAGGCAGCAGAAAGACTATGACCAGACTGCCCATGCGGGACCCCTGGCTCTGGGAGACAAGGTATGGTTGAAAAACAACCACCGGACCAGCAAGTTGGACAGCAAATTGGAAAGGATTCCCTACCTTATTACTGCCATACCCAATGCTGCGGCCCACATTTACCAGGTCTCCAGGGAAGGAAAAGGTCCCCAAGTTGTTCACAGGAACCGCCTCAAGCCCTGTATAGAAGGAGAACCAGCGGCAGAGGAGATGGAGCCTGAGCCTACTGAGGAAGAGTCGCCGGCTCCACCTATGGACCCTATGCAGGCTGTGGAGAACTTAATCCATGATAAAGAGCCGCTCCACTGGGCCCTCGCGCCTTGGTTGAATTTATTGGTTCCTGCTCCTGTTCCTGTTAGCCCTCAGCCTCCTGAAGAAGCTCCAGAGTCGGGCTCCTCTGACATTCCTGAAGCCAGGCAGGAAGAATCCCTGCCAGTAAGGAGGTCCACCCGTTCTACCAGGGGGCATCCACCTGTGAGGTTCGGGGACTACATTATGGGCCCAGGTAGCCCCTCACGGGAAACCCCTGTTTAAACCTTTGCAAGCCTGGGTATGGACTCCTGTGATCCTTTGAGCCTCCAAGGACTTATGTTTATTTACATTTCTTCTACTGTTCTATTATGGACAATTCGATTATTATGGACTATCCTGGTATTTATTGTTACGCTGTGCCAGGTCAGCGCCCCTGTTCCCTTATGTTATCCTGAGAGAAGAGAACGACACCCCTTTTTCATCACTCCTTTCAGTGATTCTGTTTGCCCACTGTTATATTTTTCATGTGGTGAATACTGTATGTGCATGTTCTCATCTGTCTTTCAGGTTGCCACTTCCAGATGGGCGGACCCTCCATGTTGCGCCGAGGACGGGCAACGTTATAGCGTGGGGGTATGTAGTGTCCCACTAGGTAAAGGTGGGCACTGCACAGGTTAATGTGTTTCATCGCATTGAATGTCATGTGTTTGTTTTCCCTGTATTATCCGGGTGTCAGGCCTGTCAGGGTGTAGTTTAGCCTCCCAGACGTTAGAGGGAGCTGGAGAGCCCTAGTTATATATAGGAAGGCCCAGACAGGGAAGAGTTAGTTCATTCCAGGGGACTAGAGGAGTGACTTCGTCCACCTGAAGCTCCTGAGGCTAGGATTAGCTCAGTAGAGACACCCCAGTTGCAGGACCCAACCTCCTGGGAGAAACCCACAGTCATCCACTTTACAAGAGAAAGCTCCAGGGTAAGCTAAGTAACCCTGATGGGCAGATGCAAATAGAAAAGAAAGCAAGAATCTAATACCTGAGGAAGATAGTAACCAAGGATTTAAGCCACCCTTTAGGCATCCGGCCTTGGGATATAAAGCCAGAGCAGGAGTTCTAGAAAGGATAGTGTACATTGATTCTGAGGAAAGGTACAACCTGCTGCTGAGTGCTCGTGAATTTACCCTCTGCGTATCTTGCATAAATATTACCTGCCATTGTGTGAATAAGCCTACTTGTGGAACTGTGATCGAAAGACTGTACTACTACCTGCTGTACAAAGTTGGATTGTTCAGTAAAATTACGTTTGGTTCACTATTCTACTTGTGTACCTCCATCATTCCAACTACCAACCGGTGTGCCACCGTCAAAGGCACTGGCGTCACGAATCCAACAGGGACCTTGCCCCAGGCACTCAAAATACCTGTAACATCCAGGGCACCTCATCCACCATCAGGCCTGGTCCCTATATACAGAGTGTGCCCCAGAGGAACCGTGTCTACCTCTCCTTCACTGCCACGCGCCTGCCCAGGGTTCTCCAATACAGTGAGCAACCCTCGATTGCCCATAACCGTGACCTCACTTCGCTATACCCTGCAGGTCTGGCGTGTTGCATGAGCGATTACATGCTGTAGTGTCTCTGCAACGATCACCAAATTGCCCACATTCTAACTTGTGCTGATTACTGGGTGGCCACGCTGCTGGATCCCGTCACTGGAGCGTGATCGTAAGATGCGCAAGTACAAGCCCTGACAGCGTGGGCACAGTGGAAGCAAAAGGTGAAGGCAGAGGAGGAGGAAGAGGTCGCTAACGCAGCTGGGGCACCACTAGCACCTCAGAAGGCAGGGTTAGCATGGCCAAAATGTGGAAAAGCTTTGTCAGCACACCACAACAACCAGCACCACCAGCTGATATGGAACATCTTAGCAGGAGGCAGCATTTCAGCAACATGGTGGAGCAATATGTGTGTACACGCCTACACAAACTAACTGATGGGTCTGCCCCCTGCAACTTTTGGGTCTCCAAATTCGGCACATGGCCTGAGCTTGCCCTTTACTCCTTGGAGGTCCTGGCCTGCCCTGCAGTCAATGTATTGTCTGAACGTGTGTTTAGCACAACTGGATGGGGTGATCACAGATTATATTGCCCAATGTTTTGGGGTGTACCCTAATTTAAACCAAAAAACTGTGTAGGCTACCTCCTCCTCCTCCACCGCTGCTTCCACCTAGGCCGCCACATCCACTGCCTCCTCGTCCTCCTAGATCAAGATTATAATTTTTTATTTTTACGTATTTTATGTTATTTAAAATAATTTCCCTATCCACATTTGTTTGCAGAGCACTTGCCATGCTCTTAACTACATCGCTATGCCATTTCCATGACATTTTCAGAGCCATTTTAGTGCTCAAAAGTTCCGGTCCCTATTGACTTCAATGGGGTTCGTGTTAGGGGTCAAGTTCAGGTTCCAAACTCAAACTTTTTTGTGAAGTTCAGCCAAACCCGAACATCCAGGTGTCCGCTCAACTCTAGTTTAGGGATCTTTCACACTTGCGTTGTTCTTTTCCGGCATAGAGTTCCGTCGTCGGGGCTCTATGCCGTAAAAATCCTGATCAGGATTATCCCAATGCATTCTGAATGGAGAGAAATACGTTCAGGATGCATCAGGATGTCTTCAGTTCAGGACCGGAACGTTTTTTGGGCGGAGAAAATACCGCAGCATGCTGCGCTTTTTGCTCCGGCCAAAAATCCTGAACACTTGCCGCAAGGCCGGATCCGGAATTAATGCCCATTGAAAGGCATTAATCCGGATCCGGCCTTAAGTTAAACATTGTTTCGGCACATTACCGGATCCGACGTTTAGCTTTTTCAGAGTGGTTACCATGGCTGCCAGGATGCTAAAGTCCTGGTTGCTATGGTAAAGTGTAGTGGGGAGCAGTATACCTACCGTCCGTGCGGCTCCCGGGGCGCTTCAGAGTGACGACAGGGCACCCTACGCGCATGGATGACGTGATCGCATGGATCACGTAATCCATGCGCATGGGGCGCTCTGACGTCATTCTGGAGCGCCCCGGGAGCCGCACGGATGGTAAGTATACTGCTTCCCCGCTCCCCACTACTACTATGGCAACCAGGACTTTAATAGCGTCCTGGCTGCCATAGTAACACTGAACGCATTTTGACGACGGATCCGTCTTCAAATGCTTTCAGTTCACTTGCGTTTTTCCGGATTCGGCGTGTAAAATGGAGAACACGCCGGATCCGGACAATGCAAGTGTGAAAGAGGCCTAAGATGTTTAAGAGGTTCCTGCGGGGTGTGTTAGTGTGTGGACCAGGGACCTTTTCCTTTCTTCCTCAATATTGCATCAGACCTGAGAAAGAGATAAACACTCTTGAAAACTTTTCTTTATAGCTTAAAGCAGTTTCAGCAAACACCAGGGCTGTGTAAATAATCTCATATGTTAAACATTTCACTAAAGAAGACCAATGAACAGACGCTCACAGAATTATTCACATAACGGTCAAGAGTTTAGAGAAGGGAACAATTTAGGACAACATAACTAATAGGAAAGTGAGCTGAATTGGAGACTTTTTTCAAATCAGCTATGTTGTCCTATATTGTTCACTTCTCCTGGCTTCTCCAAACTCTTCACCCTTTTGTAAAATAACCCTGTGGGTGTTGTTGGTGTGTACAACTAATACTACTTTTTCTGCTTGTAACACAGAATGCAGCGGTCAGGGGTGCGTGTAACGCAGAGTGCAGCGGTCAGGGGTGCATGTAACTCAGGGTGCGCTGGTCAGGGGTGCTTGTAATGCAATGTGCGCTGGTCAGGGGTGCATGTAACGCAGGATGCGCTGGTCAGGGGTGCATGTAACGCAGGGGGCGCTGGTAAGGGGTGCATGTAATGCTGGGGGTGCTGGTCAGAGGTGCATGTAACGCAGGGGGCGCTGGTCAGAGGTGCATCACAGATAGAAAAGGTACTTACAATTCTGATGTGCTCTGTTCTAGTGCCTTCCTACTCTAGGCGTGGTGTCAGGGGGAGGGGCGCGCAACTATCTTTCCTGATGTTAAATCCCCAAGCCACATTCTTTTCTGCTCTCTCCCTCCCAGCCAATAGCAGCTGAGGTTGGCCGTCTTTAACACCTTCAGGACCTTGGACGAGAATGCTCATCCTAACTTGCAGGTACTTGCAGGTACCACGATCAGCAGCAGGGGCCCGGCTGATACTGGTAGCTGTGCCCCTGCTGTATCTGCCAGCATCGGTGAAAACATCGGTGGATTAACCCCCTGTATGCCACGGTCACGCTGACCGCAGCATACAGGGGGTTTGCGGCAGCTTGTACATCCCCATCGGGTCCCCGTACTGAGGTGACGGAGAACCGAGGGTTGCTATAGCAGCCCTGATGCCTTGAACGGGCATCGGGACTGCCAGGTAAACTTCACTGGGCAAACATCAGGCAAACAAAAAACTAAAGAAAGCCAGGAGTAATCCCGATCCGTGCATAAGTCTCTGTGCAACTTGCCAGGTAAATGGATGTGTCACAGAAAGTCCTGGGTCCTGGTCCCCACTGGATGGGATGGAGTCCCAGCAAACTTCAGTCAGTAGCTAGTAGTACTGACCTGCACCTGGATAAGGAAGGATAACAGTAAGCACTGACCGACCTGGGAGGCCACCTTTTATGTGCCTGCTAACAAATCCCAGGGCGCCAAGTGTCCTCTCTTCATAGATCATGATCCTGCCCTACACCTGTGTACAAGGCTTTGGTCAGTCATTAGTAGATTAGACCAATGCCGGCCCCCTAATCTGCTTTGAACTTGCGGCCAGGTGCTATTCGCTTTGCTGGTCGGCGAAACGTATCCCCTTGCACACCCGTTTTCGAGAGGCTCTGTGAAATGGAATCTGCAATAGACATGGAGACAAGCTCGGCCGCAGCGTAATGCCACTAGCCCGGCCAAGCCATGCGGTCTTACCCTACGGCGCATATGTGAAAGCATCCCAGCGTCGGTTTGCAAAGGGGTAGGAGCTGGTGTATCAATAAAGACTCGCGTAACCTGTCCTGCAGCTCCACGAGGACCCTTTTTGGTCACACCGGAGTGCAAGACAGGTGATGATCTTACACTTACAGACACTGACAGTTCAATACAGCACAATACAGATGAATTAGGCTGTATTGAAACAGGGATCAGACCCTGTCCCATAGTGGGACAAGAAATAAAGTGAAAAAAGAAGTTAAAAAATGTAAAGTTTCAAGTTAAAAAAAAGAACCCTTTTCCTAAAAAAAGTTGTAAAGAATAGGGAAAAAAATAAAAGTAGACATATTATGTATCAACGCGTCTGTATCGACTGGCTCTATAAACATATCTCATTACCTAACCCCTCAGATGAACACCGTTAATATAAAAATATAAAAACTGAGCTAAATAAACAATTTTTTTGTCACCTTACATCACTAAAAGTACAACACCAAGCGATCAAAAAGGCGTATGCCCGCCAAAATAGTACCAATCTAACCATCATCTCATCCTGAAAAAAAATTGCCCCTACCTAAGACAATCGCCCAAAAAATAAAAAAAATGATGGCTCAGAATATGGAGACACTAAAACATAGTTTTAAAAACGCTGTTATTGTGTAAAACTTAAGTAAATAAAAAAAGTATACATATTAGGTATTGCCTCGTCCATAATAACCTGCTCTATAAAAATATTACATAACCTAACCCCTCAGGTGAACACCGTAAAAAATAAAAATTAAAACGGTGTAAAAAAGCCATTTTTTGTCAGCTTACATCACAAAAAGTGTAATAGCAAGCGATCAAAAAGTCATATGCACCCTATAATAGTATCAAACCGTCATATAATCTAGAAAAAAATGAGCCCCTACACAAGACAGTCACCAAAAAAATAAATAAAACTACGGCTTTCCGAATGTGGGGACACAAAAAAATCTTTTTTTTTTTTCAAAAATGCTTTGTTATGTAAAACAAACAACCCCCCCAAAAAAGCCATATTTGGTATTGTCGCATGCTCTATAAAAATACCACATGATCTAACCTGTCAGATGAATGTTGTAAATAACAATTATTAAAAACGGTGCCAAAACAGCTATTTCTTGTTACCTTTCTCTCACAAAAAGTGTAATATAGAGCAACCAAAAATTATATGTACCCTGAAATAGTACAAACAAAACTGCCACCTTATCCCATAGATTCCAAAATGGGGTCACTTTTTTCGAGTTTCTACTCTAGGGGTGCATCAGGGGGGCTTCAAATGGGACATGGTGTAAAAAAAACAGTCCAGCAAAATCTGCCTTCTAAAAACAGTATGGCGTTCTTTTCCTTCTTAGAAATGCCCATACAGCAGTTTACGACCACATATGGGGTGTTTTTGTAAACTACAGAATCAGGGCCATAAATATAGAGTTTGTTTGGCTGTTAAATCTGCCAAAAAAAATCTGAAATGTTATCTCTATTTTCCATTAATTCTTATGGAACACCTAAAGGGTTAAAGTTTTGTATACCTTGAGGGGTGTAGTTTCTAAAATGGGGTCACTTTTTTGGAGCTTCTACTCTAGGGGTGCATCAGGGGGCTTCAAATGCCTTCCAAAAACTGTATGGCATTCCTTTCCTTCTGCGCCCTGCCGTGTGCCCGTACAGCAGTTTACGACCACATATGAGGTGTTTCTGTAAACTACAGAATCAGGGCCATAAATATTGAGTTTTGTTTGGCTGTTAACCCTT
This sequence comes from Bufo gargarizans, assembly GCF_014858855.1. Taxonomy (NCBI): domain Eukaryota; kingdom Metazoa; phylum Chordata; class Amphibia; order Anura; family Bufonidae; genus Bufo; species Bufo gargarizans. The sequence continues at coordinate 566,891,453 of NC_058080.1, forward strand.
GCTTTGTAACTGGAAAAAATGGATTCAAATGGAAAATCTGCCAAAAAAGTGAAAGTTTGACATTTTATCTCTATTTTTGATGAATTCTTGTGGAACACCTAAAGGGTTAACCAAATTTGTAAAATCAGTTTTACCTTGAGGGGTATAGTTTGTAAAATGGGGTCATTTTTGGGTGGTTTCTATTATGTAAACCTCACAAAGTGACTTCAGACCTGAACTGGTCCTGAAAAAGTGGGTTTTAGAAATGTTAAGCCTTCTAACGCCCCCAAAAAATAAAATGGCATTCATAAAATGATCCAAACCTGAAGTAGACATATGGGGAATGTAAAGTAATAACTATTTTTGGAGGTATTGCTATCTATTATAAAAGTAGAGAAATTGAAATTCGGACATTTGCTAATTTTTCCAAATTTTTTGTAAATTTGGAATTTTTTATAAATAAAAATTTATTTTTTTGACTAAATTTACCACTGTCATGACGTACATTACGTGACGAGAAACCAATCTTAGAATGGCCTGGATAAGTAAAAGCATTTTAAAGTTATCACCACATAAAGTGACATGTCAGATTTGCAAAAAATGGCCTGGTCCTTAAGGTGAAAAATGCAGGGGCCTGAAGGGGTTAATATTGATTGGACCCTGGGCAAGAAATTACTTGGGTCCCCTGGATCCCGCCTTCCCACACCCTAGCATGCAATCACGTCCTCAGCCACAACACACACACAAAGGCCTCATGCACACGACCGTTGTGTGCATCCGTGGCCGTTGTGCCATTTTCCGTTATTTTTCGCGGACCCATTGACTTTCAATGGGTCCGTGGAAAAATCGGAAAATGCACCGTTTTGCAGCCGAGGCCGGGATCCGTGTATCCTGTCCGTCAAAAAAATATGACCTGTCCTATTTTTTTGACGGACAACGGTTCACGGACCCATTCAAGTCAATGGGTCCGTGAAAGAACACGGATGCACACAAGATTGGCATCCGTGTCCGTGATCCGTGGCCGTAGGTTGCTTTCATACAGACGGATCCGAAGATCCGTCTGCATAAAAGCTTTTTCAGATCTAAGTTTTCACTTCGTGAAAACTCATATCCGACAGTATATTCTAACACAGAAGCGTTCCCATGGTGATGGGGACGCTTCTAGTTAGAATACACTACAAACTGTGTACAAGACTGCCCTCTGCTGCCTGGCATCACCCGATCTCTTACAGGGGGATATGATAGCACAATTAACCCCTTCAGGTGCGGCACCTAAAGGGGTTAATTGTACTATCATATTCCCCTGTAAGAGATCAGGGCTGCCAGGCAGCAGGGGGCAGACCCCCCCCTCCCCAGTTTGAATATCGTTGGTGGCACAGTGTGCGCCCCCCATCGGGCCCCCCCTTCCTCCCTCTAATGTTAGAAATCGTTGGTGGCACAGTGTGCCCCCACCATCGCCCCCCCCTCCCTCCCTCTATTGTAATAAATCGTTGGTGGCACAGTGTGCGCCCACCATCGCCCCCCCTCCCTCCCTCTATTGTAATAAATCGTTGGTGGCACAGTGTGTGCCCACCATCGGCCCCCCTCCCCCTATAGCAGTAACAACATTGGCGGCAGTGTGCGGCCTCCCATTCCCCTCCCCATCATTGGTGGCAGCGGAGTTCCGATCGGAGTCCCAGTTTAATCGCTGGGGCTCCGATCGGTAACCATGGCAACCAGGAAGCTACTGCAGCCCTGGTTGCCATGGTTACTTAGCAATAGTACAACAGGTAGAAGATTCGTACTTACCTGCTTGCTGCTGCGATGTCTGTGAACGGCCGGGAGCTCCTCCTACTGGTAAGTGACAGTTCTTTAGCAATGCGCCGCACAGACCTTTCACTTACCAGTAGGTGGAGCTCCCGGCCGGACACAGACATCGCAGCAGCAAGCAGGTAACTATGAGTCTTCTACTATTGTACTATTGCTAAGTAACCATGGCAACCAGGACTGCAGTAGCGTCCTGGTTGCCATGGTTACCGATCGGAGCCCCAGCGATTAAACTGGTACTCCGATCGGAACTCCGCTGCCACCAATGATGGGGGGGGAAATGGGAGGCCACACACTGCCACCAATGTTGTTACTGCTATAGAGGGAGGGGGGGCCGATGGTGGGCGCACACTGTGCCACCAACGATTTATTACAATAGAGGGAGGGAGGGGGGGCGATGGTGGGCGCACACTGTGCCACCAACGATTTCTAACATTAGAGGGAGGAAGGGGGGGCCCGATGGGGGGTGCACACTGTGCCACCAACGATATTCAAACTGGGGAGGGGGGGGTCTGCCACCTGCTGCCTGGCAGCCCTGATCTCTTACAGGGGAATATGATAGTACAATTAACCCCTTTAGGTGCCACACCTGAAGGGGTTAATTGTGCTATCATATCCCCCTGTAAGAGATCGGGTGCTGCCAGGCAGCAGGGGGCAGTCTTGTGCAAAGTTTGTAGTGTATTCTAACTAGAAGCGTCCCCATCACCATGGGAACGCCTCTGTGTTAGAATATACTGTTGGATCTGAGTTTCACGAAGTAGCGCATATACGACAGTATATTCTAACATAGAGGCGTTCCCATGGTGATGGGGACGCTTCAAGTTAAAATATACCATCGGATTGGAGAAAACTCCAATCCGATGGTATAAAAGAACTCCAGACTTTACATTGAAAGTCAATGGGGACGGATCCGTTTGAAATGGCACCATATTGTGTCAACATCAAACGGATCCGTCCCCATTGACTTGCATTGTAATTCAGGACGGATCCGTTTGGCTCCGCACGGCCAGGCGGACACCAAAACGACTTTTTTTTCATGTCCGTGGATCCTCCAAAAATCAAGGAAGACCCACGGACGAAAAAACGGTCACGGATCACGGACCCACGGACCCCGTTTTTGCGGACCGTGAAAAAAAACTGTCGTGTGCATGAGGCCAAAAAGAAATCCACACATCTTGTAGTAGTAAACTTTAAAGTGAACCTGTCATGTGGATATTTGATTATAATCTAACTAATTATATACAATCATTAACTACTAAAAAGTGCCTTAGATGTACTCACTTACTGGTGTGACAGAAGGTTACCTCATAATATACACACAAAGATGCCGCATGCTGCATGCTAATGAGCTGATTCGAGTCCAGCGTGATGTCATTGAGTCCAGCGTATATTTAATTTAGAGATATAGCCACTCCCCTGCCCACCTGCTGCTGATTCCTATGGAAAAAAACTGTCATTCAGCAGCAGGTGGGTGGGGAGAGTCAGGAGCTCATGAATATTCATGACTCATCATTATCAGCTGGAGCTTTTCAATACAAGATGTTGGCAGATTGACTGGGTCAATTAAAGAAAGTGACCCAGCATTGTGCTAAGAGAATCAGTCACTTATTTATGTTGCCCTCAGTTAGGACACCATAAAACTGGTGACAGGTTCCCTTTAATAATGATGAGTGGCCACTAGAGGTGTTCCTTGGCAGTAATGTAAATACTGCCTTTTTTTTCTGAAAAGGCAGTGTTTACATTAAAAAGCTTGCAGAGGAATGCTATAGACACCAGAACTACTACGTTTAGCTGTTGTGGTTCTGGTGACTATAGTGTCCCTTAATATAGAGCGAAAAAAAGAATCAGCACAAAAGTATCAAATAAAATGGCTGTATCATTATTCTAAAAATTAAAAAAAGCACAACTTCAAATATATAGTATTTTGCAGATCACTTTTTTTTTTTTTTTTTTTTTACAATGTGCAGATAGTACTGTACTACTAACCCGTCCATCAACATCAACCCCTACCTAAAGGGTAATATTCTCTTTCCTCATCTTCTCTTTTCAGACCTTCAGAGCAGACCACCATTTTTCAGCCATTTCTCGTCTCTGCAATTTGACAAACAAAATATTAGTTTACTACTTTTCCATCACCCTCCCATCTTCTGGACATATCGGGAAACATGGCAGGAAAATGTGTGTGGGGGGGATGAACATAGCCTGAAAATTGTGTGTGTGTGTGTGTGTGTGTATGGGGGGGGGAAGGTGAACATGGCGGAAAAATGTGTGTGTGGAGGGTGAGCATGGGGGGGGGGAATGTGTGTGTGTGGGAGTGCATATGGGGGGTTAATGTGTGCGTGGGGGTGAACATGGTGGGAAAATGTGTGGGGGGATGAACATAGCCTGAAAATGGGGGGAGGGGGTTGTGAACATGGCTGGAAAATGTGTGTGTGTGTGTGTGGGGGGGGGGGGGGGTGAACATGGGGGGTGAAATAAGTGTGTGGGGGGTGCACATGGGGGGGTAAATGTGTGCGTGGGGGTGAACATGGGGTAAATGTGTGTAGGGGTGAACATGGGGGCGAAATGTGTGAACATGGGGGAAAATGTGTGTGTGTGTGTGTGGGGGTGAACATGGGGGCGAAATGTGTGAACATGGGGGGAAAATGTGTGTGTGTGTGGGGGTGAACATGGGGGCGAAATGTGTGAACATGGGGGGAAAATGTGTGTGTGTGTGGGGGGGTGAACATGGGGGAAATGTTGGTGGGGAGAACATGGGGGGAAATGTGTGGGGGAGAATATGGGGGAAATGTGTGGGGGGGAGAATATGGGGAACACCTAAAGGGTTAACAAAGTTTGAAAATCAGTTTTAGCTTGAGGGGTGTAGTTTGTAAAATAGGGTCATTTTTGGGTGGTTTCTATTATGTAAACCTCACAAAGTAACTTCAGCCCTGAACTGGTCCTGAAAAAGTGGGTTTTAGAAATGTTAAGCCTTCTAACGTCCCCAAAGAATAAAATAGCATTCATAAAATGATCCAAACATGACTAACTGTGGTATTTTGTGATGTCAGAAGCGATCATCTGCACAGACCAATTGAGAATCTGCGTCTGCCTGTTCCTTCATCCGTGCATACCACATACCAATTACTGCCCGCAGAAGCCACCCCGGCTCCACCGACTTCCGATAAAGAAGTCTCCGCCCACTGACGTCGGAATCAGATAAGCGAGCGGAGCGATGAGGCAAGTAAAGTCTCACTCTGAACCCCACAGAGTTCGCCTGCGAGTGATTGTCCAAGGTGGAATAAGAGGAGTGTGAGAGACCTGACTGTCCTAAATAAAAAGGTGTTATGTCTGTCTATGACCATGTATGCAATATGGAGGAGAAGGGGGGGGGGGGGGGTCTTGTGGCTGCCCTCATACAGTATAACGTCTCCTTGTGGCTGCCCCAGTGCCCCCATACAGTATAACGTCTTCTTGTGGCCCCAAGTGTTTTTTTTCTTCTAAATGGGTATTTATTGCGCAGTGCATCTTATAAAGGGAAAACTGCTGCCCACTGGCAAGGAAAGCATAGCCACAGGATGCATTGATTTCTCCCCTTCAAAGCCAGCACAAGATGCCGCCTGAGGCGAGATTCTTATATTGCCTCATGGCAAAAGCAGCATGTGGAGAAGTGTTCAGATCTTGTAAACTCTGCTTGTGTGGCAAACGCTGCAGATTTCCCTGTGGCCGATCCACAGGGGAGCACCTTTAGGCTGGGTTCAGACCTGAGCGTTTTACAGCGCGTTCCTACGCGCTGTAAAACGCTCAACAAGGAGAAACCAATGCTTCCCTATCGGCATGGCTCTCACCTGGGCGTTTTACAGCGCGTACGATCGCGCTGTAAAACACCCGACGCCCCAAGAAGTACATGAGCTTCTTTGGGGCATCTTGTCGCGCGTTCCTGTACATAGACTTCAGCGGGAACGCTAGACAATAGGCGTTCGCTTGTCTCTGTATGCGCGATTGCAAACGCCCGTACAATCGCGCATACAGAGCGCTCCATCGCGAACGCTCAGGTCTGAACCCAGCGTCAGGGAGGATTCAGACAGTGTATGCGCAGCGATTATGCAAGTGAAGTGACGGCACAGCGGGATTGAACTGTGCGTCGTATGTTTCTAATTATGCAGTCTGAACCACCCCTTAGGGGGCTTTTAAACAGCGGATAGATGGCCCGTATTGAATACTGACCAACGATTCTGCCCTTTGATCAGTACTCGTTTGCATTGGCCTTTTACACAGGCGGATGCAAACGATCACTGTATACTGAGCGATCCTGCCTCCTGCATTCTTCACTATACTGTTGGCAGCATGCCGTCCTGATTACATGGTACAACACACTGCCGACACTATAGAGAGTCTGCAGGGGTCTGGATTTTACAGCGTACAGTAAGTGCATACAGTACATGCACAAAATGAGCAATTGTTCGTCAGTTGATTGAAGGGCATCTTACACAGCCCGATTAGCAGACGACGAGCATTCATATGAACACTTGTTGCCTAATCGCTCCTTGCAAAAGGGCCCTAAGGGGGAATTTACACTAAGGCCTTATTCGCACAGTCAGTGTTTGGTCAGTGATTTCCATCAGTGATTTTGAGCCAAAACCAAGTGCGGGTCCAAAACACAGAACAGGTGCAGATCTTTCCCTTCTACCTTATGTCTGTGTAGGATCCACTCCTGGTTTTGGCTCACAATCACTGATGGAAATCACTGACCAAACACTGACTGTGTGAATGAAGCCTAAGACCTCATGCACACAAACGTATTTTCATTCCGTGTCTGTCCGTTTGTTTTTCTTTGCAGACCGTATAGGGAACCATTCATTTTAATAGGTCCACAAAAAACCGAAGGTACTCCGTATGCATTTCCATAAATCTGTTCCACTAAAAGATAGAACATGTCCTATTATTGTCTGCAAATAAGCTTCCGTCGCTCCATTCAAGTCAATAGGTCCGCAAAAAAACAGAATGCATACAGAAAACATCCGCATATCATCAGTATTTCGCGGATCCATACTGTACAAATGCTAGGCCCAGCCCATTTTGCCCATGTGTTTGGTGATTAATAAGTTCCTGTTTCCGTTTGTGATCCGCAAAAAACGGTTCGCATACGGAAACCAAAGAGATTTTTTGCGGAAATACGGAACGGAAAGGGAAACACTACAAATACAAAAAAAACCTGAACAACGGATCCGTGAAAAATAGACTGCAAAATACATACGGTCGTGTGCAAGAGGCCTAACAGATTATCTGACAGATTTTATGACCAATTATTGGTCAAATGGCCATTTACTCTTTTGTTACACACAGAAATTTTTGGTCTAATTGGACAGAAATTGGTCACATAATTTGATGGTGTAAATGCACATTTCTGACTTTTGAACTGAAACAAGTGTTTATGAACAAAACATTCCTTATCTACTTATCCCTGATCCACAATGATGGTCCTCAATCTGAGAAAGGGCAGAATACAATTTCTGGTAATGGGAGTCTGGTGACAAGGGGTTAGCATGTCGAGAGAGAAGCCTGTCTGCGCATAGGGTTACCAAATGTTATTACATGTTATATATATTTTATGCAATTAAATGTTTTATTTAAAAAAAAATGTGTATTTTTATTTATAAAAAATGAAAATAATTTATTTTTAAAAAAATAGTACATAGAGACTTTTAGATTTAGTTTGCAGTAACCAGAGGTCGCAATAACGCCTGTACAAGCGTCATCGATGCCCGTTCAGGCCATTTTACTCCCTGGAAAATGTCTAAGGCATACCAATACACCTTAGACTTTTCTCTGCTTTTCATCAGCATAGGGCACGCTGTGAACGGCACAAGCAGCACAGCGAGCTTTGCTATTGGTTAGTTTGGCCGGGAGCAGGAGCGATACAGGTCCTGCATCAGGGGAAGACGGCGGTCGCTGGAAGTAGGATGGGCCGGCTCTCGGGGGATGTTTGAATATGGAGTGAAGAGTGCGCTGCACAAGGACCCTGGCAGCGGTGGAGCTTAATATTGGCCCCGGACATGAAGATGGACGCAGAACAAGGTGACAGCAGCAATGTAACGTAACGATGTGTGTGATGTATGTAGTGCACTGTGTGATCATCACATGCTGCGCTACATACATCACACACATGTATGCACTACACACATGTATACATCATACATCGCACCACACACATCACACGCTGCACCACATACATCACACGCATGTATGTGGTGCAGTAGGTAGTGAATAAAGACAGGCTATTATAGCCAAGTGGTAAAGTACAGGGAAGATCCGCCATATTGGACTGGGCTTTATAACTTTGCTATTATAGCTTGATGTTATTTAGACCAGTAATGGTCCCCTATAGGGATGAGCAAATTTTATGTTATGAAATTTGTTTGCGCTTCACTTGGTGGTAAAAGCAGAATTGCATTATTACCACGGACCATAACACAATTCTATGATGGAATGCCTTTAGAGGCATTACGTTATTCATTCCGTCATAATAGAAGTCTTTGGGCTGCAAAACGGATCTGTCCCGTTTCCGTTATGCAGGAGAGGACTCAGGATTAGAGTTGAGCGAACACCTGGATGTTCGGGTTCGAGAAGTTCGGCCGAACTTCCCGAAAATGTTCGGGTTCGGGATCCGAACCCGATCCGAACTTCGTCCCGAACCCGAACCCCATTGAAGTCAATGGGGACCCGAACTTTTCGGCACTAAAAAGGCTGTAAAACAGCCCAGGAAAGGGCTAGAGGGCTGCAAAAGGCAGCAACATGTAGGTAAATCCCCTGCAAACAAATGTGGATAGGGAAATGAATTAAAATAAAAATTAAATAAATAAAAATTAACCAAAATCAATTGGAGAGAGGTCCCATAGCAGAGAATCTGGCTTCCCGTCACCCACCACTGGAACAGTCCATTCTCAGATATTTAGGCCCCGGAACCCAGGCAGAGGAGAGAGGTCCCGTAACAGAGAATCTGGCTTCATGTCAGCAGAGAATTAGTCTGCATGTCATAGCAGAGAATCGGGCTTCACGTCACCCAACATTGGAACAGTCCATTGGCATATATTTAGTCCCAGCACCCAGGCAGAGGAGAGAGGTCCCGTAACAGACAATCTGGCTTCATGTCAGCAGAGAATCAGTCTTCATGTCATAGCAGAGAATCAGGCTTCACGTCACCCACCACTGTAAGAGTCCATTTTCATAAATTTAGGCCCAGCACCCAGGCAGAGGAGAGAGGTCCCGTAACAGAGGATCTGGCTTCATGTCAGCAAAGAATTAGTCTGCATGTCATAGCAGAGAATGAGGCTTCACGTCAGCCACCACTGCAACAGTCCATTGGCATATATTTAGGCCCAGCACACAGGCAGAGGAGAGAGGTCCCGTAACAGACAATCTGGCTTCATGTCAGCAGAGAATCAGTCTGCATGTCATAGCAGAGAATCAGGCTTCACGTCACCCACCACTGCAACAGTCCATTGTCATAAATTTAGGCCCAGCACCCAGGCAGAGGAGAGAGGTCCCGTAACAGACAATCTGGCTTCATGTCAGCAGAGAATTAGTCTGCATGTCATAGCAGAGAATGAGGCTTCACGTCACCCACCACTGTAAGAGTCCATTTTCATAAGTTTAGGCCCAGCACCCAGGCAGAGGAGAGAGGTCCCGTAACAGACAATCTGGCTTCATGTCAGCAGAGAATCAGTCTGCATGTCATAGCAGAGAATGAGGCTTCACGTCAGCCACCACTGCAACAGTCCATTGGCATATATTTAGGCCCAGCACACAGGCAGAGGAGAGAGGTCCCGTAACAGACAATCTGGCTTCATGTCAGCAGAGAATTAGTCTGCATGTCATAGCAGAGAATGAGGCTTCACGTCAGCCACCACTGCAACAGTCCATTGGCATATATTTAGGCCCAGCACACAGGCAGAGGAGAGAGGTCCCGTAACAGACTATCTGGCTTCATGTCAGTAGAGAATCAGTCTGCATGTCATAGCAGAGAATCAGGCTTCACGTCACCCACCACTGCAACAGTCCATTGTCATAAATTTAGGCCCAGCACCCAGGCAGAGGAGAGAGGTCCCGTAACAGACAATCTGGCTTCATGTCAGAAGAGAATTAGTCTGCATGTCATAGCAGAGAATGAGGCTTCACGTCACCCACCACTGTAAGAGTCCATTTTCATAAGTTTAGGCCCAGCACCCAGGCAGAGGAGAGAGGTCCCGTAACAGAGAATCTGACTTCATGTCAGCAGAGAATTAGTCTGCATGTCATAGCAGAGAATGAGGCTTCACGTCAGCCACCACTGCAACAGTCCATTGGCATATATTTAGGCCCAGCACCCAGGCAGAGGAGAGAGGTCCCGTAACAGACAATCTGGCTTCATGTCAGCAGAGAATCAGTCTTCATATCATAGCAGAGAATCAGGCTTCACGTCACCCACCACTGTAAGAGTCCATTTTCATAAATTTAGGCCCAGCACCCAGGCAGAGGAGAGAGGTCCCGTAACAGAGGATCTGGCTTCATGTCAGCAGAGAATCATTCTGCATGTCATAGCAGAGAATCAGGCTTCACGTCACCCAACATTGGAACAGTCCATTGGCATATATTTAGGCCCCGGCACCCAGACAGAGGAGAGGTTCATTCAACTTTGGGTAGCCTCGCAATATAATGGTAAAATGAAAATAAAAATAGGATTGAATGAGGAAGTGCCCTGGAGTCCAATAATATATGGTTAAGGGGAGGTAGTTAATGTCTAATCTGGACAAGGGACGGACAGATCCTGTGGGATCCATGCCTGGTTCATTTTTATGAACGTCAGCTTGTCCACATTGGCTGTAGACAGGCAGCTGCGTTTGTCTGTAATGACGCCCCCTGCCGTGCTGAATACACGTTCAGACACATGTACTGAACGTGTACTGTTCCACCATGTTAGTGAAATGTTGCCTCCTGCTAACACGTTGCGTATCAGGTGGTGGTGCAGTTAGCTGTGGTGTGTTGACAAAAGTTTTCCACATCTCTGCCATGCTAACCCTGCCCTCAAAGGAGCTGGCATTGACACAGCTGCCTTGGCGACCTCTTGCTCCTCCTCTGCCTTGGCCTTGGGCTTCCACTTGTTCCCCTGTGACATTTGGGAATGCTCTCAGTAGCGCGTCTACCAACGTGCGCTTGTACTCGCGCATCTTCCTATCACGCTCCAGTGCAGGAAGTAAGGTGGGCACATTGTCTTTGTAGCGTGGATCCAGCAGGGTGGCAACCCAGTAGTCCGCACAGGTTAAAATGTGGGCAACTCTGCTGTCGTTGCGCAGGCACTGCAGCATGTAGTCGCTCATGTGTGCCAGGCTGCCCAGGGGTAAGGACAAGCTGTCCTCTGTGGGAGGCGTATCGTCATTGTCCTGCCTTTCCCCCCAGCCACGCACCAGTGATGGACCCGAGCTGCGTTGGGTGCCACCCCGCTGTGACCATGCTTCATCCTCATCCTCCTCCACCTCCTCCTCATCCTCGTCCTCCTCGTCCTCCAGTAGTGGGCCCTGGCTGGCCACATTTGTACCTGGCCTCTGCTGTTGCCAAAAACCTCCCTCCGAGTCACTTCGAAGAGACTGGCCTGAAAGTGCTAAAAATGACCCCTCTTCCTCCTCCTCCTCCTCCTCCTCCTCCTCCTCCTGGGCCACCTCCTCTTCCATCATCGCCCTAAGTGTTTTCTCAAGGAGACATAGAAGTGGTATTGTAACGCTGATAACGGCGTCATCGCCACTGGCCATGTTGGTGGAGTACTCGAAACAGCGCAACAGGGCACACAGGTGTCGCATGGAGGCCCAGTCATTGGTGGTGAAGTGGTGCTGTTCTGTAGTGCGACTGACCCGTGCGTGCTGCAGCTGAAACTCCACTATGGCCTGCTGCTGCTCGCACAGTCTGTCCAGCATGTGCAAGGTGGAGTTCCACCTGGTGGGCACGTCGCATATGAGGCGGTGGGCGGGAAGGCCGAAGTTACGCTGTAGCGCAGACAGGCGAGCAGCAGCAGGATGTGAACGCCGGAAGCGCGAACAGACGGCCCGCACTTTATGCAGCAGCTCTGACATGTCGGGGTAGTTGTGTATGAACTTCTGCACCACCAAATTCAGCACATGCGCCAAGCAAGGGATGTGCGTCAAATTGGCTAGTCCCAGAGCTGCAACGAGATTTCGCCCATTATCACACACCACCAGGCCGGGCTTGAGGCTCACCGGCAGCAACCACTCGTCGGTCTGTTGTTCTATACCCCGCCACAACTCCTGTGCGGTGTGGGGCCTGTCCCCCAAACATATGAGTTTCAGAATGGCCTGCTGACGTTTACCCCGGGCTGTGCTGAAGTTGGTGGTGAAGGTGTGTGGCTGACTGGATGAGCAGGTGGAAGAAGAGGAGGAGGAAGCCGAGAAGGAGGAGGTGGCAACAGGAGGCAAAGAATGTTGCCCTGCGATCCTTGGCGGCGGAAGGACGTGCGCCAAACAGCTCTCCGCCTGGGGCCCAGCTGCCACTACATTTACCCAGTGTGCAGTTAGGGAGATATAGCGTCCCTGGCCGTGCTTACTGGTCCACGTATCTGTGGTTAGGTGGACCTTGCTACAGATGGCGTTGCGCAGTGCACACTTGATTTTATCGGATACTTGGTTGTGCAGGGAAGGCACGGCTCTCTTGGAGAAGTAGTGGCGGCTGGGAACAACATACTGTGGGACAGCAAGCGACATGAGCTGTTTGAAGCTGTCTGTGTCCACAAGACTAAATGACAGCATTTCATAGGCCAGTAGTTTAGAAATGCTGGCATTCAGGGCCAGGGATCGAGGGTGGCTAGGTGGGAATTTACGCTTTCTCTCAAATGTTTGTGAGATGGAGAGCTGAACGCTGCCGTGTGACATGGTTGAGACGCTTGGTGACGGAGGTGGTGGTGGTGGTGTTGGTGGTACATCCCCTGTTTGCTGGGCGGCAGGTGCCAACGTTCCTCCAGAGGCGGAGGAAGAGGCCGAGGTGGCAGCAGCAGAAGAGGCCGAGGCGGCAGCAGCAGAAGAGGTAGCAGGGGGAGCCTGAGTGACTTCCTTGGTTTTAAGGTGTTTACTCCACTGCAGTTCATGCTTTGCATGCAGGTGCCTGGTCATGCAGGTTGTGCTCAGGTTCAGAACGTTAATGCCTCGCTTCAGGCTCTGATGGCACAGCGTGCAAACCACTCGGGTCTTGTCGTCAGCACATTGTTTGAAGAAGTGCCATGCCAGGGAACTCCTTGAAGCTGCCTTTGGGGTGCTCGGTCCCAGATGGCGGCGGTCAGTAGCAGGCGGAGTCTCTTGGCGGCGGGTGTTCTGCTTTTGCCCACTGCTCCCTCTTTTGCTACGCTGTTGGCTCGGTCTCACCACTGCCTCTTCCTCCGAACTGTGAAAGTCAGTGGCACGACCTTCATTCCATGTGGGGTCTAGGACCTCATCGTCCCCTGCATCGTCTTCCACCCAGTCTTGATCCCTGACCTCCTGTTCAGTCTGCACACTGCAGAAAGACGCAGCAGTTGGCACCTGTGTTTCGTCATCATCAGAGACATGCTGAGGTGGTATTCCCATGTCCTCATCATCAGGAAACATAAGTGGTTGTGCGTCAGTGCATTCTATGTCTTTCACCGCTGGGGAAGGGCTAGGTGGATGCCCTTGGGAAACCCTGCCAGCAGAGTCTTCAAACAGCATAAGAGACTGCTGCATAACTTGAGGCTGAGACAGTTTCCCTGGTATGCATGGGGGTGATATGACAGACTGATGGGGTTGGTTTTCAGGCGCCATCTGTGCGCTTTCTGCAGAAGACTGGGTGGGAGATAATGTGAACGTGCTGGATCCACTGTCGGCCACCCAATTGACTAATGCCTGTACCTGCTCAGGCCTTACCATCCTTAGAACGGCATTGGGCCCCACCATATATCGCTGTAAATTCTGGCGGCTACTGGGACCTGAGGTAGTTGGTACACTAGGACGTGTGGATGTGGCAGAACGGCCACGTCCTCTCCCAGCACCAGAGGGTCCACTAACATCACCACGACCATGTCCACGTCCGCGTCCCTTACTAGATGTTTTCCTCATTGTTATGGTTCACCACAACAACAAAAATATTATTTGGCCCAATGTATTGTATTCAAATTCAGCGGGATATAAATTTGAGGCCTAGTATTTGGGCGCTGGGTGACCGGTATGGATTTACTAACAGAATTGGACTTGGAAATGCACAGTAGCGTGTGTGTGAAGTTATTCTGAATGACCCTATGTGCACCTTGAATATTATATACCCTTTTAGGGATAGATTTCAAATAGCTCTGATATAGCAGAAACCACTAAATTATGAAATTGCTAAATTGGGAATTGTATTTCAACCCTGAACAAAAAATGTGCTTTGACGGACACTAAATAACTTGCCCAGCCACAACAGTACAGCGGTAACGACAGATTTAGCGGGATATAAATTTGAGGCCTAGTATTTAGGCGCTGGGTGACCGGTATGGATTTAGTGACAGAATTAGACTGGGATATGGCCTAAAAATAACCACACTATTGCTGGTTAAATGCACTTGGTGACGGGCGCAGCTTGCCCCTGATGTAGTATATGGCCAAAAAATGAACAGACTATTGCTGGTTAAATGCACTTGGTGTCACAGCTTGACCAATCACACTACTGAGGGTTAAATGCACTTGGTGACGGGCGCAGCTTGCCCCTGATGTAGTATATGGCCAAAAAATGAACAGACTATTGCTGGTTAAATGCACTTGGTGACGGGCGCAGCTTGCCCCTGATTTAGTATATGGCCAAAAAATGAACAGACTATTGCTGGTTAAATGCACTTGGTGTGATAGCTTGACCAACCACACTACTGAGGGTTAAATGCACTTGGTGACGGGCGCAGCTTGCCCCTGATGTAGTATATGGCCAAAAAATGAACAGACTATTGCTGGTTAAATGCACTTGGTGACGGGCGCAGCTTGCTCCTGATTTAGTATATGGCCAAAAAATGAACAGACTATTGCTGGTTAAATGCACTTGGTGTGATAGCTTGACCAACCACACTACTGAGGGTTAAATGCACTTGGTGACGGGCGCAGCTTGCCCCTGATGTAGTATATGGCCAAAAAATGAACAGACTATTGCTGGTTAAATGCACTTGGTGTGATAGCTTGACCAACCACACTACTGAGGGTTAAATGCACTTGGTGACGGGCGCAGCTTGCCCCTGATGTAGTATATGGCCAAAAAAGGAACAGACTATTGCTGGTTAAATGCACTTGGTGTGACAGCTTCACCCTGATGTAGGCTTTAGCCAAAAAACAACCACACCATTGAGGGTTAAATGCACTTGGTGACAGGCGCAGCTTGCCCCTGATGTAGTATATGGCCAAAAAATGAACAGACTATTGCTGGTTAAATGCACTTGGTGTGACAGCTTGACCAACCACACTACTGAGGGTTAAATGCACTTGGTGACGGGCGTAGCTTGCCCCTGATGTAGTATATGGCCAAAAAATGAACAGACTATTGCTGGTTAAATGCACTTGGTGACGGGCGCAGCTTGCCCCTGATTTAGTATATGGCCAAAAAATGAACAGACTATTGCTGGTTAAATGCACTTGGTGTGATAGCTTGACCAACTACACTACTGAGGGTTAAATGCACTTGGTGACGGGCGCAGCTTGCCCCTGATGTAGTATATGGCCAAAAAATAAACAGACTATTGCTGGTTAAATGCACTTGGTGTGACAGCTTCACCCTGATGTAGGCTTTAGCCAAAAAACAACCACACCATTGAGGGTTAAATGCACTTGGTCGCAGCTTGTGCTGGCGCACCACAAGACACAAAATGGCCGCCGATCACCCCAGAAAAATGTGACTGACAAACGGTCTGGGCAGCCTAAAAACAGTGAGCAATTGAGTATCAGCAGCTCAATGATCCACAGCTGCAGATCGATCAATAATCAAGTACTTTGGAGGAGTTAATCTGCCTAATCTCGCCCTACTGTCGCAGCCGCAACCTCTCCCTACGCTAATCAGAGCAGAGTGACGGGCGGCGCTATGTGACTCCAGCTTAAATAGAGGCTGGGTCACATGGTGCTCTGGCCAATCACAGCCATGCCAATAGTAGGCATGGCTGTGATGGCCTCTTGGGGCAAGTAGTATGACGCTTGTTGATTGGCTGCTTTGCAGCCTTTCAAAAAGCGCCAAGAAAGCGTCACAAAAGCGCCAAGAAAGCGACGAACACCGAACCCGAACCCGGACTTTTACGAAAATGTCCGGGTTCGGGTCCGTGTCACGGACACCCCAAAATTCGGTACGAACCCGAACTATACAGTTCGAGTTCGCTCATCCCTACTCAGGATCAGTAGAGGACTCCCCTGCATAACTGAAACTGGACGGATCCGTTATGCAGGCTATAGACTTCTATTATGATGGAATGAATAACGGAATGCCTCTAAAGGCATTCCATCATAGAATGGCATTATGGTCCATGGTAACGGAATCCATAATGCAATTCTGATTTTACCACCAACTGAAGCGCAAATGAATTACAAAATATGAGATTTGCCCATCTCTAGTCCCCTGCATTAATCCCCACCGCTTAGACCCCGTTCACATCACCACTATTTATTTCTATTGTTCTGCTCCTCTAATGGAGCAGAACAACGAAAATAACGAAGTGCTGGATCAGGCACGTAAGGCTGGGTTTTCGTCATACAATCAACATACACAACAGATGCCATACTGTGACATCCATCACCATGGATTTCCATAGGACTCTGCAGGATGGGAAAGTGTAGTGTACCATGTTTTTCCATCCTGCAAAGTCTAGCAAAACACATGTAGGCTAACGTATCTTTTTTTTAAATCAGGCAATGATCAACAAGAAAAAGTCCTCTTTTCTATCACAGGAAATTGCAAAAGCAGCCAACAAACCAGCGCAGCTATTCTGCACAGTTGGCAGTCTATGCAATCCATTGTGCTGGAATCCCAACATCACATCCTCTAAGGACCTATGTGAGAAATCAGACCCAATCCCAAAAATAAACACATGCTTTGCCGAGCTTCAGGAGTGGATGAATGGAAACTGGCTTAAACGAAATGCTGACAAAACAGAGGTTCTGTCATCGGAGGCAAGCGCCTAACAGCAAAACAGCTCCAGACACAGTCAACACCACTGAGGGTAGGGAACTCAGACCTTACTAGCTCCAACACTGTGGGTTTACTGATGGAAAATTTCAGCTGTGGTAAAACACCCCTTTTTTCACCTAAGGAATATTGCAAAAATTAAGCACCTCATTCCTTCAGAAGATCTTCCAACCCTAGCTCACGCCTTCATCACATCACGGCTGGACTATTGCAATGCCCTCTATGTAGGCCTTCCTAATAAACACCTACATCGCCTGCCGCTAGTACAGAATGCTGCCGCAAGACTGTTAACAAGCCAACCCCGCCACTGTCACATAACACCAATCCTCTGCTCACTACACTGGTTACCCATAAAATGGAGAATCCTTTTCAAAGTTGGCATGCTAACATTCAAATCCCTACACAACCTAGGCCCTGGATACCTGAAGGTTTTGTTGCCTCTGCGTCACACCTCACACAACCTCAGATCAAAAGGATCCAATAACTTGATCACCCCCAGAATTCAACTAAAAACCTTTGGAGCCAGAGATTCTACTTTGTGGAATGACCTGCCAAACACAATCAAGACAGTTCCAACCCTGAACATATTTTAATCAAAACTGAAAAGTCACCTGTTTAGCCTGGCATTTACGATCACATAACTTTTCCCCCCTGTACATATCACTATGTACCGATCTGAGACAAGATTATGCGCTGTTGTTGTTGTATTTGAATTACTGCAAATTTCGTACTCCTCCTCGGGTAAAAATACTCCTCAAAAATAGTCGGAGGATTATTTTTACTCTTCTGGAAAAATGTAGTGCGACCTCTGACAATAACTATATGCTGGCACACTTTTGCATGTGATTTCGTAGTAAAGAGGTCACAGAGAGGCATGGAGCATTATCAGTCATGTTAATACTCCGTGCCTCTGCAGTCTGCATCGGGTCTTGGCTGTCATTCACGGAGCAGATGTCACGCACGGCATCCGCTTGTGTGAAACAGCCCTTACAGTTCCAGCGATGATGGCATAGGACTTTGTGTCATTATAGAAGAGGATAGTCTAGGGGGTGCGAACACACGTTACAGAAAAGCACCAGATTTTTGCTGTTCCCTAAGCAAGTCTATTAGCATGTGAAAATCTGCAGCACTTCTGCAACATGTTCACATCCCATGTGTCAGTGAAAATTGTGCGTAATGAGTGCAGCACTTAGATATGGGAACGGTAAAAGCATGACCATATGTGGCATAAATGGTATTCAATGGAAATTTAGTATGACAACTAGGTAAATTGTAATGAACTGCCTAAACTAACATACTGCGGGTTGTATCACCTAACCTGGAGTAGGTGATGGATGACCAGGCAGAATAGAGTCTATAAAACAAGTCTCAAAGGGTCAGGCAGGAGCAGTGACTGAATACAGGCCAAGGTAATCAGTCATCTGGTCAGGGTCGGTAGCATAGGTGCAGGCTGGGTCAGGAGTGGGATTATAGGTCAAAGAACAGGAACACAATCCGGGGTCAGGTACAGAGATAAATAAATAGAATTTCTCCCTCTTATTAGAACATACACTCACCTAAAGAATTATTAGGAACACCTGTTCTATTTCTCATGAATGCAATTATCTAGTCAACCAATCACATGGCAGTTGCTTCAATGCATGTAGGGTTGTGGTCCTGGTCAAGACAATCTCCTGAACTCCAAACTGAATGTCAGAATGGGAAAGAAAGGTGGGCTACAACAGCAGAAGACCCCACCGTGTACCACTCATCTCCACTACAAATAGGAAAAAGAGGCTACAATTTGCAAGAGCTCACCAAAATTGGACTGTTGAAGACTGGAAAAATGTTGCCTGGTCTGATTAGTCTCAATTTCTCTTGAGACATTCAAATGGTAGAGTCCGAATTTGGTGTAAACAGAATGAGAACATGTATCCATCATGCCTTGTTACCACTGTGCAGGCTGGTGGTGATGGTGTAATGGTGTGTGGGATGTTTTCTGGGCACACCTTAGGCCCCTTAGTGCCAATTGGCCATCGTTTAAATGCCACAGGCTACCTGAGCATTGTTTCTGACCATGTCCATTCCTTCATGACCACCATGTACCCATCTTCTGATGGCTACTTCCAGCATGATAATGCACCATGTCACAAAGCTTGAATCATTTCAAATTGGTTTCTTGAACATGACAATGAGTTCACTGTACTAAAATGGCCCCCACAGTCACCAGATCTCAACCCAATAGAGCATCTTTGGGATGTGGTGGAACGGGAGCTTCGTGCCCTGGATGTGCATACCTCAAATCTCCATCAACTGCAAGAAGCTATCCTATCAATATGGACCAACATTTCTAAAGAATGCTATCAGCACCTTGTTGAATCAATTTCACGTAGAATTAAGGCAGTTCTGAAGGCAAAAGGGGGTCCAACACCGTATTAGTATGGTGTTCCTAATAATTCTTTAGGTGAGTGTACACTTTCCTTATAAATATCAGGAAGGGAGCACACCCCACCCTACGGGCAGTCACTGTGGCCTCAGCATGGAGGAGCAGTGAATAGGGATGAGCGAACTCGAACTGTATAGTTCGGGTTCGTACCGAATTTTGGGGTGTCCGTGACACGGACCCGAACCCGGACATTTTCGTAAAAGTCCGGGTTCGGGTTCGGTGTTCGTCGCTTTCTTGGCGCTTTTGTGACGCTTTCTTGGCGCTTTTTGAAAGGCTGCAAAGCAGCCAATCAACAAGCGTCATACTACTTGCCCCAAGAGGCCGTCACAGCCATGCCTACTATTGGCATGGCTGTGATTGGCCAGAGCACCATGTGACCCAGCCTCTATAAAAGCTGGAGTCACATAGCGCCGCCCGTCACTCTGCTCTGATTAGCGTAGGGAGAGGTTGCAGCTGCGACAGTAGGGCGAGATTAGGCAGATTAACTCCTCCAAAGGACTTGATTAATCGATCGATCTGCAGCTGTGCATCATTGAGCTGCTGAAATTCAGTTGCTCACTGTTTTCAGGCTGCCCAGACCGTTTGTCAGTCACTTTTTTCTGGGGTGATCGGCGGCCATTTTGTGTCTTGTGGTGCGCCAGCACAAGCTGCGACCAAGTGCATTTAACCCTCAATGGTGTGGTTGTTTTTTGGCTAAAGCCTACATCAGGGTGAAGCTGTCACACCAAGTGCATTTAACCAGCAATAGTCTGTTTATTTTTTGGCCATATACTACATCAGGGGCAAGCTGCGCCTGTCACCAAGTGCATTTAACCCTCAATGGTGTGGTTGTTTTTTGGCTAAAGCCTACATCAGGGTGAAGCTGTCACACCAAGTGCATTTAACCAGCAATAGTCTGTTTATTTTTTGGCCATATACTACATCAGGGGCAAGCTGCGCCCGTCACCAAGTGCATTTAACCCTCAGTAGTGTGGTTGGTCTAGCTGTCACACCAAGTGCATTTAACCAGCAATAGTCTGTTCATTTTTTGGCCATATACTACATCAGGGGCAAGCTGCGCCCGTCACCAAGTGCATTTAACCCTCAGTAGTGTGGTTGGTCAAGCTGTCACACCAAGTGCATTTAACCAGCAATAGTCTGTTCATTTTTTGGCCATATACTACATCAGGGGCAAGCTGCGCCTGTCACCAAGTGCATTTAACCCTCAGTAGTGTGGTTGGTCAAGCTTTCACACCAAGTGCATTTAACCAGCAATAGTGTGGTTATTTTTTGGCCATATCCCAGTCTAATTCTGTCAGTAAATCCATACCGGTCACCCAGCGCCTAAATACTTGGCCTCAAATTTATATCCCGCTAAATCTGTTGTTACCGCTGTACTGTTCTGGCTGGGCAAGTTATTTAGTGTCCGTCAAAGCACATTTTTTGTTCTGGGTTGAAAAACAATTCCCAATTTAGCAATTTCCTAATTTAGTGGTTTCTGCTGTATCAGAGCTATTTGAAATCTATCCCTAAAAGGGTATATAATATTCAAGGTGCACATAGGGTCATTCAGAATAACTTCACACACACGCTACTGTGCATTTCCAAGTCTAATTCTGTCAGTAAATCCATACCGGTCACCCAGCGCCTAAATACTAGGCCTCAAATTTATATCCCGCTAAATCTGTCTTTACCGCTGTACTGTTCTGGCTGGGCAAGTAATTTAGTGTCCGTCAAAGCACATTTTTTGTTCTGGGTTGAAATACAATTCCCAATTTAGCAATTTCCTAATTTAGTGGTTTCTGCTGTATCAGAGCTATTTGAAATCTATCCCTAAAAGGGTATATAATATTCAAGGTGCACATAGGGTCATTCAGAATAACTTCACACACACGCTACTGTGCATTTCCAAGTCTAATTCTGTCAGTAAATCCATACCGGTCACCCAGCGCCTAAATACTAGGCCTCAAATTTATATCCCGCTAAATCTGTCATTACTGCTGTACTGTTGTGGCTGGGCAAGTTATTTAGTGTCCGTCAAAGCACATTTTTTGTTCTGGGTTGAAATACAATTCCCAATTTAGCAATTTCATAATTTAGTGGTTTCAGATGTATCAGAGCTATTTGAAATCTATCCCTAAAAGGGTATATAATATTCAAGGTGCACATAGGGTCATTCAGAATAACTTCACACACGCTACTGTGCATTTCCAAGTCTAATTCTGTCAGTAAATCTATACCGGTCACCCAGCGCCTAAATACTAGGCCTCAAATTTATATTCAGCTGAATTTGAATACAATACATTGGGCCAAATAATATTTTTGTTGTTGTGGTGAACGATAACAATGAGGAAAACATCTAGTAAGGGACGCGGACGTGGACATGGTCGTTGTGGTGTTAGTGGACCCTCTGGTGCTGGGAGAGGACGTGGCCGTTCTGCCACATCCACACGTCCTAGTGTACCAACTACCTCAGGTCCCAGTAGCCGCCAGAATTTACAGCGATATATGGTGGGGCCCAATGCCGTTCTAAGGATGGTAAGGCCTGAGCAGGTACAGGCATTAGTCAATTGGGTGGCCGACAGTGGATCCAGCACGTTCACATAATCTCCCACCCAGTCTTCTGCAGAAAGCGCACAGATGGCGCCTGAAAACCAGCCCATCAGTCTGTCACATCACCCCCATGCATAACAGGGAAACTGTCTGAGCCTCAAGTTATGCAGCAGTCTCTTATGCTGTTTGAAGACTCCGCTGGCAGGGTTTCCCAAGGGCATCCACCTAGCCCTTCCCCAGCGGTGAAAGACATAGAATGCACTGACGCACAACCACTTATGTTTCCTGATGATGAGGACATGGGAATACCACCTCAGCATGTCTCTGATGATGACGAAACACAGGTGCCAACTGCTGCGTCTTTCTGCAGTGTGCAGACTGAACAGGAGGTCAGGGATCAAGACTGGGTGGAAGACGATGCAGGGGACGATGAGGTCCTAGACCCCACATGGAATGAAGGTCGTGCCACTGACTTTCACAGTTCGGAGGAAGAGGCAGTGGTGAGACCGAGCCAACAGCGTAGCAAAAGAGGGAGCAGTGGGCAAAAGCAGAACACCCGCCGCCAAGAGACTCCGCCTGCTACTGACCGCCGCCATCTGGGACCGAGCACCCCAAAGGCAGCTTCAAGGAGTTCCCTGGCATGGCACTTCTTCAAACAATGTGCTGACGACAAGACCCGAGTGGTTTGCACGCTGTGCCATCAGAGCCTGAAGCGAGGCATTAACGTTCTGAACCTTAGCACAACCTGCATGACCAGGCACCTGCATGCAAAGCATGAACTGCAGTGGAGTAAACACCTTAAAACCAAGGAAGTCACTCAGGCTCCCCCTGCTACCTCTTCTGCTGCTGCCACCTCGGCCTCTTCTGCTGCTGCCGCCTCGGCCTCTTCCTCCGCCTCTGGAGGAACGTTGGCACCTGCCGCCCAGCAAACAGGGGATGTACCACCAACACCACCAACACCTCCGTCACCAAGCATCTCAACCATGTCACACGGCAGCGTTCAGTTCTCCATCTCACAAACATTTGAGAGAAAGCGTAAATTCCCACCTAGCCACCCTCGATCCCTGGCCCTGAATGCCAGCATTTCTAAACTACTGGCCTATGAAATGCTGTCATTTAGGCTGGTGGACACAGACAGCTTCAAACAGCTCATGTCGCTTGCTGTCCCACAGTATGTTGTTCCCAGCCGGCACTACTTCTCCAAGAGAGCCGTGCCTTCCCTGCACAACCAAGTATCCGATAAAATCTAGTGTGCACTGCGCAACGCCATCTGTGGCAAGGTCCACCTAACCACAGATACGTGGACCAGTAAGCACGGCCAGGGACGCTATATCTCCCTAACTGCACACTGGGTAAATGTAGTGGCAGCTGGGCCCCAGGCGGAGAGCTGTTTGGCGCAAGTCCTTCCGCCGCCAAGGATCGCAGGGCAACATTCTTTGCCTCCTGTTGCCACCTCCTCCTACTCGACTTCCTCCTCCTCTTCTTCCACCTGCTCATCTAGTCAGCCACACACCTTCACCGCCAACTTCAGCACAGCCCGGGGTAAACGTCAGCAGTCCATTCTGAAACTCATATGTTTGGGGGACAGGCCCCACACCGCACAGGAGTTGTGGCAGGGTATAGAACAACAGACCGACGAGTGGTTGCTGCCGGTGAGCCTCAAGCCCGGCCTGGTGGTGTGTGATAATGGGCGAAATCTCGTTGCAGCTCTGGGACTAGCCAGTTTCACGCACATCCCTTGCTTGGCGCATGTGCTGAATTTGGTGGTGCAGAAGTTCATTCACAACTACCCCGACATGTCAGAGATGCTGCATAAAGTGCGGGCCGTCTGTTCGCGCTTCCGGCGTTCACATCCTGCTGCTGCTCGCCTGTCTGCGCTACAGCGTAACTTCGGCCTTCCCGCTCACCGCCTCATATGCGACGTGCCCACCAGGTGGAACTCCACCTTGCACATGCTGGACAGACTGTGCGAGCAGCAGCAGGCCATAGTGGAGTTTCAGCTGCAGCACACACGGGTCAGTCGCACTACAGAACAGCACCACTTCACCACCAATGACTGGGCCTCCATGCGAGACCTGTGTGCCCTGTTGCGCTGTTTCGAGTACTCCACCAACATGGCCAGTGTCGATGATGCCGTTATCAGCGTTACAATACCACTTCTATGTCTCCTTGAGAAAACACTTAGGGCGATGATGGAAGAGGAGGTGGCCCAGGAGGAGGAGGAGGAGGAAGAGGGGTCATTTTTAGCACTTTCAGGCCAGTCTCTTCGAAGTGACTCAGAGGGAGGTTTTTGGCAACAGCAGAGGCCAGGTACAAATGTGGCCAGCCAGGGCCCACTACTGGAGGACGAAGAGGAAGAGGATGAGGAGGAGGTGGAGGAGGATGAGGATGAAGCATGGTCACAGCGGGGTGGCACCCAACGCAGCTCGGGTCCATCACTGGTGCGTGGCTGGGGGGAAAGGCAGGACGATGACGATACGCCTCCCACAGAGAACAGCTTGTCCTTACCCCTGGGCAGCCTGGCACACATGAGCGACTACATGCTGCAGTGCCTGCGCAACGACAGCAGAGTTGCCCACATTTTAACGTGTGCGGACTACTGTGTTGCCACCCTGCTGGATCCACGCTACAAAGACAATGTGCCCACCTTACTTCCTGCACTGGAGCGTGATAGGAAGATGCGCGAGTACAAGCGCACGTTGGTAGACGCGCTACTGAGAGAATTCCCAAATGTCACAGGGGAACAAGTGGAAGCCCAAGGCCAAGGCAGAGGAGGAGCAAGAGGTCGCCATGGCAGCTGTGTCACGGCCAGCTCCTCTGAGGGCAGGGTTAGCATGGCAGAGATGTGGAAAAGTTTTGTCAACACGCCACAGCTAACTGCACCACCACCTGATACGCAACGTGTTAGCAGGAGGCAACATTTCACTAACATGGTGGAACAGTACGTGTGCACACCCCTCCACGTACTGACTGATGGTTCGGCCCCATTCAACTACTGGGTCTCTAAATTGTCCACGTGGCCAGAGCTAGCCTTTTATGCCTTGGAGGTGCTGGCCTGCCCGGCGGCCAGCGTTTTGTCTGAACGTATATTCAGCACGGCAGGGGGTGTAATTACAGACAAACGCAGCCGC
Organism: Bufo gargarizans; assembly: GCF_014858855.1. Lineage (NCBI taxonomy): Eukaryota > Metazoa > Chordata > Amphibia > Anura > Bufonidae > Bufo > Bufo gargarizans. Next base: position 566,916,482 of record NC_058080.1, read on the forward strand.
CTGTCTACAGCCAATGTGGACAAGCTGACGTTCATGAACCAGGCATGGATCCCACAGGACCTGTCCATCCCTTGTGCAGATTAGACATTAACTACCTCCCCTTAACCATATATTATTGTACTCCAGGGCACTTCCTCATTCAATCCTATTTTTATTTTCATTTTACCATTATATTGCGAGGCTACCCAAATTTGAATGAACCTCTCCTCTGTCTGGGTGCCGGGGCCTAAATATATGCCAATGGACTGTTCCAATGTTGGGTGACTTGAAGCCTGATTCTCTGCTATGACATGCAGACTAATTCTCTGCTGACATGAAGCCAGATTCTCTGTTACGGGACCTCTCTCCTCTGCCTGGGTGCTGGGCCTAAATATATGCCAATGGACTGTTGCACTGGTGGCTGACGTGAAGCCTGATTGTCTGTTACGGGACCTCTCTCCTCTGCCTGGGTGCTGGGCCTAAATTTATGAAAATGGACTGTTGCATTGGTGGCTGACGTGAAGCCTGATTCTCTGCTATGATATGAAGACTGATTCTCTGCTGACATGAAGCCAGATTGTCTGTTACGGGACCTCTCTCCTCTGCCTGGGTGCTGGGCCTAAATATATGCCAATGGACTGTTGCATTGGTGGCTGACGTGAAGCCTGATTCTCTGCTATGATATGAAGACTGATTCTCTGCTGACATGAAGCCAGATTGTCTGTTACGGGACCTCTCTCCTCTGCCTGGGTGCTGGGCCTAAATTTATGAAAATGGACTCTTACAGTGGTGGGTGACGTGAAGCCTGATTCTCTGCTATGATATGAAGACTGATTCTCTGCTGACATGAAGCCAGATTGTCTGTTACGGGACATCTCTCCTCTGCCTGGGTGCTGGGCCTAAATATATGCCAATGGACTGTTGCATTGGTGGCTGACGTGAAGCCTGATTCTCTGCTATGACATGCAGACTGATTCTCTGCTGACATGAAGCCAGATTCTCTGTTACGGGACCTCTCTCCTCTGCCTGGGTGCCGGGGCCTAAATATCTGAGAATGGACTGTTCCAGTGGTGGGTGACGTGAAGCCAGATTCTCTGCTATGGGACCTCTCTCCAATTGATTTTGGTTAATTTTTATTTATTTAATTTTTATTTTAATTCATTTCCCTATCCACATTTGTTTGCAGGGGATTTACCTACATGTTGCTGCCTTTTGCAGCCCTCTAGCCCTTTCCTGGGCTGTTTTACAGCCTTTTTAGTACCGAAAAGTTCGGGTCCCCATTGACTTCAATGGGGTTCGGGTTCGGGTTCGGGACGAAGTTCGGATCGGGTTCGGATCCCGAACCCGAACATTTCCGGGAAGTTCGGCCGAACTTCTCGAACCCGAACATCCAGGTGTTCGCTCAACTCTAGCAGTGAACATACAGGATGTATGGTCGTTAACAGGGTTACAGTGTCTTTTGGAAGAAGTAGTACGCTGGCTGGCACAGACTGCTGGCATTACATAAATATATCTGTCTTTAAATAGATGATAACTAAGTTAATTTTGCAAATCCATTTTTAGAAGGATACACACTCTGCCTAATTCGTTTGTATTGGACACCTAGATATAGTAAATTTAAAAGGGGTTTTCCAGTTTATACACGTGTGCCATGTACTATGGATTCACTCTACCGTATACTTCTCTGGAAGAGCAATCTATCTATCCCATAGAAGTCTATTGAAGAGCGGCTGCAGTACACAGCCACACCACAGCTTTGTAGATGGGGTCTATTCTAAGAATACTCATAAGAATACTCACTGGAAAACATATTTAACCCTTTCATGACCAAGGGTCATTGATGCCCCAGTGTCCAGGTCAAAATTAACCAATCTGACATGTGTCACTTTATGTGGTAATAGCTTTGGAACACTTTTACTTATCCACGCCATTCTGAGATTGTTTTCTCGTGACACATTGCACTTCATGATAGTCATATATTTGAGTCAATATATTTCACCTTTATTTTTGAAAAAATCCCAAATTTACCAAAAATTTGGAAAAATTCACAATTTTCCAAATTTCAATTTCTCTACTTCTAAAACAGAAAGTGATACCTAATAAAATATTTATTACTTAACATTCCCCATATGTCTACTTTATGTTGGCATCATTTTGGAAATGTCATTTTATTTTTTTAGGACCTTAGAAGGCTTAGAAGTTTAGAAGCAATTCTTACAATGTTTAAGAAAATTTCCAAAACCCACTTTTAAAGGACCAGTTCAGGTCTGAAGTCCCTTTGTGGGGCTTACATAGTGGAAACCCCCATAAATGACCCCATTATAGAAACTACACCCCTAAAGTTACTCAAAACTGATTTTACAAACTTTGTTAACCCTTTAGGCGTTCCACAAGAATTAAAGGAAAATGGAGATGAAATTTAAAAATTTCACTTTTTGGGCAGATTTTCCATTTTATATATTTTCTTTCTTTAACACATTGAGGGTTAACAGCCAAACAAAACTCAATATTTATTACCCTGATTCCGCGGTTTACAGAAACACCCCACATATGGTCGTAAACTGCTGTACGGGCACACGGCAGGGCGCAGAAGGAAAGGAATGCCATACGGTTTTTGGAAGGCAGATTGTGCTGGATTGGTTTTCTGAACGCCATATGTTTTTTATTTTTCTGCCAATCGTCTTGTGCAGGGGCTTGTTTTTTGCAGAAAGTGTTGAGGTTTTTATTGGTACCATTTTTGGGTACATAGGATTTTTTGATCATTCATTATCACACTTTATGGGGCAAGGTGACCCAAAAATTGGCTGTTTTGGAACAGTTTTCATTTATTTATTTTTACAGCGTTCATCTGAAGAGTTAGGTCATGTGATAGTTTTATAGAGAAGATTGTTACAGATGTGGCAATACCTAATATGTATACGTTTTCTTATTTATTTGTTTTACACAATAATAGCATTTCTGAAACCCCAAAAATGATGTTTTAGTGTCTCTATAGTCTGAGAGCCATAGCTTTTTTATTTTTGGGGGCGATTGTCTTAAATAGGGTATCATTTTTTGCGGGACGAGGTGATGGTTTGATTGATACTATTTTGGGGGTCATAAGCCTTTTTGATCGCTTGCTGTTGCACTTTTTGTGATGTAAGGTGACAAAAATAGCTTTTTTGGCACTGTTTTTTAATTTTTTTATGGTGTTTATCGGACGGGGTCTATCATGTGATATATTTATAGAGACGGTCGTTACGGACGCGGTGACACCTAATATGTGTATTTTATTTTATTTTTTATTTTTTTTATAGGAAAAGGCAATGTCTTTTTTTATTTACATTTTTATTTATTTATTTATTTTTACTTTTATTATTTTCACATTTTTTTTATCAGTTCCCTCTTGGATCTTGAAGATCCAGTGGGGCTGATAGTTGTACTATACTTTGCAATGCTCTTGCATTGCAAAGTATAATACTTCCAGATTGCCTGTAGGTGGCTGCACTGGACGCCTTTGCCATGGCAATCGGACGCTTTTGCAAAGCGTCCGGTTGCCATGGCAACCATCGGGTGCTGCAATCACAGCGCTGCAGCCCCGATGGTGGAGAGAGGGAGCTCCCTCCCTCTGTTAACCCCATGGATGCTGCAACCGCAGCATCTATGGGGTTACAGGAGAGTGTCAGCATAGAGCTGACACTCTGTGCTGATGGCGGCGGCTCAGGAATGGAGCCGCCGCCATCACACACAGAATGGGGAATCGGGGGCAGCGCTGGAAGGGGGGGGGGTCGGGGGGTACAGACTACAATGGGGCAGGAGGGGCGGCTAAAAAATTTATGCATGGGGCGGGGAGGGGGCGGATCGCATGCCAGGAAGGAGATGAGCAGGAAGGAGATGAGGGCACAGATCGGCGGGGCACAGATCGGCGGGGGCACAGAGAGGCACCATGGGCTTAGAGCGGCACAGATCGGGGGGGGCATGAGGAACACTATCGGCTTTCAGGCTCTGATCTGCAGAGCGCAGATCAGAGCCTGAAACCGGCATTTTAACACTGCCGAAATCCGATTGGTTAGTCTGCACAGACTAACCAATCGGATCAATTGCCGGCAAGGGGCCACTCTGATTGGTCCCTTGCCGGCATTACTGCACTGTATGCTGTCCGTGACAGCATACAGGGCAGGGGCAGAAGCTTTAATCCAAGCGCTTTGCAGCGCTTGGATTAAAGAGCTGCCAGAACGTATATATACGTGGTAGCTGCACGGGGTATGTGCAGCTATCACGTATACATACAGATTGCGGTCGGGAAGGGGTTAATGATGTACAAGGTTGACCACATTTCAATGGTTTATCCTGCAGAAGCTCAGGTTGATTTTTAAATGTATTTTAGAAGAAACAAAGACCAAGATTATCGGTGAATATACAGTTGTGTTCAAAATACTAGCAGTCTGTTCAAAAAAGTGAATAAAGCTCAAAATCCTTCTAATAGCTTTTATTTCCATACACTCAAATGCATTGGGAACACTACACATTCTTTTCCAAATCAAAACATGAAGAAAAATATATAAAATTTGTGTTGTTCCTCTATAAAAATGGAAGAAAAGTGAATGTTAGACTGTTCAAAAAAATAGCAGTGTTTGTATTCTTCTTTACAAACTCAGACATTCACTATATAAACTGAAAAATGTTTGAAGATTTTGCTTTCCTTTGAATCACTTAACTAATATTTAGTTGTATAACCACTGTTTCTCCGGCCATGAGTCCCAAAAAGAACAATCTTACTTTCATCATTTCACAAAATGTCTCTTTAGGCCAGTCAATGTGCTCTTTGGCAAATTGTAACCTCTTCAGCACATGTCTTTTTTTTTTAACAGTGGGACTTTGCGGGGGCTTCTTACAGATAGGAAGGGGGAAGGAGATCATTATATATATCTGGAACTACTGCGCAGGAATGGAGTATTATATACATACTGGCACTACGGTGGAACATTATATATATATATATATATATATATATGCACTATGGGGGGGAAAGCATTATATATTGGAACTAGTGGGGGCATTAAAGTGGGAGATTAGAGCCACTGGGAGCATTATGGTTATATTATTACTATTATTAGTACTGTAGGGGCGTTATTATTTGACGCAATATGGAGGGCATTGCTACTAATGGGGGCTATCTTGGGGAGTATTATCACAATTGGGGGCACCATTAGTAATGAGGGCAGTCTTGGTGTATGTTTAGTATAGTGTTTGTGAACATGGGGGGGAGCACAACAGGCACAGTATTGAGGGTAGCTTCAAGAGGTTCTCCAGGTTTTCTCATTTTGATGACCTATCCTTAGGATAGAAAAAAAAACGCAAAAAAAAGGGGGTTAATCAGCACCTCCCAGTGCGCAGGTGCACGCAGCCATGGCAAAGACCTAGAGGAAAAAAAGACAATGCAGCAACACCCTGCAAATCAGATAAAGTACAACAATGCCAGAGTCACTAAAATTATAGTGCTAATGCTACGCTTTTTTATAAAGTGAGATGCTTGGCCAATGCATTTTGTACAAAACCATCTGAGCCCGTCTGCCGTACATCAAAGCGATCTCTGTTAGATGGGTCCTAACACTAAATACTACCTGTTATGCGCCATAATGGCCACCATAAAGTTCAGGTAGTGTTGGATCCACATGCATGCTGGGTCCACTCTGCCTTTTACCATTTTTGGTGCCATAATGGCCTCCATTACAAGGGATGCAGGTACCAACATGCATGCCGAGCCCACTCTATACCTTTCCTTGTGCCAAACAGCTTCCAATGAATGTAGTGAGAGCAGGCCACAGCTTTATACTGAAACTAATTAAAATCAGCCTATGGGGCAGACAGGCTAATGAGGAGTGCACGACTCGCTGGAGTTCCACACATCTCCAGCATTGTAAATCTGCACAAAAAATGGGGGGTTAGTCAGCACCTCCCAGTGCTATCCTTAGGATAGGTCATCAATATTAGATCGTCAGGGGTGCGCATGTGCCGTCTCCCTTCTCTCTTCCTGCTCTGCTGCTGTATGTCTATGGGACAGCAGCAGTGAACAGCATGCGCCGTCTCCTCAAACTGCTGATCAGCTGGGGTTTTAGACGTCGGACTGTGCTTTTAGCACATTATTACAAGGTGTGGCCCCCTCTTTTTATTTTGCCCAGGGCCACATTTTGTCTAAAACTGGCCCTGGCCATACCCCAAGGGTATATGGGTACATGGGGCAGATTTTGATGTATTTAATGCATTTCCCGACCAGAAATTCCGCTACTGATTTTGAAGTGTAGTTGTTGCAGATATTGACAGAGAAACCCACAGTGAAAATTTACATCATACATTGACATGCTGATTTAAAATCCACATCACAGGTCAATTTACACTGCAGATTTATTTTACAGCATGTTGATGAGATTTCTTAAGCAGTGTCGGATTGGGATGTCTAGGGCCCACCCATGGAATTAATTTTGGGGGCCCATGTAACGTTACATTACCCTACTTTGTGAGATTTCCCTACCTCCTAACTTCCTGTCGCACCGGAAATGACGCGTGGAAGAGTTCATTAGTTTTGATGATCTGCGCATGTGCAATAGGACAGTAACTCCTGAAAATCCATCCGGTCTCCGCGCCTGCGCAGTGTGGGGGTAGGGAAAAATTGCGTCCCAGTGCGCAAGTGCCGAGGGTAGTATAAATATCAATTTAAACTGTCCTTTTGCGCATGCGCAGATCGTCAAAACTAAGGAACGCCTCCACACGTCATTTCCAGTGCGACAGGAAATATAGGGCAATGTAACGTTACACCCACTGCCGTAAATATAAATACGTGTTAAAGGGGCTGTCCAAGTTATATTTATTGATGACCTATCCTCAGGCTAGGTCATCAATATCAGATCGTCTGGGGTCCGACACAAGCTGTTTGAAGAGCTGCCTCCTCTTCATTGTATACAACCCCTTTAATACAGAACAGTTTTTTATTAAGGGCGGCAGCTAAAACGCAGCTCTTAATAAATGTGCCCCTATTTATTTTTTTACTCCGTCTTTCGTGCCACTTACTCATGTACCTGCGTAACTCTGCCTAAACGACAGTTAAAAATTGGCCCATTGATTTCAAAGGGTCCATCTGGCTATCAAAATATCTAAATGTACAAAAAATAGGAATTTTTTTGATGGCTGCTAAAAAACAGCCAAGTGAATGGCTCCATAGTCTGCAATGATACTGAATTGTGTGAACTGAACATTTTTTTTCACAAAGGAATGGGAAAGAAAGTAAATCTATTGCTTTTTTTTTTGTTGCTTTTTTATGCCATGCACTGTGCAGTGTAATATATAGCGTGTAGCTCTCATTATTACCATGTTACCATGATATACTGTATATAAAATACTGTTTGATTTTTATTACTTTTTAATTTTTTGGATGGAATGGAAATTATTTTGATCTTTGTGCTTTAGGGTACTTTCACACTAGCGTTTTTGCTGGATTCGGCAGGGTCCAGCAAAAACACTTTGGTTACTGATAATACAAACATCTGCATCCATTATGAACGGATCCGGTTGTATTATCTTTAACATATCTTTAACATTAGGGGTGGTTTCTCCCTCCAGGTCCTGGTCAGTATTTGATTTCCTTCTACATCCATTGAGACTTATGTATTGCCTTTGTGTGTCTTGGGCTAACCATGTGGAGATTTCAAGCTTGGACATCCTGTAAAGTGAATATATTTATGTAGAAGTACACTGTGGATTTACCATAATTGGCAAGTCTGGCTTGTGTAATTCATATATTGTTTGTATAATCATATCCCCAGTAGTGTTGATCACAAATATAAAAATTTTGAATTTTTATCGCGAATATAGGTACTTCGAAAATTTGCGAATATTTTGAATATAGTTACCGTATTTTTCGCCGTATAAGACGCACCGGCGTATAAGACGCACCTAGGTTTTTGGGGAGGAAAATAAGAAAAAAAAATTTTTTAACCAAAAGGTGTGCTGTGGGTTTGGAACTAGGTGGTCTGTGGATGGCACTATTACTGGGGATCTGTGGATGACGGACACTGTTATGGGGGGATCTGTGGATGACGGACACTGTTATGGGGGGATCTGTGGATGACGGACACTGTTATGGGGGGATCTGTGGATGACGGACACTGTTATGGGGGGATCTGTGGATGACGGACACTGTTATGGGGGGATCTGTGGATGACGGACACTGTTATGGGGGGATCTGTAGATGACGGACACTGTTATGGGGGGGATCTGTAGATGACGGACACTGTTATGGGGGGAACTGTGGATGACGGACACTGTTATGAGGGAACTGTGGATGACACACTGTTATGGGGGGATCTGTGGCTGGCACTGTTACAGGGGGGGGATCTGTGGATGGCACTGTTATACATGTGTCATCCACAGACCCTCCCAGCCCATAACTGTGCCATCCACAGATCCCCCGCCGCTCCAGTATACTAATATAATATGTCTTATTCAGTTAATAGTTATTAAATATGCCTCTTTATTCCTAAAAGTACCTTAAATCCTAAGCGCTTTAGTACAATGCCGGCAGGCCGGGCAGCCGGCGCGGCGCGTCACTCACTGACGTCACTTGCCTGCGCCGCCTGCTTCATTCATAAAGTAGGCGGCGCAGGCACGTGACATCAGGGAGTTACGCTGCCGCCCGCCCGGCCTGCATTGTACGGATGCGCTTAGGATTTAAGGTACCATTAGGCATAAAGGGGCATATCTAGTAACCATTAATTGAATATGACATTTTATTAGTACACCGGAGCGGCGGGGCGGGCCTTTAGTACAGTGACTGCACCGCCCCGCCGCTATTGCCGGCCCCAGCTCCTCCTCCCAGTCCCTCCCCGAGTCCCCGCTCGCTTTACATCGCATCCAGCGATGTAAAACTGACTGCATTCGCCGTATAAGACGCAGGGGCATTTCTCCCCCATTTTGGGGGAAGAAAAAGTGCGTCTTATACGGCGAAAAATACGGTATATATATTCGTAATTTCGAATATTTGTTTTTTTTTATTCGATTTTTTTTTTAAATCAGTACACATGATCCCTCCCTGCTTCTAGCTTGTGGGCCAATAAGAAGGCTGCAATATACTTGACTTTAGGAGTAGTAGTGTTTGCAAATTTTGCTCTATATTAGTTTTTTTGCGAATATTCGCTATATTGCTATATATTCTTGTTTTAGAATATTAGGAATATTCAAAAAAATTAAGTTATAGCAATATAGCGAATATTCAAAAAAAAATATTGAATATAGAGCAATTTAGCTAATATAGTGCTATAATCTTCTTTGTCTAATAGTTGTAATTTTTTTATCATCTGAAGTTCAGATTGGAAAAATATACAACTATAAAAAAAAAATTATAGCACTTTATTAGCTAAATTGCTCTATATTCATTTTTTTCGAATATTCGCTATATATTCTTGTTTTAGAATATTAAGAATATTCGAAAAAAAATAAGAGCAATATAGCGAATATTCGAAAAAAAAATCGAATATAGAGCAATTTAGCTAATATAGTGCTATAATCTTCTTTGTCTAATAGTTGTAAGTTGAAAAATTCGCAATAAAAAATTCGAATCCGAAAAAAAATTGAGTAAAAAAATCGTAGACTATAACGAATATTCGAATTTGCGAATATTCGACGAATATTCTACAAAATATTCGCAAAATATTGCAAATTCGAATAGGACCCCTGCTGCTCATCAGTATTCCCCAGTTGAGTTAGGATATCTGGCCAGTTTACCTCTATGGGAGTTTTTTCCTGTCATGGCATTTTATGTATTTGCTGCTATATTTTAATATGATGTTTAATTTGTACTGAGCGTATTTCTACCAATAAAGAGTTATTATATCATTTGTGTGTTTTTGTTTTGTTGGTGATTTCTTGTATAGTATCACACATATTTAATAATTAGCAATTTGTCAGTATCGGATGTTCATATCTTTACCATTGCCAAGACGGATCTGTCATTAACTCCATTGAAAGACAATGGGGGACTGATCTGTTTTCTTTTGTGGCAGATTGTGGCAGAGAAAACGGGTCCATCCCCATTGACTTGCATTGGGGGGTCATGATGGATCCGTCTTGATCAGTTTCCCAGGACGGAAAGCAAAATACAGCATGTTGAGATTTGCTCTCTGGTCTGGGAACGCAACTAAACGGAACAGAATGCATTTTGGAGCATTCCGTTCGGTTCAATTCAGTTTTGTCCCCATTGACAATGAACGGGGACAAAACGGAAACATTTTTTTCCGGTATTGAGCCCCTATGACAGAACTCAATGACGGAAAACTTAAACGCTAGTGTGAAAGTAGCCTTACTTGTGCTTGTGCCGCCCATGGACTGTAAATGCTATACTATCTATCTATTATTTGCCAAAGTTATGTAGCGGTGCCAGGTACCACCAAAATAATCTAGTCAAGTACCACCAGCCTAAAAAAAAAAAAAAATCACGGACACATCTATTTTTTTCATGGACACAGGAATAAAATCATCTATTTTTATAGACTGTCTAGAAATTTCTGGACGGTTAGCAACCCTGTTCAGCGGCTATGTGGTGTCTGCTTACCATTGTTTTCAATGGGAGGCAGCGGTGCAGTTTGCAGTGCGTAGGTCTGCTTGCTGTTTGGATCTATTCAAAGGATTTAAAACGCAAGTGGATCCATGGCATCTAAAGTGAACAAACTGCATCAGTTTCTGTTGCGGTATACAGTACATTGCAGATTTTGAGAGCATCAAAGTATGTTATGTGTGCCAGGTGCGGAGATACCACCTGTGCAGCCTGTGCAGCAGGTTTTGGGCTCATTCACACAACCGCATGAATGGGTCTGAGGACTTATTCATTTCAATGCGGCCGCAAATGATGCAGACAGTATACCGTTTGCTGTCCGCATCCATTGCTCCATTCCGTGGCCCCGCAAAAAAGTTAAAACTTGTCTTATTCATCTCCCTTTTGCAGACAAGAATAGGCATTTCTATACTGGGCCGTCCGTTCCGTTCCACAAATTGCGGAATGCACATAGGCACATAGGCAGAGCCCTTATACTCAGTTTTCAAGGTTTTGGAAACGTGCGTCACAGGAAAAGAGTTAAACGTGATGTATTTTTGTCAAAATTTTGGCGCAATTCTGGTGCAAAAATCTGTCTCAAAGTAAGCCAACCAAGAGTCAGAGAAAAGTGTCTATCCCGGCACCAGATTTATCATCCAGCCTGAGCTGGCCTATGGCCTACATTTAGGGAAAAAAAGGGTAGGAGCTGGGTCACAGATATAACTAAGCAAATTTTTTTTTTTTAACATGAACTACAAGAATTCAGTTCCTGCAATGCCCAGTATGTGGCATACACATATGCAGAGACATGCACTAGCTGTGCAGCATGGAAAATATTTTATATTCAATATGATCACTATTTTTTTCCATTTAAGTTACAAAAAATGTTCTTGGCCAAACATAATCCTAGGTGAGAAGGAAAGCTCTGGCATCAAGCACAAACAAATGAGAGGAATATGGATGAAAAGCTGAACTCTAATCTCCAGAAATCCTTCCTTCCGGCCTTTAAACCTACAGCACATTTTACATTGATTTTCCCACAAATATTCATATTCACTTCTGATTCTGTTTGGTTCCAGCTAAGTCAGCAAATCCCCTAATTGCATTACTCCTCTTACTCCTTAATGTCTTCTTTTGTATAAAATAGGATTTGTTACGTGGGAAAACCCATTTCACTGCACTCAAGTATGATTTTCCTGCCTGCTAGCTATTGCTATATACCACTAACATTCAGGTGAAGCTGTAGCTTGGAGTCCCTTTAAAGAGAACCTGTCACCACAAAATGCAGTGTAATCTGCAGGCAGCATGTTATAGAGCAGGAGGAACTGAGGAACTGGGGTTATTTATTATCTAGAAATACGCCTATATTGGGCGTATTTCGGGTGGAGATGCAACGGCTATTTGCGCTGCAATCTGCGACTCTTCCCCACTCACGGCAGGTCTTAAAAAGTGGGCGTGGCGTGGAGGGGACAGTCTGGCAGGCCCATCGCATTCATAATTTTCTACGCAAAGAAAATGGTATAAATATAAGCCAGTAAGGAAGCTGGCTTACATTTAGACTGGCGCAGGATACGCCAAAGTGATGTAGAGGCTGGCATCTCTTCATAACTTCAAGGATCCACCGCCAGATATAGGGGTTATTAAGACCAGCATCTAAAATGGCCGTCTTAATAAGTATCCCCCATAGTTTAGGGGAAAAATTGCAATAAAGCTGAAATAAGAAAGACTAAGGGGGTCATTTACCAACTGACACATGCCAGTTTTCTGGCGTAAATCTGTTGCAGATTGTGGTGCAAAGGTTATTTGCGCCCTGATCTGGGACTTTTTCCCAGACTCACGCCAGGTCTAAAAAAAGGGGGCTTGGCATGGGTGGGGAAGGGGGCGTTCCGGCAGGCCCGTCTCATTTATTACTTTCTATGCCTGTTTTAGACATAGAAAATGTTCTAAATCTACGGAAGGAAGCTGACATAGGTTTAGACAAGTGGTGGATGTGCCAAAAGGTATGTAGATGCTGGCAGCTCTACATAACTTTGGCAGATCCACCGCCTGCCCAAGGGTTATTAAGACCGGCGCCTGAAAAGCCGGTCTTAATAAATGACCCCATGAATCTTTTCTCACAAAACTATATATCAATCTGCTCAGCTTCTTCTGCTCTATGCTGACAGTAGATTACACTGCATTTTGTGGGGACAGGTTCTCTTTAAAGACTATTTCCAGTAGCTTGCTCAGCCATGATCCTGTGGATGGTTTTTCCTGGAGGATTGCCATGCCAACAAGCCAAGCCCTGGTTGGTGGACCTATCTGTCAGCCTAAACACTGAACAAGCTTCCTGGCACAGCATCCAATTACAGAGCAAGATAAGGGATTCAAATGGGTTTTCCGAAAGTTTTTTTTTTTTGCTGATGATCTATCCTGACTTCTTAAACAGCTGATCAGCGAGGAGTTGGGGTTTCCCCACTGATCAGATACTGAAGACCTATCCAGAGGTCCGATTAGTAAAAAGCTCTTGGAAAACCCTGTGAAGTCTTGCACTGACTGCTGTCTTTGACTCTGATTTTGTCCCTGGCCCCAATCAGTTTTGTGTGTTCAGAACGGTGTTGCATTTCTGTTAGAATGTGCTGTGTACTGGCTGGTCTCTCGATTAATCCCTTAACTACTAATTTGGCTTCAAATATCTCTCCTGGTAAACTGACTTTACCTGGTTTCTGTATTTGCCTCTTGTCCACCGATTACGTTAGCTCTTTGTTCTAGCTTTCGCTACTCAGCTTGTTTCCGTTTTTTACCCTTTATATTCTGTTTTGGCTTCTATCGACTATCCTGGCTCAGACTCATGTACTTCTCTTTCCTGCTTCTTGCCATCTGATAGGTCTGCTACTCATGAGCTTGAACCTGTTTTCTAGAGATAAGCAAATCAAAGCATCCTAAGTGGAATTTGATCCAAAGTTTAGGAAATATTTTATTCACAATAAATCTGAATTTCCTTGCTCTTTGCGGTAACAAATCATTTTTTTCCCTAAAGTGACAGCTACCGGTGTTGCAAAGTAAAAGTTAGAAGCCAGGAATGGGATATGACCCATAGTCCCAACGGGCGTCATTTTTTTGACCCAGGCCCACCTAGATAGTCATAGGTTTATATTTTGCACTTTATTCAGGTACCAAGCACTTTGATGTCATATTATTATTTACTTATTGTGGATTTTTGTTTGAACTTTTGCTTTGTACTATTGGTCATTGTCATTCTGGACTACATTGTGTCCTTATTTACAGACCCCCGTGGGTGCAGCATTTGTGTCTGGTCTTATTTTGTACCAGCACATTGTATATTGTATACAATTTTTAACCATGTCTGTGTGTCTTTGTAACATAGTAACATAGTACATAAGGCCGAAAAAAGACATTTGTCCATCCAGTTCGGCCTGTTATCCTGCAAGTTGATCCAGAGGAAGGCAAAAAAAAAACAAAAACAAAAAAAACCCTGTGAGGTAGAAGCCAATTATCTCCACTTTAGGGGAATATAAAATTCCTTCCCGACTCCAATCAGGCAATCAGAATAAATCCCTGGATCAACGATATCTCTCTAGTAGCTATAGCCTGTAATATTATTAAGCTCCAGAAATACGTCCAGGCCCCTCTTGAATTCCTTTATTGTACTCACCATCACCACCTCCTCAGGCAGAGAGTTCCATAGTCTCACTGCTCTTACCGTAAAGAATCCTTTTCTATGTTTGTGTACAAACCTTCTTTCCTCCAGACGCAGAGGATGTCCCCTCGTCACAGTCACAGTCCTGGGGATAAATAGCTGATGGGATAGATCTCTGTACTGACCCCTGATATATTTATACATATTAATTAGATCTCCCCTCAGTCGTCTTTTTTCTAAAGTGAATAACCCTAATTTTGATAATCTTTCAGGGTACTGTAGTTGCCCCATTCCAGTTATTACTTTAGATGCCCTCCTCTGGACCTTCTCCAGCTCTGCTATGTCTGCCTTGTTTACAGGAGCCCAGAACTGTACACAGTACTCCATGTGTGGTCTGACTAGCGATTTGTAAAGTGGTAGGACTATGTTCTTATCACGGGAATCTATGCCCCTTCTGATGCAACCCATTATCTTGTTGGCCTTGGCAGCAGCTGCCTGACACTGGTTTTTGCAGCTTAGTTTGCTGTTTATTAAAATTCCTAGATCCTTTTCCATGTCAGTGTTACCGAGTGTTTTACCATTTAGTATGTACGGGTGACTTGCATTTTTCCTTCCCATGTGCATAACTTTACATTTATCAGTGTTAAACCTCATCTGCCACTTATCTGCCCAAGCCTCCAATCTATCCAGATCCCTCTGTAGTATTATACTGTCCTCATCAGTGTAAATTACTTTACACAGTTTAGTGTCATCTGCGAAAATTGATACATTACTATGCAAGCCTTCTACAAGATCATTAATAAATATATTGAAGAGAATAGGGCCCAATACTGACCCCTGAGGTACCCCACTAGTGACAGTGACCCAATCTGAGTGTGTACCGTTAATAACCACCCTCTGTTTTCTATCATTGAGCCAGTTACTTACCCACATACAGATGTTTTCTCCCAGTCCGAGCATTCTCATTTTATATACTAACCTTTTATGTGGTACAGTGTCAAATGCTTTGGAGAAGTCCAGATATACGACATCCATTGATTCGCCGCTGTCAAGTCTAGAACTTACCTCCTCATAGAAACTGATTAAATTAGTCTGACATGACCGATCCCTCACGAAGCCATGCTGATATGGCGTTATTTGCTTATTTCTGTTGAGATGCTCTAATATAGCATCTCTCAGAAAACCTTCAAACAGTTTACCCACAACAGATGTTAAACTTACCGGCCTATAGTTTCCAGGCTCTGTTTTTGGCCCCTTTTTGAATATTGGCACCACATATGCCATGCGCCAATCCTGTGGGACATTCCCTGTCAGTATAGAGTCTGCAAATATCAGAAATAAGGGTCTGGCTATGACATTACTTAATTCCTTTAGGATACGGGGGTGTATGTCATCCGGTCCTGGCGATTTGTCTATTTTAATATTTTTAAGTCGCTGATGTACTTCTTCCTGGGTCAGACAGGATACTTTTAATGGGGAATTTATTTCAACATTCGGCATGTCATCTGACAATTTATTTTCCTCAGTGAATACATTGGAGAAAAAAATATTTAACAGCTTTGCTTTCTCCTCGTCGCTCTCTGCGACTCCCCCCTCATTACTCTTTAAAGGGCCGACACCTTCAGATTTATATTTTTTAACATTTATATAATTGAAGAACATTTTAGGGTTAGTTTTACTCTCTTTGGCAATTAAACTCTCGGTCTCTAGTTTGGCCGCTTTTATTTGTTTTTTACATGTTCTATTTTTTTCCTTAGGCCTATTGCACACGACCGTATGGCTTTTTCAGTGTTTTGCGGTCCGTTTTTCATGGATCCGTTGTTCCGTTTTTTGTTTCCGTTGTGTTTCCGTTTCTGTTCCGTTTTTCCGTTCCGTTTTTCCGTATGGCATATACAGTATACAGTAATTACATAGATAAAATTGGGCTGGGCATAACATTTTCAATAGATGGTTCAGGAAAAAACGGAACGGAAACGGAAGACATACGGATGCATTTCCGTATGTGTTCCGTTTTTTTTGCGGATCCATTGACTTGAATGGAGCCACGGACTGTGATTTGCGGGCAATAATAGGACATGTTCTATGTTAAAACGGAACGGAAAAACGGAAATACGGAAACGGAATGCATACGGAGTACATTCCGTTTTTTTTGCGGAACCATTGAAATGAATGGTTCCGTATACGGACCGTATACGGAACGCAAAAAACGGCCAGTAAACGGAAAAAAAAAACGGCCGTGTGCAATAGGCCTTATAGTTTTTCAGTGCTTCCGTGCTCCCCTCCTGTTTCAGTGAATGATATGCTTTCTTTTTGTCATTTATTGCTTTCTTTACAGTTCTATTTATCCACATTGGTTTCTTTTTGTTCCTTAACCTTTTATTACCATACGGTATGTACCTCTCACAATGAGATTTTAGGATGTTTTTAAAGATATCCCATTTTGTGGCTGTATTTTTATTTTTGAGGACTTTGTCCCAGTTAGTTTTGCCTATGGCCTCTCTTAGTTGGCTAAATTTAGCTTTTTTGAAGTTTGGTATTTTTGTTCCTCCCTCTAGAAATGCTCTTTTGAATGATAATTGGAAGGTTATTACTTTATGGTCACTATTTCCCAGGTGTCCCCCAACCTGCACGTCTGTTGTTCTGTCGGGCCTATTGGTTAATACTAAGTCCAGTATGGCCGTCCCTCTAGTCGGGTCCTGAACCAGTTGGGAGAGGTAATTGTCTTTGGTTGTAGCCTAATAAAATGTATATATTGTTTTTATATATAGTGGATGTGCACTTTATTGGGGTTTTCTTGGGCCATGTGGCCTATTTTGGGTACTTAAAGGTTAGACACTGGGCAATCCCTTCAGGGCAGTGCGTGTGTAGCCCCGGACATGTAAGGGAATCACTGAACAGTTAGGCCCCTTTCACACAGGCGAGTTTTCCCCAGGGGTGCAATGCGTTCACCTGAGGTGAACTCATTGCACCCGCACTGAATCCGGACCCGTTCATTTTATGGGGCTGTGCACATGAGCGGTGATTTTCACGCAACACTTGTGCGTTGCGTGAAAATTGCAGCATCCTCTATATTTTGCGTTTTTCACACAATGCAGGCCCTATAGAAGTGAATGTGGCTGCGTGAAAATCGCAAGCATCCGCAAGCAAGTGCGGATGCGGTGCGATTTTCACGCATGGTTGCTAGGAGACGATCGGGATGGGGACCCGATCTTTATTATTTTCCCTTATAACATGGTTATAAGGGAAAATAATAGCAGTCTTAATACAGAATGCTTAGTAAAATAGGGAAGGAGGGGTTAAAAAAATAAATAAAAAAAATTAAACTCACCTCATTCAGTTGTTCTTCCTTCTTCTTTGAGGACCTGGGAGGAAAAGGACCTTTGGTGACACCACTGTGCTGATCACATGATCCATCATATGCAACCAAGTGGATGGGGTGAATTAAATTTGTTTATTATTTTTAACCCCTCAATGGACAGCCTTGGGCCTCCAGGAAGTAGCATTTAACTAGGGCCTCATACACACGGCCGCAAAAACATTCACTTCAATGGGGCCGTGTGATGTCCGCATCCGTTGCCCTGTTTCGCGGTCCACCCCAAAAAATTACCTGTCCTATTCTTGTCCGTTTTGCAGACAAGAATAGGCAGTTATATCAATTTCTGTCCGTGCTGTTCCGCAAATTACGGAATGCACCCGGACACCATCTGTGTTTTGCAGATCTGCAATTTGCGGACTGCAAAAGACACAACGGACTTAGCATCATTATTAGGGCACGGTTACAGATGCAAGGAAGAGCTTTTTAACTGCAGCAACTTTACATGTTATTGGACATCTGACTGTTTACCTTACAAGGCTGAGGAGGCATAACCTGCACCTGTCACGGAAGGATAGACACACGGCGATCCCCTCAGTGCACTGCGTGTGCAGTCCCGATCATGTAAGGCAACCCAGAACAGTTAGTGCTGAATGCCACTGGGACCTCCAAGAAGTTAGACACAGACCACCTGTGGTCTATTAACTCCTTGTATATGGGTTAAGACCAGATGGGTCAAACCTAGTCGATGAATCAAACATGGCAGCTGGATTATTGCAATAAGGTAAGAGTGTTGTTGGTTATTGGAATTAGAGATGAGCAATTTCTTAAAAGTTTGTTTCAGGTGATTTGCCAAATTTCACAAAAAACTGTGCTTTGTGACATATTACTTCTTTTTTTGTAAGTAGCAGGTGCAATGACAGGGAGCTGCGACAGCGCCGCCCCCATCATTGTACCCCTCAGATGCCGTGTTCATACATGATCGCGGCATCTGAGTGTAAAATTAACAATTATTTATTTATTTTTTAATCAAACTTACCGCCTCCATTTGCTCGCGACGGGCCGGCCACCTCCATCTTGCTTGAAGATCTCGGCCAAAATCCTGTGCGGCGTAAGATTATGTCATCATGCCGGCTGGCGTGGTGACGTATGACATCATAACACCACCGGCGTGATGATGTAATCTTGCACTGCACGGGATTTCGGCCGAGATCTTCAAGCAAGATGGAGGCTGGCGGCCTGTAGCGAGCAAATAAAGGAGGTAAATTGTAATTTTTTTTGTTTTTTATACCATTTCAGGTTAGAACGATTCGCTGATACGAAGCACGAGGAAATTCGGCTTCTAGGGGAATTGAATTTATCCTGAAATTCGGATCTCATCTCTAATTGGAATTTGAAATTGCTCCACCAACTCGACTCAAATTCATTGTAGATAATATGTTCTTTTAGTGAAAAAATTAGTCTGTGTCGTCATCCCAGTCGTTTATGGTTGGAAGTCTTAGCTAGCACGTTCTGTTATGGAACATTTTATTCTGCGTCACTCTGACAGCCACAACAAATTTTAAACAAATTCAACGGCACTGTCTAGTGCAATGAAATTTTAACCCATGTGGATCTTCCATATGGTCTGGGATCCCTCCATAGTGTTGAGCGTTGAATATTCTAATCGCAAATTTTATCTCGAATATCGGAACTTCGAGAATTTGTGAAAATCTAGAATATAGTGCTATATATTCGTAATCGCTAATATTCTAGTTTTTTTTTTTTCTTTTATCAGTAACCTCCCTTCTTGCTTGTGGGCCAATCAGAAGACTGCAATATCTTTGTCTGAGCTTAGCAACATCCCTAGCAACCAATAGGGAAGTTGCCTACCCCTTATTATATAAGAACCTCCCTAGCAGCCATTTTCTGCTGTTGTTTGCAGTTCTGAGAGAGTGAGAGAGCAGTGACATTTCTGTACTCTGTGCTTTGCAGACTCAGGCTACTTTCACACTACCGTTCATAGGTCCGTTCGTGAGCTCCGTTTGAAGGAGCTCACGAGCGGACCCGAACGTCTCCGTCCAGCCCTGATGCAGTCTGAATGGAGCGGATCCGCTCAGACTGCATCAGTCTGGCGGCGTTCAGCCTCCGCTCCGCTCGCCTCCGCACGGACAGGCGGACAGCTGAACGCTGCTTGCAGCGTTCAGCTGTCCGCCTGGCCGTGCGGAGGCGAGCGGATCCGTTCAGACTTACAATGTAAGTCAATGGGAACGGATCCGCTTGAAGATGTCACCATATGGCTCAATCTTCAAGCGGATCCGTCCCCCATTGACTTTACATTGAAAGTCTGAACGGATCCGCTCAGGCTACTTTCACACTTAGAATTTTTTCTAAGTTATTAATGCAGACGGATCCGTACTGAACGGAGCCTCCGTCTGCATTAATATGATCGGATCCGTTCAGAACGGATCCGATCGAACGCTAGTGTGAAAGTAGCCTCATCTGGATCCTTATTCAATTACATTAGATAGTTAGCTCATATATATAATACAGTTAGTGGGAGATAGTCAGTGTAGGTTAGATAGTGATATAGTGTAGCTGATAGGTTCCAGTGCAGGGTGTTAGGTAGTGTGATAGGAATTACTGTTTCTCTGCTGTACATACATACATTCTGCAGACATAGTGCTTGGTGCACCAATCAGTAATATCTACTCAGACCTAATAAAATGTGAAGTTGCATCACGTATTGCGCCAAAAATATGCGCAATTTTTTAGTGCCGATTTTTGCAATCGCGAATATATCGGAGCACTCTATCAGGAGTTCTTCCTCATAGTGACGAAAGTTGCTGCCAACAATTTTCTTCAGTCTCACGAAACCTCTAGCAGCTTGACAAATGTAGCAAAAGTGAGCCATGCGTGTATTGCACTCGCAATACACGCAAATTACATTGTCGACTTTTGCAATCAAGAAAATAATGACTAGAGATTGCGAATTCTCAAATTTGTAAATTTATGGTGAATATTAGGCCATAAATTCACGAAATATTGTGAAAACTAATATTGCCTATGCCGCTCATCACTCCATATTATGAATTAAGTCAAAAGCAGGAGTGGGTCCAAAACACAGAGGAGATGCAAATAATTCCATTACATTTTATCGTTATTTTGAACCCACTCCTGTTTGTGTCTTACAATTACTGATCAAATACTGATGCAAAACACTGACAAAATACTGTTTGAAACAGGCTTTATGGATGCCCAAAACACAGAATTCTGTTTTGTTTTTGTTTTTTGTTTTTAAATGTTCTGCCCTTAAGTACCAAGCTTGTTTTGATGTTAATACATGCAGGAATATTTTGCTATCAAAGCCACAATAATTTTTTTATATAACCATCTGAGGTTATATGTTTTTGCGGGATGTAATTAGTTTTTTTTGTTTTACTGCTTTTGCACAATAAAGCATATTTTATTAAATTACAGTAATTTTCGCTTACTGTAAGAAACACTTCCCCCCCCCCCCCCCCCCCAAAAGTGGAGGGGAAATGGCTGTGCGTCTTATAAAGCGGATACTTAGCTGCCCGGCTGTCTGCTTATCTCAGGAAGGAACAGGCAGGTGGCACATGATGAGGGAGCTGCAGCAGGTGGGGCAGGCAGTGCATGACCAAGGGAGCTGCCAGTCTGCGCCGTCCTAGCGCTATACATACGGTACTACAGTAAATACAGAACAGTGCGGTATACATTAAGATATGGATCGGATTGAATGTACTTAACAGCTGTGGGACCCGGTGTATTAGAGTAGAATCACTGCACCGGGACCCGCCATGAGTGTCTCCGCCTCCTCCCTCCACACTGATGCATCTGATGGGGGATCTGTAGATAACACTTATGGGGATCTGTGGATGACATCAGTGTCATCCACAGATCCCCCATCAGTGTCATCCACAGATCCCCCATCAGTGTCATCCACAGATCCCCCATCAGTGTCATCCACAGATCCCCCCGTAACAGTGCGTCATCCACAGATCCCCCCCATAACAGTGCGTCATCCAGAGATCCCCATCAGTGTCATCCACAGATCCCCCATAACAGTGCGTCATCCACAGATCCCCCCCTTAACAGTGCGTCATCCACAGATCCCCCCCATAACAGTGCGTCATCCACAGATCCCCCCCCCTAACAGTGCGTCATCCACAGATCTCCCCCATAACAGTGCGTCATCCACAGATCCCCCCATAACAGTGCGTCATCCACAGATCCCCCCCATAACAGTGCGTCATCCACAGATCACCCCCATAACAGTGCGTCATCCACAGACCCCCCCCATAACAGTGCGTCATCCACAGATCCCCCCATAACAGTGCGTCATCCACAGATCCCCCCATAACAGTGCGTCATCCACAGATCCCCCCATAACAGTGCGTCATCCACAGATCCCCCCCATAACAGTGCGTCATCCACAGATCCCCCCATAACAGTGCGTCATCCACAGATCCCCCCCATAACAGTGCGTCATCCACAGATCCCCCATAACAGTGCGTCATCCACAGATCCCCATAACAGTGCATCATCCACAGATCCCCCATAACAGTGCATCATCTACAGATCCCCATAATAGTGTGTCATCCACAGATCCCCCATAACAGTGCGTCATCCAGAGATCCCCATCAGTGTCATCCACAGATCCCCCCATAACAGTGCATCATCCACAGATCCCCCCATAACAGTGCGTCATCCACAGATCCCCCCCATAACAGTGCGTCATCCACAGATCCCCCATAACAGTGCGTCATCCACAGATCCCCCATAACAGTGCGTCATCCACAGATCCCCCATAATAGTGCGTCATCCACAGATCCCCCATAACAGTGCATCATCTACAGATCCCCATAATAGTGTGTCATCCACAGATCCCCCATAACAGTGCGTCATCCACAGATCCCCCCCATAACAGTGCGTCATCCACAGATCCCCCCATAACAGTGCATCATCCACAGATCCCCCCCATAACAGTGCGTCATCCACAGATCCCCCCCATAACAGTGCGTCATCCACAGATCCCCCATAACAGTGCGTCATCCACAGATCCCCCATAACAGTGCGTCATCCACAGATCCCCCATAATAGTGCGTCATCCACAGATCCCCCATAACAGTGCATCATCTACAGATCCCCATAATAGTGTGTCATCCACAGATCCCCCATAACAGTGCGTCATCCACAGATCCCCCCCATAACAGTGCGTCATCCACAGATCCCCCATAACAGTGCGTCATCCACAGATCCCCCATAACAGTGCGTCATCCACAGATCCCCCATAACAGTGCGTCATCCACAGATCCCCCATAACAGTGCATCATCTACAGATCCCCATAATAGTGTGTCATCCACAGATCCCCCATAACAGTGCGTCATCCACAGATCCCTTATAACAGTGCGTCATCCACAGACCACCATTAGTTCAAAACCTACCAAAAGTACACCTTTTGGTTCAAAATATTTTTTTCTTATTTTCCTCCTCAAAAATCTAGGTGCTTCTTATCAGGTGCGTCTGATAAAGCGAAAAATACGGTACTTGTTTTTCTAAAGAGAAAAATTTAACATTAAACGGATCACCCAATCCTCAAATAAGAGTGAAATGCAGAGCGCACTGGTTATATATTGGCACCCTCAGGAAAAAGGGAATATAGCACAATATATCAAATAACCTAATACTCGATTAGTTATGAAATATAAATGTTTTACTTATAAAAAAATAAATAAAAAATTGATATGCAATAAGAGCAATAATTATATACTGAAAAAAACAGCATATAATAATGTGCCGGTCAATGCAGGAAACAAATCTTAAAATATAAAATAAATATAGATCATTAAAAAGAATCTCTGTTGGGCCTAGCACAGTGTAATTATATTCCACATACAACAGTTGTTGATTAAAAGATGGCGTCTAGCACAATCAATATGTTATGCTATACAACTTAGATAGAAAGTGTTGTCAGTATATTTGCATATATTCTATGCAATAAAAAACAAAAACGGTTAGTTGATTTTCTGGATATAATTTTTTTTGAAGTTACTCCATGTATTCTACTTCCTGTACTGGCTCTTTAACTTCCTCTTTGTTTGGACTTTTAGCAAAGCAGTCTCACTTTACTTTCTCATTTAGACCATTCACTGCGGCCTGAGACAGAAGGGGCATGAGTAACTTAATTAGAGCATCACACGTGACAAGGATAAGTGCAATGCTCTTCTGTGGGGATCTTTACTAGGCCTATCAACAGAACAATATACGGTACTGCAGCTGTCATACTGTTATCTCAATACTGCACCTACTTCACCCTCTTCACCAATCATACTAGTCTTTGTATCCAGGATGCTGGAGTAGCTATCAAATAACAGTGCTAACACCTTATGTACTATGCTACAGTGATTAAATATATTTTTAGTGTATATAAGCAATTTATTTAGAAGTAAAACATTTCCGTTTCATAACTGACCACTGTATTATTTTTATGGCTCGGCGAATAGGGAAGCCGTTCATTCATCGTGATAGCCTTGGTCCCTCTGAAGGACCTGAGGCTACCACAGCAATAGTATAGTTCGGGTTCGTACCGAATTTTGGGGTGTCCGTGACACGGACCCGAACCCGGACATTTTCGTAAAAGTCCGGGTTCGGGTTCGGTGTTCGTCGCTTTCTTGGCGCTTTTGTGACGCTTTCTTGGCGCTTTTTGAAAGGCTGCAAAGCAGCCAATCAACAAGCGTCATACTACTTGCCCCAAGAGGCCGTCACAGCCATGCCTACTATTGGCATGGCTGTGATTGGCCAGAGCACCATGTGACCCAGCCTCTATTTAAGCTGGAGTCACATAGCGCCGCCCGTCACTCTGCTCTGATTAGCGTAGGGAGAGGTTGCGGATGCGACAGTAGGGCGAGATTAGGCAGATTAACTCCTCCAAAGGACTTCACTTGATTAATCGATCGATCTGCAGCTGTGCATCATTGAGCTGCTGAAATTCAAATGCTCACTCACTGTTTTTAGGCTGCCCAGACCGTTTGTCAGTCACTTTTTTCTGGGGTGATCGGCGGCCATTTTGTGTCTTGTGCGGTGCTGCGACCAAGTGCATCTAAGCTGCGACCAAGTGCATTTAACCCTCAATGGTGTGGTTGTTTTTTGGCTAAAGCCTACATCAGGGTGAAGCTGTCACACCAAGTGCATTTAACCAGCAATAGTCTGTTCATTTTTTGGCCATATACTAAATCAGGGGCAAGCTGCGCCTGTCACCAAGTGCATTTAACCCTCAATGGTGTGGTTGTTTTTTGGCTAAAGCCTACATCAGGGTGAAGCTGTCACACCAAGTGCATTTAACCAGCAATAGTCTGTTCATTTTTTGGCCATATACTAAATCAGGGGCAAGCTGCGCCTGTCACCAAGTGCATTTAACCCTCAATGGTGTGGTTGTTTTTTGGCTAAAGCCTACATCAGGGTGAAGCTGTCACACCAAGTGCATTTAACCAGCAATAGTCTGTTCATTTTTTGGCCATATACTAAATCAGGGGCAAGCTGCGCCTCTCACCAAGTGCATTTAACCCTCAATGGTGTGGTTGTTTTTTGGCTAAAGCCTACATCAGGGTGAAGCTGTCACACCAAGTGCATTTAACCAGCAATAGTCTGTTCATTTTTTGGCCATATACTACATCAGGGGCAAGCTGCGCCCGTCACCAAGTGCATTTAACCCTCAGTAGTGTGGTTGGTCAAGCTGTGACACCAAGTGCATTTAACCAGCAATAGTCTGTTCATTTTTTGGCCATATACTACATCAGGGGCAAGCTGCGCCCGTCACCAAGTGCATTTAACCAGCAATAGTGTGGTTATTTTTTGGCCATATCCCAGTCTAATTCTGTCACTAAATCCATACCGGTCACCCAGCGCCTAAATACTAGGCCTCAAATTTATATCCCGCTAAATCTCTCGTTACCGCTGTCCTGTTGTGGCTGGGAAAGTTATTTAGTGTCCGTCAAAGCACATTTTTTGTTCTGGGTTAAAGTACAATTCCCAATTTAGCAATTTCATAATTTAGTGGCTCCTGCTATATCAGAGCTATTTGAAATCTATCCCTAAAAGGGTATATAATATTCAAGGTGCACATAGGGTCATTCAGAATAACTTCACACACACCCGCTACTGTGCATTTCCAAGTCTAATTCTGTCACTAAACCCATACCTGTCACCCAGCGCCTAAATACTAGGCCTCAAATTTATATCCCGCTAAATCTCTCGTTACCGCTGTCCTGTTGTGGCTGGGAAAGTTATTTAGTGTCCGTCAAAGCACATTTTTTGTTCTGGGTTGAAATACAATTCCCAATTTAGCAATTTCATAATTTAGTGGTTTCTGCTATATCAGAGCTATTTGAAATCTATCCCTAAAAGGGTATATAATATTCAAGGTGCACATTGGGTCATTCAGAATAACTTCACACACACCCGCTACTGTGTATTTCCAAGTCTAATTCTGTCACTAAACCCATACCTGTCACCCAGCGCCTAAATACTAGGCCTCAAATTTATATCCTGCTAAATCTCTCGTTACCGCTGTCCTGTTGTGGCTGGGAAAGTTATTTAGTGTCCGTCAAAGCACATTTTTTGTTCTGGGTTGAAATACAATTCCCAATTTAGCAATTTCATAATTTAGTGGTTTCTGCTATATCAGAGCTATTTGAAATCTATCCCTAAAAGGGTATATAATATTCAAGGTGCACATAGGGTCATTCAGAATAACTTCACACACACACGCTACTGTGCATATCCCAGTCTAATTCTGTCACTAAATCCATAACTGTCACCCAGCGCCTAAATACTAGGCCTCAAATTTATATCCCGCTAAATCTCTCGTTACCGCTGTACTGTTGTTGCTGGGCAAGTTATTTAGTGTCCGTCAAAGCACATTTTTTGTTCTGGGTTGAAATACAATTCCCAATTTAGCAATTTCATAATTTAGTGGTTCCTGCTATATCAGAGCTATTTGAAATCTATCCCTAAAAGGGTATATAATATTCAAGGTGCACATAGGGTCATTCAGAATAACTTCACACACACCCGCTACTGTGCATTTCCAAGTCTAATTCTGTCACTAAACCCATACCTGTCACCCAGCGCCTAAATACTAGGCCTCAAATTTATATCCCGCTAAATCTCTCGTTACCGCTGTCCTGTTGTGGCTGGGAAAGTTATTTAGTGTCCGTCAAAGCACATTTTTTGTTCTGGGTTGAAATACAATTCCCAATTTAGCAATTTCATAATTTAGTGGTTTCTGCTATATCAGAGCTATTTGAAATCTATCCCTAAAAGGGTATATAATATTCAAGGTGCACATAGGGTCATTCAGAATAACTTCACACACACACGCTACTGTGCATATCCCAGTCTAATTCTGTCACTAAATCCATACCTGTCACCCAGCGCCTAAATACTAGGCCTCAAATTTATATCCCGCTAAATCTCTCGTTACCGCTGTACTGTTGTTGCTGGGCAAGTTATTTAGTGTCCGTCAAAGCACATTTTTTGTTCTGGGTTGAAATACAATTTCCAATTTAGCAATTTCATAATTTAGTGGTTCCTGCTATATCAGAGCTATTTGAAATCTATCCCTAAAAGGGTATATAATATTCAAGGTGCACATTGGGTCATTCAGAATAACTTCACACACACCCGCTACTGTGTATTTCCAAGTCTAATTCTGTCACTAAACCCATACCTTTCACCCAGCGTCTAAATACTAGGCCTCAAATTTATATCCTGCTAAATCTCTCGTTACCGCTGTCCTGTTGTGGCTGGGAAAGTTATTTATTGTCCGTCAAACCACATTTTTTGTTCTGGGTTGAAATACAATTCCCAATTTAGCAATTTCATAATTTAGTGGTTTCTGCTATATCAGAGCTATTTGAAATCTATCCCTAAAAGGGTAGATCATATTGAAGGTGCACATAGGGTCATTCAGAATAACTTCACACACACCCGCTACTGTGCATTTCCAAGTCTAATTCTGTCACGAAACCCATACCTGTCACCCAGCGCCTAAATACTAGGCCTCAAATTTATATCCCGCTAAATCTCTCGTTACCGCTGTCCTGTTGTGGCTGGGAAAGTTATTTAGTGTCCGTCAAAGCACATTTTTTGTTCTGGGTTAAAATACAATTCCCAATTTAGCAATTTCATAATTTAGTGGTTTCTGCTATATCAGAGCTATTTGAAATCTATCCCTAAAAGGGTATATAATATTCAAGGTGCACATTGGGTCATTCAGAATAACTTCACACACACCCGCTACTGTGTATTTCCAAGTCTAATTCTGTCACTAAACCCATACCTGTCACCCAGCGCCTAAATACTAGGCCTCAAATTTATATCCTGCTAAATCTCTCGTTACCGCTGTCCTGTTGTGGCTGGGAAAGTTATTTAGTGTCCGTCAAAGCACATTTTTTGTTCTGGGTTGAAATACAATTCCCAATTTAGCAATTTCATAATTTAGTGGTTTCTGCTATATCAGAGCTATTTGAAATCTATCCCTAAAAGGGTAGATCATATTGAAGGTGCACATAGGGTCATTCAGAATAACTTCACACACACCCGCTACTGTGCATTTCCAAGTCTAATTCTGTCACGAAACCCATACCTGTCACCCAGCGCCTAAATACTAGGCCTCAAATTTATATCCCGCTGAATTTGAATACAATACATTGGGCCAAATAATATTTTTGTTGTTGTGGTGAACCATAACAATGAGAAAAACATCTAGTAAGGGACGCGGACGTGGACATGGTCGTGGTGGTGTTAGTGGACCCTCTGGTGCTGGGAGAGGACGTGGCCGTTCTGCCACATCCACACGTCCTAGTGTACCAACTACCTCAGGTCCCAGTAGCCGCCAGAATTTACAGCGATATATGGTGGGGCCCAATGCCGTTCTAAGGATGGTAAGGCCTGAGCAGGTACAGGCATTAGTCAATTGGGTGGCCGACAGTGGATCCAGCACGTTCACATTATCTCCCACCGTCTTCTGCAGAAAGCGCACAGATGGCGCCTGAAAACCAACCCCATCAGTCTGTCACATCACCCCCATGCATACCAGAGAAACTGTCTCAGCCTCAAGTTATGCAGCAGTCTCTTATGCTGTTTGAAGACTCCGCTGGCAGGGTTTCCCAAGGGCATCCACCTAGCCCTTCCCCAGCGGTGAAAGATATAGAATGCACTGACGCACAACCACTTATGTTTCCTGATGATGAGGACATGGGAATACCACCTCAGCATGTCTCTGATGATGACGAAACACAGGTGCCAACTGCTGCGTCTTTCTGCAGTGTGCAGACTGAACAGGAGGTCAGGGATCAAGACTGGGTGGAAGACGATGCAGGGGATGATGAGGTCCTAGACCCCACATGGAATGAAGGTCGTGCCACTGACTTTCACAGTTCGGAGGAAGAGGCAGTGGTGAGACCGAGCCAACAGCGTAGCAAAAGAGGGAGCAGTGGGCAAAAGCAGAACACCCGCCGCCAAGAGACTCCGCCTGCTACTGCCCGCCGCCATCTGGGACCGAGCACCCCAAAGGCAGCTTCAAGGAGTTCCCTGGCATGGCACTTCTTCAAACAATGTGCTGACGACAAGACCCGAGTGGTTTGCACGCTGTGCCATCAGAGCCTTAAGCGAGGCATTAACGTTCTGAACCTGAGCACAACCTGCATGACCAGGCACCTGCATGCAAAGCATGAACTGCAGTGGAGTAAACACCTTGAAACCAAGGAAGTCACTCAGGCTCCCCCTGCTACCTCTTCTGCTGCTGCCGCCTCGGCCTCTTCTGCTGCTGCCGCCTCGGCCTCTTCCTCCGCCTCTGGAGGAACGTTGGCACCTGCCGCCCAGCAAACAGGGGATGTACCACCAACACCACCACCACCACCTCCGTCACCAAGCGTCTCAACCATGTCACACGGCAGCGTTCAGCTCTCCATCTCACAAACATTTGAGAGAAAGCGTAAATTCCCACCTAGCCACCCTCGATCCCTGGCCCTGAATGCCAGCATTTCTAAACTACTGGCCTATGAAATGCTGTCATTTAGGCTGGTGGACACAGACAGCTTCAAACAGCTCATGTCGCTTGCTGTCCCACAGTATGTTGTTCCCAGCCGCCACTACTTCTCCAAGAGAGCCGTGCCTTCCCTGCACAACCAAGTATCCGATAAAATCAAGTGTGCACTGCGCAACGCCATCTGTGGCAAGGTCCACCTAACCACAGATACGTGGACCAGTAAGCACGGCCAGGGACGCTATATCTCCCTAACTGCACACTGGGTAAATGTAGTGGCAGCTGGGCCCCAGGCGGAGAGCTGTTTGGCGCACGTCCTTCCGCCGCCAAGGATCGCAGGGCAACATTCTTTGCCTCCTGTTGCCACCTCCTCCTTCTCGGCTTCCTCCTCCTCTTCTTCCACCTGCTCATCCAGTCAGCCACACACCTTCACCACCAACTTCAGCACAGCCCGGGGTAAACGTCAGCAGGCCATTCTGAAACTCATATGTTTGGGGGACAGGCCCCACACCGCACAGGAGTTGTGGCGGGGTATAGAACAACAGACCGACGAGTGGTTGCTGCCGGTGAGCCTCAAGCCCGGCCTGGTGGTGTGCGATAATGGGCGAAATCTCGTTGCAGCTCTGGGACTAGCCAATTTGACGCACATCCCTTGCTTGGCGCATGTGCTGAATTTGGTGGTGCAGAAGTTCATTCACAACTACCCCGACATGTCAGAGCTGCTGCATAAAGTGCGGGCCGTCTGTTCGCGCTTCCGGCGTTCACATCCTGCTGCTGCTCGCCTGTCTGCGCTACAGCGTAACTTCGGCCTTCCCGCTCACCGCCTCATATGCGACGTGCCCACCAGGTGGAACTCCACCTTGCACATGCTGGACAGACTGTGCGAGCAGCAGCAGGCCATAGTGGAGTTTCAGCTGTAGCACGCACGGGTCAGTCGCACTACAGAACAGCACCACTTCACCACCAATGACTGGGCCTCCATGCGAGACCTGTGTGCCCTGTTGCGCTGTTTCGAGTACTCCACCAACATGGCCAGTGGCGATGACGCCGTTATCAGCGTTACAATACCACTTCTATGTCTCCTTGAGAAAACACTTAGGGCGATGATGGAAGAGGAGGTGGCCCAGGAGGAGGAGGAGGAGGAGGAGGGGTCATTTTTAGCACTTTCAGGCCAGTCTCTTCGAAGTGACTCAGAGGGAGGTTTTTGGCAACAGCAGAGGCCAGGTACAAATGTGGCCAGCCAGGGCCCACTACTGGAGGACGAGGAGGACGAGGATGAGGAGGAGGTGGAGGAGGATGAGGATGAAGCATGGTCACAGCGGGGTGGCACCCAACGCAGCTCGGGTCCATCACTGGTGCGTGGCTGGGGGGAAAGGCAGGACGATGACGATACGCCTCCCACAGAGGACAGCTTGTCCTTACCCCTGGGCAGCCTGGCACACATGAGCGACTACATGCTGCAGTGCCTGCGCAACGACAGCAGAGTTGCCCACATTTTAACCTGTGCGGACTACTGGGTTGCCACCCTGCTGGATCCACGCTACAAAGACAATGTGCCCACCTTACTTCCTGCACTGGAGCGTGATAGGAAGATGCGCGAGTACAAGCGCACGTTGGTAGACGCGCTACTGAGAGCATTCCCAAATGTCACAGGGGAACAAGTGGAAGCCCAAGGCCAAGGCAGAGGAGGAGCAAGAGGTCGCCAAGGCAGCTGTGTCAATGCCAGCTCCTTTGAGGGCAGGGTTAGCATGGCAGAGATGTGGAAAACTTTTGTCAACACGCCACAGCTAACTGCACCACCACCTGATACGCAACGTGTTAGCAGGAGGCAACATTTCACTAACATGGTGGAACAGTACGTGTGCACACCCCTCCACGTACTGACTGATGGTTCGGCCCCATTCAACTTCTGGGTCTCTAAATTGTCCACGTGGCCAGAGCTAGCCTTTTATGCCTTGGAGGTGCTGGCCTGCCCGGCGGCCAGCGTTTTGTCTGAACGTGTATTCAGCATGGCAGGGGGCGTCATTACAGACAAACGCAGCCGCCTGTCTACAGCCAATGTGGACAAGCTGACGTTCATAAAAATGAACCAGGCATGGATCCCACAGGATCTGTCCGTCCCTTGTCCAGATTAGACATTAACTACCTCCCCTTAACCATATATTATTGGACTCCAGGGCACTTCCTCATTCAATCCTATTTTTATTTTCATTTTACCATTATATTGCGAGGCTACCCAAAGTTGAATGAACCTCTCCTGTGTCTGGGTGCCGGGGCCTAAATATATGCCAATGGACTGTTCCAATGTTGGGTGACGTGAAGCCTGATTCTCTGCTATGACATGCAGAATGATTCTCTGCTGACATGAAGCCAGATTGTCTGTTACGGGACCTCCCTCCTCTGCCTGGGTGCTGGGCCTAAATATATGCCAATGGACTGTTGCAGTGGTGGCTGACGTGAAGCCTCATTCTCTGCTATGACATGCAGACTGATTCTCTGCTGACATGAAGCCAGATTCTCTGTTACGGGACCTCTCTCCTCTGCCTGTGTGTGTGCTGGGCCTAAATATATGCCAATGGACTGTTGCAGTGGTGGCTGACGTGAAGCCTCATTCTCTGCTATGACATGCAGACTGATTCTCTGCTGACATGAAGCCAGATTGTCTGTTACGGGACCTCTCTCCTCTGCCTGTGTGTGTGCTGGGCCTAAATATATGCCAATGGACTGTTGCAGTGGTGGCTGACGTGAAGCCTCATTCTCTGCTATGACATGCAGACTGATTCTCTGCTGACATGAAGACAGATTCTCTGTTACGGGACCTCCCTCCTCTGCCTGTGTGTGTGCTGGGCCTAAATATATGCCAATGGACTGTTGCAGTGGTGGCTGACGTGAAGCCTTATTCTCTGCTATGACATGCAGACTGATTCTCTGCTGACATGAAGACAGATTCTCTGTTACGGGACCTCCCTCCTCTGCCTGTGTGTGTGCTGGGCCTAAATATATGCCAATGGACTGTTGCACTGGTGGCTGACGTGAAGCCTCATTCTCTGCTATGACATGCAGACTGATTCTCTGCTGACATGAAGACAGATTCTCTGTTACGGGACCTCCCTCCTCTGCCTGGGTGCTGGGCCTAAATATATGCCAATGGACTGTTGCAGTGGTGGCTGACGTGAAGCCTCATTCTCTGCTATGACATGCAGACTGATTCTCTGCTGACATGAAGACAGATTCTCTGTTACGGGACCTCCCTCCTCTGCCTGTGTGTGTGCTGGGCCTAAATATATGCCAATGGACTGTTGCAGTGGTGGCTGACGTGAAGCCTCATTCTCTGCTATGACATGCAGACTGATTCTCTGCTGACATGAAGACAGATTCTCTGTTACGGGACCTCCCTCCTCTGCCTGGGTGCTGGGCCTAAATATATGCCAATGGACTGTTGCAGTGGTGGCTGACGTGAAGCCTCATTCTCTGCTATGACATGCAGACTGATTCTCTGCTGACATGAAGACAGATTCTCTGTTACGGGACCTCTCTCCTCTGCCTGTGTGTGTGCTGGGCCTAAATATATGCCAATGGACTGTTGCAGTGGTGGCTGACGTGAAGCCTCATTCTCTGCTATGACATGCAGACTAATTCTCTGCTGACATGAAGACAGATTCTCTGTTACGGGACCTCTCTCCTCTGCCTGTGTGTGTGCTGGGCCTAAATATATGCCAATGGACTGTTGCAGTGGTGGCTGACGTGAAGCCTCATTCTCTGCTGTGACATGCAGACTGATTCTCTGCTGACATGAAGACAAATTCTCTGTTACGGGACCTCCCTCCTCTGGCTGTGTGTGTGCTGGGCCTAAATATATGCCAATGGACTGTTGCAGTGGTGGCTGACGTGAAGCCTCATTCTCTGCTATGACATGCAGACTGATTCTCTGCTGACATGAAGACAGATTGTCTGTTACGGGACCTCTCTCCTCTGCCTGTGTGTGTGCTGGGCCTAAATATATGCCAATGGACTGTTGCAGTGGTGGCTGACGTGAAGCCTCATTCTCTGCTATGACATGCAGACTGATTCTCTGCTGACATGAAGCCAGATTGTCTGTTACGGGACCTCTCTCCTCTGCCTGTGTGTGTGCTGGGCCTAAATATATGCCAATGGACTGTTGCAGTGGTGGCTGACGTGAAGCCTCATTCTCTGCTATGACATGCAGACTGATTCTCTGCTGACATGAAGACAGATTCTCTGTTACGGGACCTCCCTCCTCTGCCTGGGTGCTGGGCCTAAATATATGCCAATGGACTGTTGCAGTGGTGGCTGACGTGAAGCCTCATTCTCTGCTATGACATGCAGACTGATTCTCTGCTGACATGAAGCCAGATTCTCTGTTACGGCACCTCTCTCCTCTGCCTGTGTGTGTGCTGGGCCTAAATATCTGACAATGGACTGTTGCAGTGGTGGCTGACGTGAAGCCTCATTCTCTGCTATGACATGCAGACTAATTCTCTGCTGACATGAAGACAGATTCTCTGTTACGGGACCTCTCTCCTCTGCCTGTGTGCTGGGCCTAAATATATGCCAATGGACTGTTGCAGTGGTGGCTGACGTGAAGCCTCATTCTCTGCTATGACATGCAGACTGATTCTCTGCTGACATGAAGACAGATTCTCTGTTACGGGACCTCCCTCCTCTGCCTGTGTGTGTGCTGGGCCTAAATATATGCCAATGGACTGTTGCAGTGGTGGCTGACGTGAAGCCTCATTCTCTGCTATGACATGCAGACTGATTCTCTGCTGACATGAAGACAGATTCTCTGTTACGGGACCTCTCTCCTCTGCCTGTGTGTGTGCTGGGCCTAAATATATGCCAATGGACTGTTGCAGTGGTGGCTGACGTGAAGCCTCATTCTCTGCTATGACATGCAGACTGATTCTCTGCTGACATGAAGACAGATTCTCTGTTACGGGACCTCCCTCCTCTGCCTGGGTGCTGGGCCTAAATATATGCCAATGGACTGTTGCAGTGGTGGCTGACGTGAAGCCTCATTCTCTGCTATGACATGCAGACTGATTCTCTGCTGACATGAAGACAGATTCTCTGTTACGGGACCTCCCTCCTCTGCCTGGGTGCTGGGCCTAAATATATGCCAATGGACTGTTGCAGTGGTGGCTGACGTGAAGCCTCATTCTCTGCTATGACATGCAGACTGATTCTCTGCTGACATGAAGACAGATTCTCTGTTACGGGACCTCTCTCCTCTCCCTGTGTGTGTGCTGGGCCTAAATATATGCCAATGGACTGTTGCAGTGGTGGCTGACGTGAAGCCTTATTCTCTGCTATGACATGCAGACTGATTCTCTGCTGACATGAAGACAGATTCTCTGTTACGGGACCTCCCTCCTCTGCCTGTGTGTGTGCTGGGCCTAAATATATGCCAATGGACTGTTGCACTGGTGGCTGACGTGAAGCCTCATTCTCTGCTATGACATGCAGACTGATTCTCTGCTGACATGAAGACAGATTCTCTGTTACGGGACCTCCCTCCTCTGCCTGGGTGCTGGGCCTAAATATATGCCAATGGACTGTTGCAGTGGTGGCTGACGTGAAGCCTCATTCTCTGCTATGACATGCAGACTGATTCTCTGCTGACATGAAGACAGATTCTCTGTTACGGGACCTCCCTCCTCTGCCTGTGTGTGTGCTGGGCCTAAATATATGCCAATGGACTGTTGCACTGGTGGCTGACGTGAAGCCTCATTCTCTGCTATGACATGCAGACTGATTCTCTGCTGACATGAAGACAGATTCTCTGTTACGGGACCTCCCTCCTCTGCCTGGGTGCTGGGCCTAAATATATGCCAATGGACTGTTGCAGTGGTGGCTGACGTGAAGCCTCATTCTCTGCTATGACATGCAGACTGATTCTCTGCTGACATGAAGACAGATTCTCTGTTACGGGACCTCTCTCCTCTGCCTGTGTGTGTGCTGGGCCTAAATATATGCCAATGGACTGTTGCAGTGGTGGCTGACGTGAAGCCTCATTCTCTGCTATGACATGCAGACTAATTCTCTGCTGACATGAAGACAGATTCTCTGTTACGGGACCTCTCTCCTCTGCCTGTGTGTGTGCTGGGCCTAAATATATGCCAATGGACTGTTGCAGTGGTGGCTGACGTGAAGCCTCATTCTCTGCTGTGACATGCAGACTGATTCTCTGCTGACATGAAGACAAATTCTCTGTTACGGGACCTCCCTCCTCTGGCTGTGTGTGTGCTGGGCCTAAATATATGCCAATGGACTGTTGCAGTGGTGGCTGACGTGAAGCCTCATTCTCTGCTATGACATGCAGACTGATTCTCTGCTGACATGAAGACAGATTGTCTGTTACGGGACCTCTCTCCTCTGCCTGTGTGTGTGCTGGGCCTAAATATATGCCAATGGACTGTTGCAGTGGTGGCTGACGTGAAGCCTCATTCTCTGCTATGACATGCAGACTGATTCTCTGCTGACATGAAGCCAGATTGTCTGTTACGGGACCTCTCTCCTCTGCCTGTGTGTGTGCTGGGCCTAAATATATGCCAATGGACTGTTGCAGTGGTGGCTGACGTGAAGCCTCATTCTCTGCTATGACATGCAGACTGATTCTCTGCTGACATGAAGACAGATTCTCTGTTACGGGACCTCCCTCCTCTGCCTGGGTGCTGGGCCTAAATATATGCCAATGGACTGTTGCAGTGGTGGCTGACGTGAAGCCTCATTCTCTGCTATGACATGCAGACTGATTCTCTGCTGACATGAAGCCAGATTCTCTGTTACGGCACCTCTCTCCTCTGCCTGTGTGTGTGCTGGGCCTAAATATATGCCAATGGACTGTTGCAGTGGTGGCTGACGTGAAGCCTCATTCTCTGCTATGACATGCAGACTAATTCTCTGCTGACATGAAGACAGATTCTCTGTTACGGGACCTCTCTCCTCTGCCTGTGTGCTGGGCCTAAATATATGCCAATGGACTGTTGCAGTGGTGGCTGACGTGAAGCCTCATTCTCTGCTATGACATGCAGACTGATTCTCTGCTGACATGAAGACAGATTCTCTGTTACGGGACCTCCCTCCTCTGCCTGTGTGTGTGCTGGGCCTAAATATATGCCAATGGACTGTTGCAGTGGTGGCTGACGTGAAGCCTCATTCTCTGCTATGACATGCAGACTGATTCTCTGCTGACATGAAGACAGATTCTCTGTTACGGGACCTCTCTCCTCTGCCTGTGTGTGTGCTGGGCCTAAATATATGCCAATGGACTGTTGCAGTGGTGGCTGACGTGAAGCCTCATTCTCTGCTATGACATGCAGACTGATTCTCTGCTGACATGAAGACAGATTCTCTGTTACGGGACCTCCCTCCTCTGCCTGGGTGCTGGGCCTAAATATATGCCAATGGACTGTTGCAGTGGTGGCTGACGTGAAGCCTCATTCTCTGCTATGACATGCAGACTGATTCTCTGCTGACATGAAGACAGATTCTCTGTTACGGGACCTCCCTCCTCTGCCTGGGTGCTGGGCCTAAATATATGCCAATGGACTGTTGCAGTGGTGGCTGACGTGAAGCCTCATTCTCTGCTATGACATGCAGACTGATTCTCTGCTGACATGAAGACAGATTCTCTGTTACGGGACCTCTCTCCTCTCCCTGTGTGTGTGCTGGGCCTAAATATATGCCAATGGACTGTTGCAGTGGTGGCTGACGTGAAGCCTCATTCTCTGCTATGACATGCAGACTGATTCTCTGCTGACATGAAGACAGATTCTCTGTTACGGGACCTCTCTCCTCTGCCTGTGTGTGTGCTGGGCCTAAATATATGCCAATGGACTGTTGCAGTGGTGGCTGACGTGAAGCCTCATTCTCTGCTATGACATGCAGACTGATTCTCTGCTGACATGAAGACAGATTCTCTGTTACGGGACCTCCCTCCTCTGCCTGGGTGCTGGGCCTAAATATATGCCAATGGACTGTTGCAGTGGTGGCTGACGTGAAGCCTCATTCTCTGCTATGACATGCAGACTAATTCTCTGCTGACATGAAGCCAGATTCTCTGTTACGGGACCTCTCTCCTCTGCCTGGGTGCTGGGCCTAAATTTATGAAAATGGACTCTTACAGTGGTGGGTGACGTGAAGCCAGATTCTCTGCTATGGGACCTCTCTCCAATTGATTTTGGTTAATTTTTATTTATTTAATTTTAATTTTAATTCATTTCCCTATCCACATTTGTTTGCAGGGGATTTACCTACATGTTGCTGCCTTTTGCAGCCCTCTAGCTCTTTCCTGGGCTGTTTTACAGCCTTTTTAGTGCCGAAAAGTTCGGGTCCCCATTGACTTCAATGGGGTTCGGGTTCGGGACGAAGTTCGGATCGGGTTCGGATCCCGAACCCGAACATTTCCGGGATGTTCGGCCGAACTTCTCGAACCCGAACATCCAGGTGTTCGCTCAACTCTAGTAATAATGCCCCCTACAGTGCTCTCCATGGTGATAATGCTCTACAAAAGTGCTTCCACTAGTAGTGGTGCCCTTCATATTCTGTTGACAATGCGCTCCTCTGTACTCCAAGCAGTCATCAATATGGAGTAGGATTCTGCGGCAGGCACTCCAAAACAGACATCTACAGATGGATATCTGATTTCCTATATTCCCTTGTAAAATTCCAAGGCTTCTTGGAGAGTCGGATCTTGACTCATAGGGAGCCACTTCCAATAGGTGGAGCTGGAGAGATATTTCTCTTTCTTTGGAGATGCCTCTTTGCATACTTGTTTCCTATGAAGCATTGCCAATAAGTTTCCATACCATGGAGTACTTCCAGTAAGTCTCCAGCTTTAAGCAGATTCAGCACTGTACCTAAGCCGTTTTAAAGGCATCACACTGAGCGAGCTAGAGTCCTACTCAATACTGATGAGGGGCAAGCTCCTAAAACTGCTATCTACAGATAGATATCTAGATTGGCTATATATACACTCTTGTCAAATCCCAAGGTATGTTGGAAAGTCATATCTTGTCTCATAGGGATCCCCTTCTAATAGGTGCTGCTGGTGAGATGTTTTGCTTTCTTGGGAAATACCTCTTTGCATGGAGGCTCCAGTCTTAAAATTCTATTGACGTTTATAGAGAAAAATGTAATAAAAAAACACCGTACTTAGTCCAGAGTAGGTCAACAGAGGAAATAGTGTACTGCATCTGCCATGTCAGATGTAAGGGTCACTGCTTTTCTAAGCAAGCCCAACTCTAGCCATAGTTCCTCCTCACTGCTAACTAACTAGTGGCAGATATGCCTATGCTCAGCCGCACTCTGCTGTATACTCTTTAGTTGAGTGAATTATGAGGCACTCTAAGGTCCTCCTATTTATGACCTGATCCCACCAGAATGCATCTACGTGAGAGATAAAATTGTACTTCACTAGTGTGCACAGTTTGAGGATACATTTTACTGATAGAGGGTGGTAAACTGTTCTGACAGCCTTCATTGGGGAACTTTATTCGAATGCAGAACAAAACACTTGTGGAAAACGAGAAAATGGTGGAGGCTGAAAAACAAAGACAAGGTAAGTCCGTGACGGACTGGGGTGTCTTGAGCTCACCAGTAAAATTTATTCCGGAGGCCCACAATACAGCTACATGCAAATCTGCTCACATAATCACAGGCAGCAGCAAGACATTACAAAATAATTGCTTATTAGGGTCCCTGCAGAAAGTTCGAGAAGGCAGGTCCCTCGTTAAAGAGGATACTGGCTTACCTGCCCTATTATACAGTATTCATCTCAGCCACTTGATAAAGCTAAAATAATAAACAGGGTAGTTGGTTGAGATACTGTATGCTGTATATATATATATATATATATATATAGTGTAGTCAGTCAACTGTGCCATGTGCAACTTGTGCAGAGGTTGGGGAACTAGGGACCGCTAGCATGTCCGCAATATACAGTTTGCAAGGAAAAGTATGTGAACCCTTTGGAATGATATGGATTTCTGCACAAATTGGTCATAAAATGTGATCTGATCTTCATCTAAGTCACAACAATAGACAATCACAGTCTGCTTAAACTAATAACACACACAAAATTAAATGTTACTATGTTTTATTGAACACACCATATAAACATTCACAGTGCAGGTGGAAAAAGTATGTGAACCCCTAGATTAATGACATCTCCAAGAGCTAATTGGAGTGAGGTGTCAGCCAACTGGAGTCCAATAAATGAGATGAGATTGGAGGTGATGGTTACAGCTGCCCTGCCCTATAAAAAACACACACCAGTTCTGGGTTTGCTTTTCACAAGAAGCATTGCCTGATGTGAATGATGCCTCGCACAAAAGAGCTCTCGGAAGACCTACGATTAAGAATTGTTGACTTGCATAAAGCTGGAAAGGGTTATAAAAGTATCTCAAAAGCCTTGCTGTTCATCAGTCCATGGTAAGACAAATTGTCTATAAATGGAGAAAGTTTAGCACTGCTTCTACTCTCCCTAAGAGTGGCCATCCTGTAAAGATAACTGCAAGAGCACAGCGCAGACTGCTCAATGAGGTGAAGAAGAATCCTGTGTCAGCTAAAGACTTAAAAAAGTCTCCAGCATATGTTAATATCCCTGTTAGGGAATCTACAATACGTAAAACACTAAACAAGAATGGATTTCATGGGAGGATACCACAGAGGAAGCCACTGCTGTCCAAAAAAAAAACATTGCTGCACATTTACAGTTCTTACAAGAGCACCTGGATGTTCCCCAGCAGTACTGGCAAAATATTCTGTGGACAGATGAAACCAAAGTTGAGTTGTTTGGAAGAAGCACACAACACTATGTGTGGAGAAAAAGATGCACAGCACACCATCAAAACCTCATCCCAACTGTGAAGTATGGTGGTGGGGGCATCATGGTTTGGGGCTGCTTTGCTGCGTCAGGGCCTGGACGGATTGGTATCATCGAAGGAAGAATTAATTCCCAAGTTTATCAAGACATTTTGCAGGAGAACTTAAGGCCATCTGTCCACCAGCTAAAGCTCAACAGAAGATGGGTGTTGCAAAAGGACAACGACCCAAAGCATAGAGGTAAATCAACAACAGAATGGCTTAAACAGAATAAAATACGCCTTCTTGAGTGGCCCAGTCAGAGTCCTGACCTCAACCTGATTGAGATGCTGTGGCATGACCTTAAGAAAGTGATTCACACCAGACATCCCAAAAATATTGCTGAACTGAAACAGTTCTGTAAAGAGGAATGGTCAAGAATTACTCCTGACCGTTGTGCACGTCTGATCTGCAACTACAGGAAACGTTTGGTTGAAGTTATTGCTGCCAGAAGAGGTTCAACCAGTTATGAAATCCAAGGGTTCACATACTTTTTCCACCTGCACTGTGAGTGTTTTTTACATGGTGTGTTCAAGAAAAACATGGTAGCATGTAATTATTTGTGTGTTATTAGTTTAAGCAGACTGTGATTGTCTATTGTTGTGACTTAGGCTACTTTCACACTAGCGTTCGGGCGGATCCGTTCTGAACGGATCCGCCCATAATAATGCAGACGGAGGCTCCGTTCAGAACGGATACGTCTGCATTATTTTTAGCATATAACAGCTAAGTGTGAAAATAGCCTAGTACGGATCCGTCCAGACTTTCAATGTAAAGTCAATGGGGGACGGATCCGCTTGAAGATTGAGCCACATTGTGGCATCTTCAAACGGATCCGTCCCCATTGACTTACATTGAAAGTCTGGACGGATCCGCACGGATCCGCACGCCTCCGCACGGCCAGGCGGACACCCGAACGCTGCAAGCAGCGTTCAGCTGTCCGCCTGTCCGTGCGGAGGCGAGCGGAGCGGAGGCTGAACACCGCCAGACTGATGCAGTCTGAGCGGATCCGCTCCATTCAGACTGCATCAGGGCTGGACAGCTGCGTTCGGGTCCGCTCGTGAGCTCCTTCAAACGGAGCTCACGAGCGGACCAGCGAACGCTAGTGTGAAAGCAGCCTTAGATGAAGATCAGATCACATTTTATGACCAATTTGTGCAGAAATCCATATCATTCCAAAGGGTTCACATACTTTTTCTTGCAACTGTATCTGTCCTTTAGGGCTGTGTGGTTTTAATTTCTTTAACCGCCTCCCGACCGCCTAACGCAGGAAAGCATCCTGCGGCCGGCCGGGTTATTCCTCGTAGACGCATATACGCGCCATCTCACGAGAGGAGCGCGCGTTCACAGGATCGGAAGGTAAACCAGTTGATCTACAGCCTGCCAGCGGTGATCATTCACTGGCAAGCTGTAGATGCGATTTTTTTAACCCTTGAAAGGTATATCAGACGCTGTTTTGTTAACAGCGTCTGATATACCTGCTACCTGGTCCTCTGGTGGTCCCTTTTGCTTGGATCGACCACCAGAGGACACAGGAAGCTCTGTAATAAGTAGCACCAAGCACCATACTACACTACACCCCCCCCTGTCACTTATTAATAGAGTTGAGCGAACACCTGGATGTTCGGGTTCGAGAAGTTCGGCCGAACATCCCGGAAATGTTCGGGTTCGGGATCCGAACCCGATCCGAACTTCGTCCCGAACCCGAACCCCATTGAAGTCAATGGGGACCCGAACTTTTCGGCACTAAAACGGCTGTAAAACAGCCCAGGAAAGGGCTAGAGGGCTGCAAAAGGCAGCAACATGTAGGTAAATCCCCTGCAAACAAATGTGGATAGGGAAATTAATTAAAATAAAAATTAAATAAATAAAAATTAACCAAAATCAATTGGAGAGAGGTTCCATAGCAGAGAATCTGGCTTCCCGTCACCCACCACTGGAACAGTCCATTCTCAGATATTTAGGCCCCGGCACCCAGGCAGAGGAGAGAGGTCCCGTAACAGACAATCTGGCTTCATGTCAGCAGAGAATCAGTCTTCATGTCATAGCAGAGAATCAGGCTTCACGTCACCCACCACTGTAAGAGTCCATTTTCATAAATTTAGGCCCAGCACCCAGGCAGAGGAGAGAGGTCCCGTAACAGACAATCTGGCTTCATGTCAGCAGAGAATCAGTCTTCATATCATAGCAGAGAATCTGGCTTCCCGTTACCCACCACTGGAACAGTCCATTCTCAGATATTTAGGCCCCGGCACCCAGGCAGAGGAGAGAGGTCCCGTAACAGACAATCTGGCTTCATGTCAGCAGAGAATCAGTCTTCATATCATAGCAGAGAATCAGGCTTCACGTCAGCCACCACTGCAACAGTCCATTGTCATAAATTCAGGCCCAGCACCCAGGCAGAGGAGAGAGGTCCCGTAACAGACAATCTGGCTTCATGTCAGCAGAGAATCAGTCTGCATGTCATAGCAGAGAATGAGGCTTCACGTCACCCACCACTGCAACAGTCCATTTTCATAAATTTAGGCCCAGCACCCAGGCAGAGGAGAGAGGTCCCGTAACAGAGGATCTGGCTTCATGTCACCAGAGAATCAGTCTGCATGTCATAGCAGAGAATCAGGCTTCACGTCACCCACCACTGCAACAGTCCATTTTCATAAATTTAGGCCCAGCACCCAGGCAGAGGAGAGAGGTCCCGTAACAGAGGATCTGGCTTCATGTCACCAGAGAATCAGTCTGCATGTCATAGCAGAGAATCAGGCTTCACGTCAGCCACCACTGCAACAATCCATTGGCATATATTTAGGCCTAGCACACAGGCAGAGGAGAGAGGTCCCGTAACAGACAATCTGGCTTCATGTCAGCAGAGAATCAGTCTTCATATCATAGCAGAGAATCAGGCTTCACGTCAGCCACCAATGCAACAGTCCATTGTCAGATATTTAGGCCCAGCACCCAGGCAGAGGAGAGAGGTCCCGTAACAGACAATCTGGCTTCATGTCAGCAGAGAATCAGTCTGCATGTCATAGCAGAGAATGAGGCTTCACGTCACCCACCACTGCAACAGTCCATTTTCATAAATTTAGGCCCAGCACCCAGGCAGAGGAGAGAGGTCCCGTAACAGAGGATCTGGCTTCATGTCAGCAGAGAATCAGTCTGCATGTCATAGCAGAGAATCAGGCTTCACGTCAGCCACCACTGCAACAGTCCATTGTCATAAATTCAGGCCCAGCACCCAGGCAGAGGAGAGAGGTCCCGTAACAGACAATCTGGCTTCATGTCACCAGAGAATCAGTCTGCATGTCATAGCAGAGAATGAGGCTTCACGTCAGCCACCACTGCAACAATCCATTGGCATATATTTAGGCCTAGCACACAGGCAGAGGAGAGGTTCATTCAACTTTGGGTAGCCTTGCAATATAATGGTAAAATGAAAATAAAAATAGGATTGAATGAGGAAGTGCCCTGGAGTCCAATAATATATGGTTATGGGGAGGTAGTTAATGTCTAATCTGGACAAGGGACGGACAGGTCCTGTGGGATCCATGCCTGGTTCATTTTTATGAACGTCAGCTTGTCCACATTGGCTGTAGACAGGCGGCTGCGTTTGTCTGTAATGACGCCCCCTGCCGTGCTGAATACACGTTCAGACAAAACGCTGGCTGCCGGGCAGGCCAGCACCTCCAAGGCATAAAAGGCTAGCTCTGGCCACGTGGACAATTTAGAGACCCAGAAGTTGAATGGGGCCGAACCATCAGTCAGTACGTGGAGGGGTGTGCACACGTACTGTTCCACCATGTTAGTGAAATGTTGCCT
Source organism: Bufo gargarizans (assembly GCF_014858855.1). NCBI lineage: Eukaryota > Metazoa > Chordata > Amphibia > Anura > Bufonidae > Bufo > Bufo gargarizans. Next base: position 566,960,728 of record NC_058080.1, read on the forward strand.
CCTGCTAACACGTTGCGTATCAGGTGGTGGTGCAGTTAGCTGTGGCGTGTTGACAAAAGTTTTCCACATCTCTGCCATGCTAACCCTGCCCTCAGAGGAGCTGGCCGTGACACAGCTGCCTTGGCGACCTCTTGCTCCTCCTCTGCCTTGGCCTTGGGCTTCCACTTGTTCCCCTGTGACATTTGGGAATGCTCTCAGTAGCGCGTCTACCAACGTGCGCTTGTACTCGCGCATCTTCCTATCACGCTCCAGTGCAGGAAGTAAGGTGGGCACATTGTCTTTGTAGCGTGGATCCAGCAGGGTGGCAACCCAGTAGTCCGCACAGGTTAAAATGTGGGCAACTCTGCTGTCGTTGCGCAGGCACTGCAGCATGTAGTCGCTCATGTGTGCCAGGCTGCCCAGGGGTAAGGACAAGCTGTCCTCTGTGGGAGGCGTATCGTCATCGTCCTGCCTTTCCCCCCAGCCACGCACCAGTGATGGACCCGAGCTGCGTTGGGTGCCACCCCGCTGTGACCATGCTTCATCCTCATCCTCCTCCACCTCCTCCTCATCCTCGTCCTCCTCGTCCTCCAGTAGTGGGCCCTGGCTGGCCACATTTGTACCTGGCCTCTGCTGTTGCCAAAAACCTCCCTCTGAGTCACTTCGAAGAGACTGGCCTGAAAGTGCTAAAAATGACCCCTCTTCCTCCTCCTCCTCCTCCTCCTGGGCCACCTCCTCTTCCATCATCGCCCTAAGTGTTTTCTCAAGGAGACATAGAAGTGGTATTGTAACGCTGATAACGGTGTCATCGCCACTGGCCATGTTGGTGGAGTACTCGAAACAGCGCAACAGGGCACACAGGTCTCGCATGGAGGCCCAGTCATTGGTGGTGAAGTGGTGCTGTTCTGTAGTGCGACTGACCCGTGCGTGCTGCAGCTGAAACTCCACTATGGCCTGCTGCTGCTCGCACAGTCTGTCCAGCATGTGCAAGGTGGAGTTCCACCTGGTGGGCACGTCGCATATGAGGCGGTGAGCGGGAAGGCCGAAGTTACGCTGTAGCGCAGACAGGCGAGCAGCAGCAGGATGTGAACGCCGGAAGCGCGAACAGACGGCCCGCACTTTATGCAGCAGCTCTGACATGTCGGGGTAGTTGTGAATGAACTTCTGCACCACCAAATTCAGCACATGCGCCAAGCAAGGGATGTGCGTCAAATTGGCTAGTCCCAGAGCTGCAACGAGATTTCGCCCATTATCACACACCACCAGGCCGGGCTTGAGGCTCACCGGCAGCAACCACTCGTCGGTCTGTTGTTCAATACCCCGCCACAACTCCTGTGCGGTGTGGGGCCTGTCCCCCAAACATATGAGTTTCAGAATGGCCTGCTGACGTTTACCCCGGGCTGTGCTGAAGTTGGTGGTGAAGGTGTGTGGCTGACTGGATGAGCAGGTGGAAGAAGAGGAGGAGGAAGCCGAGAAGGAGGAGGTGGCAACAGGAGGCAAAGAATGTTGCCCTGCGATCCTTGGCGGCGGAAGGACGTGCGCCAAACAGCTCTCCGCCTGGGGCCCAGCTGCCACTACATTTACCCAGTGTGCAGTTAGGGAGATATAGCGTCCCTGGCCGTGCTTACTGGTCCACGTATCTGTGGTTAGGTGGACCTTGCTACAGATGGCGTTGCGCAGTGCACACTTGATTTTATCGGATACTTGGTTGTGCAGGGAAGGCACGGCTCTCTTGGAGAAGTAGTGCCGGCTGGGAACAACATACTGTGGGACAGCAAGCGACATGAGCTGTTTGAAGCTGTCTGTGTCCACCAGCCTAAATGACAGCATTTCATAGGCCAGTAGTTTAGAAATGCTGGCATTCAGGGCCAGGGATCGAGGGTGGCTAGGTGGGAATTTACGCTTTCTATCAAATGTTTGTGAGATGGAGAGCTGAACGCTGGCGTGTGACATGGTTGAGACGCTTGGTGACGGAGGTGGTGGTGGTGGTGTTGGTGGTACATCCCCTGTTTGCTGGGCGGCAGGTGCCAACGTTCCTCCAGAGGCGGAGGAAGAGGCCGAGGCGGCAGCAGCAGAATAGGCCGAGGCGGCAGCAGCAGAAGAGGTAGCAGGGGGAGCCTGAGTGACTTCCTTGGTTTCAAGGTGTTTACTCCACTGCAGTTCATGCTTTGCATGCAGGTGCCTGGTCATGCAGGTTGTGCTCAGGTTCAGAACGTTAATGCCTCGCTTCAGGCTCTGATGGCACAGCGTGCAAACCACTCGGGTCTTGTCGTCAGCACATTGTTTGAAGAAGTGCCATGCCAGGGAACTCCTTGAAGCTGCCTTTGGGGTGCTCGGTCCCAGATGGCGGCGGTCAGTAGCAGGCGGAGTCTCTTGGCGGCGGGTGTTCTGCTTTTGCCCACTGCTCCCTCTTTTGCTACGCTGTTGGCTCGGTCTCACCACTGCCTCTTCCTCCGAACTGTGAAAGTCAGTGGCACGACCTTCATTCCATGTGGGGTCTAGGACCTCATCGTCCCCTGCATCGTCTTCCACCCAGTCTTGATCCCTGACCTCCTGTTCAGTCTGCACACTGCAGAAAGACGCAGCAGTTGGCACCTGTGTTTCGTCATCATCAGAGACATGCTGAGGTGGTATTCCCATGTCCTCATCATCAGGAAACATAAGTGGTTGTGCGTCAGTGCATTCTATGTCTTTCACCGCTGGGGAAGGGCTAGGTGGATGCCCTTGGGAAACCCTGCCAGCGGAGTCTTCAAACAGCATAAGAGACTGCTGCATAACTTGAGGCTGAGACAGTTTCCCTGGTATGCATGGGGGTGATGTGACAGACTGATGGGGTTGGTTTTCAGGCGCCATCTGTGCGCTTTCTGCAGAAGACTGGGTGGGAGATAATGTGAACGTGCTGGATCCACTGTCGGCCACCCAATTGACTAATGCCTGTACCTGCTCAGGCCTTACCATCCTTAGAACGGCATTGGGCCCCACCATATATCGCTGTAAATTCTGGCGGCTACTGGGACCTGAGGTAGTTGGTACACTAGGACGTGTGGATGTGGCAGAACGGCCACGTCCTCTCCCAGCACCAGAGGGTCCACTAACACCACCACGACCATGTCCACGTCCGCGTCCCTTACTAGATGTTTTTCTCATTGTTATGGTTCACCACAACAACAAATATATTATTTGGCCCAATGTATTGTATTCAAATTCAGCGGGATATAAATTTGAGGCCTAGTATTTAGGCGCTGGGTGACCGGTATGGATTTAGTGACAGAATTAGACTTGGAAATGCACAGAAGCGTGTGTGTGAAGTTATTCTGAATGACCCTATGTGCACCTTGAATATTATATACCCTTTTTGGGATAGATTTCAAATAGCTCTGATATAGCAGGAACCACTAAATTATGAAATTGCTAAATTGGGAATTGTATTTCAACCCAGAACAAAAAATGTGCTTTGACGGACACTAAATATCTTGCCCAGCAACAACAGTACAGCGGTAACGAGAGATTTAGCAGGATATAAATTTGAGGCCTAGTATTTAGGCGCTGGGTGACAGGTATGGGTTTAGTGACAGAATTAGACTTGGAAATACACAGTAGAGGGTGTGTGTGAAGTTATTCTGAATGACCCTATGTGCACCTTGAATATTATATACCCTTTTTGGGATAGATTTCAAATAGCTCTGATATAGCAGGAACCACTAAATTATGAAATTGCTAAATTGGGAATTGTATTTCAACCCAGAACAAAAAATGTGCTTTGACGGACACTAAATATCTTTCCAAGCAACAACAGTACAGCGGTAACGAGAGATTTAGCAGGATATAAATTTGAGGCCTAGTATTTAGGCGCTGGGTGACAGGTATGGGTTTAGTGACAGAATTAGACTTGGAAATACACAGTAGCGGGTGTGTGTGAAGTTATTCTGAATGACCCAATGTGCACCTTGAATATTATATACCCTTTTAGGGATAGATTTCAAATAGCTCTGATATAGCAGAAACCACTAAATTATGAAATTGCTAAATTGGGAATTGTACTTCAACCCAGAACAAAAAATGTGCTTTGACGGACACTAAATAACTTTCCCAGCTACAACAGGACAGCGGTAACGAGAGATTTAGCAGGATATAAATTTGAGGCCTAGTATTTAGGCGCTGGGTGACAGGTATGGGTTTAGTGACAGAATTAGACTTGGAAATACACAGTAGCGGGTGTGTGTGAAGTTATTCTGAATGACCCAATGTGCACCTTGAATATTATATACCCTTTTAGGGATAGATTTCAAATAGCTCTGATATAGCAGAAACCACTAAATTATGAAATTGCTAAATTGGGAATTGTACTTCAACCCAGAACAAAAATGTGCTTTGACGGACACTAAATAACTTTCCCAGCTACAACAGGACAGCGGTAACGAGAGATTTAGCAGGATATAAATTTGAGGCCTAGTATTTAGGCGCTGGGTGACAGGTATGGGTTTAGTGACAGAATTAGACTTGAAAATACACAGTAGCGGGTGTGTGTGAAGTTATTCTGAATGACCCAATGTGCACCTTGAATATTATATACCCTTTTAGGGATAGATTTCAAATAGCTCTGATATAGCAGAAACCACTAAATTATGAAATTGCTAAATTGGGAATTGTACTTCAACCCAGAACAAAAAATGTGCTTTGACGGACACTAAATAACTTTCCCAGCTACAACAGGACAGCGGTAACGAGAGATTTAGCGGGATATAAATTTGAGGCCTAGTATTTAGGCGCTGGGTGACCGGTATGGATTTAGTGACAGAATTAGACTGGGATATGGCCAAAAAATAACCACACTATTGCTGGTTAAATGCACTTGGTGACGGGCGCAGCTTGCCCCTGATGTAGTATATGGCCAAAAAATGAACAGACTATTGCTGGTTAAATGCACTTGGTGTCACAGCTTGACCAACCACACTACTGAGGGTTAAATGCACTTGGTGACGGGCGCAGCTTGCCCCTGATGTAGTATATGGCCAAAAAATAAACAGACTATTGCTGGTTAAATGCACTTGGTGTGACAGCTTCACCCTGATGTAGGCTTTAGCCAGAAAACAACCACACCATTGAGGGTTAAATGCACTTGGTGACAGGCGCAGCTTGCCCCTGATTTTGTATATGGCCAAAAAATGAACAGACTATTGCTGGTTAAATGCACTTGGTGTGACAGCTTCACCCTGATGTAGGCTTTAGCCAAAAAACAACCACACCATTGAGGGTTAAATGCACTTGGTGACAGGCGCAGCTTGCCCCTGATTTTGTATATGGCCAAAAAATGAACAGACTATTGCTGGTTAAATGCACTTGGTGTGACAGCTTCACCCTGATGTAGGCTTTAGCCAAAAAACAACCACACCATTGAGGGTTAAATGCACTTGGTGACAGGCGCAGCTTGCCCCTGATTTTGTATATGGCCAAAAAATGAACAGACTATTGCTGGTTAAATGCACTTGGTGTGACAGCTTCACCCTGATGTAGGCTTTAGCCAAAAAACAACCACACCATTGAGGGTTAAATGCACTTGGTCGCAGCTTGTGCTGGCGCACCACAAGACACAAAATGGCCGCCGATCACCCCAGAAAAATGTGACTGACAAACGGTCTGGGCAGCCTAAAAACAGTGAGCAATTGAGGATCAGCAGCTCAATGATCCACAGCTGCAGATCGATCAGTTAATCAAGTCCTTTGGAGGAGTTAATCTGCCTAATCTCGCCCTACTGTCGCAGCCGCAACCTCTCCCTACGCTAATCAGAGCAGAGTGACGGGCGGCGCTATGTGACTCCAGCTTAAATAGAGGCTGGGTCACATGGTGCTCTGGCCAATCACAGCCATGCCAATAGTAGGCATGGCTGTGATGGCCTCTTGGGGCAAGTAGTATGACGCTTGTTGATTGGCTGCTTTGCAGCCTTTCAAAAAGCGCCAAGAAAGCGTCACAAAAGCGCCAAGAAAGCGACGAACACCGAACCCGAACCCGGACTTTTACGAAAATGTCCGGGTTCGGGTCCGTGTCACGGACACCCCAAAATTCGGTACGAACCCGAACTATACAGTTCGAGTTCGCTCATCCCTACTTATTAACCCCTGATCACCCCCGTCATTGATCACCCCGCTGTAAGGCTCCATTCAGACGTCCGTATGTGTTTTGTGGATCCGTGGATCCACAAAACACGGACTCCGCGGATCTGCAAAACATGGACAACAGCAATGTACTTTCCGCATTTTGCGTATCCGCACATTGCCAGAACTATATAGAAAATGCCTTTTCTTGTCCGCAATTGCGGACAAGAATAGGACATGTTCTATAGGCTCTACAAAAAACGCAGTGTTCACTCGATCAGGCCTGATCTTGTGCGCACACTTGCGTTTAGTCCGCCCCACTGCAGTGACAGAATTTATTTTTTCTGATCACTGCAAAAACACAGTAAAATCGCTGTGGTGCTATAAAGATCACTTTTGAGGGGCATGGTGAGTTCATAGAAGATTTTTTTTTTGCACAAGTTAGCAGAAATAGATTTTTTTTTTTACAAAGTCTCATATTCCACTAACTTGTGACAAAAAATAAAATCTCACATGAACTCACCATACCCCTCACGGAATCCAAACGCGTAAATTTTTTTAGACATTTATATTCCAGACTTCTTCTCACGTTTTTAGGGCCCCTAAAATGCCAAGGCAGTATAAATACCCAACAAGTGACCCCATTTTGGAAAGAAGACACCCCAAGGTATATTGTGAGGGGCATGGTGAGTTCATATAAAAAAAAAATTGGGGTCACAAGTTAGTGGAATATGAGACTTTGTAAGAGAAAAAGATATATATATATATATATATATATATATATATATATATATATAATTTTCTGCTAAATATTCTAGGAACTCGCAATGCCCCTCATGGAGTACCTTGGGGTGTCTTCTTTCCAAAATAGGGTCACTTGTGGGGTATTTATACTGCCCTGGCATTTTAGTGGCCCTAAAGCGTGAGAAGACGTCTGGAATCCAAATGTCTAAAAATGCCCTCCTAAAAAGAATTTGGGCCCCTTTGCGCACCTAAGCTGCAAAAAAGTGTCACACATGTGGTATCACCGTACTCAGGAGAAGTAAGGCAATGTGTTTTGGGGTGTATTTTTACATATACCCATGCTGGGTGAGATAAATATCTCTGTAAAAGACAACTTTTCCCATTTTTTTATACAAAGTTGTCATTTTACAGAGCTATTTCTCTCACCCAGCATGGGTATATGTAAAAATACACCCCAAAACACATTGCCCTACTTCTCCTGAGTACGGCGATACCACATGTGTGACACTTTTTTGCAGTCTAGGTACGTAAAGGGGCCGAAAGTCCAATGAGTACCTTTAGGCTTTACAGGGTTGCTCACAATTTAGCCCTGCCCAAAATGCCAGAACAGTAAACACACCCCACAAATGACCCCATTTCGGAAAGTAGACACCCCAAGGTAATCCCTGAGGGGCATATTAAGTCAATGAAATATTTAACTTTTTGTCACAAGTTAGCGGAAAGGTAAACTTGTGCCCAAAAAAAAACTTCTATGAACTCGCCATGCCCCTCATGGAATACCTTGGGGTGTCTTCTTTCCAAAATGGGGTCACATGTGGGGTATTTATACTGCCCTGGCATTTTAGGGGCCCTAAAGCGTAAGAATGAGGTCTGGAATCCAAATGCCTAAAAATGTCCTCCTAAAAGGTACTCATTGGAATTTGGGCCCCTTTGCGCACCTAGGCTGCAAAAAAGTGTCACACATGTGGAATCGCCGTACTCGGGAGAAGTAGGGCAATGTGTTTTGGGGTGTATTTTTACATATACCCATGGTGGGTGAGAGAAATATCTCTGTAAAATGACAACTTTGTATAAAAAAAAAATGGGAAAATTGGTAAAATTTTATTTTTTTGTCACAAGTCAGTGGAATAAGAGACTTTGTAAGAAAAAAATAATAATCATTTTCCGCTAACTTGTGACAAAAAATAAAAACTTCCATGAACTCACTATGCCCATCAGCGAATATATTAAGGTGTCTACTTTCCGAAATGGGGTCATTTGTGGGGTGTTTCTACTGCATTGTAGAGCCTCAGAAAACATGACAGGTGCTCAGAAAGTCAAAGTGCGTAAATTCACATTTTTGCACCATAGTTTGTAAATGCTATAACTTTTACCCAAACCAATAAATATACACTTATTGCATTTTTTTTATCAAAGACATGTAGAACAATAAATTTAGAGAAATTTACATAGAAATGTAGTTTTATTTGAAAAATTTTACAACAAAGTGAAAAATGACATTTTTTTGCAAAAATTCTGGTAAATTTTGATTAATATCAAAAAAAATTAAAATGTCAGCAGCAATTAAATACCACCAAATGAAAGCTCTATTAGTGAGAAGAAAAGGAGGTAAAATTCATTTGGGTGGTAAGTTGTATGGCCGAGCAATAAACCGTGAAAGTAGTGTAGTGCAGAATTGTAAAAAGTGGTCTGGTCATTAAGGGGGATTAAGCTAGGGGGGCTGAAGTGGTTAAAAAATGATTTCATAGATATGTAAATTAGTCTTGTATGTGTCCAAGGGGCTGTACTAGCCGTGCCCAGTCACGCCTGCCTGTGAAGGAGCACCACCTATGTCCTCCGAATCTCCTCCTTTCATCAACTATAGATTGCCGTAATCTCGCGATGCGTGAGCTTGCGCATGCGCAGTGCTGGTATAGTGTTGCTGGCATCAGCCTCAGGTAAAGAACTGCGCATGCGCGAGCTCGCGCATCGTGAGATTACGGCAATCTATAGTTGATGAAAGGAGGAGATTCGAAGGACATAGGCGGTGCTGGGCTCCTTCACAGGCAGACGTGGCTGGGCACGGCTGGGCTCCAGGAAGGTTAGTACAGCACATTGGACACATACAAGACTAATTTACATATCTATAAAATCCTTTTTTTAAAGAAATTAAAACCACACAGCCCTATAGGACAGATATATTGCGGACATGCTAGCGGCGATCTAGCCGTGCATGTACGCAGCTCTATAGCCCAAAACTTGGTGACAGAATCCCTTTAAGGTTTTTGCCTTTACTGTAGATGGTTGTGAGTTCAAATCCCCACACAAACATTTAAAAAATAAAGTCTAAATTAGACTTGTACACACAGGGTGTCCCCAAGCATAGTGATCATGCTTGGGAAAACCCTTTTCACATTCATAATACTGACTCAGTATATGGACACATTCATATATGGAGTCAGAGCAGGGATTCCTAAGGCTGGAGTCCCAACTGTTGAACGATCTGCTGGGACTGAAGCAGGGTGCCCCTTAGAGGATCGGGGCCTCGGGCAATTGCCCAGTATCCCCCCCATGCTTGCCCTGGGGCAGGGAGAATGGAACAGTGAACAGTAGCTGAAGTCCTCCGTCAGTGTACAGTGGACCTCCAGCTGAGGTCTATAAATAAATCTGCCATTGCTGACAGTAAGTATTTATCGCTGAACCCATTACGCCACTGAAACTGTCTGCCTGCCTACCATTATGTTCCATACTGTATGGCTGCTGCTGCCACCACCGCCACAGCTGCTGCTCCCCACTACCAATCCCCCTACTACAGCTTTCATTTCCCCTAGTGCCCCTACCATTTCCTCTACAGAGTCACCATTGCTACTACTGCTACCTCAACACAGCCACACACATCTACTACCTTGTCTGTTCCATGATATGTTTCTGCTGGTGCTATTATTGCTGCCACACTGTCCACACTGTACTACTGCTGCTCCCAAATAAAAAGAGATACTTTTGTTAAAGTTCACAACAAACTTCTGTTTCTTCTGACAATTAACATTAGGGTGTGTATAAATACATGCAAGCATTCTCCTAATTTTTGGACATTTCTAAAGAAAAGAGTACAATTTCTTATAAAATTAGCATGTGTTTGTATAAATAAGGACTGTTTTTTCCCATAACACTGTGTGTCTGAACACCATTTTCCCCCAATAAGGGGCAGTATTTGGAAGATTTCTAATACTAAAAAGCACAACACATGCAACAGCACAGTGTGTTTTTACCAGGCTGTTTGTTAACACCATCAACCATGTGTTTACACATTACCATATGATGTATGCAGTCCTGGTATATGATGTATGCAGTCCTGGAACAGGAGTTCAAGGGTGCATATCTTTGTTCAAGATGTGAGCAAATTACCCGTTTGGAATCGCTAATCGAGTCCCTAAATGGGCAAGTTGCAACACTGAGAGGCATTGACAATTTTCAAAAGAGTTTGCTTCTCACCGAGCAAGCACTCTTTGGGGTAGATGAGGGGGAGGGTGACAGAGAGGAGGCTGAGGCAAGTGAGGTAGCTAGCTGGGTAACAGTTAGAAAGCGGGGTAGAGAGAAGAGTGCCAGGGAGGCTAGCCCTGATCTGACACACCCCAAAAGTTTGCACGTTTGGCAGATGAGGGGGATGTCAGTCCAGGGATGGCACTGCTGCAGCCAGACACTTCCTCTGCCAGTCAGGGGAATGCCAGCTCCGGTAACCAGGAGAGCAGGGCAGGCCAGACAGGTGCTGGTAGTGGGAGACTCAATTATTAGGGGAACAGATAGGGAAATCTGTCACAAAGACCGTGATCGCCAAACAGTGTGTTATCTTCCTGGCGCTAGAGTTCGACACATCGCGGATCGGGTTGACAGATTACTGGGAGGGGCTGGAGAAGATCCAGCGGTCATGGTCCATATCGGAACCAATGACAAAATTAGGGGTAGGTGGAGAGTCCTTAAAAATGATTTCAGGGATTTAGGTCAAAAGCTGAGGTCAAGGACCTCAAAGGTAGTATTTTCCGAAATACTACCTGTACCACGGGCCACACAAGAGAGGCAGCGGGAGATTAGGGAAATTAACAAGTGGCTCAAGAACTGGTGTAGGAAGGAGGGGTTTGGGTTCCTGGAGAACTGGGCCGACTTCTCTATCGGCTACAGGCTCTATCGTAGGGACGGGCTGCACCTCCATGGGGAAGGGGCAGCTGTGTTGGGGAAGAAGATGGCTAGAAGGTTGGAGGAGTGTTTAAACTAGGGACTGGGGGGGAGGGTAATTATGTTATAGAATGAGAAGATAGTGCAGATAGAGACCGGGGGCAAGGTAGTGAAACTGGGGGAGGAATGGAAGGAGGGACTAGAACAGTTCAGAAGGAAAGGTGTAGAGTAAAAAATATACATAAACCTCTCAAATGTATGTATACTAATGCCAGAAGCCTGACTAATAAAACTGGTGAACTGGAATTAGTGATGTGTGAGGAGGACTATGATATAGTGGGAATAACTGAGACATGGCTGGATGATAGCTTTGACTGGGCAGTTAATGTACAGGGTTACAGCCTGTTTAGAAAGGATCGTCAAAACCGGAGAGGGGTCTGCCTTTATGTAAAGTCCTGTCTAAAGCCCACACTCCGGGAAGATATAAGTGAGGGACATGAACATGTGGAGTCACTGTGGGTAGAGATACATGGCGCTAAAAACAATAATAAATTACTAATAGGAGTTTACTATAAACCACCTAATATACCAGAGCCCACAGAAAATCTACTACTAAACGAGATAGACGAGGAGGCAAATCATAATGAGGTGGTTATAATGGGGGACTTCAATTACCCAGATATAGACTGGGAAACTGAAACTTGTATATCTCATAAAGGAAACAGGTTCTTGGCAATAACCAAAGACAATTACCTCTCCCAACTGGTTCAGGACCCGACTAGAGGGACAGCCATACTGGACTTAGTATTAACCAATAGGCCTGACAGAACAACAGACGTGCAGGTTGGGGGACACCTGGGAAATAGTGACCACAAAGTAATAACCTTCCAATTATCATTCAAAAGAGCGTTTCTACAGGGAGGAACAAAAATACCAAACTTCAAAAAAGCTAAATTTAGCCAACTAAGAGAGGCCATAGGCCTAACTAAATGGGATAAAGTCCTCACAAATAAAAATACAGCCACAAAATGGAATATCTTTAAAAGCATCCTAAAATCTCATTGTGAGAGGTACATACCGTATTGGAATAAAAGGTTAAGGAACAAAAAGAAACCAATGTGGATAAACAGAACTGTAAAGAAAGCAATAAATGACAAAAAGAAAGCATATAAAACACTAAAACAGGAAGGTAGCACGGAAGCACTGAAAAACTATAAGGAAAAAAATAGAACATGTAAAAAACAAATAAAAGCGGCCAAACTAGAGACCGAGAGATTAATTGCCAAAGAGAGTAAAACTAACCCTAAAATGTTCTTCAATTATATAAATGTTAAAAAGTATAAATCTGAAGGTGTCGGCCCGTTAAAGAGTAATGAGGGGGGAGTCGCAGAGAGCGACGAGGAGAAAGCAAAGCTGTTAAATATTTTTTCTCCAATGTATTCACTGAGGAAAATAAACTGTCAGATGACATGCCGAATGTTGAAATAAATTGCCCATTAAAAGTGTCCTGACCCAGGAAGAAGTGCAACAGCGACTTAAAAAGATTAAAATAGACAAATCGCCAGGACCCGGTGGCTTACACCCCCGTATCCTAAGGGAATTAAGTAATGTCATAGCCAGACCCTTATTTCTGATATTTGCAGATTCTATATTGACAGGGAATGTCCCACAGGATTGGCGCATTGCAAATGTGGTGCCAATATTCAAAAGGGTCCAAAAACATAGCCTGGAAACTATAGGCCGGTAAGTTTAACATCTGTTGTGGGTAAACTGTTTGAAGGTTTTCTGAGAGATGCTATGTTAGAGCATCTTAACGGAAATAAGCAAATAACGCCATATCAGCATGGCTTCGTGAGGGATCGATCATGTCAAACAAATTTAATCAGTTTCTATGAGGAGGTAAGTTCTAGACTTGACAGTGGCGAATCAATGGATGTCGTGTATTTGGACTTCTCCAAAGCATTTGACACTGTACCACATAAAAGGTTAGTATATAAAATGAGAATGCTCGGACTGGGAGAAAACGTCTGTAAGTGGGTAAGTTACTGGCTCAATGATAGAAAACAGAGGGTGGTTATTAATGGTACATACTCAGATTGGGTCACTGTCACTAGTGGGGTACCTCAGGGGTCAGTATTGGGCCCTATTCTCTTCAATATATTTATTAATGATCTTGTAGAAGGCTTGCATAGTAAAATATCAATTTTCGCATATGACACTAAACTGTGTAAAGTAATTAACACTGATGAGGACAGTATAGTACTACAGAACGATCTGGATAGATTGGAGGCTTGGGCAGATAAGTGGCAGATGAGGTTTAACACTGACAAATGTAAAGTTATGCACATGGGAAGGAATAATGCAAGTCACTCGTACTTATTAAATGGTAAAACACTCGGTAACACTGACATGGAAAAGGACCTAGGAATTTTAATAAACAGCAAGCTAAGCTGCAAAAAACAGTGTCAGGCAGCTGCTGCCAAGGCCAATAAGATAATGGGTTGCATCAAAAGGGGCATAGATGCCCGTGATGAGAACATAGTCCTACCACTTTACAAATCATTAGTCAGACCACACATGGAGTACTGTGTACAGTTCTGGGCTCCAGTGAACAAAGCAGACATAGCAGAGCTGGAGAGGGTCCAGAGGAGGGCAACTAAAGTAATAACTGGAATGGGGCAACTAGAGTACCCTGAAAGATTATCAAAATTAGGGTTATTCACTTTAGAAAAAAGACGACTGAGAGGAGATCTAATTAATATGTATAAATATATCAGGGGTCAGTACAGAGATCTATCCCATCATCTATTCATTCCCAGGACGGTGACTGTGACGAGGGGACATCCTCTGCGTCTGGAGGAAAGAAGGTTTGTACACAAACATAGAAGAGGATTCTTTACGGTAAGAGCAGTGAGACTATGGAACTCTCTGCCTGAGGAGGTGGTGATGGTGAGTACAATAAAGGTATTCAAGAGGGGCCTGGATGTATTTCTGCAGCATAATAATATTACAGGCTATAACTACTAGAGAGAGATCGTTGATCCAGGGATTTATTCTGATCGCCTGATTGGAGTCGTGAAGGAATTTTTATTCCCCTAAAGTGAGGAAAATTGGCTTCTACCTCACAGTTTTTTTTGCCTTCCTTTGGATCAACTTGCAGGATGACAGGCCGAAATGGATGGACAAATGTCTTTTTTCGGCCTTATGTACTATGTTACTATGTTACCATATACAGTTGAAACCAGAAGTTTACATAAACTATATGAAAAGACACGTGCATGTTTTTCTCAATATCTGACATAAAATCTGAATCAACCTTTCCTGTTTTTAGTCAATTAGGATTACCATAATTATTATTATTTGCCTAATGCCAGAATAATGAGAGAATGTTTTAAGGCATTTTTATTACTTTCTGCAAAGTCAAAAGTTTACATATATTTCATTAATATTTGGTACCATTGCCCTTAAACTGTATGACTTGGGTCAAACATTTTGGATATCCTTCCACAAGCTTCTCACAATGGTTTGTTGGAATTTGGGCCCAATACTTCCGGACAAAAACTGGTGTAACTGAGCCATGTTTGGTGGTTGCCTTGCTCTCACCTACCTTTTCAGCTTTACACATACATTTTCCATAGGATTGAGATCAGGATTTTGTGATGGCCACTCCAAAACAATGACTTTGTTATCCTTAAGCCACTTTGTAACCGGTTTGGCAGTATGCTTCGGGTCATTGTCCATTTGGAAGACCCTTTTCCGCCCTAGCTTTAACTTACATAATCTTCTTTCCTCATGATGCCATCTATTTTGTGAAGTGCACCAGTCACTCCTGCAGCAAAACAACCCCACAACATGATGCTGCCACCCCTGTGTTTCACAGTTGGGATGGTGTTCTTAGACTTCCAAGCTTCTCCCTTTTTCCTCCTAAAGTTACCATGGTCATTATAGCCAAAAAGTTCAATTTTAGTTTTGTCAGACCACAGGATATGTCTCCAAAATGTAGGTCTTTGTTCCTATGTGCATTTGTAAACATTAATCTGGCTTTTTTATGTTTCTTTTGGAGTAATGGCTAATTCCTGGCAGAGTGGCTTCCAGCCCATGTTGATACAGTACTCAATTCACTGTGGATATTGACCCAATCTTACCAGCTTCCGCCATCATCTTCACAAGGTCTTTTGCTTTTGTTCTTGGGTAGATATGCACATGTCAGACCAAAGCACGTTCATTTCTGGGACACAGAACCTGTCTCCTTCCTGGGCGGTATGATGGATGGACATTCCCAACTTGTTTGTACTTGCGTATAATTGTTTGTACAGATGACCGAGGCACATTTAGGTATCTTGAAATTGCACCCAAGGTTGAGCCAGACTTGAGCAAGTCCACAATTCTCTTCCTGATATCTTGGCTGATTTCTTTAGACTTTCCCATAATGCTATACAAAGAAGCAGTGTAATTCAGGTATGCTTTTAAATACATCCACCGGTGTGTCTCTAATTAACTCAGATGTTGCCAACAAACCTAACAGAAGCTTTCAAACACAATACACCATCATATGGGCAGTCTAGACTTGTTTATATAGTAATGTTAATGTATGTAAACTTATGACATTGCAGAAAGTAATAAAAATGCCTTGAAACATTTTTTCTCTCTCATTCTGGCATTTGGCAAATAATATTAATTTTGGTAATCCTTATTGACAAAAAACAGGAAGATGTTTTTTCTGATTTTATGTCATATATTGAGAAAAACATGCATATGTGTCTTTTTTTATAGTGTATGTAAACTTCTGGTTTCAACTGTATATCAGTGTCACTCTGACCTTACTTGCTATTGTTGTCATTGCATTAAAGGGTCTAAAATGGGGAATTGGAGGTGGCTGTAGGGAAGAGAAAGAATATAAATTTGAAAAAAAGAAAAAGATAACGAAAATTAATCAAATCTTTAAAAAATTTAGGCAAATTGGTTACAAAATGAAAATGAAAAACGCTTCTGTTACTGATAATACAACCATCTGCATCCATTACGATCGGATCCAGTTGTATTATCTTTAACATTGCCAAGACGTATACGTCACTAACTCCATTGAAAGTGAATGGGGGACGGATCAATTTTCTATTGCGTCAGAGAAAACGGTTGTGGTTGACAATGAATGGGGACAAAACTGAAGCTTTTTTTTACGGTATTGAGCCCCTATGACGGATCTCAATACCAGAAAACTAAAACGCTAGTGTGAAAGTAGCCTTAAGTTAACACAAACTAAATGTTTATAGTGAGAAAATCAATATGACATCATAAGGCAATATTAGGTAATTCTAGATTTTCTGTATCTAACCCTAACTTGAATTCTGGTATTAATGTGTGCAATATATCATATTACTTCTGGATATATGCATGCTTTTTTGGACAAAAGTGAACCAAAAAAAGATTATTAAAAGGATTCTACAAGATCTAGAACCAATTGTCAGGGGTGCACATGCAAAGGTTAAAAAATAAATAAATAAATAAATAAAGATTCACCTGTCATGAGCGCTCTAGGTCCAGGGCCAACTTTCTACCGCCACTGCTTCCCGTCCCTGCAGGACTGGAACAGTGATATATTTTCCAGATGCACCTCACAGCTGGTGGTCAATGCTGTCAGCGGTGACCCATTCAGGAACTCAGTAGTCATGTGCCATTGATGCTCAGGTCACCACTGATTAGTAGTGGAAATAGGAGCTCAGCTCTGGACCAGAGTGCTCATGACAAATGTTTTGCCTTTTATTTTCTTTTTTCTTTATTACTGATCAAGGGTTCTTTGTCTCTGAGAACCCCTTTTAATGCTCCTCTTTCTATCAGTATTTTCTCTTGATTTGGATAAAAGGGGTTAGGGTTACCTGGTTTATAAAACCTAACTTCAAATACTCGAATAGGGTATTAGAGTCAATATGGTTTATCGTTTGGAATCTCCACTAGTTTCAGTGTAGTAGAGAACAGCTACAAAGAGCATATTTAGTCAATTTGGAGGATTCTGTCCAGGAATTATACAGACAGTGGATTATTTTCCATGGGCACCATGCAATTCTTTTTTCCACATGTGGGGGTGCTGATTTGAATTGAACTGTTCCTGTGAGGTTCCTCTGCAGAGAAGTAGTTCCAGCAGCAGAAAAGCTAGTGATGAGCTTAGTTTTTGGGAAATCAGTTAATTAAAAAAAGTCTAAAGTGGACAGACCACACCTTTCAAACCATGCATTAAAGACTGAACCAAAATAGCAAAAGAATATAAATCTGAGCCAAGTGTTGTTTTTGATTCCTGAGCAAAGAGAATTGGGTGATGACAGGTGTTTAAGCAGACAGCCTTCTGTACAGCTTTAGTTCCTAAAATACAGTGTTGTATCTGATTATTTAAAAAACTATAACAAAAATCTCATTTACTCAGCAGTTTCCAAGGCTTGCTTTCTGAAGGCAATGACCAAGCTGTCACACTTGCTTGATGGTTATCTAAATACAGGGGACACCAATCTCCTACATGACATGTTTATCATCCTAGCTGTGTTATTTGCAAAAGTAAACCAAAAATCCAATGAGCGATTTATATTCGATTAAACACAGCAGAGACTTCCATCTCACGGATACTGGAAATAATTAAAGAAACTGCAGATCTGTGCTAAATCCAATACAGGGGTTTCTTTGTGATGTGTTCTATACCTGTATTGCAGCAAGAAGGCTGTACCCTGTGTTGCCCAAAGCCACATGTATAAAATTAAGTCTCTCAGTAGTCTGGTCAACAGTAAGCACAGGGACTTACTTTGCAATCTTTGCAATCAAAATTCCCTTTCTGCTTCAACAACACTTATAATCCAATTTTCACCAGCAGAGATGAATAATGTCCCTCACCAACACTTTTCCACTGAATAGAGGATAGCAATCACACATATTGATTTCCCTTAGTTCTTCTGTCTCTGAGCTTCCAAGGGGCTACTTGCTAACTCAGGCCTGCATCTTTTTTT
Source organism: Bufo gargarizans (assembly GCF_014858855.1). Taxonomy (NCBI): domain Eukaryota; kingdom Metazoa; phylum Chordata; class Amphibia; order Anura; family Bufonidae; genus Bufo; species Bufo gargarizans. The sequence goes on from NC_058080.1 coordinate 566,978,678, forward strand.
CTCACCATGCTATGAGATACAAGGTAAATAAGTGTCCTTGGAGAGAACTAAGCCAAAGTGAATAGATAACCCTTTACTTACCTAAAAATTAATGTTGTTTTCTCTAAGTGAGGAAAGACACTTTTCTTGCTTGGCAACATACACAAGTGACTTGTTAAGTTCTGCGAAAAAGTGTTACATTCAAAATGTGTCAAGTCTTCACATTGTAACGCTGAATAAAGAGTTCTGTGCTAAAAATAAGAAGCCACTATATTCCTTCTAGCAGATAAGAGGCAGGGATGTTGTGCATGGAACAAGCAGTTATTGACAAGACAATTGCTTCTATTCTAGCCCTATGTAATTTAAGGTGGGTTTCCTGTACTTTTTTTTATAATTTTCTACCACCTAAGTACCTGACTGACTGCACTGTATGTAGATATGCAGCGTACAGACATTGTTCTTATAATAACTAGGAACATTGTTTAACAGACTCAATTTATCATTATAGAGGCCTTGGATGCCAGAGAGGACTTTCAGGCACAGAGGCAGGCCCTCCAGTGTCCTTTTTCACCAGGGACCTGCCTTCTCAAAGTAACTGCAGGGACCCCTATCAATCGCCTTGTATCATGTTGTTGCCACTGTGTGAGCAGGTAATATTTGCTCTGAGCTTTACAGTGTAGTCAATTAAAGCAACACACATCAATGCAATGCTCTTTTGTTGGTATTTTTATCTGGGCCTATTAAAATAACAACAGAAGCTGTCCAACTGTTATTCTAATGCTATACCTACTCGTATCATGAGGATAACCCTTCAGATAACATCTTCCTACCACAGCAGCAGTAAACTGCTAAAGATAATAAAATAAAAACTACAATGAAAATGTCACAGCCTTTGCTGTGAGCACCGTGACACTTGTGCCATGCTTGCGGTTGCCGGTAGCAACGTGTTGTTGTTAAGGCATGTGGTGACAGTGTCTCGGCTATGGCTGTGTGCTCCGTGACATGGTTGGCACGCATGCTGTTGCCTGTGGTAACGTGTTGCTTGTTGGCTGGTGTGTGCACTTTCCCTTTAAGTTGTAGCCTCCCTCTGTCTAGTGCTATAAGGGTTAACTCCCTGACTGGGTGTGGTCACTTGGCTTTTATCTCCTGTGGCTTTCTGTCTGGAGTCAGTGGTACTCCAGCTGTCGTTGGTGCTGGAGCTCTGTTCTAGTCCAGGGTGATCTATCTGCCCAGTCCTTGAGGGCCACCTTGTAGGACATTGATGTCATTAGCGATGTCATCCCGGGTTCTCCAGCTATGTCTTCCCTCCCTTACATGTGGTTTATATTTGGTGTGGGGTTAGGTTTGTGGTGTGTTTTTATGTCTAGCTTGTTGTTCCATGTTTAGTGTGTTTGGTGTTGTCATCCAGCATGTATGCTAGACATTTACTTGTCTACCTCAAAAAGGGGTCTGGTTTCACGGAAGGGTGAACCATAAGTCTGTATGCAGCGCTGCCTGGGGCTGGTGTGCTCTTTGCGGCATGGGGTTCAGGTAGTATCTGGTATGCTGGATATCTGTGTGTTGGTTGTCCGGAGTCCTGTTTGGTGTGTGGGCTCCTTTACTTATGCATGGGTTCCAGTTGTGGTGGCAGCGGCAGGTACGTGTGTTTCTGGTGTTCTTACCTGCCAACTCTGTTGCTGCATATGGTCTTTCCATTCCCTGCTGCTAGGCCATTTGAGACTCCTGTTCATCCGTGTCTGGGAAGAACAGGTTGTCTCTCCCCTGCTCCTATGTGAGGGATTCTCACGGCGACTCAAGGCCACAAGGTATCCAGGGTATGAGCCATCCTACCATCAATATGCGCTCAAACGGTGAGGAGTTAGGGACGTTTTAGGAGGTGACCTGCTCCCTGATTCCGACGTCCTGGCTTAGCTGCTTTCTCCTTATACTTGACATTGTATGGTGGGGGGTTTCCCCCACTCCCCACCATGACAGAAAACCATAGTTTACAATGTGAATTCTTACCTGTAGTTGTAATATCTGATGTTACTGTTGTCTCCATGCAGATGTATCATTTACCAATATGACCATCAGAGCACTAAGTCAATAGCATAACACTCCATGACTATAAGTGTGGTTGTCTTCATTCAAGGTGAATGAGCTTAAGTTTAAAGAGACAGGGGGCACACCAAATACTTAAAGGAGTGCAGAGGGTGGTAAAACTACATGACAAATAATCTGACCCAAGAGAGAGTCAAAAGAGCCACCCCATAAATGCACATCCGACCATGAAGGGATACAAAAATATATATAAAGTTTATTTAGACACAACAACACACACGCATTAAAAAATTGTATACAATATGAAACAAAGTGCGGTATGCAATAAATATATGTAACCGACACATACAGGTCCACTGAGTTATCACATATGAATGTATGCGTTTGTCAACCAGCATATAAAGCAATACAATGAATCACATATAGCAAATGTAAGGTAGGGTAAGACTACTAGAATTGAAAATGCAGACAGACCGACATGGGGTCAAATATCAAGAGCCAAACCTACATAGCCAGCTGGTGCAGTGGACCTGGAAACATAACAAGCGCCCAACGCGTATCGCCGGAGCAATCCGGCTTCCTCAGGGGTGAATGAGCAGCGAGGATGACATGATGATGTAGTCACGCTACGTTGCGTCCTCCTCCTCCCCCCTCCACCTTGCCACGTTCATCCGTAACTTATGCTTTCACCTGGATGATCCGAGTGCTCCATCGTTTTCAAGCCCTGCCACATGCCCGGATTGTTTTAGTGTCTCCCTCGCTTCCCTTACGTGCTCTGACTGTCTGCTGCTATGCGCCACTTTGTTGAGGATTACTTCCCCTGGTCCTTCCCTGTTACCTCCTACCTCTCTGCTCCCGATTCCTCATTCTCCGACGCTCCTAGGATTCAGGTTTGAAGAGACGTGCTCCGTCTCCTCCCCATGTCCTCCCCTGTTTGTTTGATCCATGTATTTCTCTCTCCCCTGCTCTGTGTATATCCTCCAACCCTCCTGGTTGTGTTCTAGTAGATCTAGGATTCGTATTACCTGTTGCCTTTATGATCATATAGCTGGACTGGTGATTGCTGCATTTTGGATGAACTTTATTTTAGATGGACTGTTTCTTTTGAGCGCTATTCCCCCTGTTGGCAGTGACTATAAATAAGATAGAGAGGAGGAAGAAGAGAAAATCGGAAAGAAAAGAAGAGAGAGGGAGAAGTAAGAGAAAGGGGTGAAAAAACAGGGGGAAAAGACAAAATGGAAAAAAGGAGGTGGATAGCAGGAGGGGGGGGGGGGGGAGAAAAAAAAAGAATGGCCCCTAAGCAAAATGAGAGAATCACCTAAAATTGGTCATTTTTTTAAGTCCCCAAAGGTTGTCACTACAAGAGCGGGACATAAAGTGTCACAAGATCTGGATGAGGTTAAAAAAGGTGGACCCAATATGGAAGAAGCATCTGAATACTACACACAGGTGGTGGGGGCGGCGGAGACAGATAATTCTACTGTTCTGTCCAAGGGTGAATCCTCACCATTGAATGTAATTCTCGGTGCAGTAAAAAAAAAAAAAAAAAAATGGACAGTTAATTAAAGACATCTCTATTCAACTTGGTGTAATTCAGACCGATGTGGCCCTGATAAGAGATGAGGTTTCTAAAATACAGGACAGATTATCCACCATAGAAAAATCTGTGGAGGTCCCGGAGAAGACCTATGTTTAAAAGATAATGGATCTTGAAGACAGGTCTAGGCGAAGCAATCTGAAAATAATGGGCCTACTAGAAAGTATGGAGGGGGAAAATCCTGGTGATATGATTCAGAATTACATTCTAGAAAAGTTTGGAAAACAGCATTTTTCTCCATTGCTCCTTGTGGAAAGGGCCTATCGGGTTCCAGGGGGTAAATAAATTCCTGGAAGGCAAGCGCAAATTATTTTTTTTGCAAACATACTCGTCTCATGAGATAGGGACATGATCCTTAGAAGGGCAAGGGAGTGTCCCCCGATCTTCTATGATGGAAGTAGACTGTCTTTTTTCCTGATTTTTCTAAGGATATTCAAGATAAAAGACGCAGCTATATCGAGGTTAAAAGGTGACTCAGTTAAAAGAACATTAAATATTCATTTGTGTACCCAGCAAAATTGCGCATAATTTTTAACAGTGTGACTCTTTTATCGATACTCCTGATCTTGTGGAGGATTGGCTTGATCAGAACAATATCGTATTTTTTCATTTTTTTTCACATGGTGGTTGTGGTAGGGGGGGGAATGAGGAGAGGTAGTCTTAGTTGAGAGATCTGTCCAGGATTGTGACGGATCAAGAGTTGGAGGGGGTGGTTGTGGGGGGTGGTTTGTAGGTTAAAGGGTTCAGGAGTAGGGGGGAGGGTTTGTAGCTTGTTGGGTGGGTTGCGATGTGTCTCCCAGAGTGGGGGGGGGGGCAAGAGGTAGGAATAGTTTTTTTTCTCTTTTCAGCTGATTGATAGAATTCTAACCTGGAATGTTCGGGGGATTGGCAATAAACTAAAAAGACAGGAAGTTTGTGATCGGGTTCGGAGACATCTCCCAGCGATTATTAGTTTAGTAGAGACCCATTTTACGGAAGGGGAGATCCCTCCACTCGGTGGGGGTTGGGCCGTGCAGACCTATCACTCCACTCTTTTCAGTTATTCCAGAGGAGTAACAGTATTAATTTATAAAAGGCATTGATTTCATCTTCCGGGCCTCCTCCTCTATCGATAAGCTGGGGTGATTTGTTTTTCTTAATGGGAATTTATCTGAAAAACTATGTACTTTGGTTTTTATTTATACTCCCCCCCTTTTTCTCTTCATGTACTTAATTGTTTATTAACTTTTATAGATCGATGGCCTGAATGCCCAGTCATTGTGAAGGGGGGATTTTAATTGTGTTATCAATCCAGAAAAGGATAGGGTTTCAACAGAGAGAGATACATATGTAGTAGGGTCGTTTCGGGTATCGAACTTTCGATACTTTTATGACAGTATCGATTCGGTATCGGGTTGTTCATTTTATCGGTACTATACTGCGGTAACTGCGCTCCTCTTATGCGACAATATGGCGTGTGCCGTGGCCGCACTTGGCAGACAGTGGAGAAGGAGGGAGGGAATTCTTCCCTCTGATGATGGCTCTGAAGCTGCCCGCACCACTTCCACGGTGCGCCAATGAATGTGTGCCTATTAATGAAAGCAGGAGGAGGGACGAGGGAGGAAAAAAGTTACCGCTGCACCGGCTGAGTTAGTGAGCTGTGCGAACGGCAGCAGCAGCAGAATCCTCCTCCTGAGTGCACAGCTCAGTGTCAGCCCGAGCACCAGCCCCAGAGTCAGTGTCCTGAACAGCCAGCAAGGTACTGACCCGCACAGTAGAAGTCCAGACTCAGAGTGATTAGCCTGCCTCAAAATAAAGGCAGGCAAAAAACATTTGTATCAGGCAGCCAGCAAGATTGGGGTTAATGTAACTCATTAACCCCAATTTTGCCACTGCCATTTTTAAACATGATTGGGGTCACTTATTTTTAATGTCAGGTTGGGCACATTTGGACTGGACCCCATGTGCCTCACATTAATAGTAAGTGACCACAACTTAGTGTACCATCTCACATAATGGGCAACATGGGGTTAATGTGACCGAGTTACAGAATGCAGGACACTTAGGCTACTTTCACACAATCTGCTGGATGGGTGCTAAAACGCTAGCCCACTGTGCTGCCGGACGTCCGCTCCAGACCCATTTACTATAATGGGGGCGGGCTGGCGGTCCGGCCGCAGTAAAGTAAACATGCCGAGAGGCGGCCGGACAAAAACTACAGCGTGCTGCTTTTTGTCCGGCCGCCTCTCCGCCCCCTTCGGCAGCAGGGTGGGCTAGCGTTAGCACCAATCCAACAGGCTGTTCCCCACAGCCTGCCGGAAAAGGCTACCGCTCGTGCGAAGTAGCCTTATTAATATGAGGCACATGGATTGAATTCATAAGACTGTGCCAAATAGCAAGTAACTGTTACTTCATGTAGCTTATGCATTAACCCCATGTTGCCCATTATGCAAGAATATCGATACTTGATAGGGTTATTATGACCTCACAGCCTTGCTCGCACATTTACCTCAATCTGTGTTGATTTTTATGAAGCCCATTCCTCCACCCCTAACCACCACCAGCACACCTAGTGAACAAGGTTTAAGCCACTGAAAAATATGCATCATTTTTTTTTCACAACTAGAACCACACTGACGACCGCTATGAAGTTGTGACTGTGAACAAGGCAGCAATGTGAGGTGTCAATTTACTAGTACTGCACCTCTACATGCTGTAATGGTTCCACTTGTTCTAGGCGCAGTAAAAACAAAGAAGGCATGGATACACTGTCGCCGTCAATAAAAGATGCAGATCATGCAGAACTTGTGTGCCTGTCACATCCGCCACTTGTAGAAAAAAAGGCTTCAGCAAGGACGTGGAGTGAAGTGTGGGCATATTTTGCCTATATCGCTGATCAAGACGGGCAGCCAACAGCAGGGCCGGCTCCTGGATCATGTGGGCCCTTGGGCGATAAAGTCTCAGTGGGCCCCCTTCCACAGTGGTAACTCTTTGAGTACAGATAATACAGTAGATATCACCTGCAGTCCTATGTAACAGCATAGACAACAGTGTCATGGCTATCTGAGTACAGAAAATTTAGTAGTGTTACCTGCAGTCCTATGTAAAACCACAGATAACACTAGTGGAAGGCTGAAAAGTCAGCCTGAATTTGTGGGAGGGGCATATTACCTTCTTAAGCCCCAGCCTCCAGCATATCAGGGCGCTTCTGTTCACATTCTGGATAGGGAGTCGCCTGCTCTGGTGCTGCATCTGTGCATGTTGTGAGTAGCTTTCATCTGGTTCGGTTCGTTTGGTTTCGTTTTCATACACGTCTTCAGGAGAGGTAATTTTGCGCAAACAATGCGCCACAAGGGCTCCATCAGCCGCGGTCACATACTCCCGGCTCCCCGAGTTGGCATGCGTTCCAGCGTGGAACGCGTGCCAATTCTCATGTCCGCACCAAATTTCTTCTTGTCTCCTCCCTGTGTTCCCCTCCAACTTCCTCCCGAGATAGCAGGGGGGGCAGGGTCTGGCCCGCAGATCCCCCTCTCCACACGGCCTCCCCGTCCTCACCTCAGGCCCCACTGCAAGCCGGCGTGCGTTCCAGCGTGGAGCGCACGCCGGAAATCCGCCGCAAGGCATGGGCCGGGTCACGTGGCCGGCGTGCGTTCCGGCTTGGAGCGCACGCCGGAGTCCCTCGGCCGGGTCTGGGCCTGGTCGCGTGTGCGGCGTGCGTTCCAGCTTGGAGCGCACGCCGGAGTGCTTCCGTCAGGCCTGGGCCCATAAATGTACATCAGAAACCCTGTCAAAGTTAAAATCACTATGCACCATGACTCTTTTGTTAAGGGAAAAACCGTGCTCTTTTATTCACTCCAGTGCATCACATCTAAACTGTGCAATTCAACACAACAGCAATGTCCATAAACCCCCACCTCCCACAAAGGATCCCCAAACGCTGCAGGCGTCTTGGTGCCTGTTCACACAGTCTCTCACATCCGTGGTCAGTACTACACCTTGTCATGGGGTGGGTTTGTCCAAGTTCATGCAAGTTAGACAGGCCACGTGTCGGCCTGGACAAGGGATTGGCTCCGGCCACAGGATCCCCTTCTTTTGGTCCTTCGCTGAGCCTGCAGCAATTGGGCAGTCCTTGGTAGACGAGCGGACTACAGCGCTCAGCCCGACCGAGCGATCAGCCTCCTGCAGTGAGACAGGAGACCACACTTCATCAGCAGCCCCACAGTCAGTGAGCATCAAACCTATATTCACAGCCCTGGGTGTAGCAGGCAGACCACACCCAGCAAGCATAGTGAAGGATTAACTCCTTCCCTACCCAACTAAGGCCAGAGATAACCAACCTGCCAGGATCAGTGTAGACTGACACCAACAACTGAAACCTGTCCACCCGTGGTGGTCCGTGGGGAACAGACACCCACCCTGCTCTTACTCCACCAGGGCCACGACCCCCGGTGGTACGTATCTTCCATCCACTACCACTCCAGACATTCTCTTACAATATATAAAAAAAAAAAAAAAAAAAAATTATACAATAAAATTTTATTTTATTTTATAAAGAAATTTAAATAGATCTACAAGTTAATCGGTAGGTTCCAATCTCCAGCCATTTCATACGCACTCCCGCCGTGCGGGAGCGAGGCAGTCATCCTTGGTTCCTCATTCCGCTGGGCTGGAAGGGACCAGGTTAGCACGGGTTAAAAAAAAAAATAAAAATTTAAAAAAATTTGGGGGTCTCACCATAAGTAGTCCAGGCCATCATTCCTCGCCATACCCATTTAGCGGTCACCATACGCTCACCGCAGTCTTCTACTCTATGGGCGACATGCCACATGTTATATATCTATGCTTCACGTGATATACTGCTGTCTCATCTACTACCTACTTCTGTCTCCTGGCTCGCCAGGCTCATACCTACCTCTGCCTCCTGGATCGCCCAGGCACGCACCTACCTCTGCCTCCTGGATCGCCCAGGCACGCACCTACCTCTGCCTCCTGGATCGCCCAGGCACGCACCTACCTCTGCCTCCTGGATCGCCCAGGCACGCACCTACCTCTGCCTCCTGGATCGCCCAGGCACGCACCTACCTCTGCCTCCTGGATCGCCCAGGCACGCACCTACCTCTGCCTCCTGGATCGCCCAGGCACGCACCTACCTCTGCCTCCTGGATCGCCCAGGCACGCACCTACCTCTGCCTCCTGGATCGCCCAGGCACGCACCTACCTCTGCCTCCTGGATCGCCCAGGCACGCACCTACCTCTGCCTCCTGGATCGCCCAGGCACGCACCTACCTTCCTCTGTCTCCTGGTTCGTCCAGGCCCATACCTACCTCTGTCTCCTGGTTCGTCCAGGCTCATACCTACCTCTGTCTCCTGGTTCGTCCAGGCTCATACCTACCTCTGTCTCCTGGTTCGTCCAGGCTCATACCTACCTCTGTCTCCTGGTTCGTCCAGGCTCATACCTACCTCTGTCTCCTGGTTCGTCCAGGCTCATACCTACCTCTGTCTCCTGGTTCGTCCAGGCTCATACCTACCTCTGTCTCCTGGTTCGTCCAGGCTCATACCTACCTCTGTCTCCTGGTTCGTCCAGGCTCATACCTACCTCTGTCTCCTGGTTCGTCCAGGCTCATACCTACCTCTGTCTCCTGGTTCGTCCAGGCTCATACCTACCTCTGTCTCCTGGTTCGTCCAGGCTCATACCTACCTCTGTCTCCTGGTTCGTCCAGGCTCATACCTACCTCTGTCTCCTGGTTCGTCCAGGCTCATACCTACCTCTGTCTCCTGGTTCGTCCAGGCTCATACCTACCTCTGTCTCCTGGTTCGTCCAGGCTCATACCTACCTCTGTCTCCTGGTTCGTCCAGGCTCATACCTACCTCTGTCTCCTGGTTCGTCCAGGCTCATACCTACCTCTGTCTCCTGGTTCGTCCAGGCTCATACCTACCTCTGTCTCCTGGTTCGTCCAGGCTCATACCTACCTCTGTCTCCTGGTTCGTCCAGGCTCATACCTACCTCTGTCTCCTGGTTCGTCCAGGCTCATACCTACCTCTGCCTCCTGGATCGCCCAGGCACGCACCTTCTTCTGTCTCCTGGTTCGCCCAGGCTCATTCCTACCTCTGCCTCCTGGATCGCCCAGGCACGCACCTTCTTCTGTCTCCTGGTTCGCCCAGGCTCATTCCTACCTCTGCCTCCTGGTTCACCCAGGCCTGTCATCCTCCCCGAAAGGTGTAGGTAAGCTCAGGATTCAATGTATTTGCCTGAATCGCTCAGGTTCCATGCAGCTGCCTGGAACGCTCGGGGGTTTCTCAGCAGGGTCCGGCTGGTTCCTGGTTACCCGGTTCGTGTCCGGCACGTCTGGATTTCTGTTTCCCACAGGTCTTGTTGCATGCAGCGCGACTTCGGGCCCTGATTCTGGCAGTTCAGGGTCATCCAGCAGTTGGCCATGATGCCCAGGCTGCATCCTGGTTCTCCGTCGCTTCATTCCAGTGCCACCAGATCACACCTCTCTCCGGGTCTCGTACCAACGCTAGTTTATTTCAGGTAAGCAGGGCCTCAGGCCACCGGAATTTCGATCCTTCCTCAATTGTGTCACAGGGCGTCTCCGTGTCTGGTTATTCCACGGTGCCAGGTTTCAGGTAAGGTCGAGCCGGGTGGCGGCTTTACGCACCTCCAAAAAAAAAAAAAATATATATATATAAAAAAAAAAAAAGGGGGGAAATATGTATATATTTTTAGGGGGGTTTCCGGGGAGGGGGTTTCTGACGCACCCCAGGTCTCATTTCCCTGAATCGCTTGGGTTTTATGTATTCCCCTGAATCGCTCAGGTTTTACGTATTTTCCCTGAAATCACTCAGGTCATGTATTTCCCTGAATCGCTCAGGTTTGTATTTTCCTGTCTCTTCAGGTTGTCGGTATTTCCAGGGTGTATGTATTAATTTTACAGGCTATAGCTACTAGAGAGATCGTTGATCCAGGGAGTTATTCTGATTGCCTGATTGGAGTCGGGAAGGAATTTTTTATTCCCCTGAAATGAGGAAAATTGGCTTCTACCTCACAGGGGTTTTTTTGCCTTCCTCTGGATCAACTTGCAGGATGTCAGGCCGAACTGGATGGACAAATGTCTTTTTCGGCCTTATGTACTATGTTATTATGTTACTATGTATTTTCCTGATTCACTCAGGTCACGTATTTCCCTGAAATCGCTCAGGTCTTATTTCCCACAGGTTGTTCGCATTTGCCTGAATCGGTCAGGATCCAATATATTTGCCTGAAACGCTCAGAGGTTTTCCCGGACCATCAGGAAACTACCAAGCCGGCGTCAAGGTTTCCAAAGTTTTTTTAAGGTCCCACCCGCAGGTGGCTTGAACGATGTCTCCTACACCCTGGCGTTCATAGCCCACTGTCACTGCAAATCTCAGGCTGTCATTTAACACCATCAAGCTGTACCTAGCGGGGAGACAGCACTGCGCCATGCGGGTAGGTGGCGCGCAGCCTGTCTCCGGTGAGATGTTTGGGAGACTCTCGTCCGCGCTGGATGGATTTCCTTTTTGGCCACTCTCCTAGTTTGATTGTTAGGGCAGCCGTGTATCTCGGGTTTTGCGGGTTCCTCGGGCCAGGTGAGTTCACCAGCACCTCCCCTAAACGTTAGGGGTTGCCGGTGCGACAGTTGTCCTGGGCCCATGACCTTTGTGGCCTCTGGCTCCCTTCCACGAAGGCCAATCAGCATGGACCATCCTCGGAGGTCAGGTTTTAAAACCTCCAACGATTGGTGCCCAGTCATGGTCCCCCGTCAATTGCTGGCCCCGTTGCAATGGCCTCCCCAGAGGCCCCGCTGCTTCCTTGGCGTTGGGGGCCCCTGTCATCAATCCAGTTTTGTGGCCCACATCATAACGCTGGCCTCAGGTCTCGGTCGTAACCCGCTGGCCACCACGGGACTCTCGCTCTGAACTGGAGCTGCGCCCTCAGCATCGAAAACGGGGTCTCGGCGCACGGGTTAAATGCTTGGGTAGGTGGCGCTCTTCTTGCTTCACGAGATACATCCCGAACCCGCATGTTGAGATTTCCCAGGCATTTTGTAATCTTGCTCTCTGGGTGGTTTTGAAGGCTTTTGGTCACTACTCTGCTCTCCTCGTTTATTTTTGCCCACTACTAGGCTTACCCTCGCTCCTGGCTTCCGGCACAACACAGCCAGCTAGGTCAGGGGAAGCGCTTCACCCACTCATCACAGTTAAGCCTCTCCCATAAGTGGAAGGCTGAAAAGTCAGCCTGAATTTGTGGGAGGGGAATATTACCTTCTTAAGCCCCAGCCTCCAGCTCCTCAGGGCGCTTCTGTTCACAACCACCCACCCCCCCTGTTCTCAAACACTCCCTTTTAGGGTATGCCCACTACTAGGCTTACCCTCGCTCCTGGCTTCCGGCACAACACAGCCAGCTAGGTCAGGGGAAGCGCTTCACCCACTCATCACAGTTAAGCCTCTCCCATAAGTGCTGATAATGTGATAGTGTTATCTGTAGTCCTATGTAAACCACAGATAACACTAGTGTAGATCATGTGGTAGTGTTACCTGCGTCCTTAGTGTGCCTCCCTGTGCCTCTACCACGGACTCCATGCTGGCGGTGCTGCCTCCTCTTCCATCTTCATCTTGCCCCGCACAGAATGTCCTGATGCAGCTGTGTCAAGACAAAGGGAACACTGTGGGCATGGTGATGGTGTGACACACACACGAAGACAGACACGCACACAGGGACAGACGCGCACATAGGGATAGACACGCGCACACACACACACACACACAGGGACAGGCACAAACACACACACAGGGACAGGCACGCACACACACACACACACGGACAGGGACGCACACACACACGGACAAGGACGCACACACAGGGACAGAGACACGCGCACACACACACAGGGACAGGCACGCACACACACACACACACGGACAGGGACGCACACACACACGGACAAGGACGCACACACAGGGACAGAGACACGCGCACACACACACAGGGACAGGCACGCACACGCACACACACACACAGGGACAGGCACGCACACACACATACAGGGACAGGCACGCACACACACATACAGGGACAGGCACGCACACACACATACAGGGACAGGCACGCACACACACATACAGGGACAGGCACGCACACACACACAGGGACAGGCACGCACACACACGGACAGGCACACACAGGGACAGGGACGCACACACACACACAGACAGGGACAGAGACACGCACACACACAGGGACAGACAGACACGCGCACACACACACAGGGACAGACAGACACACACACACAGGGACAGACAGGCACGCACAAACAGGGACAGACAGACACGCACACACACACAGGGACAGGCAGACACGCACACACACACAGGGACAGACACACACACACAGGGACATACAGACATGCACAAACACACAGGGACAGACAGACACGCGCGCACACACACACACACACAGGGACAGACAGACACGCGCACACACACAGGGACAGACAGACACGCGCAAACACACACAGGGACAGACAGACACGCGCAGACAGACACGCGCACACACACACACACAGGACAGACAGACACGCGCACACACACACAGGGACAGACAAACACGCGCACACACACAGGCACAGACAAACACGCACACACACAGGGACAGACAGACGCGCACACACAGGACAGACAGACACGCGCACACACACACAGGGACAGACAAACACGCGCACACACACAGACACAGACAAACACGCACACACACAGGGACAGACAGACGCGCACACACAGGGACAGACACGCACACACACACAGGGACAGACAGACACGGACACACACACAGGGACAAACAGTCACACACACACAGGGACAGACAGACACACACACAGGGACAGACAGACAGACACACACACAGGGACAGACATACAGACACACACACACACAGGGACAGACAGACACACACACACAGGGACAGACACCTGTGCGATCATCAACCAACTTCTATCTAATGTGTGGCCATCTTAAGGGGGCATTAAAAGGGAATTCCACCTTTAGTTATGCTCCCACCTTTTGTTACCTTATAATATGGCTCCCACCGATTCCCAGTACTGAGGGGACATGGACTGAGTTTTAAAAGTGAATTATTAGCATGTACCAGAAGGTGGTCTAAATCGTAGCCCATTAGGCACTGGCTAGACTGTGGGATTGAGTCTAAGCAATGCCTCAGGCCTTATGCACACTGCCGTTATGCGTCCGTTCCATGCTGTAGTCCCCAATGCACTGGCAACGTCCATGCGGCGGCTGGGACAGATTGAGACATGCGCGGACGGAAACACCATGTAGTGCTTCCCATTGAGCGATTGCGGACCCATTCAAGTGAATAGGTCCGCATCCGTGATGCCCATGGCCGGTGTGCATGAGGCCATAGACACAGAAAGGGGCACACACACAGGGACAGACAGACTAACACACACACAGAGGGACAGGGACAGACAGACACACACATCATGACCCTCAGAATACACCCGGATCTGTATGATAAACCCCCTTAATTGCACCAGATTCCACTCCACTTGAACCCCACTGCCACTGAGTGCTCCACCTGCCCCCTCATATATGAGCTCCATACGCTTCCCCTCACGAAGTTCTGGTACTCCAGCAGCACATCCTACCTCACTCTGCATCTTGCAGGCACACCAAACCCTCCTCCTTCCACAAGCTGCTGCTGCCGTCAGGGTTTGTCATGTGACTATGAAGGAGCATGTGACCAGTGATGTCACAGACCTCCTTCTAACAACTACATTCTAGCATAGGATCGATCATCTACCGAAACTCCATCTACCCTGTTCTGAGTTCTGGGGCCGCTTACCCCAGCAGTGCACATGGCGAAAATTGTCTGCATTGCTGGGGTAAGCTGCACTAGACAGGCAAAACAGGCAGGACACAGCTGCAAGAGTGAGCGTGCACAGTGGGCCCCCCCAGGAGCAGGGGGGCCCGGCACTTGCCCGGGTTTGCCGGGTGGTGGCGCCGGCCCTAGCCAACAGACACAGAAAATCCTGTCTGCAAAAGGTGTTACAAATCTTTCCATTGCAAAGCAGGAAACACCAGCAACTTGGCTAAGCACGTGGCAAACAATCACCCTGACCTCTACAATGAGCTGAAATGTTGACAGGTTAGCTATGCTCTCTTCTTAAAGGGGTTGTCTCACTTCAGCAAATGGCATTTATCATGCACAGAAAGATAATACGAGGCACTTACTAATGTATTGTGATTCTCCATGTTGCCTACTTTCCAGGCTGCAAGAATTTTTCCATCTCATTATACACTGCTTGTTTCCATGGTTACAAGTCATTACCACCCTGCAATCCAGCAGCAGTGATCGTGCTTGCATTGCAGCAGGGGGGCTGTAACCACTGGAAACAAGCATTGTATAGGGTGATGGAAAAATTTAATAATGCCCAGAACGAAGGCAATATGGAAAATGCCCGAACATAGGAAGAGTCTTGTATTGACTTTATCTACAGGATAAATGCCATTTGCTGAAGAGAAACAACCTTTTTTAAGTTATGAATGATGATTGACTTGTATTTTTCTTATACAGAAGAAGCAAACCCATTCCACTAGTACCACTACATCATCCAAAGATAAATCCACTCAGACGACTACCATTATATCTGTGCTCGAAAGACAATGGAAATAAGACTCCAAGGAAGCACAGAGACTAAACAAAGCTGATGCCGAGAACATCTGCATGGACTAAGTGCCTGTATATACTGTGGAGGTAACTGGATTCAGAGACCTGGTACAGAAAGTATGATATGCGTGGGAGAGCCTACTTTATGCTTACAGATATCCCAAAACTCTACATGGAGATCGGAAGAGTGGTTGAGGTGCAACTGGTTGAGGTTACATTCTTTGCTTACGCTACAGACCTCTGGACAAGCAGAGCTACAGATGTATTCATGGCTCTCACCATTCACTTTATAACGGAAGAATGGGAGATGCAGTCTTGGTGTTTCGGCTGTACGGCTCTGTACACAAATCATACTGCTGACAATTTGCATTTGATGAATCCCTAACTGAAGAGTGGAAACTGGACATATCCAAAATGTCTGGAATAACAATAGATAATGCCTCTAACAACATCAGAGCGTTTGAAGAATACAGCTGGGTCCCATGTTTTGGTCACAATTTGCACTTGGCAGTAAACAAAGCCCTGGATATTGACAGAGTGGTGGCTTGTCTCTCAAGGTTACGTAAGACCGTCTCTGCATTCTGCCGATCAAATAAAATGAGCCGATCACTGAAAGAAAAACAAAAGGCACTTCAGATACCCGAACACAAGCTTATTCACGATGAACTGACCCGGTGGAATTCCATTTATGATATGGTGGAGAGGTTCTGTGAACAGCAACAAGCTGTCTATGCTGTCCTAGCAGAGAACCGGAAAAAATTGTATTTTATTCTAAAGGACAATGATGTCACCATTCTGGAGACTGTCAGAGATGTGCTCACACCAATGAGCGATTTTACTGATGCGTTAAGTGGAGAGAAAGATCCAACCCTGTCTTCTGTTCTTCCTTTGACATGGAAAATATATGCATGTGCAACTGAGGAGGAATCTGACAGCGTCCTTGCCAGAGAAATTAAACAAAGGGTCATAGATGACGAAAAAGAGGCACAAAAGCAAAAAGTTGCAACTCATTCTCAACACTGCCACATATCTAGATCCAAGATTTAAGGACACATTTTTGTCTATTGAAGACTAAGTAAAAGAAGAGCTTCTGCAGAGAGCGTCCATTCTTCAGCTACCAGCAAGTGGTGGAGAAGCACAGAAATATGAAGAACTTGCAGTGGCACAAGTCACAAAAAAAAAAAAAAAAATCTCAAAAGCTTGTTGACTAACATTGTGATGGAAAAAAAGGGGGTCAGCAGGCAGTTCTGTTGGTACGGAAGATACATCATCTGACAAAAGCCCTACAGCAATGCTTTGCAATTACTTTTTCTTGTACAAACAGATGAAACAAATTAGTCCAGAAGAAGACCCACTAGCATGGTGGAAGAGAAATGCCTCAAGTCTGCCTGTTCTTGCCCATTTTGCAAAAGCGTATCTATGCATTCCTTCCTCTAGTTGTGCATCAGAATGAGTATTCAGTAGTTCAGGACTAATCTGTAGTCCAAGAAGAATGAGATTGACTGAAGACCATATCAACACACTTGTTTTCCTGTCTAAGAACCTCAAGCAGGCAAAGAAATTCCCAACCCCAGCTTAGTGTGTCATTTCATAATCGGCCATGTTTTAGTTTGTGTTATTTATTTTTTGTAGTTTGATTATAACAGGGTGCCATAGAAGGGTTTTTCTGGGATTTTGGTAATGCTGGCCTATGCCAAGATAGGTCATCAGTATCTGATTGGTGGGGGTCTGACTCCTGGCACCACCACTTACTCTTGATCAGGCTGTGGCAATCTGGTGAATGCTGCAGCCGCATAGTTTACCAGGCAGGCACAGACTCACTAGAGCTCCATCGCCCCAGCTGATCAGCAGGGGGCCTGCCAGGCATCAGAACCTGGCCAATCAGCTACTGCTGCCCTGATGATGGGCCATCAATATCACAAACCCTGACAACACATTTAATTTAAACTACTTGTTATGTACAAAAAGGGTGATAGTACCTAGCTCGTGAGGGAATCTACAGGAGAAGGGGGAAAGAGACAATAGGCTTTATCTAAAAAGGACCTACCTCTAATACAGGGATCAGCAATTCAACACTCCAGCTGCTGAGAAACTACAACTCCTAGCATGCAACATGCTCGACTCAACTGTTCTTCTAACTCCCACAGAAATTAATGAAGTAATCTGGGAGTTGTAGTTTCTGAACAGCTGGAGTGCCGGAGGTTGCTGATCCCTGCTCTAGTATAACAGTTCTCCATTTTAGTCATTTCTGTTTTTACTAAAAATACTTCCATTCTCTGGCTGCACAGTGTGCATTTCAATGTTCATCTTATCTACTCTTTATTATTCCTGGTAGAAGTTTATGAATAAATGTACAAATACATTACAACTGGGTGCTACAAGACCAGTCCCATCCTACAGTCTGACACTGGAAGCAGCATAGGGTTGTAGACTGTGCCATTCAGAGTGGGAGTCTTTGGAGGGACACGTGCTCAATTCTTAACACCAAGCTCCAATACAAACTTCTAGCTGGAATAATAGAACAATAGCAGTTTGTAAAACATAGAATATATTCTCCAGAATTATTTGCCTAAAGAGAAGTCGGGCAGGAGAGGTGAAGGCTCTTCATTATCATTGTTACATTGTCAAATTCAATATCAAACTCTGACAATCTGATATCTGGTGCAGGTTTTTCAGTTTAATTAAATAAATGTTTTACGTTTAAATAATCAAAAGGCTTTTTTGTGTTTTATTTTATTTTTGCATGGTATCGAAAGGTATAGAGTATCACAATACTTTTTTATGGTATCGAAACGGAATCAAAATATTGGTATCAAAACGACCCTACTTCCTAATTTAATCACATGGGCATGGACATTGGCACCGGTGTATAACTCCCCTGCCAGTGGCGAACCTCCAATAGAGGCAGACCACGCAGCTGCTATGGGGCCCCTGGGGGAAGGAGGCCTGCAGTGAAGGATAGGGCCCACCCACTAATTATACTTGTATGGCTACCTTAGAATGTAAGGGGTGGAGAAGGACCTTTGGTGATGTCATCAACCATGTGGCCAGTGCAGGAAGCCAAGGAATAACAGAGCAGCAGAAGTCTAAAGGACCTTTGGTGATGTCATCATCATGTGACCAGTGCAGAGGAATGGTGAAAGACCTGTGGTATATCCCTGTGAGGGGGCGGAGCTTCTCTGTGGTGACTGGAGGAGAGGTTAGTGGTGTTCTGGGATAACCCATAACATCCTAGAAAAGCTGGAAGTTGTCGTTCTTCTGTCCTATTGTGTCGCTCTCCATGTAATTTAAATGTATGCCCTAGTACACTCTGGTAATGCTAGGAGTTGTAGTTCTTATGATTTATTGTATCCCTCTCCATGTAATTTCAATGTATGCCTAGTACAGTTTGGCAATGCTGGGAGTTGTAGTTCTTCTTATACACCCTCACTGTAATGTACAGTACAGAGCAAAAGTTTGGACACACCTTCTCATTGAAAGAGTTTTCTTTATTTTCATGACTATGAAAATTGTAGATTCACACTGAAGGCATCAAAACTATGAATTAACACATGTGGAATTATATACATAACAAAAAAATGCGAAACAACTGAAAATATGTCATATTCTAGGTTCTTCAAAGTAGCCACCTTTTGCTTTGATTACTGCTTTGCACACTCTTGGCATTGTCTTGACGAGCTTCAAGAGGTAGTCACTAGAGTTGAGCGGACACCTGGATGTTCGGGTTCGAGAAGTTCGGCCGAACTTCCCGGAAATGTTCGGGTTCGGGATCCGAACCCGGTCCGAACTTCGTCCCGAACCCGAACCCCATTGAAGTCAGAGGGGACCCAAACTTTTCGGCACTAAAAAGGCTGTAAAACAGCCCAGGAAAGAGCTAGAAGGCTGCAAAAGGCAGCAACATGTAGGTAAATCCCCTGCAAACAAATGTGGATAGGGAAATGAATAAAAATAAAATAAATAAAAATTAACCAATATCAATTGGAGAGAGGTCCCATAGCAGAGAATCAGGCTTCACGTCAGCTACCACTGCAACAGTCCATTGGCATATATTTAGGCCCAGGCAACCAGGCAGAGGAGAGAGGTCCCGTAACAGAGAATCTGGTTTCATGTCAGCAGAGAATCAGTCTGCATGTCATAGCAGAGAATCAGGCTTCACGTCAGCCACCACTGCAACAGTCCATTGTCATATATTTAGGCCCAGCACCCAGGCAGAGGAGAGAGGTCCCGTAACAGAGAATCTGGCTTCATGTCAGCAGAGAATCAGGCTTCACGTCACCCAACATTGGAACAGTCCATTGGCATATATTTAGGCCCAGGCACCCAGGCAGAGGAGAGAGGTCCCGTAACAGAGAATCTGGCTTCATGTCAGAAGAGAATCAGTCTGCATGTCATAGCAGAGAATCAGGCTTCACGTCAGCCACCACTGTAACAGTCCATTGTCATATACTTAGGCCCAGCACCCAGGCAGAGGAGAGAGGTCCCGTAAGAGAGAATCTGGCTTCATGTCAGCAGAGAATCAGGCTTCACGTCAGCCACCACTGTAACAGTTGTAAGGGATCGCCTCTTATTTGGGAGTCATTCTCACAGATACGACTTTAGGACACCAGGTTTCAGGTCCAAACCGTGCATTTATTGTGCACACTCCAACCAATACAGGTTATCATGAAGTCGCAGCTTGACCTAACACATGTGACATCCACATAAAATAATAAACGCTTGCCCGGCTAGGCTCTAACTAACACAGAGTTTCCTGACTCACCTAAGTCCTTGTTCACACCCTGTGAACACGTGCAGCTTTCTCAGCCAATGTCCCCCAGCCTCCTGGCTGTACAGAGCACAGTACGCCCACTGCCTCCAGTCCAGTGTCTCAGCACACATGGGGAATAGTGGTCTGTCAGCCCTCCTGGCTTGGACCACACAGAGCCTCCAGGCCTCTGTCCACAGGCAACACACTCCCCCCTTGCTGACACCCTGGGAGGTGCTTTGTGCCAGCCTGATTACTTCCAGCTGGTCTCACCTGTGGTGGAATAGGGGTGTGGACCGAACTATCCACCCCTTCTTTGCCTCTAACCTGTGTGAGACCTGTCACTGTCTCACACAGTCCATTGTCATATATTTAGGCCCAGCACTCAGGCAGAGGAGAGAGGTCCCGTAACAGAGAATCTGGCTTCATGTCAGCAGAGAATCAGTCTGCATGTCACAGTAGAGAATCAGGCTTCACGTCAGCCACCACTGCAACAGTCCATTGTCATATATTTAGGCCCAGCACCCAGGCAGAGGAGAGAGGTCCCGTAACAGAGAATCTGGCTTCATGTCAGCAGAGAATCAGTCTGCATGTCATAGCAGAGAATCAGGCTTCAAGTCACCCAACATTGGAACAGTCCATTGTCAGATATTTAGGCCCCGGCACCCAGACAGAGGAGAGGTTCATTCAACTTTGGGTAGCCTCGCAATATAATGGTAAAATGAAAATAAAAATAGGATTGAATGAGGAAGTGCCCTGGAGTACAATAATATATGGTTAAGGGGAGGTAGTTAATGTCTAATCTGCACAAGGGATGGACAGGTCCTGTGGGATCCATGCCTGGTTCATTTTTATGAACGTCAGCTTGTCCACATTGGCTGTAGACAGGCGGCTGCGTTTGTCTGTAATGACGCCCCCTGCCGTGCTGAATACACGTTCAGACAAAATGCTGGCCGCCGGGCAGGCCAGCACCTCCAAGGCATAAAAGGCTAGCTCTGGCCACGTGGACAATTTAGAGACCCAGAAGTTGAATGGGGCCGAACCATCAGTCAGTACGTGGAGGGGATTGCACACGTACGGTTCCACTATGTTAGTGAAATGTTGCCTCCTGCTAACACGTTGCGTATCAGGTGGTGGTGCAGTTAGCTGTGGCGTGTTGACAAAACTTTTCAACATCTCTGCCTTGCTAACCCTGCCCTCAGAGGAGCTGGCCGTGACACAGCTGCCTTGGCGACCTCTTGCTCCTCCTCTGCCTTGGCCTTGGGCTTCCACTTGTTCCCCTGTGACATTTGGGAATGCTCTCAGTAGCGCGTCTACCAACGTGCGCTTGTACTCGCGCATCTTCCTATCACGCTCCAGTGCAGGAAGTAAGGTGGGCACATTGTCACCGTGGATCCAGCAGGGTGGCAACCCAGTAGTCCGCACACGTTAAAATGTGGGCAACTCTGCTGTCGTTGCGCAGGCACTGCAGCATGTAGTCGCTCATGTGTGCCAGGCTGCCCAGGGGTAAGGACAAGCTGTCCTCTGTAGGAGGCGTATCGTCATCGTCCTGCCTTTCACCCCAGCCACGCACCAGTGATGGGCCCGAGCTGCGTTGGGTGCCACCCCTCTGTGACCATGCTTCATCCTCATCCTCATCCTCCTCCACCTCCTCCTCATCCTCGTCCTCCTCGTCCTCCAGTAGTGGGCCCTGGCTGGCCACATTTGTACCTGGCCTCTGCTGTTGCTAAAAACCTCCCTCTGAGTCACTTCGAAGAGACTGGCCTGAAAGTGCTAAAAATGACCCATCTTCCTCCTCCTCCTCCTCCTCCTGGGCCACCTCCTCTTCCATCATCGCCCTAAGTGTTTTCTCAAGGAGACATAGAAGTGGTATTGTAACGCTGATAACGGCGTCATCGCCACTGGCCATGTTGGTGGAGTACTCGAAACAGCGCAACAGGGCACACAGGTCTCGCATGGAGGCCCAGTCATTGGTGGTGAAGTGGTGCTGTTCCGTAGTGCGACTGACCCGTGCGTGCTGCAGCTGAAACTCCACTATGGCCTGCTGCTGCTCGCACAGTCTGTCCAGCATGTGCAAGGTGGAGTTCCACCTGGTGGGCACGTCACATATGAGGCGGTGAGCTGGAAGGACGAAGTTACGCTGTAGCGCAGACAGGCGAGCAGCGGCAGGATCTGAACGCCGGAAGCGCGAACAGACGGCCCGCACTTTATGCAGCAGCTCTGACATGTCGGGGTAGTTGTGAATGAACTTCTGCACCACCAAATTCAGCACATGCGCCAAGCAAGGGATGGCAAAGAATGTTGCCCTGCGATCCTTGGCGGCGGAAGGACGTGCGCCAAACAGCTCTCCGCCTGGGGCCCAGCTGCCACTACATTTACCCAGTGTGCAGTTAGGGAGATATAGCGTCCCTGGCCGTGCTTACTGGTCCACGTATCTGTGGTTAGGTGGACCTTGCCACAGATGGCGTTGCGCAGTGCACACTTGATTTTATCGGATACTTGGTTGTGCAGGGAAGGCACATCTCTCTTGGAGAAGTAGTGCCGGCTAGGAACAACATACTGTGGGACAGCAAGCAACATGAGCTGTTTGAAGCTGTCTGTGTCCACCAGCCTAAATGACAGCATTTCATAGGCCAGTAGTTTAGAAATGCTGGCATTCAGGGCCAGGTATCGAGGGTGGCTAGGTGGGAATTTACGCTTTCTCTCAAATGTTTGTGAGATGGAGAGCTGAACGCTGCCGTGTGACATGGTTGAGATGCTTGGTGACGGAGGTGGTGGTGTTGGTGGTACATCCCCTGTTTGCTGGGCGGCAGGTGCCAACGTTCCTCCAGAGGCGGAGGTAGAGGCCGAGGCGGCAGCAGCAGAAGAGGCCAAGGCGGCAGCAGCAGAAGAGGTAGCAGGGGGAGCCTGAGTGACTTCCTTGTTTTTAAGGTGTTTACTCCACTGCAGTTCATGCTTTGCATGCAGGTGACTGGTCACGCAGGTTGTGCTAAGGTTCAGAACGTTAATGCCTCGCTTCAGGCTCTGATGGCACAGCGTGCAAACCACTCGGGTCTTGTCGTCAGCACATTGTTTGAAGGAGTGCCATGCCAGGGAACTCCTTGAATCTGCCTTTGGGGTGCTCGGTCCCAGATGGCGGCGGTCAGTAGCAGGCGGAGTCTCTTGGCGGCGGGTGTTCTGCTTTTGCCCACTGCTCCCTCTTTTGCTACGCTGTTGGCTCGGTCTCACCACTGCCTCTTCCTCCGAACTGTGAAAGTCAGTGGCACGACCTTCATTCCATGTGGGGTCTAGGACCTCATCGTCCCCTGCATCGTCTTCCACCCAGTCTTGATCCCTGACCTCCTGTTCAGTCTGCACACTGCAGAAAGACGCAGCAGTTGGCACCTGTGTTTCGTCATCATCAGAGACATGCTAAGGTGGTATTCCCATGTCCTCATCATCAGGAAACATAAGTGGTTGTGCGTCAGTGCATTTTATGTCTTCCACCGCTGGGGAAGGGCTAGGTGGATGCCCTTGGGAATCCCTGCCAGCGGAGTCTTCAAACAGCATAAGAGACTGCTTCATAACTTGCGGCTCAGACAGTTTCCCTGGTATGCATGGGGGTGATGTGACAGACTGATGGGCTTGGTTTTCAGGCGCCATCTGTGCGCTTTCTGCAGAAGACTGGGTGGGAGATAATGTGATCGTGCTGGATCCACTGTCGGCCACCCAATTGACTAATGCCTGTACCTGCTCAGGCCTTAACATCCTTAGAACGGCATTGGGCCCCACCAAATATCGCTGTAAATTATGGCGACTACTGGGACCTGAGGTAGTTGGTACACTAGGACGTGTGGCTGTGGCAGAACAGCCACGTCCTCTCCCAGCACCAGAGGGTCCACTAACACCACCACGACCATGTCCGCGTCTGCGTCCCTTACTAGATGTTTTCCTCATTGTTACCGTTCACCACAATAAGAAAAATTTTATTTGGCCCAATGTATTGAATTCAAATTCAGGCCTTTTTTTACAGACACCTAACACTATCTATTTAGGTACCGTATTACACTAATACAGGCACAGCAGTAACAACAGATTTAGCTGGATATAAATTTGAGGCCTAGTATTTAGGTGCTGGGTGACAGGTATAGGTTTACTGACAGATTTAGACTTGGAAATGCACAGTAGCGTGTGTGTGAAGTTATTCAGAATGACCCTATGTGCACCTTGTATCTTATATACCCTTTTAGGGATAGATTTAAAATAGCTCTGATACAGCAGAAACCACTAAATTAGGAAATTGCTAAATTGTATTTCAACCCAGAACAAAAACTGTGCTTTGACGGACACTAAATAACTTGACCAGCCACAGCAGTACAGCAGTAACGACAGATTTAGCTGGATATAAATTTGAGGCCTAGTATTTAAGCGCTGGGTGACAGGCATAGGTTTACTGACAGAATTAGACTTGGAAATGCACAGTAGCGTGTGTGTGAAGTTATTCAGAATGACCCTATGTGCACCTTGAATCTAATATACCCTTTTAGGGATAGATTTAAAATAGCTCTGATACAGCAGAAACCACTTAATTAGGAAATTGCTAAATTGGGAATTGTATTTCAACCCAGAACAAAAAATGTGCTTTGACGGACACTAAATAACTTGACCAGCCACAGCAGTACAGCAGTAACAACAGATTTAGCTGGATATAAATTTGAGGCCTAGTATTTAGGATATGGGTGACAGGTATAGGTTTACTGACAGAATTAGACTTGGAAATGCACAGTAGCGTGTGTGTGAAGTTATTCAGAATGACCCTATCTGCACCTTGAATCTTATATACCCTTTTAGGGAAAGATTTAAAATAGCACTGATACAGCAGAAACCACTAAATTAGGAAATTGCTAAATTGGGAATTGTATTTTAACCCAGAACAAAAACTGTGCTTTGACGGACACTAAATAACTTGACCAGCCACAGCAGTACAGCAGTAACGACAGATTTATCTGGATATAAATTTGAGGCCTAGTATTTAGGCGCTGGGTGACAGGTATAGATTTACTGACAGAATTAGACTTGGAAATGCACAGTAGCGTGTGTGTGTGAAGTTATTCAGAATGACCCTATGTGCACCTTGAATCTAATATACCCTTTTAGGGATAGATTTAAAATAGCTCTGATACAGCAGAAACCACTAAATTAGGAAATTGCTAACTAGATTACACTAAATAACTTGACCAGCCACAGCAGTAACGACAGATTTAGCTGGATATAAATTTGAGGCCTATTATTTAGGCTCTGGGTGACAGGTATACGTTTACTGACAGAATTAGACTGGGATATGGCCAAAAAATAACCACACTATTGAGGGTTAAATGCACTTGGTGACAGGCTCAGATTGCCCCTGATGTAGTATATGGCCAAAAAATAGCCAGACTATTGATGGTTAAATGCACTTGGTGTGACAGCTTGACCCTGATGTAGGATTTAGCCAAAAAACAACCACACAATTGAGGGTTAAATGCACTTGGTGACAGGCTCAGCTTGCCCCTGATGTAGTATATGGCCAAAAAATAACCACACTATTGCTGGTTAAATGCACTTGGTGTTACAAGGTTGACCCTGATGTAGGATTTAGCCAAAAAACAACCACACCATTTAGGGTTAAATGCACTTGGTGACAGGCTCAGCTTGCCCCTGATGTAGTATATGGCCAAAAAATAACCACACTATTGCTGGTTAAATGCACTTGGTGTGACAGCTTGACCCTGATGTAGGATTTAGCCCAAAAACAACCACACCATTGAGGGTTAAATGCACTTGGTGGAGCTTGTGCTGGCACACCACAAGACACAAAATGGCCGTCGATCACCCCAGAAAAAAGTGACTGAAAAACGTTCTGGGTAGCCTAAAAACAGTGAGCAATTCAATAGCAGCAGTCCAATTATCCACAGCTGCAGATCGATCTCTGAATGAAGTCTTTTGGAGGAGTTAATCACTGCCTAATCTCGCCCTAACGTCGCAGCTGCAACCTCTCCCTATGCTGATCAGAGCAGAGTGACGGGCGGTGCTATGTGACTCCAGCTTAAATAGAGGCTGGGTCACATGGTGCTCTGGCCAATCACAGCCATGCCAATAGTAGGCATGGCTGTGCCGGCCTCTTGGGGCAAGTAGTATGACGCTTGTTGATTAGCTGCTTAGCAGCCTTTCAAAAAGCGCCAAGAAAGCGACGAACACCGAACCCGAACCCGGACTTTTACGAAAATGTCCGGGTTCGGGTCCGTGTCACGGACACCCCAAAATTCGGTACAAACCCGAACTATACAGTTCGGGTTCGCTCATCCCTAGTAGTCACCTGAAATGGTTTTCACATCACAGGTGTGCCCTGTCAGGTTTAATAAGTAGGATTTCTTGCCTTATAAATGGGGTTGGGACCATCAGTTGCGTTGTGGAGAAGTCAGGTGGATACACAGCTCAGTCCTACTGAATAGACTGTTAGAATTTGTATTAAAGGGGTATTGTCATGTTAATGATCACTGTTAAATATGTTAATGATTTAACAGTGATCAATTTTCTAAATATATTTCATTAACAAATCCCCACCCCTTAGAAAAAATAAACCTATACTTACCTGACTTCTTTTCTTCTCCTGGCCGGCTGCGCGCTGTACTGAACGCGAACACCGAGTCCGCGCATGTGCCCTGGTGACTTTTTCCTGGCAAGTATACTATACTGGCTAGGAAGAAGTCACCAGGGCGCATGCGCGGACTTGGCACGCACGTTCAGTACAGCGCGGCCCGGCCTGGAGAAGACATCAATCAAGATGGAGCCCGCCCCCTGCCGAGTGCCGAAACCAGGAAGTGGACGGCGCTCTGGGGGCAGGTAAGTATAAAACGAGTGGTCATCATTGTAAGTAAAAAACGAGTGGTCATCATTACTTTAAGAAATTAAGGTCAGTCAGTCCGAAAAATTTGGAAAACTTTGAAAGTGTCCCGAAGTGCAGTCACAAAAACCATCAAGCGCTACAAAGAAACTGGCTCACATGAGGACTGCCCCAGGAAAGGAAGACCAAGAGTCACCTCTGCTGTGGAGGATAAGTTCATCCGAGTCACCAGCCTCAGAAATCGCAGGTTAACAGCAGCTCAGATTAGAGACCAGGTCAATGCCACACAGAGTTCTAGCAGCAGACACATCTCTAGAACAACTGTTAAGAGGAGACCGTGTGAATCAGGCCTTCATGGTAGAATATCTGCTAGGAAACCACTGCTAAGGACAGACAACAAGTAGTGATGAACGAGAGGTGCCATATTCGATTTTGCAATATTTAGCGAATATTGGATTGAATATTCATGTTATATTCGTCGAAATCGAATATTCGCAATTATGCCAATTATCGCGAATAATATGCGATTTAATTAATCGCGTATTGCATTTTTTTCTTTTATTAGTATAAGGCAACGTTCCTATGACTAATTTACTATGGCTAGGCTAATATGTGTATTTTTTACGAAATTTCGTAATATTGCAATATTAGAGCAATATTACGAAATTTCGTAAAATACACATATAGATTGTAATTTAGCTAATATAGTGCTATAATCCTTATTTTTTTCTCTAATTTTTTTGCCTCTTCTGAACTTAAGTTTTGTAAAATATGTATACTATTAAAAAAATTACTATAGCAGTAAATTAGCTAAATTACAATCTATATGTGTATTTTACGAATATTCTTAATATTGCTCTAACTTCGTTTTTTAGAATATTACGAATATTCTAAAAGACGAAGTTACAGCAATATTAAGAATATACGTAAAAAGTTGAAATCGCAATTCGATTATTATAACTTGAATTAATCGGATTGTGATTTCAACTTAGCTAAGGCTACTTTCACACTAGCGTTCGGGTGTCCGCTTGTGAGCTCCGTTTGAAGGGGCTCACAAGCGGCCCCGAACGCATCCGTCCAGCCCTAATGCATTCTGAGTGGACGCGGATCCGCTCAGAATGCATCAGTCTGGCAGCGTTCAGCCTCCGCTCCGCTCAGCAGGCGGACACCTGAACGCTGCTTGCAGCGTTCGGGTGTCCGCCTGGCCGTGCGGAGGCAAGCGGATCCGTCCAGACTTACAATGTAAGTCAATGGGGACGGATCCGTTTGAAGATGACACAATATGGCTCAATCTTCAAACGGATCCGTCCCCCATTGACTTTCAATGTAAAGTCTGGACGGATCCGTTCAGGCTACTTTCACACTTTTTTAACAATATAATGCAGACCGTCTGCATTATATGAGCGGATCCGTCTCAGACGGATCCGCTCTGAACGCAAGTGTGAAAGTAGCCTAAGTCAATGGGGACGGATCCGTTTGAAGATGACACAATATGGCTCAATCTTCAAACGGATCCGTCCCCCATTGACTTTCAATGTAAAGTCTGGACGGATCCAGGCTACTTTCAAACTTAGAAATGTTTTAACAATATAATGCAGACGGATCCGTTCTGAACTGAGCCACCGTCTGCATTATATGAGCGTATCCGTCTGAGACGGATCCGCTCTGAACGCAAGTGTGAAAGTAGCCTAAAGTTAGCACTGCTATATTCCATATTAGGCTAGAATTAACGAATATGGAATATAGCAGTGTTAAGTTGAGATCGCAATTCGATTATTATAACTTAAATTAATCGGATTGCGATTTCAACGTAATTCTCAAATCCGTCAGTACATTCTAGTATATGGAGACGTTCCCATGGTGATGGGGACGCTCCAAGAGCACGGAAGTCGGCAGAAGCGGCAATGGACACTGACTGGAGCAGCCAGGAAGCCAGGAATCCAAAGGACAGGTAAGAACAACTTTAGGGAAGTGGGAAAGAAAACAATATAACAATAAAAAATAAATTAAAAAAAAAGAATATTCGATTTCGCGAATATATAGAACAATATTCTAAATATTCACGAAATCTCGAAGTTACGATATTCAAGAAAAAAATTAGCTATTTGAATATTCGCGCTCAACACTACCAACAAGCAGAAGAGACTTGTTTCCAACCACCGTGTTCCAACCACCGTGTCTTTGTGCGACGCAGAAAACAGAGAGAACAGATGGACTCTACATGCCTGGTTCCCACCGTGAAGCATGGAGGAGGAGGTGTGATGGTATGGGGGTGCTTTGCTGGTGACACTGTTGGGGATTTATTCAAAATTGAAGGCATACTGAACCAGCATGGCTACCACAGCATCTTGCAGCGGCATGCTATTCCATCCGGTTTGCGTTTAGTTGGACCATCATTTATTTTTCAACAGGACAATGACCCCAAACACACCTCCAGGCTGTGTAAGGGCTATTTGACCATGAAGGAGAGTGATGGGGTGCTGCGCCAGATGACCTGGCCTCCACAGTCACCGGACCTGAACCCAATCGAGATGGTTTGGGGTGAGCTGGACCGCAGAGTGAAGGCAAAAGGGCCAACAAGTGCTAAGCATCTCTGGGAACTCCTTCAAGACTGTTGGAAGACCATTTCAGGTGACTACCTCTTGAAGCTCATCAAGAGAATGCCAAGAGTGTGCAAAGCAGTAATCAAAGCAAAAGGTGGCTACTTTGAAGAACCTAGAATATGACATATTTTCAGTTGTGTCACACTTTTTTGTTATGTAATATAATTCCACATGTGTTAATTCATAGTTTTGATGCCTTCAGTGTGAATCTACAATTTTCATAGTCATGAAAATAAAGAAAACTCTTTGAATGAGAAGGTGTGTCCAAACTTTTGGTCTGTACTGTATACTGATGCCCCATAAGTCTGGCCATAGATGATGTCCTATAATAATCTGGACATGCTGGGAGTTATAGTTCTCTCTTCTTAGGCTGGGTTCACATCACTGTTTAGTTTTCCGTTTTGCGTGCAGGACTTTTTTTTCGTCTAAAATAAGACAAAAATGGCATAAACAGATGCCAAATGTGCAGAACTGATGCTTGAAATCCAGGATCCGTTTTTTCTTTATTTTTCTGTTCATCTGATGGATTAGAAGAATGGAAAACTAAACGGTGATGTGAACCTGTCCTTATACTCTCTCTGTGTAATATCTACTTGTATCCGATAATAACAGCCTGGACATGCTGGGAGTTGTAGTTCTCTCCATTTTACCTCTCCTTGTGTTTCTCCCTAATTTCCAATAATAATAATCTGGTGATGATAAGACTTATAGTTCCCTTGTCACTATTATAATGTTCTGCAGCCTTTGTGCTTTGTTCACATCTGTGCTGGTGACGCTCACTGTTCTGCCGTCATAGGAGCAAATCAACGAAAATCACTTGCAGTTCCGGATCTGGTGCTTCATGGACGACAACACCCGACTGATCCCGTTGACTATGATGAGATCTGATGGGTTTTCATCTGCCAGGCTATAAAATTGTGTCCAGAATTTATGATCTGATCTGCGAATGAGGCCCCAACAGAGATGTGGTCAAAGCCTTTTATGTTCTCTAGCATCAGATTATGATGTTCTGCAGCAGCTGAAGTATATATTATGAAGTTCTGCAGCAGCTGATGTGTGTATTATGAGGTTATGCAGAAGCTGAGGTGTGTATTAGGAGGTTCTGCAGCAGCTTAGGTATGTATTAGGAGGTGATGCAGCAGCTGAGGTGTGTATAATGAGGTTCTGTAGCAGCTGAGCTGTGTATTATGAGGTTCTGCAGCAGCTGAGGTGTGTATTATGAAGTTCTGCAGCAGCTAAGGTGTGTATTATGAAGTTCTGCAGCAACTGAGGTATGTATTAGGAGGTTCTGCAGCAGCTTAGGTATGTATTAGGAGGTTCTGCAGCAGCTGAGGCATGTATTAGGAGGTTCTGCAGCAGTTGAGGTGTGTATTAGGAGGTTCTGCAGCAGCTGAGGTGTGTACTATGATGTTCTGTAGTGGCTGAGGTGTGTATTAAGAAGTTCTGCATCAGCTGAGGTGTGTATAAGGAAGTTTTGCATCAGCTAAGGTGTGTATTAGGAGGTTCTGCAGCACTCAGAAAAACACCAGTTGTGACTGGATAAAACCTTTAGATTTCTGCCTGCACTTTGGAACATGTCCCTGTCCTGTTCCTCTGCCAGCACGTGTCACACTGTGACCTGACTGACCATTCCTGACCTGATCCCGCACCGTCACCATTCCAGACTCTAGACTGGTGCTGTGAAGATCTGCCCTAGGCCCGCAGCACATTTAGTAAGTCAACATCAGGGAGGAGGTGAAGCAGGAGCAGGCACAGTCCATAGAGAAGGAGGACACTCTATATAAAAAGTAGCAGCAGTGGGCACAATTCATCGGGTAAGGCTAGGTAATCACTTGCCATCAGATTTTGGTTTTTCTGTTGCAGCATACCAGCAGAATACCAGAATCGCCAGATCCAGCATATGCCGAACACTGCTGGCACCTGCCGGATCCCATTCACAATAATGCAGTCATTCAAGATCGTTTTGCCCTTTTTTTTTGCTAGAATCTGCAAAGGAGGCTTTTGCTGGAACGTCTGCAGTAGATGTGCACATACCCTAGGGGGTGCGATAGGTCACTCACAAGGGGGCCCAATTCAGATTCTTGCCATGGGGCCCAGTGATTTCTATGTACGCCCCTGCTCTTGCAGTTCACAAAGTCTCTAAACCTATATTTTCGTCCTGTCACAGAACATATGTTGTTTTAGTGTTGATAACAAACTTGCTGTCACCACCAGATCTTTGAGAAGTTCTGATAGACGTTCTTTAGTACCTCCTGCATGATCTTATTTTGTTTTGCTTTCGTTTTGACATCTCTTCTCCCTCTCCCAGCTGTCATCTATTAGCAGTGATTGCCTCCCTATATATCTCCTCCCCATACTGCCTCACCTTGCGGTTTATATTACATCCTGGATTGTGTTCTCTGCTAGAAGTTGCTACAGCTGGGTTTTCAGTTAAGTCTATTTCTGTATTTGTTGTTTTCCTGTTGGCTTGGTTCTAGGTGACCCTGACTCCCTCTGTATTAAGTGCAGGGAGCTGGTGGTCATGTCCCCTCACTATTATAGGGTTTGCAGGTGTCATTCAGTCGAGGTACGTGGACATGCAACCTTCTATCACTGAAATCTTTGCATGGGCTGAGAAGACAGGGAGAGCTTCAGGGCTTTAATAGGGGTCACTCTTTTGTTCCTTAGTTTTGGATCAAGCCAGTCGGATCCTTATTTGTTACTTCTTGTTTTCTGTTACACCATCCGTGACACTTGCATGCCTTACACTTTCCACATCTGAACATCCCCAACGATTTACGGTCAAGCCACGTGCCCATCTGTCTAGGACCAGAATAGTTACTATGCACTAGACGATCGCATAGGCTTATCCCCTTACGGAAGGTGATGCTCAGATGCTAAATCCAGGTCCATCTGTAAGATAGGAGAAGGATGACACTCTATATAAAAAGTAGCAGCAGCAGGCACAATTCATCGGGTAAGGCTAGGTAATCCTTGAGCCTGTCGGTGTCTGACAAAGTGCATG
The DNA here is from genome assembly GCF_014858855.1 of Bufo gargarizans. Taxonomy (NCBI): domain Eukaryota; kingdom Metazoa; phylum Chordata; class Amphibia; order Anura; family Bufonidae; genus Bufo; species Bufo gargarizans. The sequence continues at coordinate 567,011,187 of NC_058080.1, forward strand.
GCAGCGCCGATGTGTGGAGCTCTACCTATGGTCAGGCACAATACATGTCTTTTACAGCCCACTGGGTGAATGTGGTTCCTGCACAGCTATACCAGCAACTTTGCCTAGTGATGCAGCTTCCGCCTCCAAGTTCTCACGCCGTTCGAGTCCGCCTCTGTGTCCTCAGCTTCCACTGCAGGGACATTTCACAGTGCCCCTCCAGCATACCACATGTGTGGGGCATGGCGATGTCACGCCTGGGCAAACGGAGTCACATAGGGGAGGAACTGGTCCGTGTCCTTCATCAAGAAATCGAATCCTGGCTTTCTCCGTGACAACTCAAAATTGGGACAATGGTGACCAAAAACAGGAAGAACATGGTGTTGGCGCTGCGTCAAGGACGGCTGAGCCATACGCCCTGCATGGCACACTTGTTCAATCTGGTTGTCAAGCGGTTCCTGAAGTCTTCCACCCATCTGCAAGTGTCACCACCAGACATCTGAGAAGCTCTGTCAGACGTTCTTCAGAACTTCCTGCTTGAGGTTCCTTTTGTTTTGCTTTCGTTTTCTCTGCTCTCTCAGCTGTCATGTAGTTGCACTGATTGCATCCCTTTAAATCCCTTCCCATACTGCATCACTTTGCGGTTTATACAACTTCCTGGAGTGTGTGCATGATGGATGCTACTACTGAGTCTTCTACAGATAAGTTTTGTTCATTCATTTGTGTTTTCCTGTTTGCTGGCTCCCAGGTGACCCTGACTCCCTCCGTATCAAGTGTAGGGAGCTGGTGGTCGTGTCCCCTCACTATTATAGGGTGTTCAGGTGTCATACAGTCGAGGAACGAGGATATGCAATCATCTACCATAGAGATTTTTGCATAGGCTGAGCAGTAAGGGAGAGAGCCAGGTCTGTTACAGGGCTTACCCTTTGGTTCCTTAGTTTTGAATCCAGTCAGTCGGATCTTCATTTTGTGTCTTCTAGTTTCTGTACACCTTCCGTGACAGCAAGACATCCTAAAAATGTCAAGGACACTTTGCATGCACTTCAGCCACTCGTACACTGCAAAGCACACCCATTGGAATTCCACCCTCCATATGTTGGACCGACTATACAAACAGAAAGGCAATAAAAGATTTCTTGATGATCCAAGTGGACAGGAGTACTCCCCTGTGTAACTTCGATGTCAGCCAGTGGCAGATCATGCGTGATACCTGCTGTTTGCTCAGGCCCTTTGAGGATGCCACGTTATTTTTCAGTCGCCAGGACAATGGGATGAATAACGTCATTCCACTGCTTCATGTCCTGGAACAGATGCTGGTAAATCTGGCTGGTCAGGGGACTGGAGACGTGGTGCCTAGATCTTAATGCCACATGAGCCCTGTGGGGGCTGAACTGGAGGAGAAGGACATTGGAGCACAAGCAATGTGTGGAGAAATGGGTGGTTATTATACACAGGTGACATGAGAGAAGGAGGAAGAGCAGCCGGAGGAGCTACAGGGCAATGAAGAAGACAAGGCAGAGGACCCAGACACACTGTGGCAGAATGCAGTGGAGATGGAGGCAGGGAGTCCCTGGTCAGGGGACTGGAGACAGACGTGGCACCTATATCTCAAGGCCACATGAACCCTGTGTGATCTGAACTGGAGGAGTTGGATGACGTTGAAACACAAGCAATGTGTAGCAAATTGGTTTGTATTTTCTACACAGGTGACAGGAGAGGAGGAGCAGGCAGAGGATCTACTGGGCGATAAAGACGAGGCAGATGACCCAGGCACACCATGTCAGTATGGAGTGGAGATGGATGCATGGAGTTCCGCCGAGTCACTTGCACAAATGGCCCACTGAATGCTCACTTGCTTGGGTAGTAAAAGCCGAATTGCCACTATTCGGCAGAGGGATGACTTCTGTCTCTCCACCTTGTTGGACCCTCGATATAGGTATAAAGAACCGTGCAGAGGCCCAAGATCCTACTGTAGCGTGAAAGAGCGCACTCCTTTTACACCGTCATCTGGTGATTCCACATAGATGTCTAAATAACCTGTTCTATTAAACATGTATACATGTGTTGACGTCACTGATTATTTTGCCCTCCCTCTGATCCGTCAGAACAATAACCCACTCGTGCTTTTGGCTACCTAATCATAAGCCAATTCTGATGGGACTATACAGTCCTTATAGCTGCTACACTGACAGGATCCATTGTGCGTCTCATTTTTCCTTCCTTCTGACAGATCAGAAGAAGGGTCAAATAAAAAATGATGTCAACCAGGCCAAAATGTCAAAATAGTGGCCCAGTCATGAAGTGGGGAGGGTGGGAGAACAGCTTGAGAAGTCCACAGAGTGGCCCAGTGACATAGTGGGGAGGTGGCAGCAGCAGCAGCAGCATGAGGAGACCACAGAGTGGCCCATTTACATAGTGTTTAGGTGGCAGCAGCATGAGGAAGCCACAGAGTGGCCCAGTGACATAGTGTTGAGTTAGCAGCAGCATGAGGAGGCCACAGAGCGGCACAATGACAGAGTGTAGAGGTGGCAGCAGCATAAGAAGACCATATAGTGGCACAATGACAGAGTGTGGAGGTGGCAGCAGCAGCATGAGGAGGCCACAGACTGGCAAGGTGACATAGTGTGGAGGTAGCAACAGCAGCATGAGGAGACCTGAGTGGTGAGGTGGCAGCAGCATTAGGATACCACAGAGTGTCCCGGTGACATAGTGGGGAGGTGGGTGGCAATAACAGTACACTCTGATGATGGTGGGTGTAAGAAAGAGCACTTGGCATCAGATGTGTGGCATCAGGCGGGTGGCAGCATCAGAATAGCAGCTGAGGCAGGTAGCTAGAAGAAACCGTTCTATTTTGTAAAGGTTTAGGTGAGGCAGCATGGATGATCTAATCTGATGTGTCAGGCATTGGTCGGTAAAAATACTGACTGATCCACGCCTGATTCATCTTGACAAAGGTCAGTCTCTCCACATTTTGGGTGGACAGGTGAGTTCTTACTGGGGTAACTATGGCCCCCGCCACACTAAACACCCACTCTGACGCCACACTACTGACCGGGCAGGACAGATTTTCCAGGGCAAAATTGGCCAGTTGCGGCCACAAATCCAGTTTGGCTGCCCAGTAGTCCAGCAAATCTTCAATATGGGGTGGCAGGGTGCTGTCCAAGTATGCCACCACCTGCTGGTTTAGGTTCTGCTTCAGGTCTAGCTGCTGCTGCTTTTGAGTAGTTTCTTTACTAGACAAGTTAAGGTAGCTGCTCATCATCGACTCTAGACTCAAGCTGATGCTGATGGACAGTGAACCGCACTGTGACAACAACACACCGTTTGGTATTCACAGTCTTGGCGACAGATGACCCTATCTGCCCACCTAATAATAAAGAACCCTACCACCAACATCTGCCTGACCTTTGCTGCACTCCACTGTCCATCCTTCCTGCAGCAGTTATCCTCCTAGGTGCTAGGAGCAACGTCCTGCTGCAGTGTTGATGGCCCTGGGTTTTCGTCTCTTATATCAGCAGGCGACTAGTCTCCCTGGTACTTTCGCTTTACCCTTTCTTGTAACATTAACCCAACTCATGATCCTGTAGTCCTGATCTTGCCCTCCTGCACCCACCTCCATTTCACTGACCCCAGCCAGTGCCTGCACAGTGAGGGCTAAGCCTATCTCCAGGTTTGCAATGCTTCTGCATGTACTTGCAAGCTTTAGATATAGAATCTGGGCTTCCAAATATGCTTGCATCTAGTGCAAATGTATTCACCCACAAATGGCTTTTTAAGGCATGCATACATTGCACAGGACACACACTTAGTAGCATTGTCCATAGAGCACATGTTTAAATGGGGATGAACAGTAAAGAAGAATAAAGAAACAGTAAGGGGGTAATTTACTAAGCTGAAATAAGCCTAAATTAGTCATATTTCAGGTGCAGATGGCTCGACCGTTAGTTGCACCGCTAATTGCGACTTCGCCCTGCTCACTCCAGTTCTAAAATTGTGGGCATGGCGTGGGAAGGGGTCGGGCCAGTAGAAAATGGTCTGGTTTAGGCGTAGAAAAGGTCTAAATATAAGACATCTCAAAAGCTGTTTTGCATTTAGAACTGGCACTGGATGCGTCAAAGTTATGGAGAGGCCTGCACCTCTTCATAACTTTGGCAGATCCTCTGCCAGCTATGGGCCTTTAATAAGACCGGTGTCTAAAATGATGGTCTTAGTAAATGTGCCCCTAAGTATGAATTGAATTACTTGTAATCATTTTGATACAGTTGAATGTACTACAACTCCCTTTCAGCACTTTAGTAAAGAGAGACATTTACTTTCTACATCTGGCCTGGTCACTGTCTTCTGCACCATACACCGGCCATTGCACCCTATGCCTCTTGCCTTGCACCCGCATCAAACCACATCACTAAGGGCACCCAAACTACCATCAGACAGGAGAACCAACAATTAGAGTGTGCCCCAAGGAAAGAAGGGGTGTTCCCTTCTAACACTACTTTGGCCCTAAGGAGCATCAGTGTGAGGACTGCACTGTCATTGACTGATACAGCCAGAGCCACTACCACTCCCATTCGCTCCTCCTGGACTTGTGGCAGATGCAGGGACATCATGCACGTGACCTACTAAATGAAATTCCCTCCTTACATTATGGTAAAAGAAGGTACATTGACAAAATATTATGTAAGGGTGTTTATGTAAATGGCCTATAGAACTCTGGTTCTGGAAAACCCCTTTTAAAAAAAATGAAAGATCAGATGTTCTATTTGGTTGTTAAAACTGTGAATTCATATTCTACAAAGTACCAACAACTAAGTCAGCAAACTGGGGCTTTGCTGTGTAAATTCCAGATTAAAGGTGAAGTGTTGTGTTTGTAGCTGCACCATACACAAGCATCTATTTTTAATGTTCAATGAATACTTAAAAGGAAACTCTCAGATCAATGAAATTGCATGAATTAACTCTGTTATCTGATGATTGTAGGTGCCTCAGAGTTTGTGTTACTTGCTGAGAGAAGGTTGATCTAATTAAATACCCTGATCAAAGTCTTCATGGGGGTATAATAAGATCTGACAAGAAACAAAGGAAGATTCATTTCCTAATGTGACATCGCCAATGCATATTTCATAAAACATGATACATTTATTTGTTCTTCATAGCCTTCACTTAATTACTGTAATTAACATCAATTATCATGCTCATTATTAGGACTGTAAAATAAGCAAAGGTTAGGGTTTTTTATAGGCTGTGAATTGTATTAAGAGAGACATGCATCTAAATGATATTTTTTTTTTCATTATATTTGAGGAAAAGTGGCTTGAAGGAAATCTCCAAAAGTTTTCTATCATAATATATACTCATTGACAAAAATGCACCCAGATAGCAAAGTATCTGATGTTCAGAACCCTAATTCATTAGCCAGAGAAAATATGAAAAAGTGGCTCTTGTACTGGAGGATCTAAGATAGTAAGTGAACAACCCATTAATTTCAATGGGAACTGTACTATCAGGCAGATGGTCAGCATTCTGCCTTTCTAAATGGTCAGCCCATCACCAGATAAACAAGTGAAATGCTCGTTCATCGGGTGGAATAATTGTTAGTGCAGTCACACCAGTTATCGTTTCCTGGTAGCTGATAATGCTGGCTAAACAGAGATCTGCTGCTGCCAAGAATCAATGCAGAAGTATGAGAAGGAATGATCATCATAGCGACTACTCATCCTCATATTGTGGAGGTGATTACTGCATGTAAATGCAGCACTTTACCTCCACTTAACGAGCATCCGACTATCAGGGAGGAACACTTCCTTCCCAACAATCTGCTGCTTGTCTACCAATGTAAAGCCACCTTAAAGGGGTTCTGCAGTTTGTTTAAATTGATGATCTATCCTCTGGATAGATTATCAGCATATGATCGGCGGGGTTCCGACACCCGGGACCCCTGCCGATCAGCTGTTTGAGAAGGCAGCGGCGCAGCCTTCTCACTGTTTACCGCTGGCCCAGTGACGTCACGACTTCTATCAACTGGCCTAGGCAGGGCTAAGCTCCATTCAAGTGAGCAGAGCTTAGCCCCGCCCAGGTCAGTTGATACTAGTCATGATGTCACTGGGCCAGCGGTAAACAGGTAAAAGGCCGCGGCGCTCCTGGAGTGCCGCTGCCTTTTCAAACAACTGATCGGCGGGGGCCCCGGGTGTTGGACCCCCGCCTATTAGATGCTGATGATCTATCCAGAGGATAGATCATCAGTTTCAACAAACTCCAGAACCCCTTTAACACTTAATTTTCAATGTGGTTATGCTACAAGATAATTGAACACAAAGGGAAGGTTCACACAGTTTTTTGGAGGAGGTTTTGAGACAGATTTTCCTGCAGTTTTTTTCAACCAAAAGCAGAAGTGCATTCAAAAGAAATTAGAAATATATAGTGTTCTGCCCAGCAGGGTTAGAAAATGATTCTAGTTCATTCTGCTAGAGTCTTCTAGATCATTTTGCCAGATCTAGGATAGAATAAATAAAAGTAAGAATAAAATTGAGTGGGGGTTATTTCATCTCACAATGTAATTCTATTGCAGATCATCCAGTGTAGAATGATTCCTCTCTATCCTTTCCCTACACCTTGAATTATCTTTCCCTGAACTTGTAAATCATTTTTGTAGCACAATGAAGTCTTTCCTAGCACTGTCTCTAGTGCATGGTGATATCTCTCCCTGCACTAAGTACACTGGAAAATGGCAGAATCCAAAATGGCTGAGGCTATTTATAGGGCTGCGACATCACAGGGCTGGCTGCTGATTGGCTGCATGCATGGCATTATGGGTGATAGCGTGTCCCCAGAGTTATTTGCTCCATGTCCTCACACATGCAGCAGCCATTTTAGGAAAAAATGCTATTCATTACCACGAAGTATGAGGAAATTTTTCCTGATATTCTTATCAAATTCCACTTCATCAACTTCGATTCACTCATCTCTACTTATAACCTAAAGGAGAAGTGGATCACACATGGTTCCCATTATAAACAGGTTTATAATGTACCATTTCACCCCTTTGTGGTGTTTGTAGACTTTGTTTCTGAACAGGCAAGGATCAGAAATTATTCCAGTTTTGACTTTACTCTGCCATGTCCCACTACCCCTGGTGTCAAACCTCACAAAACACCAGTGACAGTCCACAAAACTAACATTGCCTCCACAGGTTCTTCTTACAGGCTGTTTAGGTCTTCTAAAGAAGAGAACATACCCAAAGATATTAACAAACAATGCCCTTTGCACAAGAATCAACATCCTCTACTAAAATGCAGAGCCTTCAGGGAGAAGTCCTTAGAGGACTGCAAATAATTATTTAAAGAAAACAACATCTGCTTCAGGTGCTGCACTACAACATCGCACTTTGCCAGGAACTGTAAGGTCAGTGTGACATGCACAGAACACAACATGGATTTACACCCTGGACCACCCTCTCAGGTATCATCCCAAGCAGAGAAGCATGACGGATAGCAGATAGACACCAACATAGATACCCAAGTAGTCACTTCTCACTGTACAGAGATCTGTAAAGGACTTGCAGAAGGGAAGTCCTGCTCATAAATGTGCCTTGTCAGAGTTTATCCGGTTGGCCAATGAGATAAGGCGATCAAGGTATATGCAATATTAGACAATCAAAGCAACAGGTCTTTAGCTAAATCCACCTTCTTTGACACCTTCAACATCATAGGGCCAGGTTCTCCACAATCATTAAGGACATGTGCAGGTACCGTTGAGACGGTGGGGAGGAAAGCAACTGGGTACAAGGTAGAGTCAGTGGATGGTCAGACCTGCTTGTCCCTGCCAACCATACTGGAGTGCAGTCATATTCCTGTCTGAGACACCTACACCAGAGGTAGCGGCATACCACCCCCACCTGAGGCGTATAGCTCACCTGATACCAGAACTAGACCCAGAAGCCCCAATAGTCTTACTCCTTGAAAGAGACATGATACAAGTTCACAAGGCTAGAGGACAGATTAACGGCCCACAAAACATACACCCAGAGACTTGACCTAGGATGGGTCATCATAGGAGACATCTGTCTAGGAGGAGCACATAAGCCAACCTCTGTCCACAGTATGATCACCAGCATATTTGAAAATAGACGTCCTTCCTAATTTCAGCCATGTCAGAGCAGTTTCCTGATAAAAGAATTGCCACACAGCGCTCCTGTGCCTTGTCCTTTCACAGATCCCTCCTGTGAAGACCACACCTGCGATGGTGAGCAAGATCACTTAGGGCGCACATTCTTCCACAGGACAAGAGAAGATAACAGGGTTGCAATGCCCATAGAAGACAGGCTGTTCTTGGATATCATGGATCAAGGAATAGTAAAAGACAAGTCAAAAAGCTGGGTCGCACCATTACCGTTTAAACCACGGAGACAACACTTACCTAACAACAAATAACTTGTCTACAGTCAATTTATCTCTCTCAAAAACAAACTTCAGAGGACACCAGAGACGATAGAACATTTCTTTACCTTCATGGAAAAAATATTCCAGAACAACCATGCAAAAATGGCACCCACTCTCCAAGACTCAGAGAAGTGTTGGTACTTACCCATATTCGGTGTGTATCATCCTAAAAAAAACAGGACAAATACGAGTAGCATTCAACACGAGCGCCAGGTGCGAAGGCGTCTTGCTAAACAATGTCTTACTGCCTGGTCCAGACCTCAACAACAGACATTTAGAGGTACTTCTCCGCTTCCGCAGAGATTCCGCAGCATTTATGGCCAACATACAACAGATTTTCCAATGCTTCCTTGTCAAGGAAGAACATAGAAACTACTTGAGGTTCTTCTGGTACCGCAACAATGACCCCAATAAAGACATTGTAGAACACCAAACGAGAGTGCACATCTTTGGAAACAGTCCTTCCCCTGCAGTCGCTATCTATGGTCTCAGACATTCAGCCCGAAAGAGTGAAGCAAAGTACGGGTCGAATGTCAGGTCCTTTGTGGAAAAAGATCTCTACGTGGATGAGTACTAGAAATCCGCATCCACGAAGACCACAATCAGTCTCCGGAAAAGGGCAAACGAGATGCCCTATCTTATTTGAGGTTGCACAAAATCGCCTCCAACAGCTGTGAGTTAATGAAGGCCTTCTCACCCCAAGACCATTCAAATACTCTAAAGGACTTGGATCGTAGAACTAACTCCCTTCCCATGCAGCAGAGCCTCGGGTTGCTCTGGGATTTAAAGGTGGATGCATTTACCTTCCGAATCAGCAAGGAAGAAAAGCCCTTCACAAGCAGGGGAGTCCTGTCCACCATAAATAGCTTATATGATTCTCTAGGATTCGTAGCGCCTGTTACTATCCAAGGCAAAATGATGTTAAGAGACTTCACTACAGAGACGTCTGATTGGGATGATACGCTTCCCATGGTGAAAAAAGACCTGTGGACAGGTTGGAGGAAGTCTATCAAAGCTTTGTCCAGCCTTCATGTGGCATGACCATATGCTTCCGTGCTATCTACTGAACTCAAGATGCAAAGACTATATATCTTCTGCGATGCTTCAGTCAACGCGATTGCAGCCATAGCATACCTAAAGACCATAGATTTCAAAGAACAATGCATATATGGTTTGCCATGAGCTGGACCAAACTGGCGCCACTCTGCAAACACTTGATTCCCAGACTGGAACTCTGAGCTGCTGTGCTTGCAGTGGAGTTGGCTGAACTTGTAACGACAGGAATGAACCTGGAAATCGAGGAAGTTGAGTTTTGCACGGACAGCAAAGTAGTCCTAGGATATAATTGCAATGATACCAGACGCTTTTACATCTATGTCAGCAATCGGGTGCTAAGGATCAGGAGATCCACTCGTCGTAAACAGTGGCACTATGTGCCTACACGCCATAATCCTGCGGACCATGTGACTAGATTTGTCACAGCAAGCCACTTTAAGGACACAACATGGTTTATGGGTCCTGCATTCCTATACCGTTCAACGACTTGCAGCATCGGATCAGACACATTTAAATTGGTAGACCAAGATGCAGATGAAGAAGTCCGACCTCAAGTATCTGTTCTATGTACGGTGACTTTGGACCACCAACTCAAATCCCATTGTTTCAACAGGTTCTTCACCTGGATGTTGCTCATTTGTGATATAGCCTGTGTAGTTCATATAGCTCAGTCTTACAAGTCGACATTACCTGTGAGTCAGAAGCCCTGCAAAGGTTAGCATCACTGCCAACATGCCTTTACCACTCCTAATCTGGAAAAGGTCCAAGAACATAATAATTTGCAGCGCAAATGTTATGCTAAAGGAATAGACTACCTTAACAAAGGCCAAACAGTCTCCAAGGATAGCACTTTTAAAAAGATTGAGCCCACCATTGACCAAAATGGGATTGCTAAGAAAAAAGGATTCAGTAGTGGTGTCTTTTGACACCAGACGGAGAGTGTTCTGCCCAGCAAGGTTAGAAGATGATGTTAGTTGATCCTGCCAGAGTCTTGGTATTTCTCAAGTGGTTACTGTGGTTTTAGCACCATCTAGCGGTGTTAAGTTGCATTACACTTTGATTTTCTGTTACAAAGACTACTGCATTGTGGGTGGTGAACTGCATTGTAGGAGTGAAAAGCATCCGGGGAAAGAAAAGTCTTTCTTAAATTTCACCATCCTTGTAAAATCATATCTGGTGAGATATCTACCTTTGTCTCAGGGACATTATGTTATGCAGAGCTGTTCAGCTAGTTGTAATTGTTACTCAGGGGAGTTTTTACTACGGTTAGATGTTAGACATGTAATCCTATGTGTAGGAAGCCATTTTGTCATGTGCTTTCACTGATGACTGTAAATGTTAAAGTACATGCTATGCTATGCTTTATATTTATACATGCTGTTTGTATTCTTGTAGTTTTACCACACTTGGACAATCTCTCACTTCACGCGCACCGCCAAGATAGTACAACCTGTTGACTAATAAGCAAGTTAGAACAGTCCTCTTATTTGGAAGACTGGAATGGTTTATGCTGAATGTCAGACTGCACACTGTGTGAACATGTATGAAGTCAGAACATATAGGAAGGACATGTACATCCCCTTCCTACTGGAGCCACGTCTGGCTTTGGTTGAAAAAACTGTAGGACATTTTGTCTTAAGACTTCCCCAGAAAATGTACAACTAGATTCTCTCACAGATCAGAACTGACCATAGATTGGCTATACAGATATATAGTTACAGCTATTGTATGATCCAATGTGCTAAGGTGTATTTGCTAGGATATGATCAGTAAGGTTCAAACTGAACTTTTGGTAATTGTTCTGTATAATGCTGTGGTTTCTTGTTCAGTAAGTGAATATGAACAGCATCCTGTATACATTTTTTAAATCATGGTGGTGCCCGTGGTTAGCTCCCTTCTCTTAGTGATATGTCATCACCTCTGGTGGGTAATCTTGTTTCAGAAAACCCTGCCTTTTCAAAATAAGCTGTAAAATATGTAGCTCATATTGTATTATGCAGATTTAATTTTATGTTTATTTCTTAAAGTGGTTATCCTACGATTAATGTAAAGAATGAAAATTAGACATCATATAGTACATAGCAATATCTTTCTTACAGAGGTAGAACAAGCCCTATACCTCACATGGATCCAGAGATCTCCCCATTCATTGTTCTGCTAGATTTACAGTATATCAAGCTGGCAGCTCAAGGAGTGTCTTTTCTACTGCAGCTAAGCAGGCGTGTCTCATCTTTTTCCCTTTTACAGCTTAGGAGGCAGTTGAAGGATGAAACTGAACATGTGCGACCTTATCAATAAGCAGGTCAAAGAAATAAGAAAAAGAACAAAGAGCAGGTGGCGCTATACAGATACATTTTATTAAATAACTCAATAACTGTGATACATCTGGCACCATTTAAGACTGTTTAAATTGTCTTATTTTTAAATCTGTTTTCCTGATTTTGGCATACAGGCAGAGTTCTGCCATATGAACAATTTTTTGGAGCACAGACACAATTTTGGTGCATGGGAACATTTCTTGGCACACAGACACAATTCTGGTGCAAATCTAGTGCAGGATTTACCATACACCAAATTTAGAAAAGGTTTATGTGCCTGGATAGTATATTTGTCTAATGTTAAAGGGGTTTTATGGGATTTTACAACTGATGACCTATCCTCAGGATAGGTCATCAGCATCTGATCGGTGGGAATCTGACCTCCATGACCCCCACCGATCAGCTGTTTGAGAAAACACCAATGCTCCTATGAGCCTTCACACAGCAATTCCTAGGCCAGTGACATCACGTTCATCACTTGAATGGGGCTACTATAATAAAATCTGCCCCATTACATGTTCAAAATAAAAAACAGCAAAAATACTTGCAAAAAGAAATATCACAAATGTTTAAAATTTGTTTTTGTTTTTTTTACAAGCATTTAAAAATACTGAAAAAAATTGTATAAAAGAGCCCTTAGGTTTTTAGGAGAGAGTTAAAATCTGTAAGCTCTTCAGAGGCCCACAAATTACAGTATATTAAACATAAATGTCCTAAAGACTTGTGTCTTGCTGCAACAAGTTCATAAAAATCACTGCAATATTAATGTATCGCCTTAAATTTGGGCCTGTTTTATCCCATTCTCATCCTCCGACTATCATGCAATCAATAACGGCTCAAAATTAAATATAATATCCCGTGCTCAAGGCTGTTTCTCTGTGCCAACCCATTTATCTTGCCTGTTCTGTTAAAAACAACGCTCCCAGAGTAACACTGTATAGTAGTTATTGTTTTTGTTTCAAGAAAACAGTTTGAGGGGCTCCATGTAAAATTATGACGTTTGAAGCATTTTATGTTGTTTCATTCAAGTATTGCTTTTTGTTCAACCATTTTTCCAGACCAACCGTTTTTGCAATTGCTATGTATTATAGAAAGACTGGACACTATTTCTCATCCAATCCTAAATGGGGGAGAAATTGTTACTATAGAACTATGAATTTAATGTTTGTATTATGATCTTTTCTAAACAATGTATTTATTCACTTGTTTCAATCATTGCCATTACCAAAATGTGTTTTTTCTCTCTTGCTAAATTTACCATGCATTCTAATGTTGTTAGTGCATAATGCTGTATAATATAGCCAATGAATCTAAACTATCAATATCTAAATTTTAAAGTATTTATTATTCTTTATTTTAATCTTCTAAGGCATATTTTTGCACAGGTATGTTTGAATAGGTTTGAGTAAAGTATTAAATTAGTAACATGAAAATTTGTAGCTTTGCTTAAAGAATTGGTAATGCACCACAAAATGAGACTGCAGACCCTAGTGGATGTGACGCTAATATGAAGTATACGAATGTCTAATTCGGAGGATTGAAGGGATAACTCTGGAAGCAGCAGGGGATTAAAAATAAGTAAGTATACATTATTTTAGTATTTTATGATAATTGCTGACTTTGGTACGTTTTTAATATTCCTTTAAGGCCACAAAGAACTTTGCCTTTAACCCCTTAAAGCATAATGCCATACAAGTACAGCATTAGTATGCAGGGAATGTATGGAGTGAGCTTACACACTGAGCTTGCTCGATACATGTGCAGCAAGCCACTGAGGCGCTGGATCTGTGAATTTGAATGATAGTGGCCCTGATGAAGATGTATCACGATGCACTGCATGAAGCCTTCTCTCCATATGGCCGTGCAGTTAAGGAGGGGCACCCTGTTTTCCCTTGGGGAACTCTCTACAGGTCCTTCTAAAAAAATTAGCATATTGTGATAAAGTTCATTATTTTCTGTAATGTACTGATAAACATTAGACTTTCATATATTTTAGATTCATTACACACCAACTGAAGTAGTTCAAGCCTTTTATTGTTTTAATATTGATGATTTTGGCATACAGCTCATGAAAACCCAAATTTCCTATCTCAAAAAATTAGCATATTTCATCCGACCAATAAAAGAAAAGTGTTTTTAATACAAAAAAAAAAGTCAACCTTCAAATAATTATGTTCAGTTATGCACTCAATACTTGGTTGGGATTCCTTTTGCAGAAATGACTGCTTCAATGCGGCGTGGCATGGAGGCAATCAGCCTGTGGCACTGCTGAGGTGTTATGGAGGCCCAGGATGCTTCGATAGCGGCCTTAAGCTCATCCAGAGTGTTGGGTCTTGCGTCTCTCAACTTTCTCTTCCCAATATCCCACAGATTCTCTATGGGGTTCAGGTCAGGAGATTTGGCAGGCCAATTGAGCACAGTAATACCATGGTCAGTAAACCATTTACCAGTGGTTTTGGCACTGTGAGCAGGTGCCAGGTCGTGCTGAAAAATGAAATCTTCATCTCCATAAAGCTTTTCAGCAGATGGAAGCATGAAGCGCTCCAAAATCTCCTGATAGCGGCTGCATTGACCCTGCCCTTGATAAAACACAGTGGACCAACACCAGCAGCTGACATGGCACCCCAGACCATCACTGACTGTGGGTACTTGACACTGGACTTCAGGCATTTTGGCATTTCCCTCTCCCCAGTCTTCCTCCAGACTCTGGCACCTTGATTTCCGAATGACATGCAACAGTCCAATGCTGCTTCTCTGTAGACCAGGTCAGGCGCTTCTGCCGCTGTTTCTGGTTCAAAAGTGGCTTGACCTGGGGAATGCGGCACCTGTAGCCCATTTCCTGCACACGCCTGTACACGGTGGCTCTGGATGTTTCTACTCCAGACTCAGTCCACTGCTTCCGCAGATCCCCCAAGGTCTGGAATCGGTCCTTCTCCACAATCTTCCTCAGGGTCCGGTCACCTCTTCTCGGTGTGCAGCGTTTTCTGCCACACTTTTTCCTTCCCCCAGACTTCCCACTAAGGTGCCTTGATAAAGCACTCTGGGAACAGCCTATTCGTTCAGAAATTTCTTTCTGTGTCTTACCCTCTTGCTTGAGGGTGTCAATGATGGCCTTCTGGACAGCAGTCAGGTCGCCAGTCTTACCCATGATTGCGGTTTCGAGTAATGAACCAGGCTGGGAGTTTTTAAAAGCCTCAGGAATCTTTTGCAGGTATTTAGAGTTAATTAGTTGATTCAGATGATTAGGTTAATAGCTAGTTTAGAGAACCTTTTCATGATATGCTAATTTTTTGAGATAGGAATTTTGGGTTTTCATGAGCTGTATGCCAAAATCATCAATATTAAAACAATAAAAGGCTTGAACTACTTCAGTTGGTGTGTAATGAATCTAAAATATCTGAAAGTCTAATGTTTATCAGTACATTACAGAAAATAATGAACTTTATCACAATATGCTAATTTTTTGAGAAGGACCTGTATATCTTGTGATGGAAAAGAAATGGCCAGTGTGTGGTGTTAAGAGACCAGGCCAGATTAAATCTATTTTTATTTTGCGCACACTAAGAGTTGGGTGACAGCAGGCAGAATGATGGCTATGCAGAGCCAGCAAACTTCATTCTGTGTTGAGCAGTTAATGAGGCTGGAAGGGTCCATGCAGTATCTGCCAGAAAACAATCTTACACAGTATACAGAGGCACAAGTGAGCATCTATTCTATTGTTACCGGAACAGTGTAGGGACATAATAGAAAGAAATAATTATGTAGAATGCTAGGGTCTGTTTAGGGAGCGCAGATTTAGGGAGTGAGGAGCTGAGTGGGGCACAGTCAGTGCTTAAACCCTTCAAGACCAAGCCAGTTTTCACCATACGGACCAAGCCACATTTTACAAATCTGACATGTTTCACTTTATGTGGTAATAACTATGGAATGTTTCTACTTATCCAAGCAATTATGAGATCATTTTCTTGTGACCTATTGTACTTTATGTTAATGGTAAATTGAAATCAATGGGGGGAGATTTATGAAACTGGTGTAAAGTAGAACTGGCTTAATTACCCATAGCAAACAATCAGATTCTACCTTTCATTTTTCACAGCTCCATTGGAAAATTAAAGGTGGAATCTGATCTCCCCCAATATGTTTTACCTTTATTTATAAATAAAATCCAAAATTAATGGAAAATTTGGAAATATTCACTATTTTCTAAATTAGAATTTCTCTGCTTTTAAGTAGGATAGTGATACCTCATAACATAGTTATTACTTATGATTCCCCATATGTCTACTTAATGTTGGCATCATTTTGTAAATGTCCTTTTATTTTTTTGGACTTCAGAAGCCAATTTTTAAAGGGGTTCTGCACTTTCAATTAACTGATGATCTATCCTCTGGATAGATCATCAGCTTCTGATCGGCGGGGGTCCGACACCCGGGACCCCCGGCGATCAGCTGTTTGAGAAGGCAGCGGCGCTCCAGCAGCGCCGCGGCCTTCTCACTGTTTACCGCCGGGACGCCCGCCCACTGACGTCACGACTTGGATCAAATAGAGTGGGCGCGGCTAAGCTCCATTCAAGTGAACAGAGCTTAGCCGCGCCCACTCTAGTTGATACAAGTCGTGACGTCAGTGGGCGGGCGGCCCGGCGGTAAACAGTGAGAAGGCCGCGGCACTGCTGGAGCGCCGCTGCTGGAGCGCCGCTGCCTTTTCAAACAGCTGATCGGCGGGGGTCCCGGGTGTCGGACCCCCGCCGATCAGAAGCTGATGATCTATCCAGAGGATTGATCATCAGTTAATTGAAAGTGCAGAACCCCTTTAAGGGCCAATTCAGTTATGAAAATGTCACTTCTTTTTGCCAATTTTTCGATTTGAATTGATTTTTTCCCGATAAAGCAGCAAGGGTTAACAGTAGTGATGATCGAGCATGCTCGGCCAAACACCTGTTCAGTTCAGCTGAATACCGCATGTGCTCGAGCGCAATGCTTGAGTCTCCACCCCGCACGTTTCCTGGCTGCTACGCAGCCAATAGACGTACAGGTGAGTACTGCCCTCACTGTAATGCCGTAGCCATGTTGGCTGCTGGCATTACAGTGATTGGCTGGCCAGAACGCTATATGGCACCCGATGAGGCATGTTTGGCTCATTCCAAGTCAGGGAGAGCTGTGCTGAGGAAGGAACAGACAATGTAGGGAGTGAAATAGGAATAATTTTATTTGAAAAACTTTTCAGAGACTTAAAGGTACTTTTAAGGACTTATGTTGTGTGTGGCAGCAGTAATATATATTTTTTGTGCAACCTGCGCTAAATTGCTAAAACTTAACAGACCCAAAAGTCCTTTGAAGGACTATTGTGTGTGGCAGCAGCAATATATATATTTTTGCGCAAACTACACTAAATAGCTAAATCTTTATAGACCCAAAAGTCCTTCTGAGGACTATGGTGTGTGGCAGCAATATCCATTTTTAGTGCATCCTGCGCCAAATAGCGTACAATAGTTATGCCACTGCAGACAGCCACATTGCCTGTGCCATATATCCAGTGTAAAGTGTGCGCATCCAAAAAATATCTGTGACATCCAGTGTCCTTTTTCCATAGACGTGTGTCCGCTGCAGACAGTGACATTAGCTGTGCCACATCTCCAGTGTAAAGTGTGCGCATCCAAAATATATCTGTGACATGCAATGTACTTTTTCAATAGACGGTGTCCACTTCTGACAGTGATATAACCAGTGCCACATTGGCAGTGCAAAGTGTGCGCTGAAAAAATGTATCTGTGACATACAGTGTACATTTTCCGTAGATGGTGTCTGCTGCAGACAGTGTCATTACCAGGGCCACATTTGCAGTGTAACGTGTGCGCTTCAAAAATGTATCTGTGACATGCAGTGTACTTTGTCAATAGACTGTGTACGCTTCTGACAGTGACATTACCAGGGGCACATCTCCAGTGTAAGGTGTGCATTTAAAAAATGTATCCATTACATACAGTGTGTTTTGGATCTGGTGAAGATACCAGGTAGGTTGATGTACTGCTCCAAATTAACAGATATTGTCTTTACGTGCACGGAGGAATCAAGCAAAGACACACACGCTGGGGTCAAAGCAAAATCTCTAGTTTATTGTGAGTGTTCACACAGAATATACCCCCCCTCCGTGGGAGGTGACTAAATGTGGTGCATTTTTAGTGGTTAGTGGGAAGCAATAGCAAGCATTTAATGGGTTAATCTTACACTTATTTTCCATCAGGCTGACTTAAGATATCAGCTAGGAGCGCAGCTACGCAACCCCCTCACAGTACCTAGGACCTTGGAATTTACTCCTTCCCCTCTCCCATCTTCAAGATAGTGGAGAAGCTGTGAGAGCCTGGTACATCCAGGAAGCAGGATTTTTCTACTAAGCGGTGTCTGAGCAGTGTAAAGCAAGTGTATTTAGAACAAGCAAGTATCCATACAGTTTCAGTAGTCTATAACAAGTGTACTTTTTCAATAGATGGTGTCCGCTTCTGAAAGTGACATTACCAGGGCCACATCTAAAGTGTAACCTGTGCGCTTAAAAATTTATCTGTGACATACAGTGTACTTTTTTGCTTAGACGCTGCAGACAGTAACATTACCGGTGGTACCTCTCCTGTGTAACGTTTCCTCATCCCAAATGCCTGTGACATTCCCAAATCTTACTCTACTGTACGTGTGACATACTTTCAATCATATATAACATTTAATATGAAGAAGGTGAGCAGTAAGGGATGGGGCAGTGGCCGTAATGCTGATGGTGTGCGCATATGCCGTTGCCCTGGGCGCGATGAAACTTTACCTGCTGCCAGAGCACAAGAAAAACTATTATCCACGATACCTAGCTTTATGTCCCAGTTTGCATGGCGGCACAGGACACCACTCTTGAAGTCAGACCAGTGCTACCAGGTGGTCGGTTGGATTGCAGAAGATAATGCTTCCAGTCGGTTAAGCACCACCCTGTCTTCCACCAAGTCCAGTCTCAGTAGCCAAGAGCCTGCTCAAACCAATCCTCACCCTGATCCTCCTTACTCCCACCATGGAGAGTCTGGGCAAACAAGTGATCCCACACTCAGATATTCAGAGGAGCTCTTTTCAGTGCCATTACTTGATTTTGCCCTCTCACCAAGCACGCTTGAATAGGGACAGATCTTGTACCCTGATTCCCAAACTCTTGAGCATCCACAGTCACAAGAAGATGACGGTGGGGAACGGCAGTTAGTGTTTCACGAGGAGGATGATGATGATTAGACACAGTTGACAATATGTCAACGGCAAGTAGTGTCTCAAGAGATGGATGATGAGGATGAGACACAGTTGTCAATAACTGAGGTTGTTGTTAGGTTAACAAGGATGAGCAGAGTAAGAAAGTGGAAGAGGAGGTGGCGGACGATAAAGTCACTGACCCAAACTGGGAAGGTGGCAAGCCGAGTGAGGACAGCAGAACAGAGGGGGTGGGATCCACAGCACCGCATCAGGCTGGAAGAGGCAGTGGGGTGAAAAGGAGAAGGCGGGCCACACCAAACAGGCCCGCAACTGTTCCCCGGAGCACCCCCTTGTGGCAATCTCCATTGCCAAGGGATAGGTGCTCCGCAGTCTGGCGCTTTTTTGACTAAAGTGCAGATGACAAAATAATTGTAATTTGCAACCTGTACCATACAAAAATGAGCAGGGTCATGAACACTAGCAACCTCACCACCACCACCAGCATGATCTGCCACATGGCATCAAAGCACTGTAATAGGTGGGCCGAACGCCTGGGACCACAATCTGTGTCTGCGGGTCACACCACGGCCTCCTCTTCCCCTGTGTTACGTGCTGGCCAATCCTCTATCAAAGGCACAGGTCCGGATGCCTCCCGCCCTGCACCTGGACCTTCGCAAGCACCATCAGCGACCACATCCACTTACGTGTCCCAGGGCAGCATACAGATGTCCTTACCCCAGGCATTTGAACGCAAGCGTAAATACCCAGCCACCCACCCATAGCACTAAATGTGCAGCTTTCCAAATTACTGGTCCTGGAAATGTTTTCATTTAGGCTTGTGGACACCAAGGCCTTCCGCAGCCTGATGTTGGCCGCCGTCCCGTTTTACGCAGTCCCCAGCAGTCACTATTTTTCAAGGTGTGCCATGCCCGCCTTACACCAAAATGTGTTCCGTAACATCACTCGTGCCCTGATGTCATGGAACCATGAACCAGACGTACAACAAGAGATAAGTGGAAAATAAGAAGGTTTTATTGAAGAGCAAGCCGTAAGCAAAGTCCAAACGGATGGCTAAACCGAAGCAGGGTCTTGCGGAGACAGAGGTCAGGAACCAGAAGGGTAGTCAGACGAAGCCAGGAACAGGAACCAACGGGGTAGTCAGACGAAGCCGGAATCAGGAACCAACGGGGTAGTCAGACGAAGCCGGAATCAGGAACCAACGGGGTAGTCAGACGAGGCCAGGATCAGGAACCAGAAGCAGCAGCAGTCTTGGAAGCATGTGAACACAGGAGGACCAAGCAAGGAACTGAAGCCACAGACCTCCTATATATATGAGCTAGGCATCCAGCTCCTCCCAGTGGGAAGGAGGAGCCGCAGGGTGGGAGGCTACAAGACAACCCAGAAACCAAGATGGCCGCCAGCACATGTCAAACGAAGGGAACAGCAAGGAGGTAAGACCATGACACCTGAACAATGCAGTTACTGGGAAGGTCCACTTAACCACAGACACATGGACAAGTGCATTCCCAGGGACGTACCCTGGGATGGCACAGGTGCTACCGACGCCAATGATTGCAGGCCCTATGTCGATCAGGGTTTCCACCAGCACCTACGTTTGTGGCTCCAACCCCCACTTCTCCTCCTCCACCTCATCCTCCACTTCCACCTCCAAATTATCTGCGTGCAGCACCAGTCAGTTATCAGTCGGTAGCTGGAAGCAGTGTAGCACTACAGTGGGGAAGCGGCAACAGGCCGTGCTGAAGCTGATATGCTTAGGGGACAAACAGCACCCCTGTGGCAGGGGATAAGAGACCAGACTGAGCTGCTGCTCTTGCCACTCAACCTAGAGCCAGGCGTATCTGATAATGGCCGTAACTTGGTGGCGGCTTTGGAGCTTGTTGAGCTCGCACACATCCCATGCCTAGCCCACGTCTTAAACTTAGTGGTTCAGCGGTTTCTCAAAATCTAACCCAATTTGCCTGAGCTACTAGTGAAGGTGCACTGCGTGTGTGCACATTTCTGCAAATCACCAGTCTGTCAACGCTGTAGCAGAACTTGAAATTGCCAGCTCACTGGCTGTTGTGCGACGTGAGCATGCTCTGGAACTCGACAATCCACATGTTGGCCAGGCTTTGTGAACAGCAGAGGGCAGTAGTGGAATACCAGCTGCAACATGGTCATCGCCTTTCCAGTCAGCTTACGCTATTGACACGCGAGGAGTGGACATGGATGTCTGACCTCTGTGAGGTTTTAAGAAGGTGAAGGAGTGCATAGCAGACTGTGTCAGCGTTCTCAATGATCCCTCAGTGCCTTACAACTACTGGGTGTCCAAGCTGGACACGTGGCACAAAATGGTGCTCTACTCCTCGGAGGTGCTGGCCTGCCCTGCCACCAGCATTTTGTCTAAAAAAAGGTCCTTGTTGAAAAATTGCTCCAAAAATTTCCATCTGACAACGCTGGCGGCAGAGTCCATACTTCATTGGGCAACTGAGGAGGGGAGATAAGGGGAACACACAGCAGTTCCAACACCAATCCCTCAGTGCCTTGCAACTACTGGGTGTCCAAGCAGGACACGTGACACGAACTGGCGCTCTACGCCTTGGAGGTGCTGGCCTGCCCTGCTGCCAGCGTTTTTTCTGAGAGGGTGTTTAGTGCTGCTGGTGGCATTATAATAGATAAGCGTATCCGCCTGTAAACTGAAAATGCTGACAGGTTGACTCTTATAAAAATGAACAAAGCCTGGATTGACCATGACTTCTCAACTCCACCAGAGGAAAGCTGATGAACATAAAGGCACTTTAAATGTAGTGTTTATAATGTACTGAATACACTGTATTCTCCTGCACCGCTTCCAACACAAACAAGGGTATATGGTTGAATCTTCCTTTTCTCATCCTCCTCTTCCATCATATCAACATGCTTATTGGTCGCATATAATGCCCTCGCATATATGCCCTTCACATATAATTTTTTACAGGGTCAGCTCAGCTGCAGGCTCTCGTATATAATTTTTTAGATGCTCAGCTCATCAGCAGGCCCTTACCTACAATGTTTTTCAGGGTCAGCTCACCAGTAGGCCCTCACATATATTTTTTTAGAGGGTCACCTCACTAGCAGGCCCTTGCATATAATGTTTTACAGGGTCAGCTCACCAGCAGGCCTGCACCTAAAATCTTATACAGTGTCAGCTCACCTGCAGGCCCGCAACTAAAATCTTTCACAGGGTCAGCTCACCAGCAGGCCATCGCATATAATTTTTTAGAGGGTCAGCTCACCAGCAGTCCTTCACCTACTATCTTTTTACAGGGTCAGCTCAAAGGCCCTCACATATAATGTTTTATAGGCTTAGCTCACCTGCAGGCCCTCACCTACAACCTTTTAGAGGGTCAGCTCACCAGCAGGCCCTCGCATATACGGTAATTTTTGACAGGGTCAGCTAACCAGCAGGCCATCACCTGCACTCTTTTACAGGGTCAGCTCACCAGCAGGCCCTTGCATATACGGTAATTTTTGACAGGTTCAGCTAACCAGCAGGCCATCACCTGCACTCTTTTACAGGGTCAGCTCACCTGCAGGTCCGCACCTAAAATCTTTTACCTGGTCAGCAGACCCTCACCTAATTATATCTAATAGGTAATTTGTGAGCAAGCTGCCTTGCTTGGATGTGATAGCCATAGCCATTTCTCCAGATTCGAACCATGATTCCCTGTTACCCGTCGTCACCATGGTGTGCGCTGAAAATAACATCGAAAGTTGATAGAGCAGACATCCGAATGGCCCCAGGTTATCTAAAGTCACCAAAGCGGCAGCAGGCCCTCGCCCATAATGTTTTAGATGGTCAGATCAGCAGGCCCTTGCTCCAAATGTTTTTGAGGGTCATCAATAATAATTTTTCAAGGCTGTGTATGATGCCCTTCTTTATTTGTAACAAAGGGTGTATTGGAGTGCCAGTTCCTTGTAATTTTTGGCAGCCCTATCACTTGCATAGGCTTTATGAGTGTAGGAGTCCCATACATGAACAATTGTACCACAATGTGAACGAGGCCCTCCTTTATGTGATATGCAGGTTGTATCGGAGTTCCTGTTTCTTGTAATTTTTGGCAGCGCTTGCACTTTATATACAAGTAAATATACAGGAAATAATTTTTCCTAAAAAAAATTCCTCTAAAATTGATTTTATCTTCGGTTTGGTGCGTATAATTGTCAGTCTGTAAAAGTGGCTACCCGGAGAGAATCGTTCCTAGCAGCAACCTGGGAGTCCAAGATGCATCCAGACATCCTCCCCATGCTGTTTCCGAACCATTTCTGTGGTGTTTCTATGAATTTCTGACCTTTTCCTATGAACCAGGCACCCTCCCCTCTTCAGAGCAGGGGGTGCCTGGTTTCATGCTCGGGTTTTCCTATTGACTTCCATTATACTCGGGTGCTCGGTAGAGCACCCAAACATTCCGATGTGTTTGGCCAGAGCACTCAAGCACTTTGGTGCTCGATTAACACTAATTACCAGCAAAAACCACAGCTGTTTGCTAGATCTGCAGGATTAAAATAAGCTATGGGCATTCAAACACAAACATACCGGTAGATACCAAGGCTCTATTACAGTTTATGAGGTGGCATCACTGTATCCTTTGGGAAAATATAACTATCCAGCAATCCCAATTAGAACAAGTATGTCCTCCTTCTCCTGGTCTTCTTTGTGGCAGCCAGCTCACATTCTCAAGCAATACAGTGTCCTTATCATCATTATCCGCTTCTTCTTCTCCTGCTCAGACTCCTCCTCCTCGTCCTCCATTCCATCGTGAGACATCTATAATAGAATGTGTGGCCATGAGAAAACTATTATCAACCAACATGTAGCTTGTCTACAAGCTGAACCCCCATCTGGTCAAGGTGTTGATACTGGAGTTGCTGACTTAACACTTTGTTTTGCACTTGACCAAAATTTAATTCTATTGTATGATATTTATAATGCTGTCCATTTTTTCAAAATAGTTTAAAATTGCACTTCTCACTGTGTGGTAAGAAACAGAACCGGCTGTTATGGGCAAAAACGAATTAAAAAGTAAAAAGTACAATCATTAAAATCACATGTAGCTTAACTTATACATATAATCCAAATGTCCATACTTATAATTATAGGTGAAGAGATATAAGCGTTGTTTACTTGATTATTATACCAATGGTGGTTATCGCACTTGGTTACTTTGTCAGTACAATCCTCCTACTTTCATTGTCAGGAGTCACAGTATAATTGATATTGTCTGTTTCAAAGGGTAATATGTCCTTTAATAGAAATGAACTGTAACGTAAGTTGTATACAAACTGAACTGAATCTCAAAAGGTTCGCTCATCTGTAGTTGTAGTACATTCAGCAGTGGCGTACATACAGGGGTCGCACTTGCGACCGGGCCCGGCACTCCAGGGGGCCCGGCCGCCTGTGGACCTGCCCTGCAGTAGTACTGTGCCTGTATAACCCGGGCGGCCGGCCCGGGGCCCGCCCCCCAGTGTTGAGTTTCCTTGCTGCCAGCCCTACCCTCCCTTGGGTCTCCTCCCCCTGAGCAGTGGCTACGTACCATATAGGCAGACGGGCCCGAAGTGGAGGAGAGGCCCCGCCCCCTAATTGCTCCTATTTATCTTTCTAAAGCTAAAGGACCTTTGATGATGTCATCAGAGGTCCTGTAAGGGAACTGCACAGTGTAAAGTGTAGTTCCCAGGTTAGAACAGTGCATCTGCCAGGACCTGTGATGACATCATATTCAACATCACAGGTCCTGCAGAATCTAGCAAAGGAACTGCACCAAAAATGGTGTAGTTCCTAGGTTTCAAAGGTATATCTGCCAGGACCTGTGATGACATCATCCCAGGTCCTTCAACCCCTAACAGCAAGTATTAGAAGTTCACAATCAGCTCTGCGTTAATTCATACAGACTGGACTGGAGTGGTAAGAGGAGGTCCTCCACTTTTCATCATTTACCCCCCCTCCATGCCCTGTTTTTACTCATACCTCACACACACAGTGACCATAATGTATAACTGACCACATATATCTGTAAACACTGCATCTACAGTATTATACCTTCTATGTCTCACATCAATACACTGCTCTGTGTGTGTGTGTGTATATATATATATATATATATATATATATACACACACACACACTGCATATATTACACAGTATTATACATGCAATATGTACAGATATATAGTATATACAGCGGTGTACTGATATGTGAGGTATGAGGTGTCAATACACTGCTGTATTTACTATATACCTGTACACACTGCATCTATTATACCTCACATATTACACTACTGTATATACTGTATACACTGCATATATTATACCCCGTACCTCACATATCAGTACACTGCTGTATATACTATATACCTGTACACACTGCATATATTATACCCTGTACCTCACATATCAGAACACTAGGGAATATACTATATACCTGTAAACACTACATATATTATACCGCGTACCTCATATAACTGTACACTGCTGTATATAATATACATCTGTACACACTGCATCTATTATACCTCTTTTGTGTGCCAGGGCTGTTTTGTAATCCCAATTCGGCCCTGATGGCATAAATTATAAAACGCAGCAGCAAGAATAGTTCATGAAACAAAGGGAGGGGCTATTAAAGGGGAATGGGGGCCCAATTTAGATTCCTGCTATGGGGCCCAGTGATTTTTATGTACGCTCCTGCCCCTGAGTCTCCTCCCCGGCCGGCAGTGCGGCATGCCGGACATGACGTTGAGATGCAGGGACAGGGAGAAGGCGCCGGAAAAGAAAGGGAGAGGGAGAGCGCTACGCAAAGAAGCCGATCCGGCTTTCAGAGTGAGTGAGGTCTGATGGGGGCTGAGAGTTGGGCAATGTAT
The DNA here is from genome assembly GCF_014858855.1 of Bufo gargarizans. Taxonomy (NCBI): domain Eukaryota; kingdom Metazoa; phylum Chordata; class Amphibia; order Anura; family Bufonidae; genus Bufo; species Bufo gargarizans. Next base: position 567,037,080 of record NC_058080.1, read on the forward strand.
GTAAAGTTATGACTGGTGACTTGTGCTATGATGTCTGACCTCTGTGAGGTTTTAAGAAGGTGAAGGAGTGCATAGCAGACTGTGTCAGCGTTCTCAATGATCCCTCAGTGCCTTACAACTACTGGGTGTCCAAGCTGGACACGTGGCACAAAATGGTGCTCTACTCCTCGGAGGTGCTGGCCTGCCCTGCCACCAGCATTTTGTCTAAAAAAAGGTCCTTGTTGAAAAATTGCTCCAAAAATTTCCATCTGACAACGCTGGCGGCAGAGTCCATACTTCATTGGGCAACTGAGGAGGGGAGATAAGGGGAACACACAGCAGTTCCAACACCAATCCCTCAGTGCCTTGCAACTACTGGGTGTCCAAGCAGGACACGTGACACGAACTGGCGCTCTACGCCTTGGAGGTGCTGGCCTGCCCTGCTGCCAGCGTTTTTTCTGAGAGGGTGTTTAGTGCTGCTGGTGGCATTATAATAGATAAGCGTATCCGCCTGTAAACTGAAAATGCTGACAGGTTGACTCTTATAAAAATGAACAAAGCCTGGATTGACCATGACTTCTCAACTCCACCAGAGGAAAGCTGATGAACATAAAGGCACTTTAAATGTAGTGTTTATAATGTACTGAATACACTGTATTCTCCTGCACCGCTTCCAACACAAACAAGGGTATATGGTTGAATCTTCCTTTTCTCATCCTCCTCTTCCATCATATCAACATGCTTATTGGTCGCATATAATGCCCTCGCATATATGCCCTTCACATATAATTTTTTACAGGGTCAGCTCAGCTGCAGGCTCTCGTATATAATTTTTTAGATGCTCAGCTCATCAGCAGGCCCTTACCTACAATGTTTTTCAGGGTCAGCTCACCAGTAGGCCCTCACATATATTTTTTTAGAGGGTCACCTCACTAGCAGGCCCTTGCATATAATGTTTTACAGGGTCAGCTCACCAGCAGGCCTGCACCTAAAATCTTATACAGTGTCAGCTCACCTGCAGGCCCGCAACTAAAATCTTTCACAGGGTCAGCTCACCAGCAGGCCATCGCATATAATTTTTTAGAGGGTCAGCTCACCAGCAGTCCTTCACCTACTATCTTTTTACAGGGTCAGCTCAAAGGCCCTCACATATAATGTTTTATAGGCTTAGCTCACCTGCAGGCCCTCACCTACAACCTTTTAGAGGGTCAGCTCACCAGCAGGCCCTCGCATATACGGTAATTTTTGACAGGGTCAGCTAACCAGCAGGCCATCACCTGCACTCTTTTACAGGGTCAGCTCACCAGCAGGCCCTTGCATATACGGTAATTTTTGACAGGTTCAGCTAACCAGCAGGCCATCACCTGCACTCTTTTACAGGGTCAGCTCACCTGCAGGTCCGCACCTAAAATCTTTTACCTGGTCAGCAGACCCTCACCTAATTATATCTAATAGGTAATTTGTGAGCAAGCTGCCTTGCTTGGATGTGATAGCCATAGCCATTTCTCCAGATTCGAACCATGATTCCCTGTTACCCGTCGTCACCATGGTGTGCGCTGAAAATAACATCGAAAGTTGATAGAGCAGACATCCGAATGGCCCCAGGTTATCTAAAGTCACCAAAGCGGCAGCAGGCCCTCGCCCATAATGTTTTAGATGGTCAGATCAGCAGGCCCTTGCTCCAAATGTTTTTGAGGGTCATCAATAATAATTTTTCAAGGCTGTGTATGATGCCCTTCTTTATTTGTAACAAAGGGTGTATTGGAGTGCCAGTTCCTTGTAATTTTTGGCAGCCCTATCACTTGCATAGGCTTTATGAGTGTAGGAGTCCCATACATGAACAATTGTACCACAATGTGAACGAGGCCCTCCTTTATGTGATATGCAGGTTGTATCGGAGTTCCTGTTTCTTGTAATTTTTGGCAGCGCTTGCACTTTATATACAAGTAAATATACAGGAAATAATTTTTCCTAAAAAAAATTCCTCTAAAATTGATTTTATCTTCGGTTTGGTGCGTATAATTGTCAGTCTGTAAAAGTGGCTACCCGGAGAGAATCGTTCCTAGCAGCAACCTGGGAGTCCAAGATGCATCCAGACATCCTCCCCATGCTGTTTCCGAACCATTTCTGTGGTGTTTCTATGAATTTCTGACCTTTTCCTATGAACCAGGCACCCTCCCCTCTTCAGAGCAGGGGGTGCCTGGTTTCATGCTCGGGTTTTCCTATTGACTTCCATTATACTCGGGTGCTCGGTAGAGCACCCAAACATTCCGATGTGTTTGGCCAGAGCACTCAAGCACTTTGGTGCTCGATTAACACTAATTACCAGCAAAAACCACAGCTGTTTGCTAGATCTGCAGGATTAAAATAAGCTATGGGCATTCAAACACAAACATACCGGTAGATACCAAGGCTCTATTACAGTTTATGAGGTGGCATCACTGTATCCTTTGGGAAAATATAACTATCCAGCAATCCCAATTATAACAAGTATGTCCTCCTTCTCCTGGTCTTCTTTGTGGCAGCCAGCTCACATTCTCAAGCAATACAGTGTCCTTATCATCATTATCCGCTTCTTCTTCTCCTGCTCAGACTCCTCCTCCTCGTCCTCCATTCCATCGTGAGACATCTATAATAGAATGTGTGGCCATGAGAAAACTATTATCAACCAACATGTAGCTTGTCTACAAGCTGAACCCCCATCTGGTCAAGGTGTTGATACTGGAGTTGCTGACTTAACACTTTGTTTTGCACTTGACCAAAATTTAATTCTATTGTATGATATTTATAATGCTGTCCATTTTTTCAAAATAGTTTAAAATTGCACTTCTCACTGTGTGGTAAGAAACAGAACCGGCTGTTATGGGCAAAAACGAATTAAAAAGTAAAAAGTACAATCATTAAAATCACATGTAGCTTAACTTATACATATAATCCAAATGTCCATACTTATAATTATAGGTGAAGAGATATAAGCGTTGTTTACTTGATTATTATACCAATGGTGGTTATCGCACTTGGTTACTTTGTCAGTACAATCCTCCTACTTTCATTGTCAGGAGTCACAGTATAATTGATATTGTCTGTTTCAAAGGGTAATATGTCCTTTAATAGAAATGAACTGTAACGTAAGTTGTATACAAACTGAACTGAATCTCAAAAGGTTCGCTCATCTGTAGTTGTAGTACATTCAGCAGTGGCGTACATACAGGGGTCGCACTTGCGACCGGGCCCGGCACTCCAGGGGGCCCGGCCGCCTGTGGACCTGCCCTGCAGTAGTACTGTGCCTGTATAACCCGGGCGGCCGGCCCGGGGCCCGCCCCCCAGTGTTGAGTTTCCTTGCTGCCAGCCCTACCCTCCCTTGGGTCTCCTCCCCCTGAGCAGTGGCTACGTACCATATAGGCAGACGGGCCCGAAGTGGAGGAGAGGCCCCGCCCCCTAATTGCTCCTATTTATCTTTCTAAAGCTAAAGGACCTTTGATGATGTCATCAGAGGTCCTGTAAGGGAACTGCACAGTGTAAAGTGTAGTTCCCAGGTTAGAACAGTGCATCTGCCAGGACCTGTGATGACATCATATTCAACATCACAGGTCCTGCAGAATCTAGCAAAGGAACTGCACCAAAAATGGTGTAGTTCCTAGGTTTCAAAGGTATATCTGCCAGGACCTGTGATGACATCATCCCAGGTCCTTCAACCCCTAACAGCAAGTATTAGAAGTTCACAATCAGCTCTGCGTTAATTCATACAGACTGGACTGGAGTGGTAAGAGGAGGTCCTCCACTTTTCATCATTTACCCCCCCTCCATGCCCTGTTTTTACTCATACCTCACACACACAGTGACCATAATGTATAACTGACCACATATATCTGTAAACACTGCATCTACAGTATTATACCTTCTATGTCTCACATCAATACACTGCTCTGTGTGTGTGTGTGTATATATATATATATATATATATATATATACACACACACACACTGCATATATTACACAGTATTATACATGCAATATGTACAGATATATAGTATATACAGCGGTGTACTGATATGTGAGGTATGAGGTGTCAATACACTGCTGTATTTACTATATACCTGTACACACTGCATCTATTATACCTCACATATTACACTACTGTATATACTGTATACACTGCATATATTATACCCCGTACCTCACATATCAGTACACTGCTGTATATACTATATACCTGTACACTCTGCATATATTATACCCTGTACCTCACATATCAGAACACTAGGGAATATACTATATACCTGTAAACACTACATATATTATACCGCGTACCTCATATAACTGTACACTGCTGTATATAATATACATCTGTACACACTGCATCTATTATACCTCTTTTGTGTGCCAGGGCTGTTTTGTAATCCCAATTCGGCCCTGATGGCATAAATTATAAAACGCAGCAGCAAGAATAGTTCATGAAACAAAGGGAGGGGCTATTAAAGGGGAATGGGGGCCCAATTTAGATTCCTGCTATGGGGCCCAGTGATTTTTATGTACGCTCCTGCCCCTGAGTCTCCTCCCCGGCCGGCAGTGCGGCATGCCGGACATGACGTTGAGATGCAGGGACAGGGAGAAGGCGCCGGAAAAGAAAGGGAGAGGGAGAGCGCTACGCAAAGAAGCCGATCCGGCTTTCAGAGTGAGTGAGGTCTGATGGGGGCTGAGAGTTGGGCAATGTATGTAAAGTTATGACTGGTGACTTGTGCTATGATGTCTGACCTCTGTGAGGTTTTAAGAAGGTGAAGGAGTGCATAGCAGACTGTGTCAGCGTTCTCAATGATCCCTCAGTGCCTTACAACTACTGGGTGTCCAAGCTGGACACGTGGCACAAAATGGTGCTCTACTCCTCGGAGGTGCTGGCCTGCCCTGCCACCAGCATTTTGTCTAAAAAAAGGTCCTTGTTGAAAAATTGCTCCAAAAATTTCCATCTGACAACGCTGGCGGCAGAGTCCATACTTCATTGGGCAACTGAGGAGGGGAGATAAGGGGAACACACAGCAGTTCCAACACCAATCCCTCAGTGCCTTGCAACTACTGGGTGTCCAAGCAGGACACGTGACACGAACTGGCGCTCTACGCCTTGGAGGTGCTGGCCTGCCCTGCTGCCAGCGTTTTTTCTGAGAGGGTGTTTAGTGCTGCTGGTGGCATTATAATAGATAAGCGTATCCGCCTGTAAACTGAAAATGCTGACAGGTTGACTCTTATAAAAATGAACAAAGCCTGGATTGACCATGACTTCTCAACTCCACCAGAGGAAAGCTGATGAACATAAAGGCACTTTAAATGTAGTGTTTATAATGTACTGAATACACTGTATTCTCCTGCACCGCTTCCAACACAAACAAGGGTATATGGTTGAATCTTCCTTTTCTCATCCTCCTCTTCCATCATATCAACATGCTTATTGGTCGCATATAATGCCCTCGCATATATGCCCTTCACATATAATTTTTTACAGGGTCAGCTCAGCTGCAGGCTCTCGTATATAATTTTTTAGATGCTCAGCTCATCAGCAGGCCCTTACCTACAATGTTTTTCAGGGTCAGCTCACCAGTAGGCCCTCACATATATTTTTTTAGAGGGTCACCTCACTAGCAGGCCCTTGCATATAATGTTTTACAGGGTCAGCTCACCAGCAGGCCTGCACCTAAAATCTTATACAGTGTCAGCTCACCTGCAGGCCCGCAACTAAAATCTTTCACAGGGTCAGCTCACCAGCAGGCCATCGCATATAATTTTTTAGAGGGTCAGCTCACCAGCAGTCCTTCACCTACTATCTTTTTACAGGGTCAGCTCAAAGGCCCTCACATATAATGTTTTATAGGCTTAGCTCACCTGCAGGCCCTCACCTACAACCTTTTAGAGGGTCAGCTCACCAGCAGGCCCTCGCATATACGGTAATTTTTGACAGGGTCAGCTAACCAGCAGGCCATCACCTGCACTCTTTTACAGGGTCAGCTCACCAGCAGGCCCTTGCATATACGGTAATTTTTGACAGGTTCAGCTAACCAGCAGGCCATCACCTGCACTCTTTTACAGGGTCAGCTCACCTGCAGGTCCGCACCTAAAATCTTTTACCTGGTCAGCAGACCCTCACCTAATTATATCTAATAGGTAATTTGTGAGCAAGCTGCCTTGCTTGGATGTGATAGCCATAGCCATTTCTCCAGATTCGAACCATGATTCCCTGTTACCCGTCGTCACCATGGTGTGCGCTGAAAATAACATCGAAAGTTGATAGAGCAGACATCCGAATGGCCCCAGGTTATCTAAAGTCACCAAAGCGGCAGCAGGCCCTCGCCCATAATGTTTTAGATGGTCAGATCAGCAGGCCCTTGCTCCAAATGTTTTTGAGGGTCATCAATAATAATTTTTCAAGGCTGTGTATGATGCCCTTCTTTATTTGTAACAAAGGGTGTATTGGAGTGCCAGTTCCTTGTAATTTTTGGCAGCCCTATCACTTGCATAGGCTTTATGAGTGTAGGAGTCCCATACATGAACAATTGTACCACAATGTGAACGAGGCCCTCCTTTATGTGATATGCAGGTTGTATCGGAGTTCCTGTTTCTTGTAATTTTTGGCAGCGCTTGCACTTTATATACAAGTAAATATACAGGAAATAATTTTTCCTAAAAAAAATTCCTCTAAAATTGATTTTATCTTCGGTTTGGTGCGTATAATTGTCAGTCTGTAAAAGTGGCTACCCGGAGAGAATCGTTCCTAGCAGCAACCTGGGAGTCCAAGATGCATCCAGACATCCTCCCCATGCTGTTTCCGAACCATTTCTGTGGTGTTTCTATGAATTTCTGACCTTTTCCTATGAACCAGGCACCCTCCCCTCTTCAGAGCAGGGGGTGCCTGGTTTCATGCTCGGGTTTTCCTATTGACTTCCATTATACTCGGGTGCTCGGTAGAGCACCCAAACATTCCGATGTGTTTGGCCAGAGCACTCAAGCACTTTGGTGCTCGATTAACACTAATTACCAGCAAAAACCACAGCTGTTTGCTAGATCTGCAGGATTAAAATAAGCTATGGGCATTCAAACACAAACATACCGGTAGATACCAAGGCTCTATTACAGTTTATGAGGTGGCATCACTGTATCCTTTGGGAAAATATAACTATCCAGCAATCCCAATTATAACAAGTATGTCCTCCTTCTCCTGGTCTTCTTTGTGGCAGCCAGCTCACATTCTCAAGCAATACAGTGTCCTTATCATCATTATCCGCTTCTTCTTCTCCTGCTCAGACTCCTCCTCCTCGTCCTCCATTCCATCGTGAGACATCTATAATAGAATGTGTGGCCATGAGAAAACTATTATCAACCAACATGTAGCTTGTCTACAAGCTGAACCCCCATCTGGTCAAGGTGTTGATACTGGAGTTGCTGACTTAACACTTTGTTTTGCACTTGACCAAAATTTAATTCTATTGTATGATATTTATAATGCTGTCCATTTTTTCAAAATAGTTTAAAATTGCACTTCTCACTGTGTGGTAAGAAACAGAACCGGCTGTTATGGGCAAAAACGAATTAAAAAGTAAAAAGTACAATCATTAAAATCACATGTAGCTTAACTTATACATATAATCCAAATGTCCATACTTATAATTATAGGTGAAGAGATATAAGCGTTGTTTACTTGATTATTATACCAATGGTGGTTATCGCACTTGGTTACTTTGTCAGTACAATCCTCCTACTTTCATTGTCAGGAGTCACAGTATAATTGATATTGTCTGTTTCAAAGGGTAATATGTCCTTTAATAGAAATGAACTGTAACGTAAGTTGTATACAAACTGAACTGAATCTCAAAAGGTTCGCTCATCTGTAGTTGTAGTACATTCAGCAGTGGCGTACATACAGGGGTCGCACTTGCGACCGGGCCCGGCACTCCAGGGGGCCCGGCCGCCTGTGGACCTGCCCTGCAGTAGTACTGTGCCTGTATAACCCGGGCGGCCGGCCCGGGGCCCGCCCCCCAGTGTTGAGTTTCCTTGCTGCCAGCCCTACCCTCCCTTGGGTCTCCTCCCCCTGAGCAGTGGCTACGTACCATATAGGCAGACGGGCCCGAAGTGGAGGAGAGGCCCCGCCCCCTAATTGCTCCTATTTATCTTTCTAAAGCTAAAGGACCTTTGATGATGTCATCAGAGGTCCTGTAAGGGAACTGCACAGTGTAAAGTGTAGTTCCCAGGTTAGAACAGTGCATCTGCCAGGACCTGTGATGACATCATATTCAACATCACAGGTCCTGCAGAATCTAGCAAAGGAACTGCACCAAAAATGGTGTAGTTCCTAGGTTTCAAAGGTATATCTGCCAGGACCTGTGATGACATCATCCCAGGTCCTTCAACCCCTAACAGCAAGTATTAGAAGTTCACAATCAGCTCTGCGTTAATTCATACAGACTGGACTGGAGTGGTAAGAGGAGGTCCTCCACTTTTCATCATTTACCCCCCCTCCATGCCCTGTTTTTACTCATACCTCACACACACAGTGACCATAATGTATAACTGACCACATATATCTGTAAACACTGCATCTACAGTATTATACCTTCTATGTCTCACATCAATACACTGCTCTGTGTGTGTGTGTGTATATATATATATATATATATATATATACACACACACACACTGCATATATTACACAGTATTATACATGCAATATGTACAGATATATAGTATATACAGCGGTGTACTGATATGTGAGGTATGAGGTGTCAATACACTGCTGTATTTACTATATACCTGTACACACTGCATCTATTATACCTCACATATTACACTACTGTATATACTGTATACACTGCATATATTATACCCCGTACCTCACATATCAGTACACTGCTGTATATACTATATACCTGTACACACTGCATATATTATACCCTGTACCTCACATATCAGAACACTAGGGAATATACTATATACCTGTAAACACTACATATATTATACCGCGTACCTCATATAACTGTACACTGCTGTATATAATATACATCTGTACACACTGCATCTATTATACCTCTTTTGTGTGCCAGGGCTGTTTTGTAATCCCAATTCGGCCCTGATGGCATAAATTATAAAACGCAGCAGCAAGAATAGTTCATGAAACAAAGGGAGGGGCTATTAAAGGGGAATGGGGGCCCAATTTAGATTCCTGCTATGGGGCCCAGTGATTTTTATGTACGCTCCTGCCCCTGAGTCTCCTCCCCGGCCGGCAGTGCGGCATGCCGGACATGACGTTGAGATGCAGGGACAGGGAGAAGGCGCCGGAAAAGAAAGGGAGAGGGAGAGCGCTACGCAAAGAAGCCGATCCGGCTTTCAGAGTGAGTGAGGTCTGATGGGGGCTGAGAGTTGGGCAATGTATGTAAAGTTATGACTGGTGACTTGTGCTATGATGTCTGACCTCTGTGAGGTTTTAAGAAGGTGAAGGAGTGCATAGCAGACTGTGTCAGCGTTCTCAATGATCCCTCAGTGCCTTACAACTACTGGGTGTCCAAGCTGGACACGTGGCACAAAATGGTGCTCTACTCCTCGGAGGTGCTGGCCTGCCCTGCCACCAGCATTTTGTCTAAAAAAAGGTCCTTGTTGAAAAATTGCTCCAAAAATTTCCATCTGACAACGCTGGCGGCAGAGTCCATACTTCATTGGGCAACTGAGGAGGGGAGATAAGGGGAACACACAGCAGTTCCAACACCAATCCCTCAGTGCCTTGCAACTACTGGGTGTCCAAGCAGGACACGTGACACGAACTGGCGCTCTACGCCTTGGAGGTGCTGGCCTGCCCTGCTGCCAGCGTTTTTTCTGAGAGGGTGTTTAGTGCTGCTGGTGGCATTATAATAGATAAGCGTATCCGCCTGTAAACTGAAAATGCTGACAGGTTGACTCTTATAAAAATGAACAAAGCCTGGATTGACCATGACTTCTCAACTCCACCAGAGGAAAGCTGATGAACATAAAGGCACTTTAAATGTAGTGTTTATAATGTACTGAATACACTGTATTCTCCTGCACCGCTTCCAACACAAACAAGGGTATATGGTTGAATCTTCCTTTTCTCATCCTCCTCTTCCATCATATCAACATGCTTATTGGTCGCATATAATGCCCTCGCATATATGCCCTTCACATATAATTTTTTACAGGGTCAGCTCAGCTGCAGGCTCTCGTATATAATTTTTTAGATGCTCAGCTCATCAGCAGGCCCTTACCTACAATGTTTTTCAGGGTCAGCTCACCAGTAGGCCCTCACATATATTTTTTTAGAGGGTCACCTCACTAGCAGGCCCTTGCATATAATGTTTTACAGGGTCAGCTCACCAGCAGGCCTGCACCTAAAATCTTATACAGTGTCAGCTCACCTGCAGGCCCGCAACTAAAATCTTTCACAGGGTCAGCTCACCAGCAGGCCATCGCATATAATTTTTTAGAGGGTCAGCTCACCAGCAGTCCTTCACCTACTATCTTTTTACAGGGTCAGCTCAAAGGCCCTCACATATAATGTTTTATAGGCTTAGCTCACCTGCAGGCCCTCACCTACAACCTTTTAGAGGGTCAGCTCACCAGCAGGCCCTCGCATATACGGTAATTTTTGACAGGGTCAGCTAACCAGCAGGCCATCACCTGCACTCTTTTACAGGGTCAGCTCACCTGCAGGTCCGCACCTAAAATCTTTTACCTGGTCAGCAGACCCTCACCTAATTATATCTAATAGGTAATTTGTGAGCAAGCTGCCTTGCTTGGATGTGATAGCCATAGCCATTTCTCCAGATTCGAACCATGATTCCCTGTTACCCGTCGTCACCATGGTGTGCGCTGAAAATAACATCGAAAGTTGATAGAGCAGACATCCGAATGGCCCCAGGTTATCTAAAGTCACCAAAGCGGCAGCAGGCCCTCGCCCATAATGTTTTAGATGGTCAGATCAGCAGGCCCTTGCTCCAAATGTTTTTGAGGGTCATCAATAATAATTTTTCAAGGCTGTGTATGATGCCCTTCTTTATTTGTAACAAAGGGTGTATTGGAGTGCCAGTTCCTTGTAATTTTTGGCAGCCCTATCACTTGCATAGGCTTTATGAGTGTAGGAGTCCCATACATGAACAATTGTACCACAATGTGAACGAGGCCCTCCTTTATGTGATATGCAGGTTGTATCGGAGTTCCTGTTTCTTGTAATTTTTGGCAGCGCTTGCACTTTATATACAAGTAAATATACAGGAAATAATTTTTCCTAAAAAAAATTCCTCTAAAATTGATTTTATCTTCGGTTTGGTGCGTATAATTGTCAGTCTGTAAAAGTGGCTACCCGGAGAGAATCGTTCCTAGCAGCAACCTGGGAGTCCAAGATGCATCCAGACATCCTCCCCATGCTGTTTCCGAACCATTTCTGTGGTGTTTCTATGAATTTCTGACCTTTTCCTATGAACCAGGCACCCTCCCCTCTTCAGAGCAGGGGGTGCCTGGTTTCATGCTCGGGTTTTCCTATTGACTTCCATTATACTCGGGTGCTCGGTAGAGCACCCAAACATTCCGATGTGTTTGGCCAGAGCACTCAAGCACTTTGGTGCTCGATTAACACTAATTACCAGCAAAAACCACAGCTGTTTGCTAGATCTGCAGGATTAAAATAAGCTATGGGCATTCAAACACAAACATACCGGTAGATACCAAGGCTCTATTACAGTTTATGAGGTGGCATCACTGTATCCTTTGGGAAAATATAACTATCCAGCAATCCCAATTAGAACAAGTATGTCCTCCTTCTCCTGGTCTTCTTTGTGGCAGCCAGCTCACATTCTCAAGCAATACAGTGTCCTTATCATCATTATCCGCTTCTTCTTCTCCTGCTCAGACTCCTCCTCCTCGTCCTCCATTCCATCGTGAGACATCTATAATAGAATGTGTGGCCATGAGAAAACTATTATCAACCAACATGTAGCTTGTCTACAAGCTGAACCCCCATCTGGTCAAGGTGTTGATACTGGAGTTGCTGACTTAACACTTTGTTTTGCACTTGACCAAAATTTAATTCTATTGTATGATATTTATAATGCTGTCCATTTTTTCAAAATAGTTTAAAATTGCACTTCTCACTGTGTGGTAAGAAACAGAACCGGCTGTTATGGGCAAAAACGAATTAAAAAGTAAAAAGTACAATCATTAAAATCACATGTAGCTTAACTTATACATATAATCCAAATGTCCATACTTATAATTATAGGTGAAGAGATATAAGCGTTGTTTACTTGATTATTATACCAATGGTGGTTATCGCACTTGGTTACTTTGTCAGTACAATCCTCCTACTTTCATTGTCAGGAGTCACAGTATAATTGATATTGTCTGTTTCAAAGGGTAATATGTCCTTTAATAGAAATGAACTGTAACGTAAGTTGTATACAAACTGAACTGAATCTCAAAAGGTTCGCTCATCTGTAGTTGTAGTACATTCAGCAGTGGCGTACATACAGGGGTCGCACTTGCGACCGGGCCCGGCACTCCAGGGGGCCCGGCCGCCTGTGGACCTGCCCTGCAGTAGTACTGTGCCTGTATAACCCGGGCGGCCGGCCCGGGGCCCGCCCCCCAGTGTTGAGTTTCCTTGCTGCCAGCCCTACCCTCCCTTGGGTCTCCTCCCCCTGAGCAGTGGCTACGTACCATATAGGCAGACGGGCCCGAAGTGGAGGAGAGGCCCCGCCCCCTAATTGCTCCTATTATCTTTCTAAAGCTAAAGGACCTTTGATGATGTCATCAGAGGTCCTGTAAGGGAACTGCACAGTGTAAAGTGTAGTTCCCAGGTTAGAACAGTGCATCTGCCAGGACCTGTGATGACATCATATTCAACATCACAGGTCCTGCAGAATCTAGCAAAGGAACTGCACCAAAAATGGTGTAGTTCCTAGGTTTCAAAGGTATATCTGCCAGGACCTGTGATGACATCATCCCAGGTCCTTCAACCCCTAACAGCAAGTATTAGAAGTTCACAATCAGCTCTGCGTTAATTCATACAGACTGGACTGGAGTGGTAAGAGGAGGTCCTCCACTTTTCATCATTTACCCCCCCTCCATGCCCTGTTTTTACTCATACCTCACACACACAGTGACCATAATGTATAACTGACCACATATATCTGTAAACACTGCATCTACAGTATTATACCTTCTATGTCTCACATCAATACACTGCTCTGTGTGTGTGTGTGTATATATATATATATATATATATATATATACACACACACACACTGCATATATTACACAGTATTATACATGCAATATGTACAGATATATAGTATATACAGCGGTGTACTGATATGTGAGGTATGAGGTGTCAATACACTGCTGTATTTACTATATACCTGTACACACTGCATCTATTATACCTCACATATTACACTACTGTATATACTGTATACACTGCATATATTATACCCCGTACCTCACATATCAGTACACTGCTGTATATACTATATACCTGTACACACTGCATATATTATACCCTGTACCTCACATATCAGAACACTAGGGAATATACTATATACCTGTAAACACTACATATATTATACCGCGTACCTCATATAACTGTACACTGCTGTATATAATATACATCTGTACACACTGCATCTATTATACCTCTTTTGTGTGCCAGGGCTGTTTTGTAATCCCAATTCGGCCCTGATGGCATAAATTATAAAACGCAGCAGCAAGAATAGTTCATGAAACAAAGGGAGGGGCTATTAAAGGGGAATGGGGGCCCAATTTAGATTCCTGCTATGGGGCCCAGTGATTTTTATGTACGCTCCTGCCCCTGAGTCTCCTCCCCGGCCGGCAGTGCGGCATGCCGGACATGACGTTGAGATGCAGGGACAGGGAGAAGGCGCCGGAAAAGAAAGGGAGAGGGAGAGCGCTACGCAAAGAAGCCGATCCGGCTTTCAGAGTGAGTGAGGTCTGATGGGGGCTGAGAGTTGGGCAATGTATGTAAAGTTATGACTGGTGACTTGTGCTATGATGTCTGACCTCTGTGAGGTTTTAAGAAGGTGAAGGAGTGCATAGCAGACTGTGTCAGCGTTCTCAATGATCCCTCAGTGCCTTACAACTACTGGGTGTCCAAGCTGGACACGTGGCACAAAATGGTGCTCTACTCCTCGGAGGTGCTGGCCTGCCCTGCCACCAGCATTTTGTCTAAAAAAAGGTCCTTGTTGAAAAATTGCTCCAAAAATTTCCATCTGACAACGCTGGCAGCAGAGTCCATACTTCATTGGGCAACTGAGGAGGGGAGATAAGGGGAACACACAGCAGTTCCAACACCAATCCCTCAGTGCCTTGCAACTACTGGGTGTCCAAGCAGGACACGTGACACGAACTGGCGCTCTACGCCTTGGAGGTGCTGGCCTGCCCTGCTGCCAGCGTTTTTTCTGAGAGGGTGTTTAGTGCTGCTGGTGGCATTATAATAGATAAGCGTATCCGCCTGTAAACTGAAAATGCTGACAGGTTGACTCTTATAAAAATGAACAAAGCCTGGATTGACCATGACTTCTCAACTCCACCAGAGGAAAGCTGATGAACATAAAGGCACTTTAAATGTAGTGTTTATAATGTACTGAATACACTGTATTCTCCTGCACCGCTTCCAACACAAACAAGGGTATATGGTTGAATCTTCCTTTTCTCATCCTCCTCTTCCATCATATCAACATGCTTATTGGTCGCATATAATGCCCTCGCATATATGCCCTTCACATATAATTTTTTACAGGGTCAGCTCAGCTGCAGGCTCTCGTATATAATTTTTTAGATGCTCAGCTCATCAGCAGGCCCTTACCTACAATGTTTTTCAGGGTCAGCTCACCAGTAGGCCCTCACATATATTTTTTTAGAGGGTCACCTCACTAGCAGGCCCTTGCATATAATGTTTTACAGGGTCAGCTCACCAGCAGGCCTGCACCTAAAATCTTATACAGTGTCAGCTCACCTGCAGGCCCGCAACTAAAATCTTTCACAGGGTCAGCTCACCAGCAGGCCATCGCATATAATTTTTTAGAGGGTCAGCTCACCAGCAGTCCTTCACCTACTATCTTTTTACAGGGTCAGCTCAAAGGCCCTCACATATAATGTTTTATAGGCTTAGCTCACCTGCAGGCCCTCACCTACAACCTTTTAGAGGGTCAGCTCACCAGCAGGCCCTCGCATATACGGTAATTTTTGACAGGGTCAGCTAACCAGCAGGCCATCACCTGCACTCTTTTACAGGGTCAGCTCACCAGCAGGCCCTTGCATATACGGTAATTTTTGACATGTTCAGCTAACCAGCAGGCCATCACCTGCACTCTTTTACAGGGTCAGCTCACCTGCAGGTCCGCACCTAAAATCTTTTACCTGGTCAGCAGACCCTCACCTAATTATATCTAATAGGTAATTTGTGAGCAAGCTGCCTTGCTTGGATGTGATAGCCATAGCCATTTCTCCAGATTCGAACCATGATTCCCTGTTACCCGTCGTCACCATGGTGTGCGCTGAAAATAACATCGAAAGTTGATAGAGCAGACATCCGAATGGCCCCAGGTTATCTAAAGTCACCAAAGCGGCAGCAGGCCCTCGCCCATAATGTTTTAGATGGTCAGATCAGCAGGCCCTTGCTCCAAATGTTTTTGAGGGTCATCAATAATAATTTTTCAAGGCTGTGTATGATGCCCTTCTTTATTTGTAACAAAGGGTGTATTGGAGTGCCAGTTCCTTGTAATTTTTGGCAGCCCTATCACTTGCATAGGCTTTATGAGTGTAGGAGTCCCATACATGAACAATTGTACCACAATGTGAACGAGGCCCTCCTTTATGTGATATGCAGGTTGTATCGGAGTTCCTGTTTCTTGTAATTTTTGGCAGCGCTTGCACTTTATATACAAGTAAATATACAGGAAATAATTTTTCCTAAAAAAAATTCCTCTAAAATTGATTTTATCTTCGGTTTGGTGCGTATAATTGTCAGTCTGTAAAAGTGGCTACCCGGAGAGAATCGTTCCTAGCAGCAACCTGGGAGTCCAAGATGCATCCAGACATCCTCCCCATGCTGTTTCCGAACCATTTCTGTGGTGTTTCTATGAATTTCTGACCTTTTCCTATGAACCAGGCACCCTCCCCTCTTCAGAGCAGGGGGTGCCTGGTTTCATGCTCGGGTTTTCCTATTGACTTCCATTATACTCGGGTGCTCGGTAGAGCACCCAAACATTCCGATGTGTTTGGCCAGAGCACTCAAGCACTTTGGTGCTCGATTAACACTAATTACCAGCAAAAACCACAGCTGTTTGCTAGATCTGCAGGATTAAAATAAGCTATGGGCATTCAAACACAAACATACCGGTAGATACCAAGGCTCTATTACAGTTTATGAGGTGGCATCACTGTATCCTTTGGGAAAATATAACTATCCAGCAATCCCAATTAGAACAAGTATGTCCTCCTTCTCCTGGTCTTCTTTGTGGCAGCCAGCTCACATTCTCAAGCAATACAGTGTCCTTATCATCATTATCCGCTTCTTCTTCTCCTGCTCAGACTCCTCCTCCTCGTCCTCCATTCCATCGTGAGACATCTATAATAGAATGTGTGGCCATGAGAAAACTATTATCAACCAACATGTAGCTTGTCTACAAGCTGAACCCCCATCTGGTCAAGGTGTTGATACTGGAGTTGCTGACTTAACACTTTGTTTTGCACTTGACCAAAATTTAATTCTATTGTATGATATTTATAATGCTGTCCATTTTTTCAAAATAGTTTAAAATTGCACTTCTCACTGTGTGGTAAGAAACAGAACCGGCTGTTATGGGCAAAAACGAATTAAAAAGTAAAAAGTACAATCATTAAAATCACATGTAGCTTAACTTATACATATAATCCAAATGTCCATACTTATAATTATAGGTGAAGAGATATAAGCGTTGTTTACTTGATTATTATACCAATGGTGGTTATCGCACTTGGTTACTTTGTCAGTACAATCCTCCTACTTTCATTGTCAGGAGTCACAGTATAATTGATATTGTCTGTTTCAAAGGGTAATATGTCCTTTAATAGAAATGAACTGTAACGTAAGTTGTATACAAACTGAACTGAATCTCAAAAGGTTCGCTCATCTGTAGTTGTAGTACATTCAGCAGTGGCGTACATACAGGGGTCGCACTTGCGACCGGGCCCGGCACTCCAGGGGGCCCGGCCGCCTGTGGACCTGCCCTGCAGTAGTACTGTGCCTGTATAACCCGGGCGGCCGGCCCGGGGCCCGCCCCCCAGTGTTGAGTTTCCTTGCTGCCAGCCCTACCCTCCCTTGGGTCTCCTCCCCCTGAGCAGTGGCTACGTACCATATAGGCAGACGGGCCCGAAGTGGAGGAGAGGCCCCGCCCCCTAATTGCTCCTATTTATCTTTCTAAAGCTAAAGGACCTTTGATGATGTCATCAGAGGTCCTGTAAGGGAACTGCACAGTGTAAAGTGTAGTTCCCAGGTTAGAACAGTGCATCTGCCAGGACCTGTGATGACATCATATTCAACATCACAGGTCCTGCAGAATCTAGCAAAGGAACTGCACCAAAAATGGTGTAGTTCCTAGGTTTCAAAGGTATATCTGCCAGGACCTGTGATGACATCATCCCAGGTCCTTCAACCCCTAACAGCAAGTATTAGAAGTTCACAATCAGCTCTGCGTTAATTCATACAGACTGGACTGGAGTGGTAAGAGGAGGTCCTCCACTTTTCATCATTTACCCCCCCTCCATGCCCTGTTTTTACTCATACCTCACACACACAGTGACCATAATGTATAACTGACCACATATATCTGTAAACACTGCATCTACAGTATTATACCTTCTATGTCTCACATCAATACACTGCTCTGTGTGTGTGTATATATATATATATATATATATATATACACACACACACACTGCATATATTACACAGTATTATACATGCAATATGTACAGATATATAGTATATACAGCGGTGTACTGATATGTGAGGTATGAGGTGTCAATACACTGCTGTATTTACTATATACCTGTACACACTGCATCTATTATACCTCACATATTACACTACTGTATATACTGTATACACTGCATATATTATACCCCGTACCTCACATATCAGTACACTGCTGTATATACTATATACCTGTACACACTGCATATATTATACCCTGTACCTCACATATCAGAACACTAGGGAATATACTATATACCTGTAAACACTACATATATTATACCGCGTACCTCATATAACTGTACACTGCTGTATATAATATACATCTGTACACACTGCATCTATTATACCTCTTTTGTGTGCCAGGGCTGTTTTGTAATCCCAATTCGGCCCTGATGGCATAAATTATAAAACGCAGCAGCAAGAATAGTTCATGAAACAAAGGGAGGGGCTATTAAAGGGGAATGGGGGCCCAATTTAGATTCCTGCTATGGGGCCCAGTGATTTTTATGTACGCTCCTGCCCCTGAGTCTCCTCCCCGGCCGGCAGTGCGGCATGCCGGACATGACGTTGAGATGCAGGGACAGGGAGAAGGCGCCGGAAAAGAAAGGGAGAGGGAGAGCGCTACGCAAAGAAGCCGATCCGGCTTTCAGAGTGAGTGAGGTCTGATGGGGGCTGAGAGTTGGGCAATGTATGTAAAGTTATGACTGGTGACTTGTGCTATGATGTCTGACCTCTGTGAGGTTTTAAGAAGGTGAAGGAGTGCATAGCAGACTGTGTCAGCGTTCTCAATGATCCCTCAGTGCCTTACAACTACTGGGTGTCCAAGCTGGACACGTGGCACAAAATGGTGCTCTACTCCTCGGAGGTGCTGGCCTGCCCTGCCACCAGCATTTTGTCTAAAAAAAGGTCCTTGTTGAAAAATTGCTCCAAAAATTTCCATCTGACAACGCTGGCAGCAGAGTCCATACTTCATTGGGCAACTGAGGAGGGGAGATAAGGGGAACACACAGCAGTTCCAACACCAATCCCTCAGTGCCTTGCAACTACTGGGTGTCCAAGCAGGACACGTGACACGAACTGGCGCTCTACGCCTTGGAGGTGCTGGCCTGCCCTGCTGCCAGCGTTTTTTCTGAGAGGGTGTTTAGTGCTGCTGGTGGCATTATAATAGATAAGCGTATCCGCCTGTAAACTGAAAATGCTGACAGGTTGACTCTTATAAAAATGAACAAAGCCTGGATTGACCATGACTTCTCAACTCCACCAGAGGAAAGCTGATGAACATAAAGGCACTTTAAATGTAGTGTTTATAATGTACTGAATACACTGTATTCTCCTGCACCGCTTCCAACACAAACAAGGGTATATGGTTGAATCTTCCTTTTCTCATCCTCCTCTTCCATCATATCAACATGCTTATTGGTCGCATATAATGCCCTCGCATATATGCCCTTCACATATAATTTTTTACAGGGTCAGCTCAGCTGCAGGCTCTCGTATATAATTTTTTAGATGCTCAGCTCATCAGCAGGCCCTTACCTACAATGTTTTTCAGGGTCAGCTCACCAGTAGGCCCTCACATATATTTTTTTAGAGGGTCACCTCACTAGCAGGCCCTTGCATATAATGTTTTACAGGGTCAGCTCACCAGCAGGCCTGCACCTAAAATCTTATACAGTGTCAGCTCACCTGCAGGCCCGCAACTAAAATCTTTCACAGGGTCAGCTCACCAGCAGGCCATCGCATATAATTTTTTAGAGGGTCAGCTCACCAGCAGTCCTTCACCTACTATCTTTTTACAGGGTCAGCTCAAAGGCCCTCACATATAATGTTTTATAGGCTTAGCTCACCTGCAGGCCCTCACCTACAACCTTTTAGAGGGTCAGCTCACCAGCAGGCCCTCGCATATACGGTAATTTTTGACAGGGTCAGCTAACCAGCAGGCCATCACCTGCACTCTTTTACAGGGTCAGCTCACCAGCAGGCCCTTGCATATACGGTAATTTTTGACAGGTTCAGCTAACCAGCAGGCCATCACCTGCACTCTTTTACAGGGTCAGCTCACCTGCAGGTCCGCACCTAAAATCTTTTACCTGGTCAGCAGACCCTCACCTAATTATATCTAATAGGTAATTTGTGAGCAAGCTGCCTTGCTTGGATGTGATAGCCATAGCCATTTCTCCAGATTCGAACCATGATTCCCTGTTACCCGTCGTCACCATGGTGTGCGCTGAAAATAACATCGAAAGTTGATAGAGCAGACATCCGAATGGCCCCAGGTTATCTAAAGTCACCAAAGCGGCAGCAGGCCCTCGCCCATAATGTTTTAGATGGTCAGATCAGCAGGCCCTTGCTCCAAATGTTTTTGAGGGTCATCAATAATAATTTTTCAAGGCTGTGTATGATGCCCTTCTTTATTTGTAACAAAGGGTGTATTGGAGTGCCAGTTCCTTGTAATTTTTGGCAGCCCTATCACTTGCATAGGCTTTATGAGTGTAGGAGTCCCATACATGAACAATTGTACCACAATGTGAACGAGGCCCTCCTTTATGTGATATGCAGGTTGTATCGGAGTTCCTGTTTCTTGTAATTTTTGGCAGCGCTTGCACTTTATATACAAGTAAATATACAGGAAATAATTTTTCCTAAAAAAAATTCCTCTAAAATTGATTTTATCTTCGGTTTGGTGCGTATAATTGTCAGTCTGTAAAAGTGGCTACCCGGAGAGAATCGTTCCTAGCAGCAACCTGGGAGTCCAAGATGCATCCAGACATCCTCCCCATGCTGTTTCCGAACCATTTCTGTGGTGTTTCTATGAATTTCTGACCTTTTCCTATGAACCAGGCACCCTCCCCTCTTCAGAGCAGGGGGTGCCTGGTTTCATGCTCGGGTTTTCCTATTGACTTCCATTATACTCGGGTGCTCGGTAGAGCACCCAAACATTCCGATGTGTTTGGCCAGAGCACTCAAGCACTTTGGTGCTCGATTAACACTAATTACCAGCAAAAACCACAGCTGTTTGCTAGATCTGCAGGATTAAAATAAGCTATGGGCATTCAAACACAAACATACCGGTAGATACCAAGGCTCTATTACAGTTTATGAGGTGGCATCACTGTATCCTTTGGGAAAATATAACTATCCAGCAATCCCAATTAGAACAAGTATGTCCTCCTTCTCCTGGTCTTCTTTGTGGCAGCCAGCTCACATTCTCAAGCAATACAGTGTCCTTATCATCATTATCCGCTTCTTCTTCTCCTGCTCAGACTCCTCCTCCTCGTCCTCCATTCCATCGTGAGACATCTATAATAGAATGTGTGGCCATGAGAAAACTATTATCAACCAACATGTAGCTTGTCTACAAGCTGAACCCCCATCTGGTCAAGGTGTTGATACTGGAGTTGCTGACTTAACACTTTGTTTTGCACTTGACCAAAATTTAATTCTATTGTATGATATTTATAATGCTGTCCATTTTTTCAAAATAGTTTAAAATTGCACTTCTCACTGTGTGGTAAGAAACAGAACCGGCTGTTATGGGCAAAAACGAATTAAAAAGTAAAAAGTACAATCATTAAAATCACATGTAGCTTAACTTATACATATAATCCAAATGTCCATACTTATAATTATAGGTGAAGAGATATAAGCGTTGTTTACTTGATTATTATACCAATGGTGGTTATCGCACTTGGTTACTTTGTCAGTACAATCCTCCTACTTTCATTGTCAGGAGTCACAGTATAATTGATATTGTCTGTTTCAAAGGGTAATATGTCCTTTAATAGAAATGAACTGTAACGTAAGTTGTATACAAACTGAACTGAATCTCAAAAGGTTCGCTCATCTGTAGTTGTAGTACATTCAGCAGTGGCGTACATACAGGGGTCGCACTTGCGACCGGGCCCGGCACTCCAGGGGGCCCGGCCGCCTGTGGACCTGCCCTGCAGTAGTACTGTGCCTGTATAACCCGGGCGGCCGGCCCGGGGCCCGCCCCCCAGTGTTGAGTTTCCTTGCTGCCAGCCCTACCCTCCCTTGGGTCTCCTCCCCCTGAGCAGTGGCTACGTACTATATAGGCAGACGGGCCCGAAGTGGAGGAGAGGCCCCGCCCCCTAATTGCTCCTATTTATCTTTCTAAAGCTAAAGGACCTTTGATGATGTCATCAGAGGTCCTGTAAGGGAACTGCACAGTGTAAAGTGTAGTTCCCAGGTTAGAACAGTGCATCTGCCAGGACCTGTGATGACATCATATTCAACATCACAGGTCCTGCAGAATCTAGCAAAGGAACTGCACCAAAAATGGTGTAGTTCCTAGGTTTCAAAGGTATATCTGCCAGGACCTGTGATGACATCATCCCAGGTCCTTCAACCCCTAACAGCAAGTATTAGAAGTTCACAATCAGCTCTGCGTTAATTCATACAGACTGGACTGGAGTGGTAAGAGGAGGTCCTCCACTTTTCATCATTTACCCCCCCTCCATGCCCTGTTTTTACTCATACCTCACACACACAGTGACCATAATGTATAACTGACCACATATATCTGTAAACACTGCATCTACAGTATTATACCTTCTATGTCTCACATCAATACACTGCTCTGTGTGTGTGTGTGTATATATATATATATATATATAAGAAGAAAAAGTCCAGCGGGAGCACCAACCGGGTTGCGGGTGCAAAGTCCAGCAGAGGGCAACGGCTGTACCCAAGATTTGTAGAGACGAAAAAAGTCGGACTGCACTCCAAAATGATGGTGAAATAAAGTGTTTTAATCACCCATAATATGGCAACTTGCGACGTTTCGGCTCACAAGAGCCTTCCTCAAGCAAAGAGACAGTGAAAATGGAAGCATATATAGGTATAACAAAGGTATAGGACCAATCACATTGAAATTACAATCAAGGTACAATTACATACATCTGCTGTGAAAAACAAAGTGCATGTGCATAAAGTGACATGTGCCATGTGATCTACATTCACAGGGACAAATCCCTTAACGTAGAAAAATATAAATGATATATAAGTGTTGGCAATAAGAAACAAGTTTAAAACTGTGTCATAATAGTGAATAATAAATAATAAATACGGATCGCAGAAATCAGGCCTTCAGAAGTTGTAGCGTCCACACAGACCATCGTGTTGGTTGAGCGTCTCTATCTCTATCGTGCGCATGTCCAGATCTACGTCATCGTATGAGTCATGGTGCAAAGGGTATGGCGCATGCGTTCTATGATATCTAACGAACGTCGCCATATTGCTTAAGGGATATTTATTATTCACTATTATGACACAGTTTTAAACTTGTTTCTTATTGCCAACACTTATATATCATTTATATTTTTCTACGTTAAGGGATTTGTCCCTGTGAATGTAGATCACATGGCACATGTCACTTTATGCACATGCACTTTGTTTTTCACAGCAGATGTATGTAATTGTACCTTGATTGTAATTTCAATGTGATTGGTCCTATACCTTTGTTATACCTATATATGCTTCCATTTTCACTGTCTCTTTGCTTGAGGAAGGCTCTTGTGAGCCGAAACGTCGCAAGTTGCCATATTATGGGTGATTAAAACACTTTATTTCACCATCATTTTGGAGTGCAGTCCGACTTTTTTCGTCTCTACAAATCTTGGGTACAGCCGTTGCCCTCTGCTGGACTTTGCACCCGCAACCCGGTTGGTGCTCCCGCTGGACTTTTTCTTCTTTTATACATCGGCACCGTGAGTGAGCACACCTGAAGTTTTTCATTATGTCTTATGCTGATACACCCTATGGCGGCACGTATACTGATGAGGAGGTCGACCGCATAATGCAAGGAATTGGGAGTGATGCCTCCTTTCTTCAGGCTCCTACCGCTAAAGAACTCAAACACAAGTTTGTAACTATATCTAGACGTCTTATCGCGATGAAATTACATATGGCTACATTGGGACAATATTACAAAGAGAAGAGGATTCCGAGAGGCATGCGTTCTAATTTACGTCCAAATTTGTTTCCCAATAATGATTTATTCTGTAAGCGTTTTGAAATTTTATCTAACCAATACTCATTGGATTATATTTTACTCAACATAGATTTTTTGCAATTGGAGGTAACCTCACTTACTGATGAATTAAATGAAGTGGAACGTATATTACAGACACAGTTATCTACTGATGAATATTCACACTACAAAGATGATACACAAAATCAGTTATCCAAACTACAAATGGATTTGGAGGAGGGCAAAAGGAACAAATGGATCCGTGATGCGGACGACTATAAGAGAGGGGATATTTACACGTGGCAGACAGACACGCCATACAAGTCCTTCAGTCAGAATAATAAGATGAAAAGAAAAAATATACAGTCATCTGCAGATGAAGATGGAGCTTTTTTAGGGAACAACTTGGATTTAAAGAAAAGAAAAGAACAAGAACCAGAAGAGGAGGCAAAAGGTACAGAAGAAAAGGGAAAACAGCGGTACAACAGAACCAGACTACAATCAATGAAAACATCATCCCAGAGAAAGAGACCATAGTCTTCAATTTGTCCTCAGTAACGTTGACTGAAGCCCAACACAGTGTCTTATCCAAGGGACTCACCTTTTGTCCTAGTTCCAAGGTAAATTGGTTCAATCTCGAAATGGACTTAAATGATTTTTTTCGTTCCATAAAGTTAAAAATGTTTTTCAAGGGTCACATTACCAATACACAAACACGCTCTAGTGAACTCTCACTCAAAGAAGTGGGTTTGATTAACAAAAGTACTTTTTATCCTGTAGTAGATGAACCTGCGATAGAAGCCTACATTTCTGCAGTCAAAAGAGATATCAGAGATCTTAAATCCCTTTTTGGAGATACAGATAGATTAATTAATCCGAATCTGACTACTGCAGAAATTGAGGCTTTGTCTCAACTTAAAAATAATTCCCAGTTGACGATCAAACCAGCCGACAAGGGCGGAGGGGTGGTTGTACTTGACACGTCCAAATATGTTAAGGAAATTGTACGCCAATTGAGTGACATCAATGTGTATGACATATTACAAGGTGACCCAAAATTTAATATCATGAGCATTGTACGTCAGAGCCTATCCGATGCGGTAGCCGGGGGTATTATTGATGAAGGTCTAAAGGAATATTTGATGGTACCTTTTCCCATCACTCCGGTCATATATATATTACCTAAGGTCCACAAAACCCTTGTGGACCCCCCCGGCCGCCCCATCGTGTCTGGCTCTGATTCAGTTTTTAGTAGAATAGCGATCTTTTTGGACAAATTACTAAGAGACTTTTCGACAGCAGGTAAATCATATATTCAGGACACAAATGATTTTTTACAACAGCTTAGGGCCACTGATGTAAGTGATGTGCAGAATCTAACCCTTGTGTCCTTTGACGTAGTATCTCTGTACACGTCAATAGGACATGAAAAAGGCATTGCTGCGGTGAACAAATACTTAGATGAGTCGCCTTTAACACAAAATTCCAAGCATTTTATTAATATCATGTTGAGACTCATTTTAGAGAAAAATTATTTCTTGTTTCAAGACACCTTTTATAACCAAAAGCGTGGCGTGGCGATGGGGTCCAATGTGGCCCCAACGTACGCGAATATATATATGCGACACATGGAGGAGGACTTCGTCTATGTGTCCCACCACTTCAGTCATGTCCTGAGGTGGTGGCGATACATAGATGACGTCTTCCTCCTGTGGACGGGTACGGAACAACAATTGAATGATTTCCATGTATACTTAAACGATATTGATGCTGATCTCCAATACACAGTATCTTTTTCAAAGACACAATTGTCATTTCTAGACACCAATGTTCGTTTGATTGACGGTTCTATCCACACGGGTCTGTTTGTTAAATCTACTGATAGAAATACACTCTTACGGTATGAGAGTAATCACCCGCGAAGTCTGGTTAAACAGCTACCCTACTCACAATTTCTACGCACTAAGCGTATTGTATCAGATCAGACTGAGTTAACAACTACATTAGATCAGATGGCAGATAAATTTAAGGAACGAGGGTATCCCCGTAAATTGTTGAATGAACAGAAAAAGAAGATTCTGCATGCTGACACTGGGATTGCTCCAGTTGCCTCCCAGAAGACACGAAGGATACCCTTCAAGTCCACGTATTCTGATCTTAGTGTGACTGTGGGACGTGTCCTGAGGGATAACTGGAGCATCTTGAGTAGATCAATTAAGGATGTACCTGAGTTTAAATTCCCTCCTCTTCTATCCTATCGGAAAAACAAAAATATTAAGGATTGCTTAGTGAGGGCAGATGTCGGCCCCAAGAAGGTTAGTATACAGCGGACACTGGCACCGCTGGGGCTGGGATGTTATCCCTGCCTCAGTTGTGTCAATTGCCGCTATATTTGCAAGTCTAGATCTTTCGTGCATCCATTCACTAATAAAGAATATCCTATCAAATTCCATCTGACCTGTTCCTCCTCATACGTAATCTATGTTCTGTCCTGCCCCTGCAACCTAATTTATGTTGGTGAAACATCAACAGAATTGAAACTGAGATTAAACAATCACAGAAATTCCATAAGGAAGAAACGCACCGACTTGCCAGTTGCGAGACACTTTGGATCCCTTCAACATACTGAGCGTGACCTCAGGTGTTGGATTGTTGATCAAATTTCACTTCCCAGGAGAGGGGGTGATCGTTCAGCAATCCTCAAGAAAAAAGAATTGCGTTGGATCTATGAACTTGATAGCTTGTACCCTAGAGGTCTTAACGTTGAGTTTAGGTGAGAGCCTTTTGATTGGTGGCCCGCTTCCCTTTCCTTCTTGTGTGAGATACCTTCCTCATTAATGTATGATAGTGCAAGAGAATTGTGAAAAAATAATATAGTATTGTAATTTGATATCTATATACATTAATATATGTATTCTCTCTTTGCCTTTTAGATGGTTTTAACACACATAATATTGGATACGGGTCCGAGAATTATGTCCTTCTGGAAGCTACACAGACCAGTGCTGACATCATCCTTCTCTCCTCTCTGCGCAAGTCCAGATCTGTAATCTAGTTGCGGATTATTATGTCTTTTATTCTTTCTTGGATGCGATGCTGCTAGATGATGTGGAGGGATGTTCCCTCTATGGCTGCTTTTATTTATGCGGTTTGGCTGCTGATGTCGATGTGATTCATGGAAGTGTCTCGCTTCGACACCTGCGGCCCTCCAGGTTCGGTGTCCCTCCCGGAGGGGCGGGATCCCGATCCTTCTGCTGACACATGTAGGAGATCCCTACTGCGGCCCTATATTTGTATATATTTCTACATCTTTACAGCTCCCATCTGTGGACTATGTATATACATAGAACTATAGGGCAATTTTCCCTTAAGCAATATGGCGACGTTCGTTAGATATCATAGAACGCATGCGCCATACCCTTTGCACCATGACTCATACAATGACGTAGATCTGGACATGCGCACGATAGAGATAGAGACGCTCAACCAACACGATGGTCTGTGTGGACGCTACAACTTCTGAAGGCCTGATTTCTGCGATCCGTATTTATTATTTATTATTCACTATTATGACACAGTTTTAAACTTGTTTCTTATTGCCAACACTTATATATCATTTATATTTTTCTACGTTAAGGGATTTGTCCCTGTGAATGTAGATCACATGGCACATGTCACTTTATGCACATGCACTTTGTTTTTCACAGCAGATGTATGTAATTGTACCTTGATTGTAATTTCAATGTGATTGGTCCTATACCTTTGTTATACCTATATATGCTTCCATTTTCACTGTCTCTTTGCTTGAGGAAGGCTCTTGTGAGCCGAAACGTCGCAAGTTGCCATATTATGGGTGATTAAAACACTTTATTTCACCATCATTTTGGAGTGCAGTCCGACTTTTTTCGTCTCTATATATATATATATATATATATACACACACACACACTGCATATATTACACAGTATTATACATGCAATATGTACAGATATATAGTATATACAGCGGTGTACTGATATGTGAGGTATGAGGTGTCAATACACTGCTGTATTTACTATATACCTGTACACACTGCATCTATTATACCTCACATATTACACTACTGTATATACTGTATACACTGCATATATTATACCCCGTACCTCACATATCAGTACACTGCTGTATATACTATATACCTGTACACACTGCATATATTATACCCTGTACCTCACATATCAGAACACTAGGGAATATACTATATACCTGTAAACACTACATATATTATACCGCGTACCTCATATAACTGTACACTGCTGTATATAATATACATCTGTACACACTGCATCTATTATACCTCTTTTGTGTGCCAGGGCTGTTTTGTAATCCCAATTCGGCCCTGATGGCATAAATTATAAAACGCAGCAGCAAGAATAGTTCATGAAACAAAGGGAGGGGCTATTAAAGGGGAATGGGGGCCCAATTTAGATTCCTGCTATGGGGCCCAGTGATTTTTATGTACGCTCCTGCCCCTGAGTCTCCTCCCCGGCCGGCAGTGCGGCATGCCGGACATGACGTTGAGATGCAGGGACAGGGAGAAGGCGCCGGAAAAGAAAGGGAGAGGGAGAGCGCTACGCAAAGAAGCCGATCCGGCTTTCAGAGTGAGTGAGGTCTGATGGGGGCTGAGAGTTGGGCAATGTATGTAAAGTTATGACTGGTGACTTGTGCTATGAAGTAATGTTTTTTTTTCTGTTGTCTTGGGGTGCAGCTCTTTTGTGTAGGCACTTCTATTGAGCTTCTAGTATATGCTTGGATGTAGCAGAGCTGGTTTTGTCATGCATTTCTTTTGCCTTCATATGGTAAAATACTTCATTGGCCTATCAATGGCTTTATAACTAACTCTGCTATATTTCTGTAGCCTACAACCTCTGACTGCTCAGTTGGACTGTGTTGAGGAAGGGTTGAGACGTATGCATATATATCCATGCATGCCCGCATACATTAACCAACGCACCATGGGATGATGTGCGCAGATGTGCCCAGCATCTGCGCATGTCTGCCCATGGTGATCCCCAGGGGCTCATGGTGGTCCCTGTGGGAAATATGTGACCCCTTATAATATATGTAGGGGCTTGTGCCCCCTTATCTGTGCCCCCTTATATATATGACTGCGTCCCCATCTATAATCCCCCTTAGAATACATTATGCCCCTTATATATGTGTATATATATTATCAGGAGGACATATATGTGTATCTGCCATGGCTCTCCCCCAGGTGTATATATATATATATATATATATATATATATGGGCCTATAACTGCCCATGTATGCCCCCAGGTTTATAATGAGTATATATATGTATATAGATGCGCCCCAAGTATCTATATACATATATATATATATATATATATTTATATATGTATATATATATATATATATATATATATATATATACTTAAATTTCCCCGGCGTTCAGCGAGTTCCTGCAGGAGGTGGATATGTCTCCAGGTGGCTGGTGACTTCAAAGGCACTTTGTTGAGTTTATCAGCCTATTTACTATGCGGCCCCACCTTGTGTTTGTGACATGGCTGGACGTGTGGTGCTGCTAGCCTCAGGGGGCCAACTGGCAGGCATACGTCACAGTCACACTATGATGTCACACCCCTGAGAAGGGGGGAGGTGGGGGTTTCTGAGGCTGATATAGGAGCCTGAAACCAGGAAGAGGGGCTCTTGCAACCAGACTAGAACCAGAGACACATGAGGACTGCTGCCTGAAGGAAGAGAGGCCCATTTGCCCCTGGAGATGGCTGAGTATACGCTGGGATGGCATTGTACCTCTGCCCTTGCAGTGCCAACCATATTCACCCCTTCCCTGCCTATCCCTTCACTGACAATTATCCCCCCCCTGGTTTACCCTTTTCCTACCCTGATTAACCCCTGGTTGTAACCCCTCCTTAAACCCTGCCGCCCCCCCCCCCCCCCCTCACTGTACACTTGCAAGGTATTTATCCCCTGCATGGCTGTACAGTTCTGATATTATCCTTTGTGTTTGTGGTCGGCTTACACCCCTGTAAGACCACCGTTAACCCTCGGTGTACCCCGTAGGGACAGTGCAGACGGGTGGGTTATTGTCAATATTACTTGTATGTGTGTATTGTATAGATAGTTTGTGGGTGGAATTTGGGAACGTGTAGAGTAGTTTAGGATTGTATATTTAGTGCTGTATTGTTAGTGTATTGCGTGCTTAGTGTATTGTAAGTAATAAATACCGTTATATTTGTACCCTTTGTGTAGCGTGTAGTTGTTAGCGGTAGCGAGTTAGTAAGGCGCATGCAGCTAGCATAGTGATTAGTGTAAAGCATAGCGAAAGTATTGTGTATTTATTATATAAAGGCATAAATAGGCAGAGTCATCACAAGACGATTCCTCCTATTTAGGAATATTAATTATCGATATTCGCATAATATTGGTGATTAATATTCCCCCTTTACAGACTGAAACTACTACACCCAACATGTTCTGTCAGTAATAGTAAATGGATATTGGTGCAATTCTGAGCTACTAGTCTATATAATAATACATATGTAGCCTACATATTTATTATATAGACTAGTAGCTCAGAATTGCACCAATATCCATTTACTATTACTGCCAGAACATGTTGGGTGTAGTAGTTTCAACTGGCTAGTCAGAGGTTGTAGGCTACAGAAATATAGCAGAGTTAGTTATAAAGCCATTGATAGGCCAATGAAGTATTTTACTATATGAAGGCAAAAGAAATGCATGACAAAACCAGCACTGCTACATAATGTAGCAGAGCTGGTTTTACGTGGGAATACCGTGGGTTATACCGAATATCATCCTCTTGTATATAGTAATATACAGTATATAATATATATATATATATATATATATACACACACATGCATACACGCGCGGCAGCGGGTTGGGGGGGGGGGCGTCAACGGGAAGGGGGCCCCATGGATCAGTTTCGCACCGGGGCCCCGTGGATTGTGTGTACGCCACTGACATTCAGTTATATGTACAGAGTGCCAATTCGGCCCAGATGTCTAAGCATGAACTAGGCTGTTTATTTTATCAATGCCTTGCTAAAATCTCTGTTACTGGGATCTCTGACTAGCAACTACACATGGAGCCGGGCTAAAATTCACTCTAAAATATGGCACAGTGTTATCATGGTTATCTCTTGACAAAAGCCATTGAAATCCGTTAAAATTTAGGTATCACTTTATTGGCATTCTTTAACCATCAAGTTTAGCTTGGTTGCATCTGTACAATGAGGTAACAGTAACGGTAGTGTCCTCTAGGCTGTAGTGCATAAGGTGTCTTAACTTGTTTCCCATTTGTAGTATCAGGATTTCAAACACTTTAAGCCGGGTTACCTTATTGACTCTTATACAGTAGCCATGCAAATCCTCCTTCAGATCTTTCTCTCTTTTAGTTCTTGGAGCAAATAGAGGTGCCAAAGGCTTCAGGACCTAAAGCTGGAGTCTTCAGAAAAAAAGCATATGGAGATTGCTCCCTATCTCCTGCCTCTCTACAGCTAGACTGACTGGAATCTTCTAGAACTTGGGGGTGGAGCCAGCCCACACCCTGAGCTCCAGAGAGGGCTGAGCCAGAATAGTTAACTTTGGCCATGCCTGTCCCACGCTTAGATATACTGGACATAAGGTGCATCACATTGCCACACAATGCCTGGTATACAGACATTTATTCCCAGGTAGCAAATCATCAAAGCAAGCAAAGTGCATGGAGGATACAGAGATAGAAAAGAATGGTGAAAGATTTCAGTTCTAACGTCAGTAGCGCTCTTTATCAGAATATGTTTAAGCTAGGAAATGTAATTTATTTGCATAGTTGCTCAACTTTGCATGCAGAATAATTGATATGTAAATGGTAAAATTATACACTTAAAGTAAGGTTAACTGTGTACATTTAAAAAGAGGGACATATCAAAAGTAAAAAGGGGAACAGGCATTTAGGTTAAAAGTAAATATTGTTCATCCAAAATAAGGACACATGAGGTATGACTGGTAGGTTGCATGGGAAAGTATTGATCTTTTGTGCAAAACTATGTGTATCTGCAGAATTCAGTGGGAAATTTAGGAAAGCTTCAATTCAGGTTTTCCTAAAATGGCGGCTGAACATACTACAAAATCAAAGTAAGAAGTCCGGGAGCATGAGATCACCAATAATGCCGTGAAGCCAGCCAATCTGCAGATAGCAATCCCTATGAAACCCTAATCCTGCGCAGTCACTGCCATTCCACAGTGATCTGATCATTGGGAGAGATGTGGCAAGCTCGCATGTGCTAGGAACAGTGTTGCTGAAAACTGTTTTTTTTAAATAAATATTAGGGAGGGAGAGTGCAGGGAGATTGTAAAGAGAGTTTTTGAGAGTGTAGGAAGAGTGTAGGGAGACAGCAGGGAGATTGCAGGTTGAGAGTAATCGCTGTGTGCATCCTGTTATAGTGCACCCACATTTAGAGTTAATCCCTTATTTTAGTGATACAGTTACATTGTGTTCATATTCCAGGATGGTGTAATTTTTTTGTCCTGTAAATGTGTTTAGTGGAGTGAGATTGATTATAGTGAATGCCTTCTGTTAGCTGTTGCATTACATAGTGTCAGTATGACGCCATAGTTAAATACTTCACCTTATACTAAGTTGGCATAGCCCAGGAACTGCCTCTATGCACTCAACCTGTCCTGAACCACCTCCTCTTGCTTTTGCTGCTCCGTCAGTTAGCTAAGTAATGTTTGCCACCTGCTATGCTCTGCTTTATTAGACAATGACCTTTGTGGGGACAGTCAGCAGTTAGACGCCAGCACAGACTGGACGAGAGGTCCGCTGCGGACTACTTTAGGTGTAGAACTACTGATGATGGGAGAGCATGTTGCAGAACATGTTGGTGCTATATAAATAAAGATTATTATTATTGCAACTGGGTATCTGCTGTATGATACAGCCGGGCTCACTGCCTGATTTATAGCTTGGCAAACTTCAGCAAATCGGCCGAATGACATTTTTCAAAACTTTGATCTTTTAGCCACAGTCAAAAATGATTATAGTGATTAGGCTTACTTAAGGTTAGAATATTGGTGAGTACATAACTTAGCTTTATGCAATCTGCATGTTCAGTAAGACTAATAACTCCAAATTGCTTAACCACTTCAGCCCCGCTAGGTGAAACCCCCTTCATGACCAGAGCACTTTTTACACTTCGGCAATACACTACTTTCACCGTTTATCGCTCGGTCATGCAACTTACCACCCAAATGAATTTTACCTCCTTTTCTTCTCACTAATGGAGCTTTCATTTGGTGGTATTTTATTGCTGCTGACATTTTTACTTTTTTTGTTATTAATCAAAATGTAACGATTTTTTTGCAAAAAAGTGACATTTTTCACTTTCAGCTGTAAAATTTTGCAAAAAAAACGACATCCATATATAAATTTTTCGCCAAATTTATTGTTCTACATGTCTTTGATAAAAAAAAAATGTTTGGGCAAAAAAAAAGATAGTTTGGGTAAAAGTTATAGCATTTAAAAACTATGGTACAAAAATGTGAATTTCCGCTTATTGAAGCAGCTCTGACTTTCTGAGCACCTGTCATGTTTCCTGAGGTTCTACAATGCCCAAACAGTAGAAAACCCCCACAAATGACCCCATTTCGGAAAGTAGACACCCTAAGGTATTCGCTGATGGGCATAGTGAGTTCATAGAACTTTTTATTTTTTGTCACAAGTTAGCGGAAAATGATGATGATTTATTTTATTTATTTTTTTCTTACAAAGTCTCATATTCCACTAACTTGCGACAAAAAATAAAAAATTCTAGGAACTCGCCATGCCCCTCACGGAATACCTTGGGGTGTCTTCTTTCCAAAATGGGGTCACTTGTGGCGTAGTTATACTGCCCTGGCAATTTAGGGGCCCAAATGTGTGAGAAGTACCTTGCAATCAAAATGTGTAAAAAATAGCCTGCAAAATCTGAAAGGTGCACTTTGGAATATGTGCCCCTTTGCCCACCTTGGCAGCAAAAAAGTGTGACACATCTGGTATCACCGTACTCAGGAGAAGTTGGGGAATGTGTTTTGGGGTGTCATTTTACATATACCCATGCTGGATGAGAGAAATATCTTGGCAAAAGACAACTTTTCCCATTTTTTTATACAAAGTTGGCATTTGACCAAGATATTTTTCTCACCCAGCATGGGTATATGTAAAATGACACCCCAAAACACATTCCCCAACTTCACCTGAGTACGGCGATACCAGATGTGTGACACTTTTTTACTGCCAAGGTGGGCAAAGGGGCACATATTCCAAAGTGCACCTTTTGGATTTCACCGGTCATTTTTTACACATTTTGATTGCAAAGTTCTTCTCACACATTTGGGCCCCTAAATTTCCAGGGCAGTATAACTACGCCACAAGTGACCCCATTTTGGAAAGAAGACACCCCAAGGTATTCCGTGAGGGGCATGGCGAGTTCCTAGAATTTTTTATTTTTTGTCGCAAGTTAGTGGAATATGAGACTTTGTAAGGAAAACAGAGAAAAAAAAAATCATCATTTTCCGCTAACTTGTGACAAAAAAAAAAAATATTCTAGGAACTCGCCATGCCCCTCACGGAATACCTTGGGGTGTCTTCTTTCCAAAATGGGGTCACTTGTGGCGTAGTTATACTGCCCTGGCAATTTAGGGGCCCAAATGTGTGAGAAGTACCTTGCAATCAAAATGTGTAAAAAATAGCCTGCAAAATCTGAAAGGTGCACTTTGGAATATGTGCCCCTTTGCCCACCTTGGCAGCAAAAAAGTGTGACACATCTGGTATCACCGTACTCAGGAGAAGTTGGGGAATGTGTTTTGGGGTGTCATTTTACATATACCCATGCTGGATGAGAGAAATATCTTGGCAAAAGACAACTTTTCCCATTTTTTTATACAAAGTTGGCATTTGACCAAGATATTTTTCTCACCCAGCATGGGTATATGTAAAATGACACCCCAAAACACATTCCCCAACTTCTCCTGAGTACGGCGATACCAGATGTGTCACACTTTTTTGCAGCCTAGATGCGCAAAGGTGCCCAAATTCCTTTTAGGAGGGCATTTTTAGACATTTGGATCCCAGACTTCTTCTCACACTTTAGGGCCCCTAAAAAGCCAGGGCAGTATAAATACCCCACATGTGACCCCACTTTGGAAAGAAGACACCCCAAGGTATCCAATGAGGGGCCTGGCAAGTTCATAGAATTTTTTTTTTTTTCACATAAGTTAGCGGAAATTGATTTTTTTTTTTGTTTTTTCTCACAAAGTCTCACTTTCCGCTAACTAAGGACAAAAATTTAAATCTTTCATGGACTCAATATGCCCCTCAGCAAATACCTTGGGGTGTCTTCTTTCCAAAATGGGGTCAGTTGTGGGGTGTTTGTACTGCCCTGGCATTTGAGGGTCTCCGCAATCATTACATGTATGGCCAGCATTAGGAGTTTCTGCTATTCTCCTTATATTGAGCATACAGGTAATGAGATTTTTTTTTCCGTTCAGCCTCTGGGCTGAAAGAAAAAAAGGAACGGCGCAGATTTCTTCATTCGCATCGATCAATGTGGATGAAAAAATCTCTGCCAAAAAAAAAAAATGGAGGGGAAAGGCGTCTGCCAGGACATAGGAGCTCCACCCTACATCCATACCCACTTAGCTCGTATGCCCTGGCAAACCAGATTTCTCCATTCACATCAATCGATGTGGATGAATAAATCATTGCCGGGATTTTTTATTTTTTTTATATATATATATATATATATATATACAAAGTGTTTGCCAAAGCATAGGAACGCCGCCTCCTCCTCAGCTCGTATGCCTCGGCAAACATATCTGTTACTGCAGAGGAGAAAATCCCGTCTTGCAGCGCCGCATACACCGACTTGCGTGTAATCTGACAGCAGCGCAATGCTTCTGTCAGAATGCACATCGGTGCTGCAGCTGGTCGATCGGTTGGTCCACCTGGAAGGTAAAAAGACAAAAAAAAAAAAAGAAAAAACCAGGCCTCAACGCAATAATTTTATTAACTTTGCAACAGAACATGTAACTTTAACTTTTTGAACTGAACATTAACGTGTTTGCTTACTGGTGAGTTTTTTTTTATTTTTTTTAACCTTTATAGAACAAACCTCTCCTTCCCCATGGGTCAATGTGCAAAGCGCAAATCGCCCAAAGATGTGGCGAAGTGCGTTATGCACTTTGTCCCATGTGAAAGGAGACGTTTGCAGCAGCAGTGAGTGAATGGGCCCTAATAGCCCTGTGTGCCTATCCTGGTGAGATGATCCCTATGCTAATAGTGTACCTGTGAGTGGTACTTCCGGAAACACTCTCCAAAGCATAGGGCAGGGTGGTCAGGACAGTCAGGACAGAAATAGCGGGTGTCACGCCTTATTCCACTCCTGCTACAGACACGACATCTTTTTCGGGGTGACGGTTGGGTTGAGGTACCAGGAACGACATTGAGAAAATGTCGCTCGTGTAGACGGCTAACTACACTGGTGGATGGGGCCACGGAACCTCCTGGGTACAGGAGGTTCTCGATGATCTCTTCCTGAAATTTGAGGAAGGATCCAGTTCTCCCAGCCTTACTGTAGAGAACAAAACTATTGTACAGAGCCAATTGAATTAAATATACAGACACCTTCTTATACCAGCGTCTGGTTCTGCGGGAAACTAAATACGGAGACAACATCTGGTCATTGAAGTCCACCCCTCCCATGTGGAGGTTATAGTCGTGGACTGAGAGGGGCTTTTCAATGACACGGGTTGCTCGCTCAATTTGTATTGTCGTGTCTGCGTGAATGGAGGAGAGCATGTAAACGTCACGCTTGTCTCTCCTTTTCACCGCGAGCAGTTCTTCGTTACACAGTGCGGCCCTCTGCCCCCTTGCAAGACGGGTGGTAACGAGCCGTTGGGGGAAGCCCGCGCGACTAGTTCGCGCGGTACCACAGGCGCCAATCCGTTCTAGAAACAAATGCCTAAAGAGGGCCACACTTGTGTAAAAATTGTCCACATAAAGATGGTACCCCTTGCCGAATAAGGGTGACACCAAGTCCCAAACTGTCTTCCCACTGCTCCCCAGGTAGTCAGGGCAACCGACCGGCTCCAGGGTCTGATCTTTTCCCTCATAGATCCGAAATTTGTGGGTATAGCCTGTGGCCCTTTCACAGAGCTTATACAATTTGACCCCATACCGGGCGCGCTTGCTTGGGATGTATTGTTTGAAGCCAAGGCGCCCGGTAAAATGTATTAGGGACTCGTCTATGCAGATGTTTTGCTCTGGGGTATAAATATCTGCAAATTTCTGGTTGAAATGGTCTATGAGGGGCCGAATTTTGTGGAGCCGGTCAAAAGCAGGGTGGCCCCTGGGACGGGAGGCGGTGTTGTCACTAAAGTGCAGGAAACGCAGGATGGCCTCAAAACGTGCCCTGGACATAGCAGCAGAGAACATGGGCATGTGATGAATCGGGTTCGTGGACCAATATGACCGCAATTCATGCTTTTTAGTCAGGCCCATGTTGAGGAGGAGGCCCAGAAAAGTTTTAATTTCGGAAACTTGGACTGGTTTCCACCGGAAAGGCTGGGCATAAAAGCTTCCCGGGTTAGCGGTGATAAATTGTGTGGCATATCTGTTTGTTTCGGCCACAACTATGTCTAAAAGCTCCGCAGTCAAGAACAGCTCAAAAAATCCCAGGGCCGAACCGATCTGAGCTGTCTCAACCCGAACTCCAGACTGGGCAGTGAAAGGGAAAACTACAGGTGCGGCTGAAGTTGGGGACTGCCAATCAGGGTTTGCCAGCACCTCAGGGATTCTAGGGGCTCTACGGGCACGTCTTTGCGGTGGCTGCGACGGGGTCACTACTGCACGTGCCACCGTACCAGCTTCAACTGCCCTTCTGGTGCTCGCTACTTCACCAGGTTGTACGGCAGTGCTGGTACTAGGTCCAGGGAGGGCTGGGCTGCTGGTGTATGCCTCACCACGTAATCCGACAGCACCAGCCCCACTCTGCTGCTCTTGAAGCGGATCCTGCGCAACCTGTGGTCTAGCGACACGGGGCCGGGTACTCCTGGTGGTATCAGGGACCTCAGCCTCCTCGTCCGAACTTTGGGTCAGAGAGCCACTGCTTTCTACAGGTTCGTATTCTGACCCGCTGGATTCATCAGATGAGGGTTCCCACTCCTCATCCGACTGGGTCAGAAGCCTGTAGGCCTCTTCAGAAGAATACCCCCTGTTAGACATGTGGGCAACTAAATTTAGGGGTATTCCCTGAGACTACCCAAGAAAAAAAAAGCAAGCCTGTCTTACAAAGGGGAGGCTAGCGAAGTACCGGAGGCCGCTGCGGTTGATAAAAAATATCAAAACTGATTTTTTTATCGCCGCAGTGCGTGTAAAGTGATTGTGCAGTGAACCCCAAAAAAATTTTTTTTTGTCACTGCGGTGGGGCGGGTGTGGGCGAACGCACGTGTGGGCGACCGATCAGGCCTGATCGGGCAAACACTGCGTTTTGGGTGGAGGGAGAACTAAAGTGACACTAGTACAATTATAGATCTGACCGTGATCAGTTTTGATCACTTCCAGATACTATAAAAGTACAAATGCTGATTAGCGATACGCTAATCAGCGAATAACGGACTGCGGTGCGGTGGGCTGGGCGCTAACTGATTGCTAACTACCTAACCAAGGGGCCTAAACTATACCTAAAACCTAACGGTCAATACCAGTGAAAAAAAAAAGTGACAGTTTACACTGATCACTTTTTTCCTTTCACTAGTGATTGACAAAGGGGTGATCAAAGGGTTAATTGGGGTTCAGGGGGGTGATCTGGGGCTAAAGTGTGCTGTTTGGTGTACTCACTGTGAAGCCTGCTCCTCTGCTGGATCCAACCGACGAAAAGAACCAGCAGAGGAGCAGGCAGCCATATATCAGATCATATTTACAAATATGATCTGTTATCTGGCTTCTGATTGGATTTTTAAAAAATCAGCAACCTGCCAGCCAATGATCACGGCTGGCAGGTTGCTGACGAAATAGTCCTGAACGAAATGCCGGCGCGAACTGCGCATGCGCGGGCGCATATTCGCGTCATCTCGCGTCTCGCGAGATGACGCGTATATGCGTGACTGTGCGCAGCGCTGCCGCCTCCGGACCGCACATCTGCGTTAGGCGGTCCGGAGGTGGGAAATGGTTGCTGTGGTAACCTTCGTACCACCTGTATCAGCAAACAAGTCAACCTGAATGGTAATTGTTCTGACACAAGCCATATTTAGATGGATTCTTTGACAAGAATGTAAATGAATTCTAACTTATCTAGATTTGCTGCACATGCTATGTATGTCCCACAGTTTTGTGTGATATGTAATCTACAATGCTGAAAAAGAGACATGTCATGAAACATTCAAGGCCCAGCCAGCTGCGGTAAAGAGCCCCCAGTCAATTAGGCTGCAGCTGCTTTTTATTTAATAAAGACTACACTGTATAGCCGGTCTTCTTGCTAATGGCCTTGCAGCCATTAACAATTACCGTAAGATCGGCTATACAGTGCAGTCTTCATTAGTTAAATAAAATGTTTCTGCGGCCTAATTCGCCACGAGATTCTTGACCACAACTGGCTGTGCCCTGCACTGCTCACAACAGCGCTGAGTCGTTCCCTAAGTCTTGAGGTGATATAAAAGCTGTAGCTGGAGCCTAATTACTAAGAGAAAAATTTAGTAAAGCATCTACATCTTTTACCATGACATAGTCAACTATCACTGCAGCACTCCATCAATCTGGGCTTTATGGCAGAGTGTCCAGAAAGAAGCCTCTCCTCAGTAAAAGACACATGGAAGTTTAAAAAAAAAAACACCTAAAGGACTCTCAGACTGTGAGTAACA
Organism: Bufo gargarizans; assembly: GCF_014858855.1. Lineage (NCBI taxonomy): Eukaryota > Metazoa > Chordata > Amphibia > Anura > Bufonidae > Bufo > Bufo gargarizans. The sequence continues at coordinate 567,076,986 of NC_058080.1, forward strand.
TTATTCTCTGGTCTAATGAAACCAAGATTGAACTTTTTGACCTCAATTCTAAGTTTGGAGGAAGCTAAGCATTGCATAATACCATCCCTACAGTCAATCATGGTGGTTGCAACATTATGTTATGGGGGTGTTTTTCAGTAGCTGGGACGGGGAGACTGGTTGAGAGAAAGTTGAATAGAGCAAAGTACAGAGGTTCTTAATGAAAACCTAAGCCAAAGATTTACTTTCACACCTATCATGCCTTCACTCAAGAATTCTTGATTCAAAAAGTCACAAAATGGGGTGTTTGTGACTTTTTTGGACTTAGGCAGAAAAGTCAGATAGCCTAAAAGAACTAGCGATACCTTCCTAAGCGACTTTTACTCAGAGATTAATAATTGAGAGCCAATATATATCCATGCATGGATGCTATCAAAAGGGGAGTTTCTACAGGCAGGCATAGAGTGTGATTGAATGATGGATGTCTGTTATGCTGGATATAACAGGAGCTTAATAATATCCTAAATTAAGGCTAGTGTCTCTTGGTTCCAACACCCTGCAGACTAGTGGATGGAACCTAAACAATGTTACTGAATGTAGCAAATGTGGTGCTACTGTTGATTCTTGGTTAGCAACATTGTGTTTGCAAAACAACATTGGAATCCTATTCAAAACACAAAATTGACAGTAAGCCAATTTCCTGTATTACTGATAGCCTCATATAATTTTCTGCTAAAATAAGTCAGCTGATAGTTTAGTCAGCTTTTAGTTAATATTGGGTATTATTTGGAAGCACTTATGCATTATTGTTTAATTTTTTTGAAATAAAGGATACGTTTTAATTCACATTAGAGAGGATCCCCAGTGGGATTTTAGTGCTTATTTTGACCACTGTGTATACTAGAATAAATATCCCTATGATTCCTCTCAAGGGTTTTAAATAGATTTTTTTTTGCATTTTATGCCACTTACTTTTCAATTAATTTAGTTCTGAACATGGGTGTGGTTAGCTATGTTAATGAGTTTCACTAGCTAAGTTAGAATCTCACTCAAGTAGGAAAATAGAGTGGGAAAACTGAAATAGCTTTTCTAGACAAAAGGGTTAGGTTTAAAGATGAGACACATTATTTAAACATTTAACATAGGTGACATAAAGTATTCCAACACAGACTCAAGCAAAACTGACTTCAAATCATGATAAATTCCCCCGAATGACACTAAGAAATGAGCCAAGGCAGCAAAGTAGTGGCTAACTTTGTAAATGTCCTTCAGTGGCCCAACCAGTGCCCTTACTTGAATCCAATCAAACATTTCTGGAGAGACCTGAAAATAGATGTCCACCGAATGTCCCCATCCAACCCAACACAGCTTGAGAGGATCTGCAGAGAAGAAGAGCAGAAAATCCACAAATCCAGGTGAGCAAACCTTTGTGGCATCACACCCAAAAAGACTGGAGGCTGTAATCATTGCCAAAGGTGCTTCAACTAAGTACTGAGTAAATGGACTGAAATACTTATGTCAATGCAAGATTATATTTTTTCCTTTTCAATTAATTAGCAAAGATGTCTAACATTCTGTTTTAACTTTGCTATTATGGGGTATTGAGTGAAGACTGATGGGAAAATCTTGATTTCGAATTTTATTTTAGCACTAGGCCCCAACATAACAAAATATGAACAAAGTAAAAGGGTCTGAATACTTTTTGAAACTATAGTATTTTTTGCATATCTTATATAAATATACTGGGAAAAAATTCTTAGTAGGATGAAATTGAAAAAGAGAAAAATGAATTCCACCATGTTTTTTTTTTTGCTTTTGCTTTATGGCATTTGCTATGCCTTAAAAAATAAAAAATAAATTTGAAATAATAAAAAACCTCAGAATTTTTTTTATTTGCATTGCATTGCAACCTCACCAGTTATATATTTCATTCTACAGAGATGTGTGAGGGCTTGTTTTTTTGCAAGCTGTAGTTTTTAATAGTATGATTTTGTGGTATTTATAGTTACACCATACTGTATAACTTTTTGATAATCTTTTATTCAATTTTTTGGGGGAGCTAAGTGACAATAAAAACTGTGATTTGGCCATTTTTACTTTTTTTCATTATAGTGTTCACCACACAGCATAAATATTTTACCAGTTTAATACTTTTACATAGACTAGCATTTAACATTTTCAGATGTGGCGACACCTATATTATGTTTATTTTATAGTGTTTATTTTTAGATTAAAAAAACGTGAATGATGTTGTCACTAACTTAGGCTACTTTCACATCTGCGTTGTGCTGTCTGGTTTTGAGATCCGGCACACCGCTTCAGTTTTGTCCCCATTCATTGTCAATGAGGACAAAATTGAACAAACTGGAACGGAGTGCATCAGAGTGCATTCCGTTCTGGGTTGTTGTGTTCCCATGCCGGACACAAAACCGCTGAAAGCAGCATTTTTGTGTGCGACATGGGAAACTGAACATGCCAGATCTGATCTGGCACCAAAAAAACATGTAAGTCAATGGTGACACGAAAAAAATGGATCCGGCGCCCATTGACTTACAATAGTTTATTAACCACTTAAGGACCACAGGTTTATACCCCCCTAGTGACCAGGCCCTTTTTTACAAATCGGCACTCCACAACTTTAGCGGTTTATTGCTCGGTCATGCAACTTACCACCCAAATTAATTTTACCTCCTTTTCTTCTCACTAATAGAGCTTTCATTTGGTGGTATTTCATTGCTGCTGACATTTTTACTTTTTTTGTTATTAATCGAAATTTAACGATTTTTTTGCAAAAAAATGAAATTTTTCACTTTCAGCTGTAAAATTTTGCAAAAAAAACGACATCCATATATAAATTTTTCGCTAAATTTATTGTTCTACATGTCTTTGATAAAAAAAAATGTTTGGGCAAAAAAAAAATGGTTTGGGTAAAAGTTATAGCGTTTACAAACTATTGTACAAAAATGTGAATTTCCGCTTTTTGAAGCAGCTCTGACTTTCTGAGCACCTGTCATGTTTCCTGAGGTTCTACAATGCCCAGACAGTAGAAATACCCCACAAATGACCCCATTTCGGAAAGTAGACACCCTAAGGTATTCGCTGATGGGCATAGTGAGTTCATAGAACTTTTTATTTTTTGTCACAAGTTAGCGGAAAATGATGATTTTATTAAAAAAAGTCTCATATTCCACTAACTTGCGACAAAAAATAAAATTCTAGGAACTCGCCGTGCCCCTCACGGAATACCTTGGGGTGTCTTCTTTCCAAAATGGGGTCACTTGTGGCGTAGTTATACTGCCCTGGCAATTTAGGGGCCCAAATGTGTAAGAAGTACCTTGCAATCAAAATCTGTAAAAAATGGCCTGTGAAATCCGAAAGGTGCTCTTTGGAATATGTGCCCCTTTGCCCACCTTGGCTGCAAAAAAGTGTCACACATGTGGTATCGCCGTACTCAGGAGAAGTTGGGGAATGTGTTTTGGGGTGTCATTTTACATATAACCATGCTGGGTGAGAGAAATATCTTGGCAAAAGACAACTTTTCCCATTTTTTTATACAAAGTTGTCATTTGACCAAGATATTTATCTCACCCAGCATGGGTATATGTAAAATGACACCCCAAAACACATTGCCCAACTTCTCCTGAGTACGGCGATACCAGATGTGTGACACTTTTTGCAGCCTAGATGCGCAAAGGTGCCCAAATTCCTTTTAGGAGGGCATTTTTTGACATTTGGATCCCAGACTTCTTCTCACACTTTCGGGCCCCTAAAAAGCCAGGGCAGTATAAATACCCCACATGTGACCCCACTTTGGAAAGAAGACACCCCAAGGTATTCAATGAGGGGCATGGCGAGTTCATAGAAATTTTTTTCTTTTTTGCATAAGTTAGCGGAAATTGATTTTTTTTGTTTTTTTCTCACAAAGTCTCACTTTCCGCTAACTTAGGACAAAAATTTCAATCTTTCATGGACTCAATATGCCCCTCACGGAATACCTTGGGGTGTCTTCTTTCCGAAATGGGGTCACATGTGGGGTATTTATACTGCCCTGGCTTTTTAGGGGCCCTAAAGCGTGAGAAGAAGTCTGAAATATAAATGTCTAAAAATGTTTACGCATTTTGATTCCGTGAGGGGTATGGTGAGTTCATGTGAGATTTTATTTTTTGACACAAGTTAGTGGAATATGAGACTTTGTAAGAAAAAAACAAACAAAAAAAAAAAATATATTTCCGCTAACTTGGGCCAAAAAAATGTCTGAATGGAGCCTTACAGGGGTTGATCAATGACAGGGGCGTGATCAATGACAGGGGGGTGATCAATGACAGGGGGTGATCACCCATATAGACTCCCTGATCACTTCCCTGTCATTGATCACCCCCCTGTCATTGATCACCCCCCTGTAAGGCTCCATTCAGACGTCCGTATGATTTTTACGGATCCACTGATACATGGATCGGATCCGCAAAACACATGCGGATGTCTGAATGGAGCCTTACAGGGGGGTGATCAATGACAGGCGGGTGATCACCCATATACACTCCCTGATCACCCCCCTGTCATTGATCACCCCCCTGTCATTGATCACCCCCCTGTAAGGATCCATTCAGACGTCCGCATGTGTTTTGCGGATCCTATCCATGTATCCATGGATCCGTAAAAATCATACGGACGTCTGAATGGAGCCTTCCAGGGGGGTGATCACCCATATACACTCCCTGATCACCCCCCTGTCATTGATCACCCCCCTGTAAGGCTCCATTCAGACGTCCGCATGTGTTTTGCGGATCCGATCCATGGATCCGTAAAAATCATACGGACGTCTGAATGGAGCCTTACAGGGGGGTGATCACCCATATACACTCCCTGATCACCCCCTGTCATTGATCACCCCCCTGTAAGGCTCCATTCAGACGTCCGCATGTGTTTTGCGGATCCGATCCATGTATCCATGGATCCGTAAAAATCATACGGACGTCTGAATGGAGCCTTACAGGGGGGTGATCAATGACAGGGGGGTGATCACCCTGATCACCCCCTGTCATTGATCACCCCCCTGTAAGGCTCCATTCAGACGTCCGCATGTGTTTTGCGGATCCGATCCATGTATCCATGGATCCGTAAAAATCATACGGACGTCTGAATGGAGCCTTTCAGGGGGGTGATCAGTGACAGGGGGGTGATCACCCATATACACTCCCTGATCACCCCCTGTCATTGATCACCCCCCCTGTAAGGCTCCATTCAGACGTCCGTATGATTTTTACGGGGTGATCAATGACAGGGGGTGATCAGGGAGTGTATATGGGTGATCACCCCCCTGTAAGGCTCCATTCAGACGTCCGTATGATTTTTACGGATCCATGGATCGGATCCGCAAAACACATGCGGACGTCTGAATGGAGCCTTACAGGGGGGTGATCAATGACAGGGGGGTGATCAGGGAGTGTATATGGGTGATCACCCCCCTGGAAGGCACCATTCAGACGTCCGTATGATTTTTACGGATCCATGGATACATGGATCGGATCCGCAAAACACATGCGGACGTCTGAATGGAGCCTTACAGGGGGGTGATCAATGACAGGGGGGTGATCAATGACAGGGGGGTGATCAGGGAGTGTATATGGGTGATCACCCGCCTGTCATTGATCACCCCCCTGTAAGCCTCCATTCAGACGTCCGCATGTGTTTTGCGGATCCGATCCATGTATCAGTGGATCCATAAAAATCATACGGACGTCGGAATGGAGCCTTACAGGGGGGTGATCAATGACAGGGAAGTGATCAGGAAGTCTATATGCGTGATCACCCCCTTGTCATTGATCACCCCCCTGTAAGGCTCCATTCAGACGTCCGTATGCGTTTTGCGGATCCGATCCATGTATCCGTGGATCCGTAAAAATCATACGGACCTCTGAATGGAGCCTTACAGGGGGGTGATCAATGACAGGGGGGTGATCAATGACAGGGGGGTGATCAATGACAGGGGGGTGATCAGGGAGTCTATATGGGCTGATCAGTGGTTTATAAAGGGTTAATAAGTGACAGGGGGGGGGGTGTAGTGTAGTGTGGTGTTTGGTGCTACTTTACTGAGCTGCCTGTGTCCTCTGGTGGTCGATCCTAACAAAAGGGACCACCAGAGGACCAGGTAGCAGGTATATTAGACGCTGTTATCAAAACAGCGTCTAATATACCTGTTAAGGGTTAAAAAAATCACATCTCCAGCCTGCCAGCGAGCGATCGCCGCTGGCAGGCTGGAGATCCACTCGCTTACCTTCCGTTCCTGTGAGCGCGCGCGCCTGCGTGCGCGCGTTCACAGGAAATCTCGGCTCACGCGAGATGACGCCTATTGGCGTTAGCGTAGCCTGGGAGCGCCGCAGAGATGACGCCTTTCGGCGTTAGCGTAGCGGTAAGTGGTTAATGTTCAATATAATACAACCAGATACGTTCTGAATGGATGCAGCTGGTTGTATAATAACATTAGGTTTTCCCATGCCAGATCTCAAAACTGAACAGCAAAATCACAGATGTGAAAGTTACCTTACTTGTCCGGGCTCCAGCGCCGAGATCTTCAGCTCCGACACAACAGCACCAGGAGAGACATGCTATGAGGCCACATCACCTGGTGATGCAACAGCATCCCTAGCAACAGGATACATTGCTCTGTTTCTCTCCACTGGGCATGTGCTGGAGAAAAACTATCAATTATTGATTATTCAGCTGTTCTGTTCCTGTGTGCTGTGTCTGACTAATGGAGCACAGAGTAATTGACCTATCAGATTCTGATCCTTGGTGCTCTGTTTTAATCCCTTGTTGGCAATTCACTCTTCCCAGTTATAGGTTTACTCCCTTGCTGTGCTCCTGGTTCTGTCTGTGAGTGTTTTGGATCGTTTACTATATTGACCTCGGCTTACCTCTGACCTACCTTTGTCTTGTGATTTTGAATTATGATACCTGTTTGGTTCTGACATTGGCTTGGCTATTTTGACTACTTCTGTCCTCTGATTTCGTACAGTATTGTCCTTCTGGTTTTGACCTATTACCGTACGACCCTTCTCTGTGTGGTTGTGTGTCTGTGTCTGTCTTGCACTTATCAGAACAGGGAACATTGACTACTTGGCAAACTTTCCGCTTAGGGGTTGCACTGCAAGTAGGCAGGGAAAGCGAATTAGATTCCAGTCAGGGCTCATTTTGCACATGTTTCCTGCCTACTGTGCTGACAGTAACACAGGCTGTACATTTTTTCCTAGGTGACTTAGTGCCATGGACCCCATATCAGCAGTAGCCACCAAGATGGAGGGTATTGTCCAGCTAGTTCAGGACTTCTCAGTAAGGGTTCAACAGCAGGAGTCCTGTATCCCTTTCGGTTCAGCTCCCTCACCTGTAGAACCTAAGGTAAAGCTTTCTGATCGGTTGTCTGGAGACCATAAAGGCTTTATTACTTTTAGGGAATGTTTTAGGCTATACTTCCATCTTAAGCCTCAGTCATCAGGGTCATAAGCCCAGAGGGTAAGCATCACTATGTCCCTACTTTAGGGAGACCCTCAGGAGTGGGCATTTTCTCTGCCATTCAAATACCCTGAACTGTTTTCTGTTGATTGTTTTTATATGATAAGCCAGACAGGGCGGCTTATGCTGAGAGTTAGCTTCTGTCTCGTAGTCATGGTAAGTGACTGGTGGAGGAGTACTGTGCCAAGTTCTATAAATGGTATTCTGCCTCTGGTTGGAATAACCCAGCTATTAGGTCTCAATTTAGACTTGGTCTTTCTGACAAGTTATTAGGCTACTTTCACACTAGCGTTCTGCTGTCCGCTCGTGAGCTCCATTTGAAGGAGCTCACGAGCGGAGCAGAACGCTTCCGTCCAGCCCTGATGCAGTCTGAATGGATGCGGATCCGCTCAGACTGCATCAGTCTGGCGGCGTTCAGCCTCCGCTCCGCTCGCCTCCGCACGGCCAGGCGGACAGCTGAACGCTGCTTGCAGCGTTCAGCTGTCCGCCTGGCCGTGCGGAGGCGTGCGGATCCGTCCAGACTTACAATGTAAGTCAATGGGAACGGATCCGCTTGAAGATAACACCATATGGCTCAATCTTCAAGCGGATCCGTCCCCCATTGACTTTACATTGAAAGTCTGGACTGATCCGTCTGAGGCTATTTTCACACTTAGCTTTTATATGCCAATATAATGCAGACGGATCCGTTCTGAACGGAGCCTCCGTCTGCATTATTATGATCGGATCCGTTCAGAACGGATCCGATCGAACGCTAGTGTGAAAGTAGCCTTAAAGGATCTCTTGGTAATCCTATCCTATCCAAGTTTACCTTGACGAAGAAATGTTGTTGGCCATTAGACTGTACAGGCATATTATGGAACGTAGGCTTGAGAGATCTGTCTGTGTCCGTTTCTCTTCCCCCATCCCTGTTCCAAAGTCCCCCATATCCAAGACCCCTGAAGAGTCAGAGCAACCTATGCAGGTCGGTGCCACATGGTCTCAGCTGCAGAGGGAACATCGCCGGAGGAACGAATTGTTCTACATCGGCAGCCCCACTCATCATTTACGAACTTGCCCTGTGAGACAGAAGGCAGAAAAATTCAGCGTCTAAGTGACGATCATAGAGGTCACGCAGATGCACAGGTATTTACCAAGAAATGTGCTTCTGCCAGTGAAATTATCTTCACAGGGAGAGTCTGTTTCTGGCATGGCCTTTGTTGATCCAGTGGACGCTGCAAATTTTGTTAATTATGATTTTGTTTCTGCTTTGGGTCTTGTGGTCTGTGAATTACCTAAACCCATTCCGATATCTGAAGTGGATACCACTCCATTAGCTGGAGGGTTTATTGAATTGCAAAGTATTTATTTGGATATAAAGGTGGGTGTGATCTACTCTAAAAAATGTTCAATTTTAGTTGTATATGATATGTCTGCTGACATCATTTGGTGTTACCCTGGTTAAGAAACCATTTCCCAAATTTTGATTGCATTACTTATCAAGTTGAGTCCTCAGTGCTCTAATCAATGCATGTCTGTTCAGCTCGCCAGCCTGGATATGGAGGAGAGCTAAAACCCTGGGTTCATCAGGGGTTTTCAGGATGTGTTCCCTAAGGAGGCGTCTGAAGCCTTGCCTCCCCATCGAGCTAAACGCTCTAAGGGACTGATTTTTAATCTCTCTCAGCCTGAGAAGCTGGCTGTGAGAGAATACATCCAAGATAGTCTAAACAAAGGGCACATCCGTCCTTCGGTTTCTCCAATGGGGGCTGACTTGTTTTTTGTTGTAAAGAAGGACGGAGGGTTACTCCCTTGTATAGACTATAGGGAACATAACAAGATTATTATCCGGAATCAATACCCTTCTTCCTTTTATTCCTGATCTATTTAATCAAATAGTTGGAGCTCAATGGTTCTCCAAAAATCAACCTGCGGGGAAACCTACAATCAGATTAGAATCAGGAAGGGTACAAGTTGAAAATGGCATTAAACACACCTGAGGGGCATTGTGAGCACGTGGTGATGCCCTTTGGGCTGTGTAATGCCTAATCCATTTATCAAAACCTAGTCAGCGATATTTTTTAAGAGTTTCTGGGGCATTTTGATGTGGTGTATTTGGACAACATAGTGGTCTTTTCCCCTGATTGGTCATCCCATGTCCTACATGTGACACTGACAACGATCCTTTTAAAACTGAGGTACTGTAATTTATTAGAAAAATTGAGTAAGTGTAAATTTTGAGTAAGGGAAGTCTCCTTCCTGAGCTATATCATCACCTCCTAAATTTTCTATGGATCCTGCTAAGGTGCGGGCCAGGCCTACCTCTTCAACGGTTTATTGGCTTCGCCAATTATTATTTAAAAAAACTAAACATTTCTGTCATTGCTAAACCATTGACTGATTTGACCAGGATGGGGGCCAATCTTCTCCATTGGTCTCCTGAGGCTGTGTCAACTTTTGAAACCTTAAAGGAGAGTTTTGTTTAGGCACCAGTGCTCGTCCAGCCTGATGTGACAAAACCTTTTGTCGTTGAGGTGGATGCCTCTGAGATAGGCACCGTGGTATCTCACGGTCCATCCTCCCTCACTAATCTCAAGCCCTGTGGGGTTTTTTCCCCATAAGTTCTCTTTCGTGTAGAAAAACTATGATATTGGCAACCGGGATTTGTTGGCCATTGAGGAGTTGTGGCACTTCCTAGAGGGGGCTCAGATCCAGGTCACAGTGCTGACGGATCCTAAAAATCTAACCTACTTGGATACAGCCAAGTGCTTGAATTCCCGTCAAGCATGGTTGAACCTAGTATTTTTACTGTTTTACTTTGTTGTGATTGATAGATTCTCAAAAATGTGTCATTGGAAAAAACTTGGCTACCTTGTTTGTGGATAACAATCTTAGACTGCATAGTATTCCTGACTCCATTTGTATCAAAATTCTAGAGGAAGATCAGCAATAAGCTGGGGATCAAACTCTCCTTCTTATCCACATTTCAACCCAAAACAAATAGGCAAACTGAAAGGGTACTGGAGCAGTTCTTAAAGTGCTTCATTTCGGACTGCCAAAACAAGTGGAGAAGGTTTTTGCCTCTGGCGGAGTTTGCAATTAACTATCATGCAAGCTACTCTTGTGGTATGTCTCCTTTCTACTGTAACTATGGTTTTAACCTCCGATTTTCCTGAGTCTAGTTCTGTTAATCCTGCTGTGGATGCTATCCTAGAAAATCAGTGCACAGTTTGGATACAGGCTGGCAAGAGCCTGAAAAAAGCCCAAAGCATCCAATCTGAACATGCTAATAATAAGTGGTCAGTAGGGCTGAACTTTGTGTTGGGTGATAGAGATGAGTACATTTTTCAAAAGTTTGATTTGCCTGATTTGCCGAATTTAACAAAAAAAATTGTTTTGTGATGAATTACTTTGTCACAAAGCGCATTTTTTTGTAAGTAGTGGGTGCAATGACAGGGAGCTGCGATAGCGCTGCCCCCTGTCATTCTACCCCTCAGATGCCGCTTTCATACATGGTTGCGGAATCTGAGTGTAAAAACAGTGTGAAATTACCATTAAAAAAATGAAATCAAACTTACCACTTCCATTTGCTCGCTACTGGCCTGCCCCTACATCTTGCTTGAAAATCTGGCGCAAAATCTGGCGCGATGCATGATTACATCATTAAGTCGGCCGACGTGGTGACGACATATGTTACCACGCACAGGATTGTGGCAGCTGGCAGCCCATCCTGAGCAAATGAAGGAGGTAAGAATGATTTTTTTTGTTTTCTATACTATTTCAGGTTAAATCGATTCGCTTACACAAAGCACGAGGAAATTCGGCTCTGAGGTGATTTGAATTTATCTTGAAATTTGGATCGAATTGCACTTCGTGGGATTCGATTTGCTCATCTCTATTGGGTGATTTGGTATAGCTTTTTACCAAGAATTGATGTCTTAGGGTTCCTTCTGGTAAACTTGCACCTACATTTATTGTGCCATATAAAATGTTGTTTGTTATTAATCCAGTATCCTTTTGTCTTCAGCTGCCGTCATCATTCAGAATCCATGATGTATTTCACAAGTCCCTGCGCAAAAAATATGTACCACCTGCAATTTCTCCACCTAAACCTCCTGATCCTGTAATTATCCTAGATGAGGGTGAGTAAGAGGTAGAGAGAATCCTGGACTCCCGAAAGGTTCAGGATTCTCTCCAGTATGTAATACATTGGAAGGTGTATGGTCCTGAGGAGAGGACATGGGTACCAGCTAGGTATACCTATGCTCTTTAGGAAATTTCATGCTAGATTTACGCTGAAGCCTGCTCCTCAGGTAGAGGGTCTGGTGTCCTCTTGTAAGGGGGGTAATGTCACTAACTTACCTGAGCTCCAGCAGTGAGATTGTCAGGAGAGACGGTAGAGACAAGCCCCCTGGTTAACCGACAGCATCCCTAGCAACAGGATGCAATGCTCTGTTTCTCTCCACAGTGGGCATCTGCTGGAGGAGAACTAGTAGTGCTTGTTTTTTCAGCTGTTCTGTTCAGGATTGCCAACCATCCAGATATTTCTGGGCAGCCTGTAAAAATATACATCTTTTTCCCTGTGTCCATGAAAAACAAAATAGACATGTCCATTTTTTTTGTCTAATTACAGTTGCTATTACCTTGTAGTATATTACACCTCCTAGGATATCTCCTATTTTTCCTCACCCTTGTTTCCTTACAGTTGCACTTTATATGCCATGGCATTTTGATCATTGATGATCCAAACTCTGAGATTGCAAGGGCCCTAAGAATAAAGAGTCCCTGGTGCGGTTTTAATGCTACAGTCCCTTTATGGCTGGCAGGCGCTCTCATCAGTAGAAATGCTGATGTCATCAGTCATATGACGCCAGAGTTGTCACATGACCAAGAAGTCCGGCCTAATTAAACAGGCAACCTGTTCGCCACGAGTTGCCTGTGATTGGTGTTTTCTGCGATTTCTCAGTAACGTTTTTTTAATCTTATCCTGACTGTACTGGTATTCAGATCCTGCTTGGACCTGGACCTCTTGGCTGACAATTCAGATCCTGACATGCCCTCCTAGTTCTGACATCTGACTTGGAATTGTTTCTGATTCTGGTTTGCTGAGTTTTTTACTCTGTCTTATTGGTCCTGATTTGGCTTACATTGGTCTCTCCAGGTTTATCATGGTCGTCGATCTGTCTCTACATTCTATCTTTCTTATAGGCAACCGCACTTATCTAGAAAGGGAGTTTCCACCAGTTGTGGGTTGCTGCCTAAGGCAAATCATGCAAATAGGTAGGACAGTGGGCCAATTAGCTCAGCTCTGTACCTTGACACACATTTTGTTCCTGCACAGCAGCACCCAAGTCAATCACTGTGCAGGTGAGATTGTCACTGAATGGCTCAATAGTCCTTTACTATTGCATCCTTCACTACAATGTAAGCTTTATATTTTTAGACTTTATACTACAGCTTAGCCAATGATTTATGGTACAGAAATACTTGAGTAAAAGCACTTCATAAAGCTAATTATTTCTTTCAATTACATTCCTTCAAGACCAGCTGCACGTCCTGAAATATTACATAGTGAATAAAAGACTATGCAAACAAGGCACCTTTTTGCTAGCAACATGGACCACGGAAGAATCACAACTTCATGCAGTATGTCATCATTACTTATGTTACAAGTATTTCCATTAAAGACTTTGAGTAGCAGTTGGAGGGTTATCACTAATATGCTATTAGTTCCAAAGATAGAACACTGATAATTATTATAGTGATAAAAGATCAATAGATAGTATGCATTAACACATTCTGTACTGCCAAAGCATATAAGAGACTTCTGATGATGATACCATTGTGCATGAAGAAGTCATGTACCACATTCAAGTGTTAATACAAAGTCAACTATGTATAATATTTCTAATAATAGGACTTTATAGCCACATATAGTCATGCATTAGTTATCGCTACAATAAGTTTTGTTATTTTTTAAGTGACGGACCAATTATAAAGCCATATAAAATAATAATAAAGGGATAACATGACTTCCAGTACTTCAAGTGTCATATTTGTGAACTTTCTATTATTAAATTCAGCACATTGCCTTGGGGTTACTTTGACTCCCTTCTCTCCTTTTCTCATCATATCAACCTGTCATTTCTTCTTTCAAATTATTATCAAAAGCATTTCCATATGTTCCCGACATACAGTATGTGGCATTGCCTTTAAAGTTCCTTCTCCACAAAACACTTTAAGATTAAAGCATCATTGTATCTATCAGTGTATAAGTACTCAAAAAGATATTATCATGCTGTCATTGTCATTGTCATATATGCCATTGAAAGCTATATTATCTTAACTCGTAACAAGAGTTGGGTCAGGAATGGATCAGAAGGCTTTAACTGTGGAGGACTGACAAAAATAGCAAGCTGAAATCAGTTAAATAAAAATGTAAGCTCAGCTGTAACTGATTACTATGTTTCTGTTGGACAGGTAAGAAAAATTACACCAAATTGGCCAAAAGTCTTATTTGTCAAAATTGTCAAACAGAACCACTGACTTTATTACCCATAGCAACCGGTGAGAGCGCAGCTTTCATTTTTTAAACTGCTCCAGAAAAATAAAAGTAAGTTCCACTGTGATGGGATGCTAGAAGCCACAAGGCCAGTTTTTCTATTAGACAGATTGATATAAAGTATAATGCCCAATGTGTTTTGGTATGTATTACTATATATAACTTTGGATTTTTGATGAAATATTAAAGACATCTCTTCAAATTGTAAAACACCACAACAGCTTAAAGAGGACCTTTCACTACTCTACAAACGAAAAACTAACTATACCTGTGGGCAGAGCGGCGCCCAGGGGTCCCCCTGCACTTACTACTAAGTCTGGGCGCTGCTCCGTTCGCCCGGTATAGGCTCCGGTGTCTGCGCTCCCTCTGACTGATTTCTTGTAGGAGGCGTGTCCCTTGCTGCACTGCTGGCCAATCGCAGCGCACAGCTTATAGCCTGGCTATGAGCTGTGCGCTGCGATTGGCCAGCAGTGCAGCAAGGGACACGCCTCCTACAAGAAATCAGTCAGAGGGAGCGCAGACACCGGAGCCTATACCGGGCGAACGGAGCGGCGCCCAGACTTAGTAGTAAGTGCAGGGGGACCCCTGGGCGCCGCTCTGCCCACAGGTATAGTGTCACGGTGGTGAGTGGGGAAAACCCCCCACCGTGCAATAGCTGCTGCTGCAACGCCAGATAGCAGGGAACAGGGAGCTGGTCACCTCCTCACGTAACCCTAAACGCTCTCCCTGGACTCCTAGCGTATGAGCCGCCTCATAAGGTAAGGGGGCTCATACTCTCCAACCTAGGACCCTGCTATCCCTGCTACACCCTAGGCCTGATGACAGGGCAGAGAATGCCTGTGCATCCTCGACACGGATGACTGGCGTCTCCAGAGGCCCAGTAGCTGACAGGATGCAAGGCAATGGGGGAAACCGTACGGCAGGTAAGACACAAAGCACAATAACAATGTTATCTACTCTTACCTGCCGCAGCCAAGATGGAAAGAGGCTCCGGGCTGGGAAACCCACGGTCTTGCCTTCGCTTAACCCCTCCGGGTAAGCACGCCCCTTTCGGAGCCATCACACACCATAATCAAACCTCTCAGACAAAACCCACACCACAACTACATACATCAGGTGGGGAGAGGAATGACAAACACACCGGAGGGGACAACAGAACAGCAAGGGAAACAGAATAATAAATAAGGGTGGCTCACAAGGAGTCACGACCAAGACCGAGGGTCGTGACACTCCCTCCCCTCAAAGCCCCCCCCAACCGAAAAGGGAGGCTGGTGGGACCAAACAACAGGGAGGGGGGGAGGGGCAATGCCTAAAAACCACCAGTGTCTCCCTCCAGAGCTGCCGCCAACAAACCTGGACCGTACACAACAGCCCCAGGTTGCCAGCCAACAAAGCAGACTGGAAGGGAGAACAACTGAAGGCACTGCCGGATAGATGCCCGTAACTCCCCCCGGAACTGCCGCCAACAGACCTGGACCGTACACAACAGTCCCCAGGTCGCCAGCCAACAAAGCAGTCCGGAGGAGGAAAACAGGACACCGCGTCCAACTCAGGTGGACGTTCCTACTCCAGGTCGCTGCCAGCAGACACTCCCCAACCAGCACACCTGCCGGAACACCGAAGGAATGCTGCCAGCAGACGACCAGAGATAGGAACCCTGAGAGGGACGAGGGGTCACCAACACGGACACGGTTAGCAAGGTGGCGGGGGAAAGCCACCAACCATGCCGTTAACGGCGAACCCCATAACGCTCTCCCTCCGGAGAACGCGCATGCACCCCAACGGCCTATGGAGGTGCATGCTCCACCCTCTTTCGAGGGACCTGCGACTGCGGAGCCGTTATTTATTATTATGTCACGGTGGTGAGTGGGGAAAACCCCCCACCGTGCAATAGCTGCTGCTGCAACGCCAGATAGCAGGGAACAGGGAGCTGGTCACCTCCTCACGTAACCCTAAACGCTCTCCCTGGACTCCTAGCGTATGAGCCGCCTCATAAGGTAAGGGGGCTCATACTCTCCAACCTAGGACCCTGCTATCCCTGCTACACCCTAGGCCTGATGACAGGGCAGAGAATGCCTGTGCATCCTCGACACGGATGACTGGCGTCTCCAGAGGCCCAGTAGCTGACAGGATGCAAGGCAATGGGGGAAACCGTACGGCAGGTAAGACACAAAGCACAATAACAATGTTATCTACTCTTACCTGCCGCAGCCAAGATGGAAAGAGGCTCCGGGCTGGGAAACCCACGGTCTTGCCTTCGCTTAACCCCTCCGGGTAAGCACGCCCCTTTCGGAGCCATCACACACCATAATCAAACCTCTCAGACAAAACCCACACCACAACTACATACATCAGGTGGGGAGAGGAATGACAAACACACCGGAGGGGACAACAGAACAGCAAGGGAAACAGAATAATAAATAAGGGTGGCTCACAAGGAGTCACGACCAAGACCGAGGGTCGTGACATATAGTTAGTTTTTCGTTTGTAGAGTAGTGAAAGGTCCTCTTTAAAAAGCTTGTGATTGGCGATGAGCATATTTTTAGACATCCAATTTGACTGAATAGGGGTCCGATTCGATCTCAAATCAATTAAACTCAAACCAAAGGGCTTCAACACCTGGAAAAGCCGCAGACGACATTCTAGTGTTCTCTTTCTTTCTTTCTTTTTCTCTCCAATGAATTAGAACAAAATCTGGTTCTATAGAATCTGAATTTTTAAAAAATTCTGGTTGAATTTTGATTCTACAGAATCAGTTCGCTCATCTGTACTTATGATTATCCATACAAGTTGTAATAGGCCATAATAAAGCACCTACTGTAAATTATGATTTCATACAGAACCATATGAATGTTTTCATTTATATGATTCAGTGGTATGCTCGACCAGATGACGCAATATAGAGGAAATTTCTAACAGAAGCACTGGTATATTGCAGTGCTATATGAGGGCGCCATATGGTAGTACACACACAGTGTCTAAAACAGTGTCTATAATGATTAGAGATGAGCAAATTTTTCAAAAATGTAATTCGGCCGGTTCGCCAAATTTAATTAATTCAATCCGAATTGACAGGCGTCGCTCTTAGAATCACTGCACACTTCATTTCTTTGGGCAGTTACGTGGCCAAAACTCGCCAAATAACTCAAGCGTGAACTTAACCTTACAGGTCGATGTTAGCCTCAGGTATAAAGAACCGTGCAGAGGCCCAACATCCTACTATTGAACAAAATTGTGAAGTCCGCACACCTTTGTATAGTGGTGGGTTCTCGCAGAGGACTTCGGTCGTAGTATATATAGGTAATCCACGGCACACCAATGTCTTTTTTTGTTTGCAGATTTATTACAGAATATTCAGAAAATTGTCAATATATGACTAATTGCGCCATAATAATAGTACAAGCATATGTATCATATGTTAGGCCATAATATATCCCAACGTTTCGGTCTTCTTGAGACCTTTCTCAAGGGATCTGTGAAAAAGTATAAATATAAAGGTTTTATTTTACTGACTTGTCAAATGAGGCAAATATAGCATATTATTGACGCGTGGTGAAAAAAAGAAGCAATTAAAGAAAGAGAAGAAAAACAGAAAAAAATCTTATATATACATATATATATACGCAAACACAAGTCTGGGTAGAGGATGGGTAAAGTAAGAGGGATATGAGACTGGTTAGGCTGGTACAATTCATAATAGAAGGAGAGTATAACAATCAAAATAGAGCTGTTGCATGAGCCATTTCTATTTTCCGTCCAATGTTCATAAAATTAAGTCAGGAATTAATGTGGTGGATAAGCCTCATTGGTATAATAGGTATAGAAATAAATAAGTAAATCGCTCAGTAGAATGAATATGGATATATCATAAATGAAGAGAATATAAGCGCTCAGCAGAAGAAGTATGAATATATCATAGATGTAAAGAATATAAGCTTACCATGGCCAGGCTGCAGACGGATGTAATACAGGCGCTGTGTATGTGTCTACCTGCTTGCAATTTAAAGCGTAGGGCCGGAAGTCATGTAGTGCGCTCTGACCTTTTCCTGGGTTCAGGGAGTCACATGATCGCAAGTAACGTCATGTGGACCCTGTGATCGTAGGACATAGTATGCGCATGCGCGCTAGATGCTGAGACGGAGGATAAAGGGGTAGCGATGTACTGGGGATTGTATACTGTATTATAGCCTAAAGAAGGGGTATGGTTGATTTAGAAAGGAGTAAAAGAGATATTTAGGACGGAGAGCAGATATGGTACATACTAATGTTTAGTAAAAGAGAATAAAGGGAGTTATATACATGGTAAGGAGTGGTCACACATATATGTATATATGTGTATATAGAGTCATTTTTAAAGTAATTTTGAGAATAAATCAACAGATACATGAATGTGCATCATGCTAGAATATAAGAAATAAAGAATAAAAGGTCAAATGGCGAAAACAGATCACATTATTTAACTCTAAATTGTATGAATAAAAAAGTATATAGGCATATAGGTATATATATAAATTTTATATTCTAATCAATGATGAGAGGGGGAAGGATGGGGGTGGGGAAGAGAGGAAGGGAGGGGAAAGGGAGGGGGGGAGGGGGAAGAGGGGGAGGGGGAAAGGAAGGGAGGAAGGTACAGGGGAAGGGAAGGGGGGGTTATTTTTCTCACCAACTTGTATATTGACTATGATTATAATCCGACTAGGGAGCCTGAAATAAAGGAGAAGTGTATACATGTCAATATCAATGAATTATCATTATGGCACCATATCAATCCACAATATTGAAAAACACAAATGAGTATTTAAAGATCACAGTAAAAGTCACATTCACCGTTGAGGCCTCTCGGAGATAAAGTGTCCAATCGGTGTATCCAGAAACTTTCTCTTTGTTTCAATATTTTAATCCGATTTCCACCTCTCCGTGGGGTGTTTACT
Source organism: Bufo gargarizans (assembly GCF_014858855.1). Classification (NCBI taxonomy): domain Eukaryota; kingdom Metazoa; phylum Chordata; class Amphibia; order Anura; family Bufonidae; genus Bufo; species Bufo gargarizans. Next base: position 567,095,943 of record NC_058080.1, read on the forward strand.
TGTTCCAAAACCTGATAGCGTAAAGATGAAGTCTGGTGGTTGTGTTCTTTAAAATGTGCTGGGATTGGTAGCAAAAGTTGTTCGGTCCTAATGGTGGATTTGTGTTTGGAAATACGGTTCCTTACTTGTTGCGTGGTTTCGCCCACATAACAGAGTCCACACGGGCATTTCATTAAATATACTACAAATGAAGAATCGCAAGTGTAGTATCCTTTGATGGGGAATCTTTTGCCGGTGTGTGGATGTGTGATAAAATTACCCTTAGGCTACTTTCACACTAGCGTTCGATCGGATCCGTTCTGAACGGATCCGATCATATTAATGCAGACGGAGGCTCCGTTCAGTACGGATCCGTCTGCATTAATAACTTAGAAAAAATTCTAAGTGTGAAAGTAGCCTGAGCGGATCCGTTCAGACTTTCAATGTAAAGTCAATGGGGGACGGATCCGCTTGAAGATTGAGCCATATGGTGACATCTTCAAGCGGATCCGTTCCCATTGACTTACATTGTAAGTCTGAACAGATCCGCTCGCCTCCGCACGGCCAGGCGGACAGCTGAACGCTGCAAGCAGCGTTCAGCTGTCCGCCTGTCCGTGCGGAGGCGAGCGGAGCGGAGGCTGAACGCCGCCAGACTGATGCAGTCTGAGCGGATCCGCTCCATTCAGACTGCATCAGGGCTGGACGGAGGCGTTCGGGTCCGCTCGTGAGCTCCTTCAAACGGAGCTCACGAACGGACCTATGAACGCTAGTGTGAAAGTAGCCTTAATCACACTCGAGCATTGAGCACAGTGTAAGCACGGGAAGGTGCCGTATTTGGGATTCTGTAAAAAGCGTTGTTTGGGTATTTTATTTAAAGGTCCGATATCAGCACGGATGAGGCGGTCCCTAATATTTTGTGATCTTTTGTAGCAAGTGAGAGGGGGAGACTGGAATTCTGGAATCTCGGGGTATGCTTGAGACAGTATAGACCATTGTTTTCTAATTGTTTGTTGGATTTTTGGAGCAAGGGGGTGATATGTTAGTATGCATGGTATCCATGGTGAGGGAGTGGTACTTTGTAGGATTGTCTTCTTGGGTATTGTTGATTTATTGGTAATCAATTGGTCAGGATAGCCTCTTTGTCTGAATTTAGATTTCATGTCTAGTTGTCTCTGGTGTAATGTTGATGGATCTGATACTATTCTTTCTAACCGTGTTAATTGAGATTTGGGAAGCGATGCTTTGGTAGCTCTAGAATGGTTGCTAGTGTAATGTAGTAAACTGTTCCTGTCTGTCGGTTTATTGTAAAGATCAAATTGAATGTGTCCTGATGGATCTTTGAGGACTAAGGTATCCAAAAAGCTGATTCTCTCAGTGTTAGCTATGACTGTAAAGCCAAGTTCTGGGTAGATATTGTTAAGGTAGTGATGAAAATGTAAGGCACTTGATATAGGACCTTTCCACAAACAGAAAATGTCATCAATAAATCGAAGCCATATTTTTGCATGCTGTTGGAAGAGATGATGTGTATAGACAAACTGTTCCTCAAAGTGGATCATATAGGCGTTTGCATAGGGCGGGGCTACGTTAGCCCCCATTGCGGTGCCCCGTTTTTGAACATAGTATTGATCGCCAAAGAGGAAAAAGTTTTCTTGTAACACTAGAGTGAGTAGAGACAGGCAGAATTCCTGTTGTGGAGGAGTTAAAGTAGAGGTAGTGGAAAGTAGATGTGCTGTGGCTTTGATACCTTTGTCATGTTCAATGGACGTATATAAACTGTTAATGTCCATGGTCAAGAGGATGGTGTCTGGTTCTGGTTGTATTTGTTTGATTTTGGAAATGAAATCATTGGTGTCTAGTAGGAATGATCGTGACGTCTTGATGAGTGGAGTAAGTATACGGTCTAAGTAGATGGAGAGAGGAGACAAGATGGATTCCGTAGAGGCAACAATTGGTCTACCGGGGGGTTCTCTAGATTTTTATGTATCTTAGGCAAAATATAAAAAACTGGTGTTATTGGATGTTGTTTGGTTAAATAGGTTGTGGTATTGCTGTCAATTATGCCTTGTTCCTGCAATAGGGTAGACTGGATTTATTTAGCTAACATTAATGTTGGGTTAGATGGTAATGGCGTATAGGTGGTGGGGTCACTCAATTGTTTTTCCACTTCATTAATATACATGGATTTATTCATAACTATTATTGCACCCCCTTTATCGGTGGGTTTGATAATGATATCCTGATTGGTTTGTAATTCTGTAATAGCCCTTTGTTCTTCTATGGGGAGGTTATTAGTGTGTTTGAATTTACCAGTCTGTTGGGCCTTAATAATCTGTTGAATAGATTGATATGTAAAGGAGATATACGTTTCAGCTGGGTGATACGTTCTGGGAGGCATGAATGTGCTTTTTAATCTCAGGTCCAAGTTTTTTAGTGATAGAGGGTCTAATGTTCTAGCTTGTGATGGAATAGAGACAAGGTCTGTCTGGTTGAAATGTGCCTTTAACCTTATGTTGCGAAAGAATCGCTGTAATTCTAATTCCAAATGGAATGTGTCAAGGGGAGTGGTAGGACAAAAGGTTAATCCTTTTTGTAAGACTGAGATGTGTGCTGGAGATAGGTTCATGGAGGAAATATTAACGACTAAGTTCTCAACTTTACCTGAGAGCGAGTCTGTATTCTGTTGTCGGTATCGTATCTGTGTTTTTTGCCCCTCCCTGTCCGTTTCGGTTGTAGTGTTGGCGTGTCCGTCCTCGGGGGGGGGGGGGGTTATTTTTCTCACCAACTTGTATATTGACTATGATTATAATCCGACTAGGGAGCCTGAAATAAAGGAGAAGTGTATACATGTCAATATCAATGAATTATCATTATGGCACCATATCAATCCACAATATTGAAAAACACAAATGAGTATTTAAAGATCACAGTAAAAGTCACATTCACGGTTGAGGCCTCTCTGAGATAAAGTGTCCAATCGGTGTATCCAGAAACTTTCTCTTTGTTTCAATTTTTTAATCCGATTTCCACCTCTCCGTGGGGTGTTTACTTGTTCCAAAACCTGATAGCATAAAGATGAAGTCTGGTGGTTGTGTTCTTTAAAATGTGCTGGGATTGGTAGCAAAAGTTGTTCGGTCCTAATGGTGGATTTGTATTATACCAATGAGGCTTATCCACCACATTGATTCCTGACTTAATTTTATGAACATTGGACAGAAAATAGAAATGGCTCATGCAACAGCTCTATTTTGATTGTTATACTCTCCTTCTATTATGAATTGTACCAGCCTAACCAGTCTCATATCCCTCTTACTTTACCCATCCTCTACTCTTCCTACGCTAATGCTATAAATCTGAGACTTGTGTTTGCGTATATATATATATGTATATATAAGATTTTTTTCAGTTTTTTTTCTCTTTCTTTAATTGCTTCTTTTTTTCACCACGCGTCAAAAATATGCTATATTTGCCTCATTTGACAAGTCAGTAAAATAAAACCTTTATATTTATACTTTTTCACAGATCCCTTGAGAAAGGTCTCAAGAAGACCGAAACGTTGGGATATATTATGGCCTAACATATGATACATATGCTTGTACTATTATTATGGCGTAATTAGTCATATATTGACAATTTTTCTGAATTTTCTGTAATAAACCTGCAAACAAAAAAAGACATTGGTGTGCCGTGGATTACCTATATATACAACATCCTACTATAGCGTGCAAGAGCACACTTCTTTAACACTGTCATGAGCTGATTCCACATAGATGTCTACAGAACCTGTTCTATAACGCTTATACAAGTTGAAGACCCCTGACAAAGTGGAGAGGGTGTCAGCAATAAGTTTGTGTTGATGTAACTGATTATTTTGCCTTTTCTCTGAACAATAACCCCCCAAAAAACGTATCCTGTCTGTTGAGCATCCGCCTTCACTCGGTCAACATTTGGTTAGTAAGGGTACTTTCACACTAGCGTTTTTCTTTTCCGGCATAGAGTTCCGTCACAGGGGCTCTATACCGGAAAAGAACTGATTAGTTTTATCCCCTATGCATTCTGAATGGAGAGTAATCCATTCAGGATGCATCAGGATGTCTTCAGTTCAGTCATTTTGACTGATCAGGCAAAAGAGAAAACCGTAGCATGCTGCAGCTTTGTCTCTCACTGCTGCAGATTAGTCTCCATGAGGGCCTTCACAACAGCCTCCATTTTGTCGTGGGGCACTGGTTGTAAAACAGCTGGTTTAATGTGCGACAACCGAGCTTGAAGAATGCAGAAACCAATTATATTGGCGTTCACTCCAGCCTCACTGCTCTTGACCACATGCTCCACCAATTGTGTGGTTTCACTCTGGTAGACAGGATTAGCGGATGCAGTGTAGAGGCAACAGCAATTTCTTTGGATTAAACAATTCAGTGTTTATTCACACTTTAGACAAGTGACAAAACAAGCAGTCATAATCAAGAAGAAAATACCTGTTTTCACAGACAAAACCTCTTACTGTGTCACAATACGCACTTCACTGTTGCAGTTATTTGTGGTGGCTTATTTCAGTACAGAAAGAATAATATATACTCATAGAGTTGAGCGGACACCTGGATGTTTGGGTTCGACGGGTTTGGCCGGACTTCAGAAAAAAGTTCGAGTTCGGGACCGAAACTAGACCCTGAACTCGAACCCCATTGAAGTCAATGGGGACCCGAACTTTTGAGCACAAAAATGGCTGTAAAAATGTCATGGAAAGGGCTAGAGGGCTGCAAATGGCATCAAAATGTGGTTAAGAGCTTGGCAAGTGCTCTGCAAACAAATGTGGATAGGGGAATGACTTTAAATAACATAAAATACCTAGAAATTAAAAATAATAATCTTGATTTAGGAGGACGAGGTCCATATGGAGTAGGAGGTTGAGAAGGCGGTGGATGTGGCAGTGTAGGTGGAAGCGGCGGTGGAGGAGGAGGAGGAAGTAGCCTACACTGCTTTTTGGTTTTAAATTTATTTACATTTTTTTAAATTAGGGTACACCCCTAAACATTGGGAAATATAACCTGTGAAAACCCGCTGCAGTCGTGCTAAACACACGTTCAGATAATACACTGGCTGCAGGGCAGGCCAGCACCTCCAAGGGGTAAAGGGCAAGCTCAGGCCATGTGCCCAATTAGGAGACCCAGAAGTTGCAGAGGCTAACCCCTTTCAGTCAGTTTGTGTAGACGTGTGCGAACTTACTGCCCCACCATGTCGCACGTCCCAGTCATGTTCACGATCCATTTTAATATCTGCTCTATCAACTTTCGATGTTCTTTTCTGCGCCTACCATGGTGATCATGGGTGGCGGGGAATCAGGGTTCCACGCCGGAGAGGGAGCGTGAGAAAGAGAGACCACATCCAAGGGAGGATTCATTTTTGAATTATGGGACAAATTATTAAAGCATAAAAGTATGACAACTTTTTTTAGTTTAAGCATTGAATGAAAGGATGTGGAGCGCATTAATTACTGAAGAGTTTATTAAATTTTATTCCTTGTCAATTATGCAGAGCAGGGGTTTCTATCAGGCAAAATTTAAAAAATGTCACCTGACAATGTAATTGACGATTTTTTTTAAATGTATGTTCCTGTCACCTATGTAGAGGTGCCCCAGTGACATCCACCATCTATTTGGATATCTTCTCTATTAACTTTCGATGTTCTCTGTTGAGCCTACCATGTTGATCACAGTTATCGGCGAATCAGAGTTTCACGTCGGAGAGGGAGCGCGAGAAAAAGAGACCAAATTTATGGGAGATAATGTGGTAAAAGCTGTTAAATTGCAAATGTGGGACAAATTACAGAAGCCCAAATGTAGTCCAGAAGAGTAAAGTGGAATTATGTTAAAAATTATTGAGGCTAAAATTTTGGACAAATTACAGAAGCCCAAATGTGGGCCAAAAGAGAAAAGCAGAATTATGGGAAAAATTATTGAGGCAAAATTGTTTGACAAATAACAGAAGCCCAAATGTGGTCCAGAAGAGTAAAGCGGAATTATGGTAAAAATTATTGAGGCGAAAATTTAGGACAAATTACAGAAGCCCAAATGTGAGCCGAAAGAGTAAAGCGGAAATGTGGGAAAAGATGTTAAAGCGCAAATGTGGTACAAATTACAGAAGCTTAAATGTGGGCTAAAAGAGTAAAACGGAAATGTGGGACACAGTATTGAAGCGCAAATGTTGGCCAAAAGAGTAAAGCGGAAATGTGGGACAAATTATTGAAGAGCAAATGTGGTACAACTTGTTAAAGTTTAAAGGGAACCTGTCATGTGGATATTTGAATATAATCTAACTAATTATATACAATCATTAACTACTAAAAAGTGCCTTAGATGTATTCACTTACTGGTGTGACAGATGGTTACCTCATAATATACACACAAAGATGCCTCATGACGCATGCTAATGAGCTGATTTTAGTCCAGCGTGATGTCATTGAGTAAAGCGTATATTTAATTCAGAGCTATAGCCACTCCCCTGCCCATTTGCTGCTGATTCATATGGAAAATAACTGTCATTCAGCAGCAGGTGGGCGGGGAGAGTCAGGAGCTCATGAATATTCATGACTCATCATTATCAGCTGGAGCTTTTCAATACAAGATGTTGGCAGATTGACTGGGCCAATTAAAGAAAGTGACCCAGCATTTTGAAGAGAATCAGTCACTTATTTATGTTGCCCTTAGTTAGGACACCATAAAACTGGTGACAGGTTCCCTTTAAGCATTGAATCAAAGGAGGTGGCGTGCATCAATTAAAGAATTTCACCTATGCATAGCAGGGGTTTATTCACGTCTAAAATTGTATAATGTCAACCCAAGAATGTAACAGAAAAATTAGTAAAATTTATTTAGCTGTCTAGTTGGTAGAGCAGGGGTGTATGACAGAAAAAAATAGTTTATTGTCACCCGAAAATGTTATAGAAAAATTATTGAAATTTATTAAGCTGTCAACCAGGTAGAGGAGGGGTATATTACACCAAAGAATTTGTGAATTTTACCAAAAAATGTAACAGACAAATATTATTATTTTTTTACCTGTCTACTTGGTAAAGCAGTGGTACATCACACCCAAAAATTGGTGAATTTCACCAGAAAATGCAACTGCCAATTTTATTTTATTTTTTTAAACCTGTCTACTAGGTATAGCAGTGGTACATCACACCCCAAAATTGTTGAATTTTAACTGAAAATGTAACTCACAATTTACTTTTTTTTTACGGTCTACTAGGTATAGTATTGGTACATCACACCCAAAAATTGTAGAATTTCACCCGAAAATGTAATTGACTAATTTTTATTTTATTTATTTCAGTCTACTAGGTATAGCAGTGGTACATCACACCCAAAAATTGGTGAATTTCAACTGAAAATGTAACTGACAAATCATATATATTTTTAACCTGTCTACTAGGTATAGCAGTGATACATCACACCCAAAAATTGGTGAATTTCACCGGAAAATGTAACTGACTATTTGTTTTTTTAACCTGTCTACTAGGTATAGCAGTGGTACTTCACACCCAAAAATTGGTGAACTTCACCGGAAAATGTAACTGACTATTTTATTTTTATTTTTAACCTGTCTACTAAATATAGCAGTGGTACTTCAAACCTAAAAATTGGTGAATTTCACCGGAAAATGTGACTGACTATTTATTTTTTTAACCTGTCTACTAGATATAGCAGCGGTACATCACACCCAAAATTGGTGAATTTCACACAAAAATGTAACCGATAATGTAGTGAAATGACAAAATAAAATACGTACAAATAATAAAAAAATATTGATTTATGAGGTGGAGTTCCATATAGAGTAGAAGTTTGAGGAGGCGGTGGACGTAGCGGTGTAGGGGGAAGCGGTGTGGAGGAGGACGAGGTAGCCAACACAGGTTTTTGGTTTTAATTTTATTTTTTTAAATTAGGGTACACTCCAAAAGAGTGTGAAATTTTAAAAATACAACAATGAGCAATTGCGCTGCAATATAACAATGGCTGGTTAGTGCCGGTATACAGGTACGGACAAGTCCTGAGGGATCCATGCCTGGTTCATTTTAATGAACGTGAGCTTATCCACATTGGCTGTGGACAGGCGGCTGAGCTTGTCTGTGATGACGCCCCCTGCCGTGCTAAACACACGTTCAGATAATACACTGGCTGCAGGGCAGGCCAGCACCTCCAAGGTGTAAAGGCAAGCTCAGGCCATGTGCCCCATTTGGAGACCCAGAAGTTGAAGGGGGCAGACCCGTCATTCAGTTCGTATAGGCATGTGCACAAATCCTGCTCCACCATGTTGGTGAAATGCTGCCTCCTGCTAAGACATTTAATATCAGCTGGTGGTGCTGCTTGTTGTGGCGTGCTGACAAAGCTTTTCTTCATTTTGGCCATGCTAACCCTGCCTTCTGAGGTGCTGGCGGTGCCCCAGCTGTGTTGGTGACCTCTACCTCGTCCTCTGCCTTAACCTTATGCTTCCACCGTGTCCCCGCTGTCAGGTGGGAATGCCACCAGCAGCGCGTCTACCAGCATGCGCTCTACTCGCGCATCTTACGATCACACTCCAGTGACAAAATTACGGATGGTAGATTGTCTTTGTAACGGGGATCCAGTTGTCACGGAAGGTGTACAGAAAACTAGAAGACACAAAATGAAGATCCGACTGACAGGATCCAAAACTAAGGAACCAAAGGGAAAGCCCTGCAACAGACCTGGCTCTCTCCCTAACTGCTCAGCCTATGCAAAAATCTCAATGGTAGATGATCGCATATCCTCGTTCCTCGACTGTATAACACCTGAACACCCTATAATAGTGAGGGGACACGACCACCGGCTCCCTACACTTGATACAGAGGGAGTCAGGGTCACCTGGGATCCAGCAAACAGGAAAACACAAATGAATGAACAAAACTTATCTGTAGAATACTCAGTAGTAGCATCCAGCATGCACACACTCCAGGAAGTTGTATAAACCGCAAAGTGATGCAGTATTGGAAGGGATTTAAAGGGATGAAATCAGTGCAACTACATGACAGCTAACGAGACAGTGCAACTACATGACAGAGAGGCTAACGAGATGACAAAACCAAAGCAAAACAAAAGAACCTCAAGCAGCAGGTTCTGAAGAACGTCTGTCAGAGCTTCTCAGATGTCTGGTGGTCACACTAGTAGTGTGGCCACCCAGTAATCAGCACAAGTTAGAATGTGGGCAACTCGGCAGTCGTTGCGGAGACACTGCAGCATGTAATCGCTCATGTGTGCCAGGCTGCCCAGAGGCAACGAAAAGCTGTCCTCTGTGGGAGCTGTGAACATGGTTCTTCCTCCTCCATCTCCTCCTCCTCATCCTCCACATCGTCATCCTACAGAACTGTGTCCAGCTGGACAAATGTGTACCTGGCGTTTGTGGGTGCAGGAACCCACCTTCGGAGCCACTTGGAAATGACTGGCTGGAAACCCTACGAAATGATCCCTCTTACTCCTCCTCCTCCTGTGCCACATCTTCTTCCATCATCGCCTGCAGCGATTTTTCAAGGAGGCATAGAAGTGGCATAGTTACGCTTAGAACGGCGTTATCGGCACTGGACATATTGGTGGAGTACTCGAAACAGCGCAACAAGGAACACAAGTCTCGCATGGAGGCCCAGTCATTGATGGTGAAGTGGTGCTGTTCAGCCGAGCGACTCACTCGTGCCGTGAGTGCTGTAGCTGAAACTCCACTATCGCCTGCTGCAGTCTGGCCAGCATGTGCAAGGTGAAGTTCCACCTTGTGGGCACCTCGCATATGAGGCATTGAGCGGGAAGGCCGAAGTTATGCTGCAGTGCTGACAGGTGAGCAGCAGCAGGGTGAGAACGCCGAAAGCGCGCACAGACGGCCCGCACTTTATGCAGCAGCTCTGACATATCGGGGTAATTTTTAAGGCATCTCTGCACCACCAAATTCAGCACATGCACCAGGCAAGGGATGTGCATCAAACCGGCTAGTCCCATAGCTGCTACGAGATTTTGCCCGTTATCGCACCCTACCAGGCCGGGCTGGATGCTCACTGGCACAAACCACTTATCCATCTGTTGTTCAAGGCCCGTCCAAAGCTCCTGTGCAGTGTGGGGTTTGTCCCTCAAACAGATACGTTTTTAAAAAGCCTGCTGTCGTTTACCCTTGGCTGTGCTGAAGTTGGTGGTGAAGGTGTTATGCTGACTGGATGAGGAGCTGGTAGAGGATGAGAAAGCAGAGTAGGAGGAGGAAGCAACAGGAAGCAAACTGAAGCGCCCTGCAATCTTCGGTGGTGAAAGGACATGCACCAAACTGCTATCTGCCTCAGGCCCAGTCGCCACTGCATTTACCCAGTGTGCTGTTATGAAGATATAACGTCCCTGACCGTGCTTACTGGTCCACGTATCCGTCGTGAGGTGCACCTTGTCACAGATGGCATTGCGCAGTGCACACCTGACTTTGTTCCCTACTTGGTTGTGCAGGGAAGGGATGGCTCGCCTGGAAAAGTAGTGGCGTCTGGGCACGACGTACTGTGGGACAGCCACTACCATAAGGACTTTAAAACTATCCGTCTCTACCAGACGGAATGACAGCATTTCAAAGGCCAGTAATTTAGAAATGCTGGCATTCAGGCCTAGGGATCAAGGGTGGGTAGGGGGGTACTTCCTCTTCCTCTCGGCATTCGGGAGATGGAGAGCTGAACGCTTCCGTGGGACATTGTGGAGATGCTTGGTGACCCAGGTGGTGGTGTTGCTGGCAGATCCTCTGTTTGCGGTGTGGCAGGTGGCACTGTCACTCCAGAGGTGGATGAAGAGGCCGAGACTGCAGCAGAAGAGGAAGCAGGAGGAGCCAGAGGCCTTTCTTGGTTTTTGAGGTGTTTACTCCACTGCAGCTCGTGCTTTGCACTTAAATGCCTGGTCATGCAGGTTGTGCTCAGGTTGAGAACGTTTATGCCTCGCTTTTGGCTCTGATTGCACAGTGTGCAAACCACTTGTGTCTTGTCGTCAGCACATTGTCTGAAGAACTGCCACGCCAGGGAACTCCTTGGAGCTGGCTTTGGTTTGCTCGGTCCCTTGCTGCGTTGGGCAGTAGCAGGCGTACTGTCTAGAGGACGGCAGCTCTGCTTTTGCACCCTGCTCCCTCTTCTGCTGTGCTGGCGGCTCTGTGTGACCACCGCCTGTTCATCCAAACTACATAGGTCACTCGCATGACCTTGATTCCATGTGGGGTCGAGGACCTCATTGTCCTCCACATCATCTTCCACCCAGTCTTCACCCCTGCCCTCCTTGTCGGTCTGCACACTTTTGAAAGCCCCAGCAGTTGGCACCTGTGTTTTGTCATCATCCGAGACGTGCTGCGATGAACTTCCCATGTACTCATCTTGAAAGATAAGTGGTTGGGCATCGGTGCACTCAATCTCTTACACTTCTGGGGCAGGGCTATGTGGATGGCCCAGGGAAACCCTGCTAACAGAGTTATCAAAAAGCAGAAGAGACTGCTGCATGACTTGGGGCTCAGACTGCTTGGCTGATTTGCAAGGCGGTGAGTTGAAAGACTGATGGACATTGGATGCAGGTGCCAACTGTGGTCTTTCAGCAGGAGTCTGGGTGGTAGACAATGTGAAGGAACTGGAGCCACTGTCAGCAACCCAATCTACTATCGCCTGTACTTGTTCAGGCCTCACCATTTGTAGAGCCGCATTAGGCCCGACCAAATACCGCTGCAGGTTCTGTCGCCTACTCGCATATGTGGAAGGGGTTTTACTTGTGCGTGTAGCTGGCACAGATCGACCACGTCCTCTTCCTGCAACAGTAGCTCCACTAGCAGCACCACGACCTGGGCCACGTCCCTTATTTGACGCTCTCCTCATATTTCTCTAATTTAGGATCTTGCCCTAAATGGGTGTTCAATTAATAGTAGAAAAGAACGACAGTATGTACAGGTTGTATCTCACATGCCCTGAACCAGACTAGGCCTCAATTAAATTTGTTTGCCAAAAATGGCTGTATTTCAAATACCTGAATAAAACCCCTGTATTTAAAGGGTGTATCTCACACGCCCTAAACCAGACTAAGCCTCAATTAAATTTGTTTGCCAAAAATGGCTGTATTTCAAATACCTGAATAAAACCCCTGTATTTGAAGGGAATTTCAAACGTCTTGATGATGTAAGGGCACAACAATTGTGTATTTTGCCCCAAAAAGTTTTTTTATTAATCGAATATAAGTTCTGTATATACAGGGTGTATTTCACACGGCCTGACCCACACTAGGCACCAATAAAAGATTTGTGCACCAAATGGCGGTATTTCAAATACCTGAATAGAAGCCCTGTATTTAAAGTGTCTATGTCACAATGACATCTGCAGCAAAGGCTGCCAACAATTTTATTTTTTGCCCAAACGGTTGTTAGTTTAATTACTGAATATTACAGCAGTATATAACCCTGGAATTTCAAATGTGCTGATGCTGCAAGGCCAGAAAAATTGTGCATTTTGCCCCCAAAAGGGTGTTTTATTAATAGAAGAATATAAGCCCTGTATTTACAGTGTGTATCTCACACGACCTGACCCACACTAGGCCTCAATTAAAGATTTGTTCACCAAATGGCGGTATTTCAAATACCTGAATAGAAGCTCTGTATTTAAAGGGTGTATCTCACAAGCCCTGATCCACACTAGGACGCTATCAAAGAATTGTGCCCAAAATGGCTTTATTTCAAATAACTGAATAGAAAGACAGTATGTAAAGGTGGTATCTCACAATGACATCTGCAGCAAAGGCTGACAACTAGTTTTTTTTTTTTTTGCCCAAACGGGTATTTGTTTAATAACTGAATTTGACAGCAGTATATAACCCTGGAATTTCACACGTGCTGATGCTGCAAGGCCAGAAAAAAAGTGCAATCTGGCCAAAAAAGTGTGTTTTTAAAAATCTAGAAAACCATGGCTGTATTTCTAACTTAAATTGCACACTCACTAATCCAGATGTTGTATATTGCCAAAAAAGTGTTTTTTTTGGTAACCGAATATGAAAGCTGTATATATTAAACTTAAGTTTAACACTTGCAAATCTGGAAAATTGTGTTTTTTGGCAAAAAAAAGTGTGTTTTTAAAAACCCAGAAAATGATGGCTGTATTTCTAGCTTAAATTGCACACTCACTTATCCAGATGTTGTATATTGCCCAAAAAGTTTTTTTTTTGTTAACAGCATATGAAAGCTGTATATATTAAACTTTAATTTAATACTTGCAGATCTGGAAAATAGTGTTTTTTGGCAAAAAGTGAGTTTTTAAAAACCCAGAAAATTATGGCTGTATTTCTTGCTTAAATTGCACACTGACTTAGCCTGCAAATGCACCAGAAAATTTGCTATATTGCCAAAAAAGGGTGATTTTTTTACAACCAGATTATTAGTGCTGTTTTTCAAGCTTGGATTTCAATGTCACAAAAGCTCAGATGCAGTGCTGGTGCACTGAGCTTTCGGTCACTGGGCTCAGGGCAGGATAAAAAAAATTGTGCCCTGCACCCACACAACACAATGGGCCAGATTTATCATGACTCTGACAGCTCACTCCACTTTAACATATGGCTAAAGTCAGTTTTAGCCAAGTCAGATTTATGATCGGCCCTTTAAGACTGTAATAAATGTGGTTTGACGGTAGCAGTTTATCCGTCAGTAAGCAGCTTTACAAAAGTCGCACATCTTTACGATAAAGTCGCACGTTTTTATGAAAAAGTCGCATGTTCTATTAAAAAGTCTCATAAGATAAGCATGGTCCTCACTGGAGTGAAATTGCGACTTTTTTGCGACTTTTGTCCGACTTTTTAAATAGTCCCAATAGTAAATCTGTCTAGAGATTCATTTACATAAGAAAACACGCCCACTTTCAGAAAACTGGCGAGCATAGTGCAGAGCAGAAAAAAGGAAATTTGTGCGCAGTTTTAGCGTTTGGGACTTTTTGGGGGACTTTTTCACTCCATTATTCTGACCTGAGCTAATGATAAATCTGGCCCAATGTATGTAGATCGCTGAGTTAGATTCGCGGTTTGAGCAAAGATTCTCTCCTATTCTCTCCCTGAAATCACCAGCAGCATCCTCTCCCTACACTAAGCACAGCAGAGTGACATGCAGCGCTACGTGACTCCAGCTTATATAGAGGCTGTGTCACATGCTACACTGGCCAATCACAGCCATGCCATTAGTAGGCATGGCTGTGATGGCTTCTAAGGGCACAGAGTTAAACGCCTGTTGATTGGCTGCTCTGCAGCCTTTCAAAAAGCGCCATGAAAGCGCCGAACACTGAACCTGAACTTTTACTGAAATGTTCGGGTTCTGGTCCTGGGTCCGAAAATCCTAAAGTTCGGTACTAACCTGTACTTTACAGTTCGGGTTCGCTCAACCCTATATACGCACTTTACTGTTGCAGTTATTTGTGGTGAAAGCATTTAGTGGCCTATTTCAGTACAAAAAGAAAAATATATTCTCAGTTCACTTCTGCAGTTATACAGATTTGTGATGAGCGGCAGGGGTCATATTCGAATTCGCGATATTTCGCGAATATTTTGTAGAATATTCGTCAAATATTCACGAATTCGAATATTCATTATATTCTATGATTTTTTACTCGAAAAATCGACAAGGTAATAATCGCGTAATATGCAAATTTTCGTAATGCAAATTTTTATCGCAAATTTTTCAATTGCCGAGTAAAAACATTATTCCTCCCTGCTTCTTGCTTGTGGGACAAGGAGTCATAGCACTATATCGATCATATTTGTTTTTTCAAATATTTGTAATATTCTAAAACAAGAATATATAGCAATATAGCGAATATTCGAAAAAAAAACGAATATAGAGCAATTTAGCTAATATAGTGCTATAATCTTCTTTGTCTAATAGTTGTAATTTTTTTCTCATCTGAAGTTCAGATTGGAAAAAAATGTCAACTATTGAAAAAAAAGATTATAGCACTATATTAGCTAAATTGCTCTATATTATTTATTTATTTATTTTCGAATATTTGCTATATTGCTATATATTCTTGTTTTAGAATATTACGAATATTCTGTGTGGGTGCAGTGCACAATCTTTTTACCCTGCCAGTGACAGAAATATTTTTTTTTATCCGTCTGTTAGTTAGGTGGGCGGCAGCGGCGGCCATTTTATGCAAGCTCAGTGCACCAGCACTGCATCTGAGCTTCTGTGACATTCAAATCCAAGCTTGAAATACTGCAAATAATCTGGTTTTAAAAAAATCACCCTTTTGTGGCAATATACAACATCTGGTGCATTTGCAGGATTAGTCAGTGTGCAATTTAAGCTAGAAATACAGCCATAATTTTCTGGGTTTTTAAAAACACCCTTTTTTGGCAAAATACATAATTTTACAGCCCTTGCAGCATCAGCATGTGTGAAATTCAATGGTTATATACAGCTTTCTTATTCTGTTAGTAAAAAAAAACACTTTTTTTGGCAATATCCAACATCTGGATTAGTCAGTGTGCAATTTAAGCTAGAAATACAGCCATAATTTTCAGTTTGTTTTTAAAACACCCTTTTTGCGCAAAGTACACTATTTTACATCCCTAGCTGCATCTGGGCGTGTGAAATTCAAACGTAATATACAGCGTTCATATTCTGTTAGTAAAAAAAAAACACACTTTCTTGGCCATATACAACATCTGGATTAGTCAGTGTGCAACTTAAGCTAGAAATACAGCCATAATTTTCTGGGATTTTAAAAACACACATTTTTCCCAAAATACACAATTTTACAGCCCATGCAGCATCAGCACGTGTGAAATTTCAGGGTTATATACTGCTGTCATATTGAGATATTAAACAAACACCCGTTTGGGCAAAAAAAGTTTGTTTTGCAGCCTTTGCTGCAGATGTCATTGTGAGATACACCCTTTATATATTTGGGTTATAGTCAGATATTTGAAATACAGCCATTTTGTGCACAAATATTTAATTGCGGCCTACTGTGGGTCAGGGAGTGTGAGATACACCCTTTAAATACAGGGATTCTATTCAGGTATTTGAAATACAGTTACTTTGAGCAAACAAATTTCATTGAGGCCTAGTCTAGTTCAGGGCGTGTGAGGGACACCCTTTATATACAGGGGTTATATGCAGTTATTTGAAATATTGCCATTTTGGGCAAAATACCAAATTTTATAGGCCTTGCAGCATCAAGACATTTGAAATTCCAGGGTTATATACTGCTGTCATATTTAGTTATTACACCCGTTTTGGCAAAAAAAAAGACCTTTTTAGTCAGATCAGTGAATGGCTTAACAACAGAGGAATAATTCAAAATTAACTTTCTGTAGTAATTGGCAAAACCCAAAAACCGCATCAGCACCTTCTGATTCTCAGGAAGCTCCCAATCAAGCACAGCGTGGACCTTCTCAGGGTCCATGCGAAAACCAGAAGCTGAGAGAAGAAAACCAAGAAATTAAATCTCCGGAGCCGCAAACACACATTTTTCCAGTTTAACGTACAATTTATTATCCCGCAGAATGAGCAAGACCTGACGTAGGTAGTCCCAATGAGTTTTGAAATCAGGAGAAAAAATCTAAATGTCATCCAGATACACCAGTACAAATTTCCCCATTAAATGATGAAAAATGCTGTTCACAAAATGTTGGAAGACGGCCGGAGCATTCATCAAACCAAAGGGTATAACCAAACTCTCGAAATGACCCTCAGGGGTATTGAAGGCCATCTTCCATTCGTCCCCTTCCCTGACCCTGACTAGGTTGTATGCCCCTCTTAAATGCAACAAAGAAAAAACCTTAGCCCCAAAAATCTGGTTAAACAGGTCCGGGATCATAGGAAGCAGATATGGGTCACATACCGTGATACGGTTCAGCTCCCTGAAATCCAGACAAGGTCTTAAAGAATCATCTTTTTTCTTAACAAAAAAAAAAAACAGCGGCAACAGGTGACTTCGAGGGTCGGATGTGTCCCTTTTTCAGGTTCTCAGAGATATAAGTACGCATAGCCACTCTTTCAGGTTGGGAGAGATTGTATAAACGTGATTTTGGCAGTTTGGCGCCTGGGATGAGATTAATAGGGCAATCATACTCCCGGTGCGGGGGCAACTCCTGGACACCACTCTCGGAAAACACATCCGAATATTCAGAGAGAAAAGATGGCACAGTCTTGGTAGGAACCTCTGAAAGAGACGCCGTGAGGCAATTCTCTCTGCAAAACTCACTCCAACCATTTATTTGCCTTGCTTGCCAATCAATGGTGGGGTTATGTTTAGTGAGCCAGGGTAGCCCCAACACTAGAGGAGCAGGTAAGACGAAACATGACATATCCTCAACATGAGCGTCACCCACAGTCAAACGGATATTGTGAACTATGCCCTTTAACGATCTTTGAGAAAGTGGAGCGGAATTGATAGCAAAAACAGGTATATCCTTTTCCAAAGTGCATACCTGGAAACCATGCGTTATTGCAAATTGATTATCAATGAGATTGACAGCTGCTCCACTATCTACAAATATCTCACAAACAATGTTCTTGCTGTCTAGTAGGGATGAGCGAACTCGAACTGTATAGTTCGGGTTCGTACCGAATTTTGGGGTGTCCGTGACACGGACCCGAACCCGGACATTTTCGTAAAAGTCCGGGTTCGGGTTCGGTGTTCGTCGCTTTCTTGGCGCTTTTGTGACGCTTTCTTGGCGCTTTTTGAAAGGCTGCAAAGCAGCCAATCAACAAGCGTCATACTACTTGCCCCAAGAGGCCGTCACAGCCATGCCTACTATTGGCATGGCTGTGATTGGCCAGAGCACCATGTGACCCAGCCTCTATTTAAGCTGGAGTCACATAGCGCCGCCCGTCACTCTGCTCTGATTAGCGTAGGGAGAGGTTGCGGATGCGACAGTAGGGCGAGATTAGGCAGATTAACTCCTCCAAAGGACTTCACTTGATTAATCGATCGATCTGCAGCTGTGCATCATTGAGCTGCTGAAATTCAAATGCTCACTCACTGTTTTTAGGCTGCCCAGACCGTTTGTCAGTCACTTTTTTCTGGGGTGATCGGCGGCCATTTTGTGTCTTGTGCGGTGCTGCGACCAAGTGCATCCAAGCTGCGACCAAGTGCATTTAACCCTCAATGGTGTGGTTGTTTTTTGGCTAAAGCCTACATCAGGGTGAAGCTGTCACACCAAGTGCATTTAACCAGCAATAGTCTGTTCATTTTTTTGGCCATATACTAAATCAGGGGCAAGCTGCGCCTGTCACCAAGTGCATTTAACCCTCAATGGTGTGGTTGTTTTTTGGCTAAAGCCTACATCAGGGTGAAGCTGTCACACCAAGTGCATTTAACCAGCAATAGTCTGTTCATTTTTTGGCCATATACTACATCAGGGGCAAGCTGCGCCCGTCACCAAGTGCATTTAACCCTCAGTAGTGTGGTGCGTCAAGCTGTGACACCAAGTGCATTTAACCAGCAATAGTCTGTTCATTTTTTGGCCATATACTAAATCAGGGGCAAGCTGCGCCCGTCACCAAGTGCATTTAACCAGCAATAGTGTGGTTATTTTTTGGCCATATCCCAGTCTAATTCTGTCACTAAATCCATACCGGTCACCCAGCGCCTAAATACTAGGCCTCAAATTTATATCCCGCTAAATCTCTCGTTACCGCTGTCCAGTTGTGGCTGGGAAAGTTATTTAGTGTCCGTCAAAGCACATTTTTTGTTCTGGGTTGAAGTACAATTCCCAATTTAGCAATTTCATAATTTAGTGGTTCCTGCTATATCAGAGCTATTTGAAATCTATCCCTAAAAGGGTATATAATATTCAAGGTGCACATTGGGTCATTCAGAATAACTTCACACACACCCGCTACTGTGTATTTCCAAGTCTAATTCTGTCACTAAACCCATACCTGTCACCCAGCGCCTAAATACTAGGCCTCAAATTTATATCCTGCTAAATCTCTCGTTACCGCTGTCCTGTTGTGGCTGGGAAAGTTATTTAGTGTCCGTCAAAGCACATTTTTTGTTCTGGGTTGAAATACAATTCCCAATTTAGCAATTTCATAATTTAGTGGTTCCTGCTATATCAGAGCTATTTGAAATCTATCCCTAAAAGGGTATATAATATTCAAGGTGCACATTGGGTCATTCAGAATAACTTCACACACACCCGCTACTGTGTATTTCCAAGTCTAATTCTGTCACTAAACCCATACCTGTCACCCAGCGCCTAAATACTAGGCCTCAAATTTATATCCTGCTAAATCTCTCGTTAACGCTGTCCTGTTGTGGCTGGGAAAGTTATTTAGTGTCCGTCAAAGCACATTTTTTGTTCTGGGTTGAAATACAATTCCCAATTTAGCAATTTCATAATTTAGTGGTTTCTGCTATATCAGAGCTATTTGAAATCTATCCCTAAAAGGGTATATAATATTCAAGGTGCACATTGGGTCATTCAGAATAACTTCACACACACCCGCTACTGTGTATTTCTAAGTCTAATTCTGTCACTAAACCCATACCTGTCACCCAGCGCCTAAATACTAGGCCTCAAATTTATATCCTGCTAAATCTCTCGTTAACGCTGTCCTGTTGTGGCTGGGAAAGTTATTTAGTGTCCGTCAAAGCACATTTTTTGTTCTGGGTTTAAATACAATTCCCAATTTAACAATTTCATAATTTAGTGGTTTCTGCTATATCAGAGCTATTTGAAATCTATCCCTAAAAGGGTATATAATATTCAAGGTGCACATTGGGTCATTCAGAATAACTTCACACACACCCGCTACTGTGTATTTCCAAGTCTAATTCTGTCACTAAACCCATACCTGTCACCCAGCGCCTAAATACTAGGCCTCAAATTTATATCCTGCTAAATCTCTCGTTAACGCTGTCCTGTTGTGGCTGGGAAAGTTATTTAGTGTCCGTCAAAGCACATTTTTTGTTCTGGGTTTAAATACAATTCCCAATTTAACAATTTCATAATTTAGTGGTTTCTGCTATATCAGAGCTATTTGAAATCTATCCCTAAAAGGGTATATAATATTCAAGGTGCACATTGGGTCATTCAGAATAACTTCACACACACACGCTTCTGTGCATTTCCAAGTCTAATTCTGTCACTAAATCCATACCGGTCACCCAGCGCCTAAATACTAGGCCTCAAATTTATATCCCGCTGAATTTAAATACAATACATTGGGCCAAATAATATATTTGTTGTTGTGGTGAACCATAACAATGAGAAAAACATCTAGTAAGGGACGCGGACGTGGACATGGTCGTGGTGGTGTTAGTGGACCCTCTGGTGCTGGGAGAGGACGTGGCCGTTCTGCCACATCCACACGTCCTAGTGTACCAACTACCTCAGGTCCCAGTAGCCGCCAGAATTTACAGCGATATATGGTGGGGCCCAATGCCGTTCTAAGGATGGTAAGGCCTGAGCAGGTACAGGCATTAGTCAATTGGGTGGCCGACAGTGGATCCAGCACGTTCACATTATCTCCCACCCAGTCTTCTGCAGAAAGCGCACAGATGGCGCCTGAAAACCAACCCCATCAGTCTGTCACATCACCCCCATGCATACCAGGGAAACTGTCTCAGCCTCAAGTTATGCAGCAGTCTCTTATGCTGTTTGAAGACTCCGCTGGCAGGGTTTCCCAAGGGCATCCACCTAGCCCTTCCCCAGCGGTGAAAGACATAGAATGCACTGACGCACAACCACTTATGTTTCCTGATGATGAGGACATGGGAATACCACCTCAGCATGTCTCTGATGATGACGAAACACAGGTGCCAACTGCTGCGTCTTTCTGCAGTGTGCAGACTGAACAGGAGGTCAGGGATCAAGACTGGGTGGAAGACGATGCAGGGGACGATGAGGTCCTAGACCCCACATGGAATGAAGGTCGTGCCACTGACTTTCACAGTTCGGAGGAAGAGGCAGTGGTGAGACCGAGCCAACAGCGTAGCAAAAGAGGGAGCAGTGGGCAAAAGCAGAACACCCGCCGCCAAGAGACTCCGCCTGCTACTGACCGCCGCCATCTGGGACCGAGCACCCCAAAGGCAGCTTCAAGGAGTTCCCTGGCATGGCACTTCTTCAAACAATGTGCTGACGACAAGACCCGAGTGGTTTGCACGCTGTGCCATCAGAGCCTGAAGCGAGGCATTAACGTTCTGAACCTGAGCACAACCTGCATGACCAGGCACCTGCATGCAAAGCATGAACTGCAATGGAGTAAACACCTTAAAACCAAGGAAGTCACTCAGGCTCCCCCTGCTACCTCTTCTGCTGCTGCCGCCTCGGCCTATTCTGCTGCTGCCGCCTCGGCCTCTTCCTCCGCCTCTGGAGGAACGTTGGCACCTGCCGCCCAGCAAACAGGGGATGTACCACCAACACCACCACCACCACCTCCGTCACCAAGCGTCTCAACCATGTCACACGCCAGCGTTCAGCTCTCCATCTCACAAACATTTGATAGAAAGCGTAAATTCCCACCTAGCCACCCTCGATCCCTGGCCCTGAATGCCAGCATTTCTAAACTACTGGCCTATGAAATGCTGTCATTTAGGCTGGTGGACACAGACAGCTTCAAACAGCTCATGTCGCTTGCTGTCCCACAGTATGTTGTTCCCAGCCGCCACTACTTCTCCAAGAGAGCCGTGCCTTCCCTGCACAACCAAGTATCCGATAAAATCAAGTGTGCACTGCGCAATGCCATCTGTAGCAAGGTCCACCTAACCACAGATACGTGGACCAGTAAGCACGGCCAGGGACGCTATATCTCCCTAACTGCACACTGGGTAAATGTAGTGGCAGCTGGGCCCCAGGCGGAGAGCTGTTTGGCGCACGTCCTTCCGCCGCCAAGGATCGCAGGGCAACATTCTTTGCCTCCTGTTGCCACCTCCTCCTTCTCGGCTTCCTCCTCCTCTTCTTCCACCTGCTCATCCAGTCAGCCACACACCTTCACCACCAACTTCAGCACAGCCCGGGGTAAACGTCAGCAGGCCATTCTGAAACTCATATGTTTGGGGGACAGGCCCCACACCGCACAGGAGTTGTGGCGGGGTATAGAACAACAGACCGACGAGTGGTTGCTGCCGGTGAGCCTCAAGCCCGGCCTGGTGGTGTGTGATAATGGGCGAAATCTCGTTGCAGCTCTGGGACTAGCCAATTTGACGCACATCCCTTGCTTGGCGCATGTGCTGAATTTGGTGGTGCAGAAGTTCATTCACAACTACCCCGACATGTCAGAGCTGCTGCATAAAGTGCGGGCCGTCTGTTCGCGCTTCCGGCGTTCACATCCTGCTGCTGCTCGCCTGTCTGCGCTACAGCGTAACTTCGGCCTTCCCGCTCACCGCCTCATATGCGACGTGCCCACCAGGTGGAACTCCACCTTGCACATGCTGGACAGACTGTGCGAGCAGCAGCAGGCCATAGTGGAGTTTCAGCTGCAGCACGCACGGGTCAGTCGCACTACAGAACAGCACCACTTCACCACCAATGACTGGGCCTCCATGCGAGACCTGTGTGCCCTGTTGCGCTGTTTCGAGTACTCCACCAACATGGCCAGTGGCGATGACACCGTTATCAGCGTTACAATACCACTTCTATGTCTCCTTGAGAAAACACTTAGGGCGATGATGGAAGAGGAGGTGGCCCAGGAGGAGGAGGAGGAGGAGGAGGAAGAGGGGTCATTTTTAGCACTTTCAGGCCAGTCTCTTCGAAGTGACTCAGAGGGAGGTTTTTGGCAACAGCAGAGGCCAGGTACAAATGTGGCCAGCCAGGGCCCACTACTGGAGGACGAGGAGGACGAGGATGAGGAGGAGGTGGAGGAGGATGAGGATGAAGCATGGTCACAGCGGGGTGGCACCCAACGCAGCTCGGGTCCATCACTGGTGCGTGGCTGGGGGGAAAGGCAGGACGATGACGATACGCCTCCCACAGAGGACAGCTTGTCCTTACCCCTGGGCAGCCTGGCACACATGAGCGACTACATGCTGCAGTGCCTGCGCAACGACAGCAGAGTTGCCCACATTTTAACCTGTGCGGACTACTGGGTTGCCACCCTGCTGGATCCACGCTACAAAGACAATGTGCACACCTTACTTCCTGCACTGGAGCGTGATAGGAAGATGCGCGAGTACAAGCGCACGTTGGTAGACGCGCTACTGAGAGCATTCCCAAATGTCACAGGGGAACAAGTGGAAGCCCAAGGCCAAGGCAGAGGAGGAGCAAGAGGTCGCCAAGGCAGCTGTGTCACGGCCAGCTCCTCTGAGGGCAGGGTTAGCATGGCAGAGATGTGGAAAACTTTTGTCAACACGCCACAGCTAACTGCACCACCACCTGATACGCAACGTGTTAGCAGGAGGCAACATTTCACTAACATGGTGGAACAGTACGTGTGCACACCCCTCCACGTACTGACTGATGGTTCGGCCCCATTCAACTTCTGGGTCTCTAAATTGTCCACGTGGCCAGAGCTAGCCTTTTATGCCTTGGAGGTGCTGGCCTGCCCGGCAGCCAGCGTTTTGTCTGAACGTGTATTCAGCACGGCAGGGGGCGTCATTACAGACAAACGCAGCCGCCTGTCTACAGCCAATGTGGACAAGCTGACGTTCATAAAAATGAACCAGGCATGGATCCCACAGGACCTGTCCGTCCCTTGTCCAGATTAGACATTAACTACCTCCCCATAACCACATATTATTGGACTCCAGGGCACTTCCTCATTCAATCCTATTTTTATTTTCATTTTACCATTATATTGCGAGGCTACCCAAAGTTGAATGAACCTCTCCTCTGCCTGTGTGCTAGGCCTAAATATATGCCAATGGACTGTTGCAGTGGTGGCTGACATGAAGCCTGATTCTCTGCTATGACATGCAGACTAATTCTCTGCTGACATGAAGCCAGATTGTCTGTTACGGGACCTCTCTCCTCTGCCTGGGTGCTGGGCCTAAATTTATGACAATGGACTGTTGCAGTGGTGGGTGACGTGAAGCCTCATTCTCTGCTATGACATGCAGACTGATTCTCTGCTGACATGAAGCCAGATCGTCTGTTACGGGACCTCTCTGCTCTGCCTGTGTGCTAGGCCTAAATATATGCCAATGGACTGTTGCAGTGGTGGGTGACGTGAAGCCTCATTCTCTGCTATGACATGCAGACTGATTCTCTGCTGACATGAAGCCAGATTGTCTGTTACGGGACCTCTCTGCTCTGCCTGTGTGCTAGGCCTAAATATATGCCAATGGACTGTTGCAGTGGTGGGTGACGTGAAGCCTCATTCTCTGCTATGACATGCAGACTGATTCTCTGCTGACATGAAGCCAGATTGTCTGTTACGGGACCTCTCTGCTCTGCCTGTGTGCTAGGCCTAAATATATGCCAATGGACTGTTGCAGTGGTGGGTGACGTGAAGCCTCATTCTCTGCTATGACATGCAGACTGATTCTCTGCTGTCATGAAGCCAGATTGTCTGTTACGGGACCTCTCTGCTCTGCCTGTGTGCTAGGCCTAAATATATGCCAATGGACTGTTGCAGTGGTGGGTGACGTGAAGCCTCATTCTCTGCTATGACATGCAGACTGATTCTCTGCTGACATGAAGCCAGATCGTCTGTTACGGGACCTCTCTGCTCTGCCTGTGTGCTAGGCCTAAATATATGCCAATGGACTGTTGCAGTGGTGGGTGACGTGAAGCCTCATTCTCTGCTATGACATGCAGACTGATTCTCTGCTGACATGAAGCCAGATTGTCTGTTACGGGACCTCTCTGCTCTGCCTGTGTGCTAGGCCTAAATATATGCCAATGGACTGTTGCAGTGGTGGGTGACGTGAAGCCTCATTCTCTGCTATGACATGCAGACTGATTCTCTGCTGTCATGAAGCCAGATTGTCTGTTACGGGACCTCTCTGCTCTGCCTGTGTGCTAGGCCTAAATATATGCCAATGGACTGTTGCAGTGGTGGGTGACGTGAAGCCTCATTCTCTGCTATGACATGCAGACTGATTCTCTGCTGACATGAAGCCAGATTGTCTGTTACGGGACCTCTCTCCTCTGCCTGTGTGCTAGGCCTAAATATATGCCAATGGACTGTTGCAGTGGTGGCTGACGTGAAGCCTCATTCTCTGCTATGACATGCAGACTAATTCTCTGCTGACATGAAGCCAGATTGTCTGTTACGGGACCTCTCTCCTCTGCCTGGGTGCTGGGCCTAAATTTATGACAATGGACTGTTGCAGTGGTGGCTGACGTGAAGCCTGATTCTCTGCTATGACATGCAGACTGATTCTCTGCTGACATGAAGCCAGATCCTCTGTTACGGGACCTCTCTCCTCTGCCTGGGTGCTGGGCCTAAATTTATGACAATGGACTGTTGCAGTGGTGGCTGACGTGAAGCCTGATTCTCTGCTATGACATGCAGACTGATTCTCTGCTGACATGAAGCCAGATCCTCTGTTACGGGACCTCTCTCCTCTGCCTGGGTGCTGGGCCTAAATTTATGAAAATGGACTCTTACAGTGGTGGGTGACGTGAAGCCTGATTCTCTGCTATGACATGAAGACTGATTCTCTGCTGACATGAAGACAGATTCTCTGTTACGGGACCTCTCTCCTCTGCCTGGGTGCCGGGGCCTAAATATCTGAGAATGGACTGTTCCAGTGGTGGGTGACGGGAAGCCAGATTCTCTGCTATGGAACCTCTCTCCAATTGATTTTGGTTAATTTTTATTTATTTAATTTTTATTTTAATTAATTTCCCTATCCACATTTGTTTGCAGGGGATTTACCTACATGTTGCTGCCTTTTGCAGCCCTCTAGCCCTTTCCTGGGCTGTTTTACAGCCGTTTTAGTGCCGAAAAGTTCGGGTCCCCATTGACTTCAATGGGGTTCGGGTTCGGGACGAAGTTCGGATCGGGTTCGGATCCCGAACCCGAACATTTCCGGGATGTTCGGCCTAACTTCTCGAACCCGAACATCCAGGTGTTCGCTCAACTCTACTGTCTAGCACCACCCTGGCAGGTAGTTGAAAACGGGAACTACAAGTAAATGGCAAACCTTCAATTTCCTCATCAACTTTGCCAATAGTAGCAAATGGAAAGTTTTTAGATGATTTTTTTTCTTTTTCTTTTATTACCCTCAGAAAACTCCATGACTCTCCTAGAGGGGCAAACATTAGCCAAATGATTTATACCACCTCAACAGAAACAAACCCTCCTCTGAGAGCTGAATCCTCTACTATCAGAGGCAAGCAAACCCAGCTGCATGGCCACCTCCTCAGAGGGGATTGAGACAGACTGAGACCCCTGCGTACTAAATGAGACAGCCCCACTGTCCTTGGACTGAATATGACAGAAAGGCGTAGTCTCTTCTCTCTCTCAAAGACGCCTGTCAATACGATCAGCTAGAGACATGGCAGATTCTAACGAGGCTGGTCTCTCATGAAAAGCAAATGCATCTTTCAATCTTTCCGACAGACCATGGCAAAATTGACTTCGGAGTGCAGCATCATTCCAACCAGTATCAGATGCCCATCTCCGAAATTCTGAACACTATATCTCTGCAGACTTTTTACCCTGGCATAAAAGACGCAGTTTAGATTCAGCCAGAGCAATATGATCTGGGTCATCATATATCTGTCCCAGGGCTGCAAAAAATTCATCCACCGATCGGAGGGGCCATGCCCGACCGGCAGCGAAAAGGCTCAAGTCTGAGCGTTATCCCTAAGCAGTGAGATGATGATCCCCACCCTCTGCGCCTCATCACCAGAGGAATGGGGAAATAGGCGAAAATGGAGTTTGCAAGCCTCTCTAAAGCGAACAAAATTCTCACTACCCACGGAGAACGTATCCGGAAGCGAGATCTTAGGCTCAGAACAAACTCCATGAACGCAAGCAGAACCGGTCACCTGAAACTGAGACACAGTTTTACAGAGATCTGCTACCTCCAGTAAAATCAAGGCTGAAACCGGATCCATGCTTAAGACGGTTACGGCGGTATATAATGTCACGGATGGTGTTGCAGAAAGCTGGAACTTATAAATAAACATGCAACTGGCTTGATTCCAAACTAAGGAGCATATGGGTGAGCCCTATAAAACCCCTAGAGCTCTCCCTGACTGCTAAGCCCATGCAAAGATCTTTATGGTAGACAATTGCATGCCCTCGTACCTTATACTATGTGACACCTGAAAACCATACAATAGTGAGGGGACATGACCACCGGCTCCCTGCACTTAATATGGATGGAGTCAGGGTCAACTACAATCAAGCCAGCAAGAAAACACAAATAAAGGAAACAGACTTATCTGAGGAATTAGGAGAAGCAGCCTCCAGCAGTGAAGACAATCCTGGAAGAAGTATAAACCGCAAAGTGAGGCAGTATGGGAGGGAATATAAAGGGAGACAATCAGTGCAAATAGGTGACAGCTGTGAGAAGGAAAGGAGATAGAAAGTGAAACCAAAACAAAGAACATCATACAACAGGTAGAGAAGAACGTCTGCCAGATCTTCTCACAGAGCTGGCAGTTACAGTTATTTACTGCTGTTATATTCAGTTATTAAACTAACACCAGTTTTGGCAAATAAAATACTGTTTGGCAGCCTTTGCTGCAGATGTCATTGTGAGATACACCCTTTATATATTTGGGTTATATTCAGTTATTTCAAATACAGCCATTTTGTGCACAAATCTTAAATTGCAGAATAGTCTGGTTCAGGGTGTGTGTGAAAGATCCTGTACATGCTGTCGTTCTATTCTACTATTAATTGAACACCCATTTAGGGCAAGATCCTAAATTCGAGAAATATGAGGAGAGCGTCAAATAAGGGACGTGGCCCAGGTCATGGTGCTGCTGGTGGAGCTCCTGTTGCAGGGAGAGGACGTGGTCGATCTGTGTCAGCTACACGCACAAGTGAAACCCTTTCCTTAGGTGCGAGTAGGCGACAGAACCTGCAGCGGTATTTAGTCGGGTCTAATGCGGCTCTATGAATGGTTAGACCTGAACAAGTACATGCGATATTAGATTGGGTTGCTGACAGTGGCTCCAGTTCCTTCACATTGTCTCCTACACACCTGCAGCCCATGTTCTTTAGTCTTTCACCTCACCCCCTTGCAAATCAGCCAAGCAGTCTGAGCCCCAAGTCATGCAGCAGTCTCTTCTGCTTTTTGATGACTCTGTTAGCACGGTTTCCCTAGGCCATCCACCTAGCCCTGCCCTAGAAGTGGAAGAGGCTGAGTGCACCGATGCCCAACCACTTATCTTTCAAGATGAGTACATGGGAGGACCATTGCAGCACGTCTCAGATGATGACGAAGCACAGGTGCCAACTGCTGGGGCTTTCGAAAGTGTGCAGACCGACAAGGAGGGCAGTGGTGAAGACTGGGTGAAAGATGATGTGGAGAACGATGAGGTCCTCGACCCCACATGGAATCAAGGTCATGCAAGTGACCTATGTAGTTCGGAGGAAGAGGCGGTGGTCGCACAGAGCCACCAGCACAGCAGAAGAGGGAGCAGGGTGCAAAAGCAGAGCAGCCATCCTCTAGACAGTACGCCTGCTAGTGCCCACCACAGAAAGGGACCAAGAACACCAAAGCCAGCTCCAAGGAGTTCCCTGGCGTGGCAGTTCTTCAGACAATATGCTGACTTCAAGACACATTGTGGTTTGCATGCTGTGCAATCAGAGCCTAAAGAGAGGCATAAACCTTCTCAACCTGAGCACAACCTGCATGACCAGGCATTTAAGTGCAAAGCACGAGCTGCAGTGGAGTAAACACATCATAAACCAAGAAAGGTCTCTGGCTCCTCCTGCTTCCTCTTCTGCTGCAGTCTTGGCCTCTTCATCCACCTCTGGAGTGACATTGCCACCTGCCACCCCGCAAACAGAGGATCTGCCAGCAACACCACCACCTGGGTCACCAAGCATCTCCACAATGTCCCATGGAAGCGTTCAGCTCTCCATCTCCCAAACACTGGAGAGGAAGTACCCCCCTACCCACCTGTGATTCCTAGCCCTGAATACCAGCATTTCTAAATAACTGGCCTTTGAAATGCTGTCATTCCATCTGGTGGAGACGGATAGTTTTAAAGGCCTTATGGCAGTGGCTGTCCCACAGTACGTCATGCCTAGCCGCCACTACTTTTCCAGGTGAGACATCCCTTCCCTGCAAAACCAAGTGGGGGACAAAATCAGGTGTGTACTGCACCTCACGTTGGATACGTGGACCAGTTAGCACGGTCAGGGACATTATATTTCCATAACAGCATAACAGAGGATTTGCCAGCAACACCACCACCTGGGTCACCAAGGTGCACATAGGGTCATTCAGAATAACTTCACACACACGCTACTGTGCATTTCCAAGTCTAATTCTGTCACTAAATCCATACCGGTCACCCAGCGCCTAAATACTAGGCCTCAAATTTATATCCCGCTAAATCTCTTGTTACCGCTGTCCTGTTGTGGATGGGAAAGTTATTTAGTGTCCGTCAAAGCACATTTTTTGTTCTGGGTTGAAATACAATTCCCAATTTAGCAATTTCATAATTTAGTGGTTTCTGCTATATCAGAGCTATTTGAAATCTATCCCTAAAAGGGTATATAATATTCAAGGTGCACATAGGGTCATTCAGAATAACTTCACACACACGCTACTGTGCATTTCCAAGTCTAATTCTGTCACTAAATCCATACCGGTCACCCAGCGCCTAAATACTAGGCCTCAAATTTATATCCCGCTGAATTTGAATACAATACATTGGGCCAAATAATATTTTTGTTGTTGTGGTGAACCATAACAATGAGGAAAACATCTAGTAAGGGACGCGGACGTGGACATGGTCGTGGTGGTGTTAGTGGACCCTCTGGTGCTGGGAGAGGACGTGGCTGTTCTGCCACATCCACATGTCCTAGTGTACCAACTACCTCAGGTCCCAGTAGCCGCCAGAATTTACAGCGATATATGGTGGGGCCCAATGCCGTTCTAAGGATGGTAAGGCCTGAGCAGGTACAGGCATTAGTCAATTGGGTGGCCGACAGTGGATCCAGCACGTTCACATTATCTCCCACCCAGTCTTCTTCAGAAAGTGCACAGATGGCGCCTGAAAACCAACCCCATCAGTCTGTCACATCACCCCCATGCATACCAGGGAAACTGTCTCAGCCTCAAGTTATGCAGCAGTCTCTTATGCTGTTTGAAGACTCCGCTGGCAGGGTTTCCCAAGGGCATCCACCTAGCCCTTCCCCAGCGGTGAAAGACATAGAATGCACTGACGCACAACCACTTATGTTTCCTGATGATGAGGACATGGGAATACCACCTCAGCATGTCTCTGATGATGACGAAACACAGGTGCCAACTGCTGCGTCTTTCTGCAGTGTGCAGACTGAACAGGAGGTCAGGGATCAAGACTGGGTGGAAGACGATGCAGGGGACGATGAGGTCCTAGACCCCACATGGAATGAAGGTCGTGCCACTGACTTTCACAGTTCGGAGGAAGAGGCAGTGGTGAGACCGAGCCAACAGCGTAGCAAAAGAGGGAGCAGTGGGCAAAAGCAGAACACTCGCCGCCAAGAGACTCCGCCTGCTACTGACCGCCGCCATCTGGGACCGAGCACCCCAAAGGCAGCTTCAAGGAGTTCCCTGGCATGGCACTTCTTCAAACAATGTGCTGACGACAAGACCCGAGTGGTTTGCACGCTGTGCCATCAGAGCCTGAAGCGAGGCATTAACGTTCTGAACCTGAGCACAACCTGCATGACCAGGCACCTGCATGCAAAGCATGAACTGCAGTGGAGTAAACACCTTAAAACCAAGGAAGTCACTCAGGCTCCCCCTGCTACCTCTTCTGCTGCTGCCGCCTCGGCCTCTTCTGCTGCTGCCGCCTCGGCCTCTTCCTCCGCCTCTGGAGGAACGTTGGCACCTGCCGCCCAGCAAACAGGGGATGTACCACCAACACCACCACCACCTCCGTCACCAAGCGTCTCAACCATGTCACACGGCAGCGTTCAGCTCTCCATCTCACAAACATTTGAGAGAAAGCGTAAATTCCCACCTAGCCACCCTCGATCCCTGGCCCTGAATGCCAGCATTTCTAAACTACTGGCCTATGAAATGCTGTCATTTAGGCTGGTGGACACAGACAGCTTCAAACAGCTCATGTCGCTTGCTGTCCCACAGTATGTTGTTCCCAGCCGCCACTACTTCTCCAAGAGAGCCGTGCCTTCCCTGCACAACCAAGTATCCGATAAAATCAAGTGTGCACTGCGCAACGCCATCTGTAGCAAGGTCCACCTAACCACAGATACGTGGACCAGTAAGCACGGCCAGGGACGCTATATCTCCCTAACTGCACACTGGGTAAATGTAGTGGCAGCTGGGCCCCAGGCGGAGAGCTGTTTGGCGCACGTCCTTCCGCCGCCAAGGATCGCAGGGCAACATTCTTTGCCTCCTGTTGCCACCTCCTCCTTCTCGGCTTCCTCCTCCTCTTCTTCCACCTGCTCATCCAGTCAGCCACACACCTTCACCACCAACTTCAGCACAGCCCGGGGTAAACGTCAGCAGGCCATTCTGAAACTCATATGTTTGGGGGACAGGCCCCACACCGCACAGGAGTTGTGGCGGGGTATAGAACAACAGACCGACGAGTGGTTGCTGCCGGTGAGCCTCAAGCCCGGCCTGGTGGTGTGTGATAATGGGCGAAATCTCGTTGCAGCTCTGGGACTAGCCAATTTGACGCACATCCCTTGCTTGGCGCATGTGCTGAATTTGGTGGTGCAGAAGTTCATTCACAACTACCCCGACATGTCAGAGCTGCTGCATAAAGTGCGGGCCGTCTGTTCGCGCTTCCGGCGTTCACATCCTGCTGCTGCTCGCCTGTCTGCGCTACAGCGTAACTTCGGCCTTCCCGCCCACCGCCTCATATGCGACGTGCCCACCAGGTGGAACTCCACCTTGCACATGCTGGACAGACTGTGCGAGCAGCAGCAGGCCATAGTGGAGTTTCAGCTGCAGCACGCACGGGTCAGTCGCACTACAGAACAGCACCACTTCACCACCAATGACTGGGCCTCCATGCGAGACCTGTGTGCCCTGTTGCGCTGTTTCGAGTACTCCACCAACATGGCTAGTGGCGATGACGCCGTTATCAGCGTTACAATACCACTTCTATGTCTCCTTGAGAAAACACTTAGGGCGATGATGGAAGAGGAGGTGGCCCAGGAGGAGGAGGAGGAGGAGGAGGAGGAAGAGGGGTCATTTTTAGCACTTTCAGGCCAGTCTCTTCGAAGTGACTCAGAGGGAGGTTTTTGGCAACAGCAGAGGCCAGGTACAAATGTGGCCAGCCAGGGCCCACTACTGGAGGACGAGGAGGACGAGGATGAGGAGGAGGTGGAGGAGGATGAGGATGAAGCATGGTCACAGCGGGGTGGCACCCAACGCAGCTCGGGTCCATCACTGGTGCGTGGCTGGGGGGAAAGGCAGGACAATGACGATACGCCTCCCACAGAGGACAGCTTGTCCTTACCCCTGGGCAGCCTGGCACACATGAGTGACTACATGCTGCAGTGCCTGCGCAACGACAGCAGAGTTGCCCACATTTTAACCTGTGCGGACTACTGGGTTGCCACCCTGCTGGATCCACGCTACAAAGACAATGTGCCCACCTTACTTCCTGCACTGGAGCGTGATAGGAAGATGCGCGAGTACAAGCGCACGTTGGTAGACGCGCTACTGAGAGCATTCCCAAATGTCACAGGGGAACAAGTGGAAGCCCAAGGCCAAGGCAGAGGAGGAGCAAGAGGTCGCCAAGGCAGCTGTGTCACGGCCAGCTCCTCTGAGGGCAGGGTTAGCATGGCAGAGATGTGGAAAACTTTTGTCAACACGCCACAGCTAACTGCACCACCACCTGATACGCAACGTGTTAGCAGGAGGCAACATTTCACTAACATGGTGGAACAGTACATGTGCACACCCCTCCACGTACTGACTGATGGTTCGGCCCCATTCAACTTCTGGGTCTCTAAATTGTCCACGTGGCCAGAGCTAGCCTTTTATGCCTTGGAGGTGCTGGCCTGCCCGGCGGCCAGCGTTTTGTCTGAACGTGTATTCAGCACGGCAGGGGGCGTCATTACAGACAAACGCAGCCGCCTGTCTACAGCCAATGTGGACAAGCTGACGTTCATAAAAATGAACCAGGCATGGATCCCACAGGATCTGTCCGTCCCTTGTCCAGATTAGACATTAACTACCTCCCCTTAACCATATATTATTGGACTCCAGGGCACTTCCTCATTCAATCCTATTTTTATTTTCATTTTACCATTATATTGCGAGGCTACCAAAAGTTGAATGAACCTCTCCTCTGTCTGGGTGCCGGGGCCTAAATATATGCCAATGGACTGTTCCAATGTTGGGTGACGTGAAGCCTGATTCTCTGCTATGACATGCAGACTGATTCTCTGCTGACATGAAGCCAGAACCTCTGTTACGGGACCTCTCTCCTCTGCCTGGGTGCTGGGCCTAAATATATGCCAATGGACTGTTGCAGTGGTGGCTGACGTGAAGCCTCATTCTCTGCTATGACATGCAGACTAATTCTCTGCTGACATGAAGCCAGATTGTCTGTTACGGGACCTCTCTCCTCTTCCTGGGTGCTGGGCCTAAATTTATGCCAATGGACTGTTGCAGTGGTGGGTGACGTGAAGCCTGATTCTCTGCTATGACATGCAGACTGATTCTCTGCTGACATGAAGCCAGATTGTCTGTTACGGGACCTCTCTCCTCTGCCTGGGTGCTGGGCCTAAATATATGCCAATGGACTGTTGCAGTGGTGGCTGACGTGAAGCCTCATTCTCTGCTATGACATGCAGACTAATTCTCTGCTGACATGAAGCCAGATTGTCTGTTACGGGACCTCTCTCCTGTGCCTGGGTGCTGGGCCTAAATTTATGACAATGTACTGTTGCAGTGGTGGGTGATGTGAAGCCTGATTCTCTGCTATGACATGCAGACTGATTCTCTGCTGACATGAAGCCAGATTGTCTGTTACAGGACCTCTCTCCTCTGCCTGGGTGCTGGGCCTAAATATATGCCAATGGACTGTTGCAGTGGTGGCTGACGTGAAGCCTCATTCTCTGCTATGACATGCAGACTAATTCTCTGCTGACATGAAGCCAGATCCTCTGTTACGGGACCTCTCTCCTCTGCCTGTGTGCTGGGCCTAAATATATGCCAATGGACTGTTGCACTGGTGGCTGACGTAAAGCCTGATTCTCTGCTATGATATGAAGACTGATTCTCTGCTGACATGAAGCCAGATTGTCTGTTACGGGACCTCTCTCCTCTGCCTGGGTGCTGGGCCTAAATATATGCCAATGGACTGTTGCAGTGGTGGCTGACGTGAAGCCTCATTCTCTGCTATGACATGCAGACTAATTCTCTGCTGACATGAAGCCAGATTGTCTGTTACGGGACCTCTCTCCTCTGCCTGGGTGCTGGGCCTAAATTTATGACAATGGACTGTTGCAGTGGTGGGTGACGTGAAGCCTGATTCTCTGCTATGACATGCAGACTGATTCTCTGCTGACATGAAGCCAGATTGTCTGTTACGGGACCTCTCTCCTCTGCCTGGGTGCTGGGCCTAAATATATGCCAATGGACTGTTGCAGTGGTGGGTGACGTGAAGCCTGATTCTCTGCTATGACATGCAGACTGATTCTCTGCTGACATGAAGCCAGATCCTCTGTTACGGGACCTCTCTCCTCTGCCTGGGTGCTGGGCCTAAATTTATGAAAATGGACTCTTACAGTGGTGGGTGACGTGAAGCCTGATTCTCTGCTATGACATGAAGACTGATTCTCTGCTGACATGAAGCCAGATTGTCTGTTACGGGACCTCTCTCCTCTGCCTGGGTGCTGGGCCTAAATATATGCCAATGGACTGTTGCAGTGGTGGCTGACGTGAAGCCTCATTCTCTGCTATGACATGCAGACTAATTCTCTGCTGACATGAAGCCAGATTGTCTGTTACGGGACCTCTCTCCTCTGCCTGGGTGCTGGGCCTAAATATATGCCAATGGACTGTTGCAGTGGTGGCTGACGTGAAGCCTCATTCTCTGCTATGACATGCAGACTAATTCTCTGCTGACATGAAGCCAGATCCTCTGTTACGGGACCTCTCTCCTCTGCCTGGGTGCTGGGCCTAAATTTATGAAAATGGACTGTTGCAGTGGTGGGTGACGTGAAGCCTGATTCTCTGCTATGATATGAAGACTGATTCTTTGCTGACATGAAGCCAGATTCTCTGTTACGGGACCTCTCTCCTCTGCCTGGGTGCCGGGGCCTAAATATCTGAGAATGGACTGTTCCAGTGGTGGGTGACGGGAAGCCAGATTCTCTGCTATGGGACCTCTCTCCAATTGATTTTGGTTAATTTTTATTTATTTAATTTTTATTTTAATTCATTTCCCTATCCACATTTGTTTGCAGGGGATTTACCTACATGTTGCTGCCTTTTGCAGCCGTCTAGCCCTTTCCTGGGCTGTTTTACAGCCGTTTTAGTGCCGAAAAGTTCGGGTCCCCATTGACTTCAATGGGGTTCGGGACGATGTTCGGATCGGGTTCGGATCCCGAACCCGAACATTTCCGGGAAGTTCGGCCGAACTTCTCGAACCCGAACATCCAGGTGTTCGCTCAACTCTACTGGGGATAATAGTGGTATAATAACCTGCCCCAGGATCACATACATGTACAAAATGAGGGTGAGTAACTGCTCCACTGCAATGTAGACCCAAAGTAATGGTAATGAGTGAGAATGATGTTAGAATAAATAAACCAAACAGCTATGGAAAATAGCCGTGCAAAAACACAGACCTGGGAAATCAGTCAACATCCAGGTAAGGAGAGCACAAGGGTGGACATGCAGGGGGGACTCACCAAAAAAAGACCAAGAGTGTGGCAACCTGGATGGCGCTACCCCAACGCGCGTTTCGGCGTGCCTTCGTCAGGGGGTAGGTCTGTAGTGTAATGGTAGCCCTTCTATCTGCTGTGCAGACGGTCTGTGGTTCAAATGCAAATAAGTACTTGGATGGACTACTGGAAGATGCACCTTATTTATGATGAATTAGGTGAATGCTCCAGCACTGCACAGGATATTTAGACCGGCACATAAAGCATCAGTTTTAATAAGGCCCCCTGCACACGAACGTGTGTGACCCGTGCCCGTGCTGCGGCCCGCACGATCGCCGGCCGTAGGTCAGCCCCATCGCATCGTGGACCCATTCACTTGAATGGGTCCGCGATCCGCCCATTCCGCAAAAAGATAGGACATGTTCTATCTTACTGTGGAAAGGAAGTACCGGACGCAACCCCACAGAAGCACTCCGTAGTGCTTCCAAGGGGTCCCGTTCCGTGCGGCCGTTCTGTAATTCCGGATTTGCGGACCCATTAAAGTGAATGGGTCCGCATCCGTGATGCGGAATGCACACAGAACTGTGGCAGTGTATTGCGGCCTGCAATTTGCGCGCCGCAATACGGCCACGGATCACACACGTTGGTGTGCAGGGGGCCTAACTCTCCACCTATGTGCTGGGAGAGGACCCCATCCCATGCCCAGTTTCTATTTACTGCATTAAAATGACAATTAATCAAGCTGCTGGGTGACGGGCATATGATGGATCTGGCGATTCCAGTTCCTATGCTGCAAATGTGAACCCAGCTTTTCAAGAAAAGGTACTTGTTATATCATGAAGGATAGGAGTATTTACCAAAACATACAAGTCAGGAGAGGTGACAACTCCTCTTAAAGCAGTGGAGTGTGAGTAGGAGGCATGGGCTAATGGAATATTTCTGAAAACTGGATGGACAGGCATCTCACCCAAAAAAGGAAAAATGATGGGCCCTCATTCGCACTGCTTTATTTACTCCGGTCCAGCAGTAGAACCAGTATGCTGCAGCTGTTAGTTAAAGTATATCTACAGCAGCTGATTTCTTTTACATACTTATTTTTAAAACTCAGCTAAAACAGTTAATACTTTTGCTTTTCTAGAATACAGTGAAAGATGGTAAATTATCTGTCAAGTTTAGATTCATTTTATATTAATCCACATCAAATATTTCTTGGCTGTTGTCACAGCAAGTCCTGGGTATTTATGTGGAGACTGATGTGTGTTATACTCATCCTGAAATCAATGCAGCTTTAGGGAATACTTCAGATATTCCAACACAGATAAATAGAAAGCGCAAAAAGCAAGTTCGAATTTTACATCTTTTACTCATAAGTTGTCTTTGTAACACTGAGAAAGAAGCATTAGACCCCTTTCACATGAGCGAGTTTTCCGCGCGGGTACAAAGCTTGATGCCAGCGCATTGCGCCCACATGAAATCCGGACCCATTCATTTCAATGGGGCTGTGTACATGAGCGTTGGTTTTCACACATCACTTTGCGATTTTCACGCAACATTGGCCCCATAGAAGCAAATGGGGTTGCGTTAAAATTGCATTGCATCCGAAAGCAAAATGCGGATGCGATGCCTTTTTCACGGATGGTTGCTAAGACATGTTTTTTGTATACCTTCAGTTTTTTCTTATGCGCGTGCAAAACGCATTCAATTGCATTGCACCCACGCGATAAAAACTGAACAACTGAACACAATCACAGGCAAAACTGAATTAACTTGCTTGAAAAATTGCACATTTTTTACTGAACGCATCTGCATTGCATCCGGACCTATTCCGCTCATGCTCGTCTGCAAGGGGCCTTATATACAGGTCCTTCTAAAAGAATTAGCATATTGTGATAAAGTTCATTATTTTCTGTAATGTACTGATAAACATTAGACTTTCATATATTTTAGATTCATTACACACCAACTGAAGTAGTTCAAGCCTTTTATTGTTTTAATATTGATGATTTTGGCATACAGCTCATGAAAACCCAAATTTCCTATCTAAAAAAATTAGCATATTTAATCCGACCAATAAAAGAAAAGTGTTTTTAATACAAAAAAGTCAACCTTCAAATAATGATGTTCAGTTATGCACTCAATACTTGGTCGGGAATCCTTTTGCAGAAATGACTGCTTCAATGCGGCGTGGCATGGAGGCAATCAGCCTGTGGCACTGCTGAGGTGTTATGGAGGCCCAGGATGCTTCGATAGCGGCCTTAAGCTCATCCAGAGTGTTGGGTCTTGCGTCTCTCAACTTTCTCTTCCCAATATCCCACAGATTCTCTATGGGGTTCAGGTCAGGAGAGTTGGCAGGCCAATTGAGCACAGTAATACCATGGTCAGTAAACCATTTACCAGTGGTTTTGGCACTGTGAGCAGGTGCCAGGTCGTGCTGAAAAATGAAATCTTCAGCTCTATAAAGCTTTTCAGCAGATGGAAGCATGAAGTGCTCCAAAATATCCTGATAGCTAGCTGCATTGACCCTGCCCTTGATAAAACACAGTGGACCAACACCAGCAGCTGACATGGCACCCCAGACCTGTGGGTACTTGACACTGGACTTCAGGCATTTTGGCATTTCCCTCTCCCAGTCTTCCTCCAGACTCTGGCACCTTGATTTCCGAATGACATGCAAAATTTGCTTTCATCCGAAAAAAGTACTTTGGACCACTGAGCAACAGTCCAGTGCTTCTCTGTAGCCCAGGTCAGGCGGTTCTGCCGCTGTTTCTGGTTCAAAAGTGGCTTGACCTGGGGAATGCGGCACCTGTAGCCCATTTCCTGCACACGCCTGTACACGGTGGCTCTGGATGTTTCTACTCCAGACTCAGTCCACTGCTTCCGCAGGTCCCCCAAGGTCTGGAATCGGTCCTTCTCCACAATCTTCCTCAGGGTCCGGTCACCTCTTCTCGTTGTGCAGCGTTTTCTGCCACACTTTTTCCTTCCCACAGACTTCCCACTGAGGTGCCTTGATACAGCACTCTGGGAACAGCCTATTCGTTCAGAAATGTCTTTCTGTGTCTTACCCTCTTGCTTGAGGGTATCAATGATGGCCTTCTGGACAGCAGTCAGGTCGGCAGTCTTACCCATGATTGCGGTTTTGAGTAATGAACCAGGCTGGGAGTTTTTAAAAGCCTCAGGAATCTTTTGCAGGTGTTTAGAGTTAATTAGTTGATTCAGATGATTAGGTTAATAGCTCGTTTAGAGAACCTTTTCATGATATGCTAATTTTTTGAGATAGGAATTTGGGGTTTTCATGAGCTGTATGCCAAAATCATCAATATTAAAACAATAAAAGGCTTGAACTACTTCAGTTGGTGTGTAATGAACCTAAAATATATGAAAGTCTAATGTTTATCAGTACATTACAGAAAATAATGAACTTTATCACAATATGCTAATTTTTTTAGAAGGACCTGTATATATATATATATATATATGAGAGAACACTCTGTGCCACCTACACTACCGTTACACCCCACAACATTTAATGCTCATTTTGTGTGAGGCTAAGTTTGCGTCACTGGTAAGCTGATCCGGCAGGCTCTATGCAGCGTTCTTTTGTCTGCCCAAAACCCAGCACTCATTCTGGAAGGTGGATAAATCCCCACCAGATTCAATTAAAGTCTATGGGGTCCAGTGGTAAAAACAAGTATCCAGCAATGCCGAATCCGTTGAACTCCACGAGGCTATTCTCTGCTGGAACAGCCTGTCAGATCAGACTACTGGAGATGTGAACTAAGCCTCAAAGGAGTTCTCTGGGCTTTTAAAAAAAATTCATCTATCTTCTGCACTGTTATGGGAAGACGGTTTAGTCAGTACATACCCCTCCATCAGGCCGCTAATGTCTTTGCCTCCATTACGCTTACACTTCCTGTGGACTCATGCACTGAGGTCCCGACCAGATGTGCTCCCGAGTCTTTTTGTTCAGTTGCATGTACTGTGTATGCAGATGAACAGGAAGACATGGGAACATATCCAGTCGGGATCCTGAGAGGAAGACTCCAGAGCCAGTGTAAGTGCAGTGGAGATTTCAGAACCATGTTCGTATTATTTAGTGGAATCGCTCAGGCTGTATGTGAGGGACTATTTTCTATGCATGGGGGGAAGGGGTTAACAAGAACTGACTACAGTGCACTTCTTCAACATGCAGGTGTTTTGAGCATACGTTTTTTCACATGGTCAGTATTTGATCCGTATTTGTAAGCCAAAAGCAGAAGTAGGTCCAAAACACGGAAAAGATGAAAATATTTCTATCAAATTGTATCTGTTTTGGACCCACTCCTGGCTTTGGCTTACAATTACTGATTAAATACTGATACAAATACTGACCAAATACTGACCATTTGAAAGAGACTTTATGGATATTCAAAATGGAGGATTTGTTTATTTATTTATTTATTTATCCTGTTCTTTGATGGATCAGTAAAATGTGAACACAGCCATACTGCCACTGCTGCTGCCCTCCCTCACCACTCTGTCATAGGGAAACTATTGTACCTGTTACTGCCACTGCTGTAGACCTCCATACCCACTATTTTATGGAGCTACTATTTTCACTGTTACTGCCACTGCTGTGCTGCCACCCTCCCCACTCTATGGCACACACAATAGTTTTATAATGCTGTCAATCCATCATGTAAGTGTTTAAATTACACTGTACAATTAATCCATGTCCAGAAATTCAACATATATACAAAGCTTTTAGAGGGCCATATACTGCCCCAACGTTTCGGTCCGGCAAAGGACCTTTGACAGGGGATCCGTGATGAAATATAAACAAATAATGTAGCATTCTAGATATTGTAAAAGGGTTAAATAATTATTAGAGGAAGCAAAAAGCAAATAAAGTTTGACAATATATGCCAATAATAAGAAGTAGAAATAATGATGATCGTCAAAGAACGGCTCAAGCAATATCATATGTCATTGCTATAGGTCCAAAATCATGGCAATAGTTTACATTAGTGTATAGTTGACACTATTGGAGTACTATTATGAGGCGTATAGAGTAAGGTAATAGTGTCCAATATAGCTGAATGTTAGGAGGATGGAGGAAAGTAAAGTAGGGAGGTATGATGATGAAGGCAATAAAAAATATAGACAATAATTAATAAGAGGGGGCAGAGGGTCCTGAGAGTGAGAAAGAAACACAGTGCTGGTACAGATAATCAAAGTGCAATTGATACCTGTGGCCAGGCATGGAGAGGCATAATCTGGATGGAACTGCATGGCGATCATGCGCGCTATACATAGAATGTATGGTGTCCCAGGAGTAGGGGTGCCCCATGGCTGACGTCACACTGGCTGACGTGGTTACTGCCAATGCTGTTGGCCCCCATCCCTACTTTGTTATGGGACCACTATTGTCACTGTTACTGCCATTGCTGCTGCTTTCACCCTACCCACTGTCATGGGGCCACTACTGTCACTGGTACTCCCACTGCTACCACCCTCCCAACTCTGTCATGGGGCCACTATTGTTACTGTTACTTCCACTGCTGCCAT
This sequence comes from Bufo gargarizans, assembly GCF_014858855.1. NCBI lineage: Eukaryota > Metazoa > Chordata > Amphibia > Anura > Bufonidae > Bufo > Bufo gargarizans. Next base: position 567,137,379 of record NC_058080.1, read on the forward strand.
CCTCCCCACTCTGTCATGGCGCCACTGCTTGATTCTTGCACTCCATGCACTGCACTGTTAAGTCTACGGTGATAAATTAGACCTGACGCTAACATTGACTTGTAATACTGACGCACAGTTAATCTACAGCTAATAGAAGCTACAAGCGTGTGTTTGAACTGTCACAACATGCATTAAAGCAACATTTTTTTTCTCTATTACTATATTGGCGCTACGTCCATTTCTTAATTTTGTTACACTAAGGAGCCATTTGGACACAGCTCCTTCAGCGTCGTGCACCATATTTTTTCCTTTACTGAAGGGTGCTGTATGCTTTTCTTTTTTATAACAGAAGGGATTAGCTACGAATCTTGGTGCATTGCACAGTGATGTAGATGGCGATAAATTACACTTGCCTGTAACACATGACGGTGGTATTGGTTATCAGCCGTCCGACCCCTATACCTACCCACTCTTTTCCCCCCAAACCCCCGTGTCCTACCTCCACCCATAACCCTCCTCTCACAAGCACACCCCAAAATGACACACGGACACCGAGCTTGGAATAAATCGGCCACAGCAGCCGTCTTTTATTAACATAAACATAACATATAATAAATAACAATTCTCCCCCCCCCCCCTGAGGGGAGGTCCTTGAAGCCCCCAAACAACCGCAAATACCCCAGTGGGTGAGCCATCTTGCTTCCAGCCGTTGCCCTCCAGCTCAGAAGCACCACTGAATGGCCCCTTTAAAATCCGTCACCACTGGGAGTTCAGCCCCAACCATGGAGCCCTCCCAGCATCCTCCTCTGTGAATCAGACCAACTTCAAGGACCTCCCACCGCCACAGCCGCCGTGACACCTACACTACCCCACCGGCCACATGACCCTATGCAACCACCCCCCCAATCCCTCGAAATAAATAAAGGGAGGGTGGGCGGGAGCTCTTTTCAGGTTCATCCAAAATGGCCCCCGGTCTCCCCTCAGCTTCCCTATTTAACCCCTTAACCACACCCCTATACTTAAACCACCCAATCATCCCTCATCACACCTTACTCCTCCCATCACCTCTAAAACACCCTCAGTCCGGCCATAACTTGACGGTGGTATTGGTTATCAGCCGTCCGACCCCTATACCTACCCACTCTTTTCCACCAAACCCCCGTGTCCTACCTCCACCCATAACCCTCTTCTCACAAGCACACCCCAAAATGACACACGGACACCGAGCTTGGAATAAATCGGCCACAGCAGCCGTCTTTTATTAACATAAACATAACATATAATAAATAACAATTCTCTCCCCCCCCCCGAGGGGAGGTCCTTGAAGCCCCCAAACAACCGCAAATACCCCAGTGGGTGAGCCATCTTGCTTCCAGCCGTTGCCCTCCAGCTCAGAAGCACCACTGAATGGCCCCTTTAAAATACATCACCACTGGGAGTCCAGCCCCAACCATGGAGCCCTCCCAACATCCTCCTCTGTGAATCAGACCAACTTCAAGGACCTCCCCCCGCCACCAACGCGCAGACTTGACCACCTTAAGCCTGCGCGTTCCTCCACAAACGTAAGGCTATTTCAATCCCCTCTTGGATCGCAAGGCTCCACATATCCAAACCCACCGCATTCAAATGCACACCATCCGCCCGCCAGAACCCCCCAACTCCCTTCTCAAGCTCCAAATGCCGCACCGCCACCGCTCCATTCCTTGCCATGAACCGACCCATAGCCCTATTCACCTTAACACGTGCCCTGTTCACACCCACCACCGACCGTGCCTCCCCCCACACCATCCTAGGAACTATGTCCGACCAAACCGTCACCAGCCGCGGGAACAAGGCCCATATCCGCAGCAAATCAAACTTGATACCCTGCAACAGCTCGCGGAACGGCCGCGCCACCAGGTCATTCCCTCCCACATGCAATACCAGAACATCGGGTGCCCTATCCTGTCTCACAAACCTGTGAATCTCCGGCAACACCCCGGCCCAAACCATACCTCTCCGCCCTAGCCATCTCACCACCGCCACGGACCTCGAGAACCCCAGCTGCTGACCATCCGGCCGAACCGCTGCCCGGACAGCCCCCCAAAAGACATAGGAATGTCCGAGGATCCACACTAGGGCCGATACTGCATCTGCAACGAAAAACAAAACCCAAGAACAACAATAATACATTGCCTTCAACACCATCGTCCCATCCTACCTGCCCCCCCCATCCATCCCCTACAAACTGTGCAATCTAATGTAAGACCTAAAACGCCTAGATTCCCATCGCCCAATCCGCTTTATAATCTCGTCACCCAGCCCCCACCTTGCCGCTTCCGTTGCCGCCCCTATCCGAAAAGAATGACTCAAGTACCCCTCAGGCCCCAAACCTAACCGAACCAAACATTTAGAAAAAAACGCCGCAAACTGAAAACGCGACAAAAAGGAATCATCCTCATGCACTAACAACGGCAACATCCCGCTCCTCCTGCCGTTCCAATAATCCCGCAAACTCCCCACCGGGCACATGGCGCAATCCGGGACCCCAAACAACACTACTCTCCTCCCTCGCCCTTCCGCATCCGTCTTGGACCGGCGGATAACGAACTCCAACCTGTCCTGAAAGAGCTCCACATCCACCCTCTGCAACCCCCCAGCCCTACGCCCCGACGGACTCACCAACTCCCCTACCGGTAACGCCCCGAAAAACGCCAACGAAAAGGCTAACCGAAACAGCCGAACCTCCGAGGCAGACCGACACACTACCCCCAGCTGCACCCCCAGCCTCAACAATAACCCGAAGGACACGGGTCGCCTACCATCTCCCCCTGTACCCGCCCTTCGCCACCCTTTCAACGCCCGCATCACCAAAAACGACTTAGTCACATCTGGCCTCTGCCTACACTTAAACCCGAACGCCAACCCGGCCATGCAGCTATTCATCCTTGCCACAGACCAGCCCTCATCCCTACAGTGACCCACGAACAACAACATCGGAACCTCTAACTCCCCGTCCCCAACCCCCAACTTACTGCACCAATCCTCCCAGTACCGCCACCCTTTCTGATACAACTCCCACGTCCTAGGTGCCAGCGATGCCTGAATGAGACTTGCTACCGTTCTTCCAGTACCTCCCAAAGCCAACTCGGGCATTCCCTCCCAAACTCCTCCGCGTCTGGAGCCATTTGCCGGAAACGGATCCACTGTGAACGAGAAAGAGAGTCAGCTATGCCATTATCCACTCCCGGCACATGCACCGCCACCACCCATGCGTTGATCAACAGACACTCCAACACCAACCGTTGTAACAACCGCACCACCAACTCTGACGAAGCTGACAACCCGTTAATCGCCTGCACCACCCCCAGGTTATCACAGTGAAACCTAACCTTCCTATTCTGGAACACATCCCCCCACAACACCACCGCCGCCACAATAGGAAACAGTTCCAACAGAGCCACGTTCTTCACCCAACCTCGTTCCACCCAACTGACCGGCTACCGACCCGCACACCACTGTCCCCGGCAATAGACCCCAAAACCCTCGCTGCCCGCTGCATCCGAAAACAACTCAAAATCAAAAGAATTCACCACATCCCCATAAACAACGAGCGACCGTTATAACGTTCCAAGAAGGAACTCCACACCCTCAAGTCCGCTCTCAACTCCTTCCCTAAGCGCACATAATGATGTGGTGAAACCACCCCCCCCCCCATTGCCATCGCCAACCTCCTACAGAACACCCTCCCCATAGGCATGATCCGGCATGCAAAATTGAGTTTCCCAAGTAGCGACTGCAGCTCCCGCAACTGTAGTTTCTTTAAACGAGATGCCCTTGCTACCACCCCCTTTAAATCCTCCAACTTATCTGAGGGCAACCTACATTCCATCCTCTCCGTGTCAATCACTATCCCTAAAAAACTTAACTCCGTAACCGGCCCCACCGTCTTATCTGCGGCCAACGGGACCCCAAAAACCCCAAACAACGACTCCAACGTATGCAACAACAAGGCGCACACCCTAGAACCCGGCGGACCAATACAGAGGAAATCGTCCAAGTAATGAATAATGGACTCACACCCCGACGAATCCGCCACCGCCCATTCTAAAAATGAGCTAAACGCCTCAAAGTACGCGCAGGACAGGGAGCAGCCCATAGGCAAACACCTATCCACAAAAAACTCCCCCTCCCAACAACACCCCAACAAGTGCAAACAATCTGGGTGAACTGGCAGCAACCGAAACGCAGCCTCGATATCAGTCTTAGCTAATAGCGCCCCCCTCCCAAACTTCTTAACCCACAGCACTGCCGCATCAAATGAGGTATAAACCACCGAACATAAGGAGGGGTCTATACCATCATTGACCGACGAGCCCTTCAGGAAAGACAGATGATGAATAAGCCGAAACTTATTCGTCTCCTTCTTCGGAACCACCCCCAAAGGTGATACCCGTAAGTTCGGCAATGGTGAAGCCGAAAACGGGCCCGCCATCCTGCCTAAACCGACCTCCTTGGCCAGCTTCTCAGCCACCACCTCCGGATGCTCCAACGCCGACCTCAAATTTTTCCTAACCAACACCGCCTCACACTGAACAAACGGGATCCGAAAACCAACTGAAAAACCGTCCCGCAACAAAGCCGCCGCCTCCCTATCCGGATACCTGTCTAGAAACGGGCCCATCCTTTCCAGCTGCACCGGAGTCTCCCCCTTTGCTATTAAAATCCCCCCCCCTCTGTCTATTACCCCTAAAGCACCGCGCTGCCCCATGTGAACCCCCGCATACCGAGCACTCGTGTTTAAATTTACACTTTGCTCCAAATTTATGTTCCGTCATTAAACCCGAAACACAACCCCTTCGCCGAAGCTGACGCAACATTGGGCTGCCCGCTACCACTTGCCTCCCCCCGAAAGGACTGGCCCTGTCTCACCGGCGCCGTAACCTTCAACCACAAAGCAATGTCCTTGTGATCCCACTTAATTTCGGGCCGCACCGCCTTCCGCTGCCGGAACTGCTCATCGTACCGCAGCCACGCTATCCCCCCATACACCCTGTACGCCTCTCCCACCGCATCCAAATAACAGAACAGCGCCGAACAGCACTCCGGCGCCTTCTCCCCAATGACACTCGCTAATATCGCGAATGCCTGCAGCCAGTTTGCAAATCTCCACATACTCCCCCCTCCAAATTTTTTCCCTCACCTCCTGCTTCAAATGTGCCCCCAATGGGCCCTCAAAGCAGACATAAACCTCCCCCCTTGCCCTATCGTCCATCCGAACCGTCTCCTCCTCCACCGTGCCACCCGCCTGCGTCTGCACCGACGCCATCGCAGACCCCACACTCGCACAGGCCCCCCCAGCCGCACTCGCACCCCCCGAGGGCCCGGACACCCCCCACGCCGGCAACGGAGACGCCCCCCCATCCCCCATCCCGCCAGCAAACCTGCTAACCCCCCCAACAGTTGCCCCAAACCCCTGCTAACATCCACTGGGGACCCCCCAACACCCCCAGCAAACTGCGCTAACGTTCCCCAAGAGGCCTCACCTGGCTGCCTGGGTGCTGTGTCCCCACCAGCCGCCGATCCGGATCCCAGCTGCACACTCCTCCGCGTCGCCGCCTCCTCTTCCAGTCCCCTAGCCAGGCCCAGGCTAGAGACGTCCAGCTCTCCATCTTCCCGGGCTGCGAGTGAGTGGGCGGGCTTCTTCCTCCATGCGCTGCGATCCCTGAAGACAGGGGCCTGCTGCCGGACCCCGATGCGACTGCAGCAGCCCCGTTCCTCCCGCCGTCCTGTCCACGCTGGGGGGTCTCAGCCTCCGATCCTGGGCTGGATACCCCCGCTCCTGGTCCCTCTCCCACGCCGTCCGTCACTGTAGAACGAGGTGACCGGGCCCGGCCACCTCGCAGGCTCCGCCTACTCGCCGGATTCCTCCCACGCCGGGGAGTGCTGGAGGAAGCGGTCCCCGCCGACCCCCGGCGTGGAGGGTCCCTGGAGGGGCTCCGTTTGCGGCGCCGAGCCTTGGAAGGGGGCTGGGCAGACTGAAAATCCTGCGGGCTGTAGCGCGCCGGCGGCCTGCCCCGCCGCGGCTGGTTCACAACTGGCTGAGGCCCGGCCGGAGCCTCAGCCGCCCCCTGGAGCATCTGCTGCACTTGCCTCTGGACCCAATCAGCGCCGCAGACCTCCGCTGCCGCCCTCAACCGCGCGATGGTGTCCTCAAGCTGCTCCATCACGCTCGCCAGCTCAGAACAGGTAACGGGTACTAGCTCTTTTCAGGTTCACCCAAAATGGCCCCCGGTCTCCCCTCAGCTTCCCTATTTAACCCCTTAACCACACCCCTATACTTAAACCACCCAATCATCCCTCATCACACCTTACTCCTCCCATCACCTCTAAAACACCACCTAACCAACTAACTGGGGTCTCCCTAAACCTAACCCCCGTCATGATGCCCTCCCCTAAGGCTGTGCCCCTCAGTCCGGCCATAACTGTACCTGCAGAACAGATTAACTATGAATGTGGGTGCACTAAAACGTAATGCACGCGGTGATACAATCTCCCTGCAAGCCTTCACACTGAGATTGGGCCACCAACTGGGATGAGTATGATTAGGCAGAGTGGCCTAGGCATACCAGATTTATCAGGATTTGTGACAAATTAAATAGGAATTGAATTGAATTAAACTTTGCTTATCTCTAATATATATGCATATACAGTGGATATAAAAAGTCTACACACCCCTGTTAAAATGTCAGGTTTCTGTGATGTAAAAAATGAGACAAAGATAAATCATTTCAGAACTTTTTCCACCCTTAATGTGACCTATAAACTGTACAGCTCAATTGAAAAACAAACTGAAATCTTTTTGGGGTTAATCAGAGGCACTTTAAATGATGGCAGGTGTATGCTGACTACTATTCAACATGATTTGGAATGTGATTGCTTAATTCTGAACACAGCTACATCCCCAGTTATAAGAGGGTGTGCACACTTATGCAACCACATTATATATTTATTTTTTATTCTCTCCACCTAAAAGATTTCAGTTAGTTTTTCAATTGAGCGGTCAATTGAGTGTCTCTTTTTTTTACATCACAGAAACCTGAGATTTAAACAGGGTTGTCTAGACTTAGGCCGGGCGTTGCGGGAAAATGTGTGGGTGCGATACGAGAACACCTGCGATTTTTCTGCGCGAGTGCAAAACATTGTAATGCGTTTTGCACTCGCGTGAAAAAAATTGCGCATGTTTGGTACCCAAACCCGAACTTCTTCACAGAAGTTCGGGGTTGGGATCGGTGTTCTGTAGATTGTATTATTTTCCCTTATAACATGGTTATAAGGGAAAATAATAGCATTCTGAATACAGAATGCATAGTAAAATAGTGCTGGAGGGGTTAAAAAAAATTATTTAACTCACCTTAGTCCACTTGTTCGTATAGCCCGGCATCTCCTTCTGTCTCCTTTGCTGAACAGGACCTGGGGTGAGCATTAATTACATGAACAGGACCTGTGATGACGTCACTTCGCTCATCACATGTTCCATCACATGATCTTTTACCATGGCGATGGATCATGTGATGACCGGAGTGACGTCATCACAGGTCCTGTTCATGTAATGAATGCTCACCCCAGGTCCTGTTCAGCAAAGGAGACAGAAGGAGATGCTGGGCTACGCAAACAAGTGGACTAAGGTGAGTTAAATTTAAAAAAAAAATGTTACCCCTCTAGAGCTATTTAACTATGCATTCTGTATTCAGAATGCTATTATTTTCCCTTACAACCATGTTATAAGGGAAAATAATAATAATCGGGTCTCCATCCCGATCGTCTCCTAGCAACCGTGCGTGAAAATCGCACCGCATCCGCACTTGCTTGCGGATGCTTGCGATTTTCACGCAACCCCATTAATTTCTATGGGGCCTGCGTTACGTGAAAAACGCACAATATAGTGCATGCTGCAATTTTCACGCAACGCATAAGTGATGCGTGAAAGTCACCACTCATGTGAACAGCCCCATAGAAATGAATGGGTCGATATTCAGTGCGGGTGCAATGTGTTCAACTCACGCATCGCATCCGCGCGGAATACTCGCCCGTGTGAAATGAGCCTTACAATGTAAATTGACCTTGTCATGTGGACTTGAAATTTAGCAGCATGTCAACTGTTTGTGTGCTTCTGCACCTTATATTTACTGGTTTTCCCCAATGCAATTGTCAACATAAACAGAAAATCCACACCTAGTTCAGATTCATGTATGTGATTTTCTGCACAGAAATACGCAATATGGGCTTTTCATTTTTTTTTTATATGGTATTCCATTTGAAGAAGTTTTTTATATACTAGCAAATTTTTATGCTGATTTTGATGAAAGCATATGTAAATATATGTATATTTGTAAAAAGAATGAACATGTTTATTTTACAGTATTTTTTACAACCCAGATTATCAGTCAATGCACAGAAAAAAGCTCTATATGAACTATACCACATGCACACGACCGTATGTATTTGCGGTCCACAGAACACAGATCCGAGAAAAAAAAAAAAAAAGGAATGGACACAGAAAAAATATATGTTTGTGTGCATGAGCCCTAAAAAAAAAAAAGTATTGAGAGGGGATATTGCTAAAATCCATACGGAAAATCCACCATGCTTAGGGTATGTGCACATCTGGTGGATAAACTCTGGAAATTGACCTGTAATGCGGAATTAAATGTCAATTTATATTGTATAGTGCCACTGCATAGGCATAGGAATTTCACAAGTCTGCAGCTAAATCTGCTTAACCCCTTAGGGACCCATGATGTATCGGTACGGCATGGTTCCCGAGTCCTTAAGGACCCATGACGTACCGGTACGTCATGTGTTGTTCCAATCACCGCCGCCTGGCGGGCGGTGATCGGAACAAGGTGCCTGCTCAAATCATTTAGCGGGCACCTCGGCTAAATGTGCGTGACCCGCTGTGTCGGCGATCGCCGTAAACCGCAGGTCAATTCAGAGCTGCGGTTTGCAGCTTTTACCTGGTGCGGCGGCGGTGGTGCCATCGGGTCCCCATGGGGCTGTGGGGGGGACCCGATGGCATGGAAAGCAGCGCGATCCAGGATCTCACAGGCCAGAAGCTGTATGTGTAATACACACTGTATTACTCATACAGCCAATGCATTCCAATATAGAAGTATTGGAATTCATTGTAAATGATTAGACCACCAAAAGTTCAAGTCCCAAAGTGGTACATAAAATATAGTGAAAAAAGTTGAAAAAATTAAGTTTTTCCCCCCAAAAAATTAATGTTTCAAGTAAAAATAAACAAAAATGTAATTTCCCCTAAATAAAGTAAAAAAAAAAGGTAAAAAATAGGGGGGAAAAATGTATACATATTAGGTATCGCTGCGTCTGTATCGAACATCTCTATAAACATATCCCATGACTGTGCTAAATAAACCAATTTTTTGTCACCTTACATCACAAAAAGTACAACAACAAGCGATCAAAAAGGTGCTTGCCCACCAAAATAGTACCTTCACCTTGTCCTGCAAAAAATGAGCCCCTACCTAAGACAATCGCCCAAAAAATAAAAAAAAACTATGGCTCAGAATATGGACACACTAAAACATGATTTTTTTTTTGTTTCAAAAATGATATTATTGTGTAAAAATTGCATAAATAAAAAAAAGTATACATATTAGGTATCACCGCATCCGTATCGACTGGCTCTACAAAAATATCACATAACCTAACCCCTCAGATGAACACCGTAAAAAATTTACACAAAAAGTGTAATAGCAAGCGATCAAAAATTCACACGCACCCCAAAAATAGTGCCAATAAAACCATCATCTTATCCTGCAAAAATCATACCATACCCAAGGTAATCACCCAAAAACTGAAAAAATTATGGCTCTCAGACTATGGCAACACTAAAACATTATTTTTTTGCTTCAAAAATGAAATCATTGTGAAAAACATATATATATAAAAAAGGTTACATATTAGGTATCGCTGCATCCGTGACAACCTGGTATATAAAAATATTACATGATCTAACCTGTCAGATGAATGTTGTAAATAAGAAAAACTAAAAATGGTGCCAAGACAGCTATGTCTTGATATCTTGCCTCACAAAAAGTGTAATATAGAGCAACCAAAAATCATATGCACCCTAAACTAGTACCAACAATACTGCCACCCTATCCTGTAGTTTCAAAAATGGGGCCACTTTTTTGGAGTTTCTACTCTAGGGGTGCATCAGGGGGGCTTCAAATGGGACATGGTGTAAAAAAAAAAAACAGTCCAGCAAAATCTGCCTTCCAAAAAACGTATTCCTTCTGTGCCCTGCCATGTGCCCGTACAGTAGTTTATGACCACATGTGGGGTGTTTCTGTAAACTACAGAATCAGGGCCATAAATATTGAGTTTTGTTTGGCTGTTAACCCTTGCTTTGTAAAAGTAAAAAAATATTAAAATGGAAAATCTGCCCAAAAAGTTTAATTTTGAAATTGTATCTCTATTTTCCATTAATTCTTGTGGAACACCTAAAGGGTTAACGACGTTTGTAAAATAAGTTTTGAATACCTTGAGGGGTGTAGTTTCTTAGATGGGGTCACTTTTATGGAGTTTCTACTCTAGGGGTATATCAGGGGGGCTTCAAATGGGACATGGTGTAAAAAAAAAAAACAGTCCAGCAAAATCTGCCTTCCAAAAACTGTATGGCATTCCTTTCCTTCTGCGCCCTGCCGTGTGCCCATACAGTAGTTTGCGACCACATATGGGGTGTTTCTGTAAACTACAGAATCAGGGCCATAAATATTGAGTTTTGTTTGGCTGTTAACCCTTGCTTTGTAAAAGTAAAAAAATATTAAAATGGAAAATCTGCCCAAAAAGTTTAATTTTGAAATTGTATCTCTATTTTCCATTAATTCTTGTGGAACACCTAAAGGGTTAACGACGTTTGTAAAATAAGTTTTGAATACCTTGAGGGGTGTAGTTTCTTAGATGGGGTCACTTTTATGGAGTTTCTACTCTAGGGGTATATCAGGGGGGCTTCAAATGGGACATGGTGTAAAAAAAAAAACAGTCCAGCAAAATCTGCCTTCCAAAAACTGTATGGCATTCCTTTCCTTCTGCGCCCTGCCGTGTGCCCATACAGTAGTTTGCGACCACATATGGGGTGTTTCTGTAAAGTACAGAATCAGGGCCATAAATATTGAGTTTGGTTTGGCTGTTAACCGTGCTTTGTAACTGGAAAAAAATATTAAAATGGAAAATCTGCCAAAAAAGGGAAATTTGGTGGTTTCTTTTATGTAAGCCTCGCAAAGTGACTTCTCACCTGAACTGGTCCCTAAAAATTGGGTTTTTGAAAATTTCTGAAAAATTTCAAGATTTGCTTCTAAACTTCTAAGCTTTGTAACATCCCTAAAAAATTAAATATCATTCCCAAAATGATCCAAACATGAAGTAGACATATGGGGAATGTAAAGTAATAACCATTTTTGAAGGTATTACTATGTATTATAGAAGTAGAGAAATTGAAACTTGGAAACTTGCAATTTTTACAAAGTTTGGTAAATTTGCTATTTTTTATAAATAAAAATGAATTCTTTTTTTTTACTTCATTTTACCAGTGTCATGAAGTACAATATGTGACGAAAAAACTATCTCAGAATGGCCTGGATAAGTCAAAGCGTTTTAAAGTTATCAGCACTTAAAGTGACACTGTGAAATAGGGCCGAGTCTTTAAGGGGTTAAAGAAGACCTCTGACATGCCTATTTTAATAGCGCCATGCATTCCCCATGTACTAACAATTCTGAAGCATTTATTCTTATGGCTCTGTGTTGTGCCATTCCTTTATTATTAGCCTACAGTAATGGTACAGAGGGGAGGTAACCAGTTGGTGGTGTGTACCTGCACAGTCTGAAAATGCCAGCACGGATTGGATACAGTCAGTCTGTGCAGGTACACACCCCCAACTGCTTACCTCCCCTTTGTACCCTTACTGAAGGCTAATAGTGATAAGCAGCATAGGCAATATTCGTTTTCGCTGTATAAAAAAATTGCCCTATTATTTGCCATAAATTAGCAAATTCAAAAGTTTGTGATCTCCTGTTATTATTTTCTTGATTGCGAAAATCGACAATGTAATATGTGTTTATTGCGCGTGCAATACAGGCGTGGCTCACTTTTGCTACATTTTTCAAGCTGCTAGAAGTTTCCTGAGACTGGATAAAATGCACAGTACAGCAATTCCTATCACACTACCTAACATCCTCCACTGGAACCTTTCAGCTACACTATATCACTATCTAACCTACACTGACTATCTCCCACTAACTATCTGTATTATATATATGAGCTAACTAACTAACTACCTAATGTAATTGAATAAGGATCCAGATGACTCAGGAAAGCACAGAGCACAGCAATGACACTGCTCCCTCTGAGAACTGCAAAAAACAGCAGAAAAAGGCTGCTGTAGAGTTTCTTATATAGTAAGGGGTAGGAAACTTTCATATTGGTTGCTAGGAATGTTGTTAAGCTCTGACAAAGATATTGCAGCCTTCTCATTGGCCCACAAGCAAAAATCAGTAAGGGTACTGATGAAAAAAAATCGACAATATTCGCAATTACGAATATTTAGCACTATATTCTACAAACCGGATTCCAAAAAAGTTCGGACACTATACAAATCGTGAATATAAACTGAATGCAATGATGTGGAGGTGCCAACTTCTAATATTTTATTCAGAATAGAACATAAATCACGGAACAAAAGTTTAAACTGAGAAAATGTACCATTTTAAGGGAAAAATATGTTGAATCAGAATTTCATGGTGTCAACAAATCCCCAAAAAGTTGGGACAAGGCCATTTTCACCACTGTGTGGCATCTCCCCTTCTTCTTACAACACTCAACAGACGTCTGGGGACCGAGGAGACCAGTTTCTCAAGTTTAGAAATATGAATGCTCTCCCATTCTTGTCTAATACAGGCCTCTAACTGCTCAATCGTCTTGGGCCTTCTTTGTTGCACCTTCCTCTTTATGATGCGCCAAATGTTCTCTATAGGTGAAAGATCTGGACTGCAGACTGGCCATTTCAGTACCCGGATCCTTCTCCTATGCAGCCATGATGTTGTGATTGATGCAGAATGTGGTCTGGCATTATCTTGCTGAAAAATGCAGGGTCTTACCTGAAAGAGATGACGTCTGGATGGGAGCATATGTTGTTCTAGAACCTGAATATATTTTTCTGCATTGATGGTGTCTTTCCAGACATGCAAGCTGCCCATGCCACACGCACTCATGCAACCCCATACCATCAGAGATGCAGGCTTCTGAACTGAGCATTGATAACAACTTGGGTTGTCCTTGTCCTCTTTGGTCCGGATGACATGGCGTCCCAGATTTCCAAAAAGAACTTTGAATCGTGACTCGTCTGACCACAGAACAGTCTTCCATTTTGCCACACTCCATTTTAAATTATCCCTGGCCCAGTGAAAACGCCTGAGCTTGTGGATCTTGCTTAGAAATGGCTTCTTCTTTGCACTGTAGAGTTTCAGCTGGCAACGGCGGATGGCACGGTGGATTGTGTTCACTGACAATGGTTTCTGGAAGTATTCCTGAGCCCATTCTGTGATTTCCTTTACAGTAGCATTCCTGTTTGTGGTGCAGTGTCGTTTAAGGGCCCGGAGATCACGGGCATCCAGTATGGTTTTACGGCCTTGACCCTTACGCACAGAGATTGTTCCAGATTCTCTGAATCTTTGGATGATGTTATGCACAGTTGATGATGATAGATGCAAAGTCTTTGCAATTTTTCGCTGGGTAACACCTTTCTGATATTGCTCCACTATCTTTCTGCGCAACATTGTGGGAATTGGTGATCCTCTACCTATCTTGGCTTCTGAGAGACACTGCCACTCTGAGAAGCTCTTTTTATACTCAATCATGTTGCCAATTGACCTAATTAGTGTTAATTGGTCTTCCAGCTCTTCGTTATGCTCAAATTTACTTTTTCCAGCCTCTTATTGCTACTTGTCACAACTTTTGGGGGATTTGTTGACACAGTGAAAATTTGAATCAACGTATTTTTCCTTTAAAATGATACATTTACTCGGATTAAACGTTTGATCTGTCATCTACGTTCTATTACAAATAAAATATTGACATTAGCCATCTCCACATCATTGCATTCAGTTTTTATTCACAATTTGTTTAGTGTCCCAACTTTTTTGGAATCCGGTATTTACATCTTTGCAAATTTTCGAAGTGCCGATATTCGTGATAAAAATTTGCGATTAGAATATTCGAGATCAACACTAAAGTCTAATAGCAATTTATTCATAACTTCTAGTGCAAATAATAAAGGAATGATACATCATAGAGCCATAAGAATAGGTGGTATAGAATTATTACATGGGGAATGCATTGAGCTATTAAAACAGGAATGTGAGGAGTGGTGAAACGTCCTCTTTAAGCTTAATAATATTACAAGGGCTAATCTGCAATCCATATGTCCATCTACAGACAGTCGTTTCAGGATGCCTGTCCTTCATCAGTACAGAGTAGGATTCTGGCTGGGAAAGTAAGATGCCTTGAATGCAGTTTAAGGGAGTTATTGGCTCTGTTTGAGGAGACTAGCTGAGTTTGGATATGCAAAGCTATATTTCCCAGAGAAGGAGAACCATCTCAGTATTGGAAGTGATTTCTTATGTTCAATGCTCGACTTTTTAAGACCCCTTGGAACATGACAAAGGAAAATAGCCAAGACATATATCCATCTGCCGACAGCTGTTTTGGGGGCCACTGCTAAAAAAAAATGCAGAATACAAGCATATGACAGGTCATTCTGAAAGTGTAAGTATGTTTTAATACGAGTATCATTATTATTTATCAAAATTGGAGCAGCTGTGGTGCCAAATGCGTCCTTGATGATTCATCATGACGTATTGGCTAATTTATAGTGCTTCTTTTTTGTGTTTTTCATGTCAAACTGAAGAACACTTGCAGGTCATGGAAAGTGACTTAATATATCACCTACAATACAAGCAATGCAGAAGAGGTTAAGTGAAAGTAATACTAGGAGAAGGACTATCTTATCTTAAAACATGGTAGCAGATAGATACAGTATTTGTAGCCCACTTGACTGCATATAAAAGAATATTTATGTTGTGCTGACAAGAAGTATACAGCATCTAAGGAGTTCTAGATTCATGTGGTGTTAGCTTTATTAAGGGCCCCAGGGGTCACTAAATGGAGATGGAGCATCTTTATCATCACAGCTGGAAATTAATGCTTTTGTGCTTTCTATTTATTGGATGGACATGGAAACTGCATATAGATGTCATCCTATGTTAGTTTTCAGGTTCTCCCCTGTACATTACTTTTTAACATCTGACAGAAAAGGTCAGGAAGGAGATTGAATATAGACAAATAAGTGGCAGACAGTAGGGCAACAGATGTCTACTAGTATCACCTTTGACCCCATTAACAAAGGTCTACTTGGCCTTCAAAGCACATTTACTGCTCCAATGTATCATTTTTATACTTCTTGAATGGCAATTGAGATTGATTTTATACCTTTTAACCTTTGCATCTAATACTGTAGTGGATAGATAACATATTTGCAGAATGGTAATTTGTTCTCTAAAATAAATTTTATTGAATTTTTTATTTTTTTTTCAAGAGGAGCGTGTACCTTATATCACCTTACAAATAAATAAAATAAAAAGGTGTAACCCTTTTACTTTTTGGAATTTTAACTAAACAAAAAAAAATATGGTAAATGTATATATGTATAAATCTAAACATCCAAAATGATACATAAAATTAGACTATACGATGTCACTTACAAACTAGCTAAAAAATATTAAAGAAGCTTACTCTCTACTGAAGTCTGGTTCAGAGACGTAAACATATATCACAGGGCCAGAGAGCAAATTTTATAATAGGCCCGAGCTCAAAATGAATGTTTTTTAAAGTAGCATAGTTGTACTTGGCGTTTTTATCTGTCATTCTTCTAATGCTTTTTTATATATAACATATTTTTTTATCATATACATTTTACACTGTCTCTATCCTGTCCATACTCGATCTTTAGCTTAATAATCACAGACTACTACTCTAGTTTTTCCTGTTACAAGATAAAATAATAGTGATAATGATAAGATTTATCACTAGAAAGGTAAATCTAATATATTCCTGACACATGGAAAAAGTTTCCATCAGTCAGAATCAGTCAGAAAAGATACTTTTGCACTCCGTCACCATAAATTATTGTTTTCAATAAGTTTTACCGTCTTACAAAACAAACCATAGCAAACTGGCTTAACTTACACTGTAAAACTGGTATAATTTACCTCTAAAATATGGCCTAGATTCCAGTTTCTAATGAGCAGGCCTTCCAAGATGCAGTAAAATTATTAACAGACGTGTAGAGCTATTCAGAGACCACAGCAGTAAAAGCTATTTCACACAAGCAAGTTTTCCATCCGAAAGTGATCTGTGTAGCAAGCACATAGCATCCGGACTAAATCCTGACCCATTCATTTCAGTCTGCGTATGTTTTTTATGCATCATCTTTATGTTCAGGAAATATCACAGGATGTTCTATATTGTGCAGCACTGGTTCCATAGAAATGAATGGGGCTTGCGTGAAAAATGGAAGGCATACAGATGCAATGCATTTTCCCCTGCTGGTTGCTAGGAGATGTTTGGTGTTACTTTCCAGATTTTCTTCACATGCATGAAAAACACATACAATCCAAATGGAAACATGTGCACATTGCACATCACATTCAATGCAATTGCAGAATAAATTCATTGAACTTGTTTGCAAAACTATCAGTTATCCCCTGAATTCATCCTAACACAATCTGTATTGCTCTTGTAAAAAAAAGCTCTACCAGCACTGTAGCTCCTTCATCCTGCAGAAGAGATTGGGTTCCAGAAAAGTCAGTTTTTTTTTATGATCAGAGTGGAAAGTGTACCGTGGCGATAAGGGATGAGCCAATTGTGCATAAAATCCAAGATCCAAAGTTGATTCTTTCCCCAACTTCGTTTTAATGCTGAAGACCTGTCTCCATACAGCATTAAAATGCACTCACTGCATGGAGGCAAAATCCGTTAAAGGGAACCTGTCACCTGGATTTTGGGTAAAGAGCTGAGAACATGGGTTGCTAGTTGGCCACTAGCACATCCGCAATACCCAGTCCCCATAGCTCTGTGTGCTTTTATTGTGTATAAAAAACGATTTGATACATATGCAAATTACCCTGAGATGAGTCAGAGCTTGAAAATATGACTCTTCTCTGGTCACACAAGTAAGATATGACTCTTTTATGTTAATTAGCATATGTATCAAATCGGTTTTTTGACACAATAAAAGCACACGGAGCTATGGGGACTGGATATTGCGGATGTGCTAGTGGCCATCTAGAAACCCATGTCCTTAGTTCTATACCCAAAATCCCGGTGACAGGTTCCCTTTAAGTTCGAATTCTCGCAAGACTTCGGTGAAGAACTTTGGTCTTTGATTCTCTAACTTTAAAAACATTGTCAGCTGGCACTGAAGCCTTGAAAACTTAAAATTCCTGTTTTAAAATGTTTTTAAAGTTTTAGACTCAAAGACCGAAGTTATTCCCAAGTCGGGAACAAATCAACTTTGGATCTTGGATCAGAAGTGTGATTCATTCATCCCTAATTGAGAATCTGGGATATGTCCTCCCTTTTAAGGGTTATTATTTCAAAACCTTTTTTTTTTTCATTTTTACTGCTTTTTGGGCATCTTTTTTTTTAAATATGGCTTACCTGGAGCATGCAATGCTTTACCAAAAATAATAAAAACACACAAAACACAAGTCCTATAAAATGCTTTGTCCGTAGTGATTTTAATGATTCATTATAGAATTTAAAGTAACATTGAGTATGAAAAGATGCCACAAAAATACCACAAAAGATCTAAAGGGCAAAAAAAAAAAAAAAAACAATATATGAAATCAGTCTTAGGCCTCTTGCACACTAACATTTTTTTTCCGTTTCCTCTCCATTTTTGTGAATTCCGTTTGTGGTCCATATGCGGAACCATTCATTTCAATGGTTCACCCCAAAAAAACTGAATGTACTCTGTATGCATTCCGTTTCCGTGTTTCCACATATCCGTTCCACTGAAAGATAGAACTTGTCCTATTATTGCCCGCAAATAATAATCTGTGGCTCTGTTCAAGTCAATGGTCTGCAAAAAATATGGAATGCATACGGAACACATCTGTATGTCATCAATTTTTTGTGAATCCATGCCCATTTTGCCCATGTGTATACTGTTAAAACACATTACTGTACATTACATTGATGATTAAAAATTGTATGTTTCTGTTTGCGATTCACAAACAATGGATTGTATGTAGAAACCATACGGAGATTTTTTTACGGAACTACGGAATGGAAACGGAAACACAACGGGAACAAAAAACTGAACAACGGATTTGTGAAAAACAGACCACAAAATACAGAAAAAGCCATACGGTCGTGTGCAAGAGGCCTTAAGGATTAATAAGTCATATGTTAGGACAGTGGTGGGCAACCTTATTAGTAAAATGAGCAAAATATCGACAAAACAGCTATTTTTATTTTTTTGAGAGCCAAATTTTTTAAACTTCAAATATATAGGAAGGTACATTGGTATTTACTTCATAAGGGTATTCCTAACCATCTGAACATACCTTTCTCAATCCTCGACACTACATCTTCTTTCACTCCACAACGTTTTACCCTATAAGACGCACATAGGTTTTAGAGGAGGACAATATGGAAAAAAATATTTTTCATTACACCTCAGGTCAGACCACTAATCAGAACCTCAATGTTTGAAATCTCTTTTGAAATTTGAAAAAAAGGAACTCGGGGGTTCTGTACCAACGCAACGCTGTCTTAACAGAGTTTTCTTGAATTTTTATGCACCTGGAAAAGCCGTGCGAAGATTTCTGAATACATTTACTGTCAGTGTCACTAAATTCAAGGTGGAGTTCTTTTCCCCACTCAGCAACCCAGGGCGGTACGCTAGAATAGCTCTCACTTAGAATCTGCCTATAAATGAGGGTGGTGCATTTATGAGGTAAATTTGGCAGCAGAACATAATTCTCCAACCATGATGGATCAGGGAGAGGGGTAAATTTGGAAATCATAAACTGCCTACAAGCATTCTCAAAGTCATTTCTTTGAATGAAATCTTTACCAAGGGCAGGTACACCTGAGAGGGCAGTATAGAAGTCGGAAGTGATCTGTAACCCTTTCAAATCTCCTAATCTGTGATGTGACATTGATAGCCAAATGTCTGATGGAGATTTAATTTCTGGGAACAGTAGTGTGGGGATAACTGAGATAGGAGCTAAGGGAGAAATCTTGTCCTGAGCAGATGTTAAGACCAAAGACTTATGGCAAATATGCAGCATTCCTCTGGCGAGTACGCAATCTACTTTGGTCCCTTCTCCTGTACTCTCAGGTGTCCATAACCTATGGAACAATTCCTTACCCAACAGGGCCAATTCTAAATCTACATGCATACAGAATGTCTCTTGTCTGGCCAGTTTAAGCCACCTTTCCAAACTAATAGCCTGTATATAGGTTGATAGGTCAGGGAGGGAGATACCCCCATGTTTCTTTCTTCGTGAAAGAAGGCGAAAGGACATTCTAGTGCGCTTCTTATCCCACAAATAACTGCTCATGATGGATTGTAGTTTATTAATGAAACTAACAGGTACCGATATGGGTAGGGCTCTCAAGGTGTACATTATCAGCGGCAGGATGTAGGTGGTGAGGACATTTTTCCTGCCTAGCCAGGTTAGGAAAGGAGAGCTGCTCTTAGAGAGAATAGAGGTGACTTTGGAGAGTAGCGGGAGGAAATTAAGACTAAACAACAACTTGGGGTCCATCGGGATCGTCACCCCCAAATATTTTATTGCTTGTGTAGGCCACTTGAATGGTGTGAGGGCTTTGACCTTAGTACGCAGGACAGCTGGGAGGGAAACGCCAAGGGCCTCAGACTTATCAAAATTTATCTTAAAATTTGAGATAACCCCAAAAGTTTCGAAAATCTGCATAACCTCCAGCAAAGCCTCTTCAGGATTTGACAACAGGAGCAGTAAATCATCAGGAGCAGTAAATCTGCCTAGTTTCACTCCTTTGATCGTGGGGGATTGGCGGAACTTAAGAAGAAGCGTCTCTAGGGTGAGTACAAACAAGGTGGGGGATAATGGTCATCCTTGACGAGTACCGTTTCTAATTTGGAAGGCGTTCGATAGGGTGCCGTTGACTAGTACTCTCGCAGATGGTGCAGAGTATAGAGTATAGACAGCTCTGATGAGGCCTTCAGGGAAGCCAAAGGCTTGTAGTACTTTCTCTATATAGGCCCAGTTAACCCTATCGAACGCCTTCTCCGCATCTGTGCCCAGGAGTACAAGAGGGGACTTAGATTTGATGGCGTGGGTGATCGCATGTATGACTCTACTGATATTATGCCTACCCTCTCTACCTGCAACGAAACCTACCTGTTCTTCACCCACAAGCCCAGGGAGCAACCCTGACATCCTGCTGTTAAGCAGTTTAGCCCATCACTTCAAATCGGTGTTCAGCAGTGAAATTGGCCTGTAACTTCCACATGCTTCCTTATCCTTCCCTTCTTTATGGATAATCGTTATGTGCGCTTCCTAGGCTTGTGGGGTCAGAGAGCCACCTGTAAGGAGGAGATTGCATGCCGTGACAAAATGTGGGACTAAAATATCTTTATACTTTTTGTAATATGAGCTTGGAAAAAAGTCAGGTCCGGGACTCCTGCCTGAAGGGATAGACATTAGAACCTTTTCTACCTCTTCCGTTGTAAACGGTTGAAGCAGCTGATGTATATCGACCTCAGAAATTCTTGGGATGTTAATAGAGCTAAGGAACTCCGACGTGCGTGTCTCGATTTGCTGGCTGGTGAGGGGTATTGGGAGGTTATACAGATTTGAGCAAAACTCCTGAGCTATCGCTGGAGTATTAATAAGTCGGGGGCCTGAGGCTGATTTGATGGCTTGAATAAAGGATTTATTTCTTTGGTTCTTAATAAGGTTAGAGACTAACTTAGAACCCCTATTCCCATGAAGGTATTGTTTGAAGCGCAATACGAACATTCAAAAAGTCAGTGACCTTATGCCTCAAGCACTTAAGCAGAACCTCAATGTGAATAAGACCTCCCTGAGATCAGATGTCAGCTCAGACCCCAAAGTAAATGACCCCCTCAATCAGACCTCAGATAAGAGCCCCATGCCTCTCATCATCCCCATTATCAACCATGATGCCTCTCATCATCACCATTATCATCCATGATGCCTCTCATCATCCATGATGCCGCTCATATCCCCCATTATGATTCTCATCACCTCATTGCCTCAGATCAGCCCCAAGTTTCATAAAATAAAAAAGCACTTACCTCTCCGGCTTCTGGATGCCGCTGCTCCTCACCACCCGCGCTCTGTGTTCCTCCTGCTGTCGGCTGTGCTGTGAACTGGCGTGCACAGAGTGACGTTACAGAGCGCCTCACACTGTGCGCAGCCCTGCACAGCCTACAACCGAGGACCAGGAAGCGGTGAGTACAGAGCCTTCACCGCTTCCTGGTCTTCACCCTCCTACCTATTTTTGCTATGGGCAACGAAAATGCTATCGCACGGTACATGTGAGCCCGCACCTGGAAGAGCCAATATCAGGGGGCTAAAGAGCCGCATGTGGCTCTAGAGCCGCAGGTTGCTGACCACTGTGTTAGGAGAACGTCTCATGGATAGATATTGTCCTATTACATATAAATTTTTATATAACTTTAGATTTTTTTTTTTGTAAAAACAAATTCACCATGTTTAGAATAGAATTTTTTCCCCATCAGATTGATCACATAAACTCTCCAGGTTAACTTAACATAATTGTACTTGAATATTGAAATCACATAGACTAAGCCTGCAATGTATATAGAGGCAACATCCCAAATTAGCCCTTCCTAGCAATACAGGTATCTATAAACGTGCATTTAATTTTCATTTCCTCTCATATTATTGAGGGAGGCAGTAAAATTAAGTTTCACTTTATTGTGATCATAACAGTGCTGCTGCCATATTATTAGTCCCTTAGCAGTAACTACTCATTTATGCACTGTATTCATTAATTACGCAATTGTCTTTGTTAATTGCAATCTAAAATTGCACATTAATTTTGATTGCATAAGTGATATCTTATTCAAAATGCATATCACATGAGCCATTAAAAGATCACTATTATTCTGCAAGACATCCTAATTACTTAAATGTAATTTGACAATAGAACAATGTAGACAAGTTAACATCAATGTATGGCACATTTCTAAAATTGGACTATGGTTAATAATATACTTTATATTAATCTGCTTTATATCCCTGGATGTTGACTCCGCAGGGGAAATGTTTAGCTGCACTCTTGCTATATCATCTGCAAGGGTTTTGACCCTGCTAGTTGACCATGATTCCTAGTGTTGAGCGAAACATAGAATCAAAAGTCGACTTCGATACGAATTTCAGGGAAAATTAAATTTGCCGCAGAGCCGAATTTCCTCGTGCTCCATGGTAACAAATCAAATTTGCCTGAAATGGTGGTAAAAAAAATATAAATTCATACTTGCCTAATTCATTTGAGCGCAAAGAGGCCGCTGCGGGCTTCTTGATTAAAGATCTTGCGCAAAATCTCATGCTCGGTGATGTATAAAGTCATCACCTCAGCAAGCGTGAGATTTCGGATGGGATCTTCACTCAAAATGGCCTCAGCGGCCTCTTCACGCTCAGATGGATAAGGTGAGCATTTAAAAAAAAAAAAATTCACAGATTAAGCCCTGATTTTTTTATCTCAGATGACATGATCAGCGATGAACGTGGCATCTGAAGGGTTCAATGATGGGGAGGAGCAGCACAATCGTTGTTCCCTGTCATTGCGCCTACTACTCACAAATGCACTTCATGACAAAGTAATTTGCCATGAAGCGAATTTCTTTGTGAAAATTAGCGAAGCAGGCAAATCGAAGTTTCCTAAACTTTGCTCATCTCTAATAACCACACATGGTGTAATCCTGGGGTCTACAGAGGAGTAAAATCTTAAATCAAATAACTATCTCAGAAACAGGTCCATTACACCGATTTCAGACAACCCATTTAAACTTTAAAGATTTAAACTCATCCCCTAGGATAGGGTATAAGTATCTGATTGGTGGGGGTTCAACTGCTGGGACCAACACTGTCCTGTATCCACCCACGTGAATGAAGAGCCTGTCAAACATGTGTGCTGCCACTCTATGGGACTGGCTTTTTTCCATTTCTCTTTGACCGTTCCACAAAGATGAATGTTTGATCACTATTCCATTCATAAGGGGAAAAGGGGGAACAGAACCCTCCACAGACACTGTGGATAGAGGATAAGTAGGACAATAAGTCTGTTTGTAAAAGAGCTACAGTGTTATATTAAAAACAACCTTATGTGATTGACAATAATCTGAAAGGAAAATATATTTTTTTTAAAGGGATTTAAGGCCCTATGTACTATTCTGGGTTCCAGAGTGAGAAAACTTGGAAAATATTGCAGGATCCAAAGCTGAAAACAAGTGACTGAAATGGTATTCTAATCAAATCTGACAACACTGTTGTGTTACAATTATCAGGCGCCAGAAGCTTTTTTCTACCATCCTGCTTTTAGATACTTTGCATGTAAATTAAAATTGAACTTCAAAGCACTTTGATGGTATATATTTCCAAGCAGTTTAAACTAGTAAGGCACAGAATGATTAACATTATATTTTTCTACCAGCTATTTTTTTTATAAAACCAGTGGGTATTTTTATGTATTTATTTTATAAACTGTATAAATGGTAATTAAAATAATTCCATTCCCATTAATTAACTTCTTAATTATTTATGGTTTTTATCCTTTTGTGATGTTTAAGGGAAATGTAGATTGTTGTCTCCTGATTGCATTTGTTTGAAATCACAAGTGTCATTTATAAAAAAAAAAAGGATAAAACACAGCAATGCTCGCCTTACGAACAGCAGTGTGGCACATTTTTTGCCTTTAATTAAATTCTTGAGCATAGGAACACATAATTAATTTAAACTGTTCAAGAATAATTAACAGTTTATTAATCAAAATCTACTCTTTAAAGTGGTAGTACAAGCCTGAGCATTAATAATGCTATGACATAAATAGGCGATTGATTTGGGTACAGCATGACTGCTGGGATCTTCACCAATAACAAAAATTTTTGGGAAGATACACTTCACACAACTTGAATTGCACATATGGTTCTCATAATCAGACCTGCACTGATCAACATTGAAGGCATATCTTTAGTGATAAAACTTTTATGTGTAGGCCCATAAAACCCATTTAAAGGGATTGTCTGTCTAAAAATATCTTTGATAAACTAGTCCTTCAAATAATGTCCAATCTGGGGAAATAAGGGATTTCTAAACCAGAGAACACTTCCAGCTTCATCTCACATTGACTGGAAGCCTCTCATTAAAGCTTTCAGTTGTAATACAATGTGTTACCAAGTTATCAAACTGGCAAAGTAATAGGTGGAAAATGTTAGAATATAGGCTTTTGCATAGTCCTATAAGACTGGCATAATTTACATGTGACTTTCAAAAGACACTGCTCGGGCGGAACTGGCTCGTTGCAGAGTCAGAGCAGTGCATGGAGACTTATTTGTTAGGTAATGCTACATGGGACAGAAGTATGGAAATTTACTCATGTCAGCCAAAGCATGTTGGAGTTTTTGCTTCTCATCTGTATGACTGGAATGGGTAATTTTGACCACTTTTTGCAATGAAGCAAAGCCTGAACAAAGACTCTGTAATGACGAGAGGCAGGAACCCCAAATCTTTGATGTGGCAGTGCCAGAGAGAGCTGAGCCTCTAGGTGTAACGTCAATGCCTTCATTGTTCAAAGAGGCTCATTTGCATATATTAAAACATCATTTTTACAGGTACATTTGTGCTGATATATGCCCTTTAATTTTCACACCTCCCCCCCAAAAAGAATTCTCTGAAAGACAAGTTTCTATACACTGCTGTGCATCTTCAATGAGAAACTGCTTTTTCTGAGCTTTCATAGGACTATACATAAAAATACCCAAGGAATGATCTATGTAGTGAAATAGAAAAGACTTTTTCAAATTACTGGCATTTAAGTATCATGTATTAATACAACAATTTGGTCACAGTTGATAATGAAGCTGTAATGTGGCAAAAGTCTGTGTGTAGCCCTAGCCTTAGACCTGTTGTACTCAGTGTTCTAGAGAGCCTAGTGCAGCATGATCTCACGAGATATACGTTATCTTGCAAGCAGGGGCGTAGCTAAAGGCTCATGGGCCCTGGTGCAAGAACTCAGCTTAGACCCCACCTTCCTTCAGTGTTTTGCACCAAGGGACAGGAGTGCAAAAAGCCTTTCTGCTGAGGTAAAAATTGAAACAAAACTCTCCTATGCCAAATTCTCACCCTAAATTCCTCCCTCCAGTCCTACTTTTAAATACATACTTGGAATTCTTTACATGGAGGGCTACTAAACACACAGGGTAATATAGCACCACACACCTCTTACATCCAGTGTTGTTTCTTCTGATGTAGACGTTCTTTTTCCTCATCTTCTCCATTCAGAACAAATCGCCATGATGATTTCTTTCAGCCGTTTTCCGTCTTTGCAGAGTTTGACAGACATCTTAGTTTCCTACTTTTCCATCATCCTCCCACCTTCTCAACACGCCATCCTGCAACCCACCACACTGTGCCCGCTGTGATCCCTAATACTATACTGCAGAAACGGTCCCCTGAAAATACTATACCCCTTCAATAATTATTGGCACACAGTGTACTAAGAAAAAACTGCACCCAGAAAATAGTGTACCTGACACTAATAGTATAAACATAATGTCCCCCAAAAATAATTGTGCTAAACTGATACAGTGCCAGGGTGCCCACCACAGTAATAGTGCTCCTAAAAGTTCTACCAATAGAAATAATTATCTGCCAGAGTACATAGTGTTAACAGTGCCTGCAAAAATAATAATGCTCCCATTGTTCCCATGCTAGTAATCATGTTCCCCATAGTCCTAGTACTAATACTTTTCATTTTAATGTTTGCCAGTACAAAAACAACCCCTTTAATGTCCGCCAGTACAAACATATCCCCTTTATCATGTGTGCCAGTGCAAAAATACTCCCTTATAATGTGTCAGTACAAAAAACACCCCCTTATAATGTGCACTAATACAAAAAAAAGCGTATAATGTGCGCCAGTACAAAAAATACTCCTGTATGTTGTGCTCTAGTAAACAAAATACCCTCTTATAATATGCAACAGTACAAAAAGTACCCTTACATACCCTTACATACCCCCTTACCTTTCAGATCAGACTCCCATATCAGATCCTAACATCAGACCCCCATATCAGATTAGTCCCCCATATCACATCTTCAGATCAGACCCCCATATCTGAATTCAAATAAAACTCCATATCAGACCTCAAATTAGACCCACATATCAGACTCCCACATCAGACCTCAAATCAGAACCCCATATCAGATTTTAAAGCACACCTTTATCAGATCCTCAATCAGACCCCATATCAGATCCTCAAATTCCCATATCAGATCCTCAGGTCAGACCTCCATATAAAACCTAAGATGAGACCCCCATCAAACCTTCATGTTAGACCCCCCCCCCATATCAGATCATAGCCCCTTTAGACCTCCATGTCAGACTACCCATATCAGACCTCAGATCAAACCCTGATTAGACCTCCATGCCATAGCCCCCCCCCCCCCCATATCAGACCTCAGATCTGACCTCCTTTAGATTTAAATGTCAGACCCCAGCACGAGACCTCAGATCATGCCTCCATGTCAGGCCCCCCAGACCTCAGATTACCATTAGACCTCCATGCCAGAGCCCTGCATCATACCTCAGGTCAGGCCTCCATGTCAGACCCCCCATATCAGACCTTAAAATAATTTAACTGCTCTCCTGCGCCGCTGCTACTCTACAGGTCTGGTGGTCTCCCCTGCATTCTTCGCTCTCTGGTCTTCTCCAGTCCATGCTGCACTGTCACCTGACTGCATACAACATCAGGTAATAGTGTGCGCACTACGTCCTGATGCTGTACGCAGTCAGAACAGTGCAGCGTGGCCAGGAGAAGACCCTGGAAAGGGGTGAGTATCATGCTTTACTCACTGCTCCCCCCGCCTCCTGCAGACTAGTGAGCTCATCCATAATGGAAGTATTCACTAGAATAAGACGCACTGCGTTTTATAAAGTGAAAAATACAGTCATTGGCAGTGCACCACTGACTTAGGGTCCCGGCCACAATTGCGACGGCTGCGACCCCTATAGCTACACCACTGCTTGCAGGACCATGATGTATGTTCCCTTCAGTCGGGCTTCACAGCGCTGTCTGTGCTAATTATAAAGCATCTGAGCAATGAAACTGACTTCCCTTTGGCAAACCACTGAACCATTTGCATATAGGACTTCAGAACATGTATGTTGGGAAGGGGGAGGGGGCAAAAACAAAAGAGAGCAACCAATATAGTCAGGGAAGCAGCAATAATTAATTAATTTTACATATCTGATCTGGTAATAGTTTCTCTTTAAATTAAATTATGTGGTTCTGAAAGTAACATATAAAAAATAATAGCAGGCAACTTGAATAGTTACCTCATAAAAAATATTTCAAAAATTGTTATGTAGTATAGGTATTTTTAATTTCAAATCTTGAACTGTTGTCATATGGAAAGGATTAGTATAAAGTAAATACTAAATATACATGTTATTTTAGGATCTTCAACTGCTTAATTGTTCTACTCATTTATAGATACCTAAAATGACGTGTAACAATGCTCAAAAGAATTGTTTGTTCTTAGATGGCAACTTCATTAAGCATATTGCTTTCGGCATCTAACAGTTGTGTGCGCTTGTCATCTGTGTTGACAGGGTTTATTTTTCATAATTAAAGCTCAGTTTACACAGTGTGGATTGTAAAGTATGTTTTCAGCTGATTCCCATCTAACACCTCCTTGAAACTGACATGTTATTACAAAAACAGAGTCTAAACTGAAAAATATGTTGCTGTCTATTCTGGCCGCAAACATCCAATATAGTGATAGAGTTACTTTACTCAGTCAGTGTGTATCCCTAGACCTATCATCATGTGGTTATGGTTCAAGCAGACATGTAAATGATTACAGGTGTGGTTTCATTAGACACTGGGTCTTGACACAAGATGGCAGAAAACTGGTTCACCCACTGCCATGTCGGGTAGTATACCTTTTGGTGAGACTGTTATATATGCCTCTATGATGCATTTAGGGATCAGGGGCATAGCTAAAGGCTCATGGGTAGAGTTGAGCGAACACCTGGATGTTCGGGTTCGAGAAGTTCGGCCGAACATCCCGGAAATGTTCGGGTTCGGGATCCGAACCCGATCCGAACTTCGTCCCGAACCCGAACCCCATTGAAGTCAATGGGGACCCGAACTTTTCGGCACTAAAACGGCTGTAAAACAGCCCAGGAAAGGGCTAGAGGGCTGCAAAAGGCAGCAACATGTAGGTAAATCCCCTGCAAACAAATGTGGATAGGGAAATTAATTAAAATAAAAATTAAATAAATAAAAATTAACCAAAATCAATTGGAGAGAGGTTCCATAGCAGAGAATCTGGCTTCCCGTCACCCACCACTGGAACAGTCCATTCTCAGATATTTAGGCCCCGGCACCCAGGCAGAGGAGAGAGGTCCCGTAACAGACAATCTGGCTTCATGTCAGCAGAGAATCAGTCTTCATGTCATAGCAGAGAATCAGGCTTCACGTCACCCACCACTGTAAGAGTCCATTTTCATAAATTTAGGCCCAGCACCCAGGCAGAGGAGAGAGGTCCCGTAACAGACAATCTGGCTTCATGTCAGCAGAGAATCAGTCTTCATATCATAGCAGAGAATCTGGCTTCCCGTTACCCACCACTGGAACAGTCCATTCTCAGATATTTAGGCCCCGGCACCCAGGCAGAGGAGAGAGGTCCCGTAACAGACAATCTGGCTTCATGTCAGCAGAGAATCAGTCTTCATATCATAGCAGAGAATCAGGCTTCACGTCAGCCACCACTGCAACAGTCCATTGTCATAAATTCAGGCCCAGCACCCAGGCAGAGGAGAGAGGTCCCGTAACAGACAATCTGGCTTCATGTCAGCAGAGAATCAGTCTGCATGTCATAGCAGAGAATGAGGCTTCACGTCACCCACCACTGCAACAGTCCATTTTCATAAATTTAGGCCCAGCACCCAGGCAGAGGAGAGAGGTCCCGTAACAGAGGATCTGGCTTCATGTCACCAGAGAATCAGTCTGCATGTCATAGCAGAGAATCAGGCTTCACGTCACCCACCACTGCAACAGTCCATTTTCATAAATTTAGGCCCAGCACCCAGGCAGAGGAGAGAGGTCCCGTAACAGAGGATCTGGCTTCATGTCACCAGAGAATCAGTCTGCATGTCATAGCAGAGAATCAGGCTTCACGTCAGCCACCACTGCAACAATCCATTGGCATATATTTAGGCCTAGCACACAGGCAGAGGAGAGAGGTCCCGTAACAGACAATCTGGCTTCATGTCAGCAGAGAATCAGTCTTCATATCATAGCAGAGAATCAGGCTTCACGTCAGCCACCAATGCAACAGTCCATTGTCAGATATTTAGGCCCAGCACCCAGGCAGAGGAGAGAGGTCCCGTAACAGAGGATCTGGCTTCATGTCAGCAGAGAATCAGTCTTCATGTCATAGCAGAGAATCAGGCTTCACGTCACCCACCACTGTAAGAGTCCATTTTCATAAATTTAGGCCCAGCACCCAGGCAGAGGAGAGAGGTCCCGTAACAGACGATCTGGCTTCATGTCAGCAGAGAATCAGTCTGCATGTCATAGCAGAGAATGAGGCTTCACGTCACCCACCACTGCAACAGTCCATTTTCATAAATTTAGGCCCAGCACCCAGGCAGAGGAGAGAGGTCCCGTAACAGAGGATCTGGCTTCATGTCACCAGAGAATCAGTCTGCATGTCATAGCAGAGAATCAGGCTTCACGTCACCCACCACTGCAACAGTCCATTTTCATAAATTTAGGCCCAGCACCCAGGCAGAGGAGAGAGGTCCCGTAACAGAGGATCTGGCTTCATGTCACCAGAGAATCAGTCTGCATGTCATAGCAGAGAATCAGGCTTCACGTCAGCCACCACTGCAACAATCCATTGGCATATATTTAGGCCTAGCACACAGGCAGAGGAGAGAGGTCCCGTAACAGACAATCTGGCTTCATGTCAGCAGAGAATCAGTCTTCATATCATAGCAGAGAATCAGGCTTCACGTCAGCCACCAATGCAACAGTCCATTGTCAGATATTTAGGCCCAGCACCCAGGCAGAGGAGAGAGGTCCCGTAACAGACAATCTGGCTTCATGTCAGCAGAGAATCAGTCTGCATGTCATAGCAGAGAATGAGGCTTCACGTCACCCACCACTGCAACAGTCCATTTTCATAAATTTAGGCCCAGCACCCAGGCAGAGGAGAGAGGTCCCGTAACAGAGGATCTGGCTTCATGTCAGCAGAGAATCAGTCTGCATGTCATAGCAGAGAATCAGGCTTCACGTCAGCCACCACTGCAACAGTCCATTGTCATAAATTCAGGCCCAGCACCCAGGCAGAGGAGAGAGGTCCCGTAACAGACAATCTGGCTTCATGTCACCAGAGAATCAGTCTGCATGTCATAGCAGAGAATGAGGCTTCACGTCAGCCACCACTGCAACAATCCATTGGCATATATTTAGGCCTAGCACACAGGCAGAGGAGAGGTTCATTCAACTTTGGGTAGCCTTGCAATATAATGGTAAAATGAAAATAAAAATAGGATTGAATGAGGAAGTGCCCTGGAGTCCAATAATATATGGTTATGGGGAGGTAGTTAATGTCTAATCTGGACAAGGGACGGACAGGTCCTGTGGGATCCATGCCTGGTTCATTTTTATGAACGTCAGCTTGTCCACATTGGCTGTAGACAGGCGGCTGCGTTTGCCTGTAATGACGCCCCCTGCCGTGCTGAATACACGTTCAGACAAAACGCTGGCTGCCGGGCAGGCCAGCACCTCCAAGGCATAAAAGGCTAGCTCTGGCCACGTGGACAATTTAGAGACCCAGAAGTTGAATGGGGCCGAACCATCAGTCAGTACGTGGAGGGGTGTGCACACGTACTGTTCCACCATGTTAGTGAAATGTTGCCTCCTGCTAACACGTTGCGTATCAGGTGGTGGTGCAGTTAGCTGTGGCGTGTTGACAAAAGTTTTCCACATCTCTGCCATGCTAACCCTGCCCTCAGAGGAGCTGGCCGTGACACAGCTGCCTTGGCGACCTCTTGCTCCTCCTCTGCCTTGGCCTTGGGCTTCCACTTGTTCCCCTGTGACATTTGGGAATGCTCTCAGTAGCGCAGTCTACCAACGTGCGCTTGTACTCGCGCATCTTCCTATCACGCTCCAGTGCAGGAAGTAAGGTGGGCACATTGTCTTTGTAGCGTGGATCCAGCAGGGTGGCAACCCAGTAGTCCGCACAGGTTAAAATGTGGGCAACTCTGCTGTCGTTGCGCAGGCACTGCAGCATGTAGTCGCTCATGTGTGCCAGGCTGCCCAGGGGTAAGGACAAGCTGTCCTCTGTGGGAGGCGTATCGTCATCGTCCTGCCTTTCCCCCCAGCCACGCACCAGTGATGGACCCGAGCTGCGTTGGGTGCCACCCCGCTGTGACCATGCTTCATCCTCATCCTCCTCCACCTCCTCCTCATCCTCGTCCTCCTCGTCCTCCAGTAGTGGGCCCTGGCTGGCCACATTTGTACCTGGCCTCTGCTGTTGCCAAAAACCTCCCTCTTAGTCACTTCGAAGAGACTGGCCTGAAAGTGCTAAAAATGACCCCTCTTCCTCCTCCTCCTCCTCCTCCTGGGCCACCTCCTCTTCCATCATCGCCCTAAGTGTTTTCTCAAGGAGACATAGAAGTGGTATTGTAACGCTGATAACGGTGTCATCGCCACTGGCCATGTTGGTGGAGTACTCGAAACAGCGCAACAGGGCACACAGGTCTCGCATGGAGGCCCAGTCATTGGTGGTGAAGTGGTGCTGTTCTGTAGTGCGACTGACCCGTGCGTGCTGCAGCTGAAACTCCACTATGGCCTGCTGCTGCTCGCACAGTCTGTCCAGCATGTGCAAGGTGGAGTTCCACCTGGTGGGCACGTCGCATATAAGGCGGTGAGCGGGAAGGCCGAAGTTACGCTGTAGCGCAGACAGGCGAGCAGCGGCAGGATGTGAACGCCGGAAGCGCGAACAGACGGCCCGCACTTTATGCAGCAGCTCTGACATGTCGGGGTAGTTGTGAATGAACTTCTGCACCACCAAATTCAGCACATGCGCCAAGCAAGGGATGTGCGTCAAATTGGCTAGTCCCAGAGCTGCAACGAGATTTCGCCCATTATCACACACCACCAGGCCGGGCTTGAGGCTCACCGGCAGCAACCACTCGTCGGTCTGTTGTTCAATACCCCGCCACAACTCCTGTGCGGTGTGGGGCCTGTCCCCCAAACATATGAGTTTCAGAATGGCCTGCTGACGTTTACCCCGGGCTGTGCTGAAGTTGGTGGTGAAGGTGTGTGGCTGACTGGATGAGCAGGTGGAAGAAGAGGAGGAGGAAGCCGAGAAGGAGGAGGTGGCAACAGGAGGCAAAGAATGTTGCCCTGCGATCCTTGGCGGCGGAAGGACGTGCGCCAAACAGCTCTCCGCCTGGGGCCCAGCTGCCACTACATTTACCCAGTGTGCAGTTAGGGAGATATAGCGTCCCTGGCCGTGCTTACTGGTCCACGTATCTGTGGTTAGGTGGACCTTGCTACAGATGGCGTTGCGCAGTGCACACTTGATTTTATCGGATACTTGGTTGTGCAGGGAAGGCACGGCTCTCTTGGAGAAGTAGTGCCGGCTGGGAACAACATACTGTGGGACAGCAAGCGACATGAGCTGTTTGAAGCTGTCTGTGTCCACCAGCCTAAATGACAGCATTTCATAGGCCAGTAGTTTAGAAATGCTGGCATTCAGGGCCAGGGATCGAGGGTGGCTAGGTGGGAATTTACGCTTTCTATCAAATGTTTGTGAGATGGAGAGCTGAACGCTGGCGTGTGACATGGTTGAGACGCTTGGTGACGGAGGTGGTGGTGGTGGTGTTGGTGGTACATCCCCTGTTTGCTGGGCGGCAGGTGCCAACGTTCCTCCAGAGGCGGAGGAAGAGGCCGAGGCGGCAGCAGCAGAATAGGCCGAGGCGGCAGCAGCAGAAGAGGTAGCAGGGGGAGCCTGAGTGACTTCCTTGGTTTTAAGGTGTTTACTCCACTGCAGTTCATGCTTTGCATGCAGGTGCCTGGTCATGCAGGTTGTGCTCAGGTTCAGAACGTTAATGCCTCGCTTCAGGCTCTGATGGCACAGCGTGCAAACCACTCGGGTCTTGTCGTCAGCACATTGTTTGAAGAAGTGCCATGCCAGGGAACTCCTTGAAGCTGCCTTTGGGGTGCTCGGTCCCAGATGGCGGCGGTCAGTAGCAGGCGGAGTCTCTTGGCGGCGGGTGTTCTGCTTTTGCCCACTGCTCCCTCTTTTGCTACGCTGTTGGCTCGGTCTCACCACTGCCTCTTCCTCCGAACTGTGAAAGTCAGTGGCACGACCTTCATTCCATGTGGGGTCTAGGACCTCATCGTCCCCTGCATCGTCTTCCACCCAGTCTTGATCCCTGACCTCCTGTTCAGTCTGCACACTGCAGAAAGACGCAGCAGTTGGCACCTGTGTTTCGTCATCATCAGAGACATGCTGAGGTGGTATTCCCATGTCCTCATCATCAGGAAACATAAGTGGTTGTGCGTCAGTGCATTCTATGTCTTTCACCGCTGGGGAAGGGCTAGGTGGATGCCCTTGGGAAACCCTGCCAGCGGAGTCTTCAAACAGCATAAGAGACTGCTGCATAACTTGAGGCTGAGACAGTTTCCCTGGTATGCATGGGGGTGATGTGACAGACTGATGGGGTTGGTTTTCAGGCGCCATCTGTGCGCTTTCTGCAGAAGACTGGGTGGGAGATAATGTGAACGTGCTGGATCCACTGTCGGCCACCCAATTGACTAATGCCTGTACCTGCTCAGGCCTTACCATCCTTAGAACGGCATTGGGCCCCACCATATATCGCTGTAAATTCTGGCGGCTACTGGGACCTGAGGTAGTTGGTACACTAGGACGTGTGGATGTGGCAGAACGGCCACGTCCTCTCCCAGCACCAGAGGGTCCACTAACACCACCACGACCATGTCCACGTCCGCGTCCCTTACTAGATGTTTTTCTCATTGTTATGGTTCACCACAACAACAAATATATTATTTGGCCCAATGTATTGTATTCAAATTCAGCGGGATATAAATTTGAGGCCTAGTATTTAGGCGCTGGGTGACCGGTATGGATTTAGTGACAGAATTAGACTTGGAAATGCACAGAAGCGTGTGTGTGAAGTTATTCTGAATGACCCTATGTGCACCTTGAATATTATATACCCTTTTTGGGATAGATTTCAAATAGCTCTGATATAGCAGGAACCACTAAATTATGAAATTGCTAAATTGGGAATTGTATTTCAACCCAGAACAAAAAATGTGCTTTGACGGACACTAAATATCTTGCCCAGCAACAACAGTACAGCGGTAACGAGAGATTTAGCAGGATATAAATTTGAGGCCTAGTATTTAGGCGCTGGGTGACAGGTATGGGTTTAGTGACAGAATTAGACTTGGAAATACACAGTAGAGGGTGTGTGTGAAGTTATTCTGAATGACCCTATGTGCACCTTGAATATTATATACCCTTTTTGGGATAGATTTCAAATAGCTCTGATATAGCAGGAACCACTAAATTATGAAATTGCTAAATTGGGAATTGTATTTCAACCCAGAACAAAAAATGTGCTTTGACGGACACTAAATATCTTTCCAAGCAACAACAGTACAGCGGTAACGAGAGATTTAGCAGGATATAAATTTGAGGCCTAGTATTTAGGCGCTGGGTGACAGGTATGGGTTTAGTGACAGAATTAGACTTGGAAATACACAGTAGCGGGTGTGTGTGAAGTTATTCTGAATGACCCAATGTGCACCTTGAATATTATATACCCTTTTAGGGATAGATTTCAAATAGCTCTGATATAGCAGAAACCACTAAATTATGAAATTGCTAAATTGGGAATTGTATTTCAACCCAGAACAAAAAATGTGCTTTGACGGACACTAAATAACTTTCCCAGCTACAACAGGACAGCGGTAACGAGAGATTTAGCAGGATATAAATTTGAGGCCTAGTATTTAGGCGCTGGGTGACAGGTATGGGTTTAGTGACAGAATTAGACTTGGAAATACACAGTAGCGGGTGTGTGTGAAGTTATTCTGAATGACCCAATGTGCACCTTGAATATTATATACCCTTTTAGGGATAGATTTCAAATAGCTCTGATATAGCAGAAACCACTAAATTATGAAATTGCTAAATTGGGAATTGTACTTCAACCCAGAACAAAAAATGTGCTTTGACGGACACTAAATAACTTTCCCAGCTACAACAGGACAGCGGTAACGAGAGATTTAGCGGGATATAAATTTGAGGCCTAGTATTTAGGCGCTGGGTGACAGGTATGGGTTTAGTGACAGAATTAGACTTGGAAATACACAGTAGCGGGTGTGTGTGAAGTTATTCTGAATGACCCAATGTGCACCTTGAATATTATATACCCTTTTAGGGATAGATTTCAAATAGCTCTGATATAGCAGAAACCACTAAATTATGAAATTGCTAAATTGGGAATTGTACTTCAACCCAGAACAAAAAATGTGCTTTGACGGACACTAAATAACTTTCCCAGCTACAACAGGACAGCGGTAACGAGAGATTTAGCAGGATATAAATTTGAGGCCTAGTATTTAGGCGCTGGGTGACAGGTATGGGTTTAGTGACAGAATTAGACTTGGAAATACACAGTAGCGGGTGTGTGTGAAGTTATTCTGAATGACCCAATGTGCACCTTGAATATTATATACCCTTTTAGGGATAGATTTCAAATAGCTCTGATATAGCAGAAACCACTAAATTATGAAATTGCTAAATTGGGAATTGTACTTCAACCCAGAACAAAAAATGTGCTTTGACGGACACTAAATAACTTTCCCAGCTACAACAGGACAGCGGTAACGAGAGATTTAGCAGGATATAAATTTGAGGCCTAGTATTTAGGCGCTGGGTGACAGGTATGGGTTTAGTGACAGAATTAGACTTGAAAATACACAGTAGCGGGTGTGTGTGAAGTTATTCTGAATGACCCAATGTGCACCTTGAATATTATATACCCTTTTAGGGATAGATTTCAAATAGCTCTGATATAGCAGAAACCACTAAATTATGAAATTGCTAAATTGGGAA
This sequence comes from Bufo gargarizans, assembly GCF_014858855.1. Classification (NCBI taxonomy): domain Eukaryota; kingdom Metazoa; phylum Chordata; class Amphibia; order Anura; family Bufonidae; genus Bufo; species Bufo gargarizans. Next base: position 567,173,919 of record NC_058080.1, read on the forward strand.
TTGTACTTCAACCCAGAACAAAAAATGTGCTTTGACGGACACTAAATAACTTTCCCAGCTACAACAGGACAGCGGTAACGAGAGATTTAGCGGGATATAAATTTGAGGCCTAGTATTTAGGCGCTGGGTGACCGGTATGGATTTAGTGACAGAATTAGACTGGGATATGGCCAAAAAATAACCACACTATTGCTGGTTAAATGCACTTGGTGACGGGCGCAGCTTGCCCCTGATGTAGTATATGGCCAAAAAATGAACAGACTATTGCTGGTTAAATGCACTTGGTGTCACAGCTTGACCAACCACACTACTGAGGGTTAAATGCACTTGGTGACGGGCGCAGCTTGCCCCTGATGTAGTATATGGCCAAAAAATAAACAGACTATTGCTGGTTAAATGCACTTGGTGTGACAGCTTCACCCTGATGTAGGCTTTAGCCAGAAAACAACCACACCATTGAGGGTTAAATGCACTTGGTGACAGGCGCAGCTTGCCCCTGATTTTGTATATGGCCAAAAAATGAACAGACTATTGCTGGTTAAATGCACTTGGTGTGACAGCTTCACCCTGATGTAGGCTTTAGCCAAAAAACAACCACACCATTGAGGGTTAAATGCACTTGGTGACAGGCGCAGCTTGCCCCTGATTTTGTATATGGCCAAAAAATGAACAGACTATTGCTGGTTAAATGCACTTGGTGTGACAGCTTCACCCTGATGTAGGCTTTAGCCAAAAAACAACCACACCATTGAGGGTTAAATGCACTTGGTGACAGGCGCAGCTTGCCCCTGATTTTGTATATGGCCAAAAAATGAACAGACTATTGCTGGTTAAATGCACTTGGTGTGACAGCTTCACCCTGATGTAGGCTTTAGCCAAAAAACAACCACACCATTGAGGGTTAAATGCACTTGGTCGCAGCTTGTGCTGGCGCACCACAAGACACAAAATGGCCGCCGATCACCCCAGAAAAATGTGACTGACAAACGGTCTGGGCAGCCTAAAAACAGTGAGCAATTGAGGATCAGCAGCTCAATGATCCACAGCTGCAGATCGATCAGTTAATCAAGTCCTTTGGAGGAGTTAATCTGCCTAATCTCGCCCTACTGTCGCAGCCGCAACCTCTCCCTACGCTAATCAGAGCAGAGTGACGGGCGGCGCTATGTGACTCCAGCTTAAATAGAGGCTGGGTCACATGGTGCTCTGGCCAATCACAGCCATGCCAATAGTAGGCATGGCTGTGATGGCCTCTTGGGGCAAGTAGTATGACGCTTGTTGATTGGCTGCTTTGCAGCCTTTCAAAAAGCGCCAAGAAAGCGTCACAAAAGCGCCAAGAAAGCGACGAACACCGAACCCGAACCCGGACTTTTACGAAAATGTCCGGGTTCGGGTCCGTGTCACGGACACCCCAAAATTCGGTACGAACCCGAACTATACAGTTCGAGTTCGCTCATCCCTACTCATGGGCACTGGTGCAAGACGTCAGCTTGGGTTCCCCTCCCCTCAGTGATTTATTGTCAGGGGCAGGGAAGCACATAGCCTTCGTGCTGCTTAAGGCAAAAATTTAAACTAGGCATGTCCAAACTGCGGCCCTCCAGCTGTTGCAAAACTACAACTCCCAGCATGCCCTAATAGCTGTAAGCTATCCAGGCATGCTGGGGGGTGTAGTTTTGCAACAGCTGGAGGGCCGCAGTTTAGACATGCCTGATTTAAATGGACCCCCATGCCAAATTCTTGACCTAACCCCTTCCCTCCAGCCAGAGGTGTAACTTGACCAGCATGCATTTTCTATAATACGGGTGTCTTCTTATTGTCACGGATGTAGTAGGGGAGAACACCAAAAGACAACCAGAAGGAAGGGAAAAGACACTAGGCCTCACCGCTAGGAAGGGAAAAGGGTCACCCCCTATAAAACCCTTCTCCTGGCCCTAACTCCTATCCGTATGGGCACCTCTCGATAGTAGAGATGCCCATACACAGGAACCTAGAAAACCCTGGTAGCCCTCGGATGCCCTAATGGTAATGACAGGGCAGATACAACCCGCTCCTTGCCTGGTGAAGGAACCAGCGTCTTGCTGAGGCCTAGTAAACAACAAAGGTGGGGGGGTAATACAAAATACAACAAGCGGAACACTTAACATCTGAGGCTGATGGATGATGGATGAACAGGACTTCAACTAGAACCACACTCCAGCTCTTCCAAAAACCAAAATGAAGCTATCCAGAGCAAGGAGTGATGGGTAAAGTCAGACTAAATAGGGGGGTAAAGGTCACATGAATCACACCTAAACAGGAGGTGTGGACATACAAGCAACACACAAGCAAAATGGAACCAAAACCAAAAGAGGCTGTCAGATCACTAATGTGCAGATAATCTTTCAGACCTTCTAAAACCTGTAACCGGTGTGACAATTATGTGGCACAAGGGTCTTTGGCTCCATCAGACTCCTGGGTCTGGTAGCGACTGCTATCTCTCACCCCCTAAAGCTACCCCCCTTAGAGGGGGCACATCACTGGACTGAGAGAAGCAGGATGGCCATTTTACTAATTCCTTGCCATCTAGGTCATTCTGACCTAGCTGTTAGGAGGTGCTGGGAGCATTGGTTACATAAGGGCACTCACCCATGACAAAAACGCTGTGGATAGCCCAGAAAGAGCACCAGTAGACAGCATCATTTGATCCACGAATAACTAAGTGCAGCTCAGACAGTTTTGTTGTCTACCATTCAAACCCAGGTAATACCTTTATTACACAACCTTGACTCTGCCCAGACCATTTTGAGAAGTAAATATGATGTCATGGTACCCATTATGTGTCCTTCCATGGACAGCCATCCACGATTGTCTTCTATTGCAGTAAGGTGAACATGAAAACTGCACTGCTGTGGGCTGGAACTGTATGTTCTTTGGTGATAAACAGGTGCTGTTTCTATGATGGCTGGGTTCCAGTATGGAATCTTTATGGTGAACGCTTCAATCCCACATTTGCTGTGGACTTACTACCTCAACTGCTGGTGTGATGATCTGGGGAGCAATGACTAGGGCCGGACTGGGATAAAAAAAAGCAGCCCTGGCACAACATATCTCCCTAACAGCACATCTTTACATCCACTTTTTGACTGTTTGTCCATTTTTAATGGCCATTTTGTTTCCTTTTCTAATGTCCACTAAAACAGAAATAATTATTTTATTTTTTAAATCCCCTTCCCTGCAGTGGAGGGCATAATGCCCCCCCATAGTGCCCCCTGGACATCATATTCCCCATCATAGAGACAACCAGTATTATTAACCCCTTAGAGACCACACACATAAAAAAAAAAATCACATATAACTTTTTTGTTTTTTCATCAATGTACTTGTATGAGGTATTATTTTTTGCAGGACAAGTTATAGTTTTTATTGCGCCATTTTGGGTACACGTAATGATTGATTAAAGCTAGTTGTTTAGCTAAAACCCATTTGTTTATGTCAGTGAAAAGGCGTATTAGTGGTCACTAAAGGGTTAATACCCCCATTAGTTCCCTAAATATTATAAGTGATCCATTAGTGCAACCCAGTCTTATTAATTCCCCCAATATTTTTAGTAGTATTAGGTCCTTGAGCTGTCATATACTTGGAACTGCACTCATGTGGCAGGGTGTTCATTATGAGTGCAATTCATTTTTATTCTTATCAGGTTCCCCCATCACAGATCAGTCCATCCGGGATCTGCCCAGTGGGGCAGATTACTAGTCCAGCCCTGACCTCGACAGTCAGTTACATCTATTAGTGATATAAGGGACACTCACAGCACAGCTGTATGAGCAGGATATCCTGTGGCCAGATGTATTGCCTCTCATGGCAGGGCTTCCAACTGGTATTTTTCAGCAATGCTCGTCCATACACAACAAAGGTTTGCTGGGATTGCAACACTAGCTTGGCCTACCCAGTTGATTGATTTATCGCCAATCAAGCATTTATTGGATCAGCTGGGACACAATTTTTCTGCAATCTATGGGCCCATCTGCAACATCTGTGGGCAAGTATGCCACAGAAAACCACACAAAACCTGTATGCCTCCATATCAAACCATATCTCATTTTGCATCCTGCCTCAAGGTGGCCCAACAGGATATTAAAGGGCCCTTTCAATTATACAGTTTCCCCACATTATTTTTAACTCAAATATTGTAAATATGTATATATATATATATATATAGCAACAGGAAAAATCCAGAATGCACTCCAAGATGAAAGTGAAACAAGTGATTTATTCACCCATAAATGGTATAACTCGCGACGTTTCGGCTCACAGAGCCTTTCTCAAGCATTGAAACAGTGAAAGTGAGGGTATTATAAAAGACATATCATTACTGTGCAACCAATCAGGTAGAGATTACAATTAACATCCAATTACATACATCTGTTACAGACATCTAAAGTGCACGTGCATCAAATGACATGTGTCATGTGATCTATATTCTCAAAATAAGAATCTTTTTATAAAGATATATAATGCCAGTGAAGACCATGATAAAACAGTGATATGAGGAGGGATGCGGATCACAGAAACAATGCCAGAAGGAGAAATAGCGTCCACATATACCGTAATGCTGATTTGGCGTCTCCATCTCTTCAATGCGCAAGTCCAGTAAAGCGTCATCTTGTGAGTCAAGTTGCTGACGCATGCGTTCTGTAGCATCATCCAAAAAGATCACCATCTTGATTAAGGGCAAATTGCCCTATGTATTGCTAGTGTGAGCTGTACCTAATATCGTCAACATTTTATAAGTAGCTGTAGTAGGGATCTCCTACCTATTTTTAATGTCAGTGGATGGACGGAAATCCCACCCTGCCGAGCGGGACACCGAACCAAAGGGCCAAAGGTATCGACAGGAGACACTTCCATGAACCATATCAACATCAACGGCCAAGCCACTGACAAAAAGACCAGCTACAGGGAGATCATCCCAAAATAAAGGACAGCATCACAATCAGACAATAATGGAGAAGCTACATACAGTGGTAGAAATTATGATTCTGGATTAGTGCATATAGAAGAGACACGAGACGTGCATTATGATGTCCACTATCTCTAGCGAGCACAGTTCATGGATCCGCATCCGACATCAGGTGCATTAAAATGTTCTAAAAGGCAAGGAGAAATATTACATATTATTAATCATATAAACTATATTAGAATTGTATATTAACCTTTCACAGTTCTCTTGCACGTTTATACATTCCAAAGAGAGACAGGTTGCACACGGGGAGGACGGGGGCGAACCATGGATCCCAAGACTCTCACCTGAACTCTACATTAAGACCTCTAGGGTATAAGCTGTCTAAGTCATGGATCCACCGCAATTCTCTAGTTTTAAGTATTGCTGAACGATCACCTCCTCTCCTAGGGAGCGTGATCTGGTCAACTATCCAGCATCTCAGATCTCGCTCACTATGCTGGAGGGATCCAAAATGTCTGGCTACAGGTAAATCAGTACGCTTTTTTCTGATGGAATTTCTATGATTATTAAGTCTAAGCTTTAATTCTGTTGTTGTTTCCCCTACGTAAATTAAATTACATGGACAGGACAATATGTAAATGACATATGATGATGAACACGTTAGATGAAATTTGATGGGGAATTCTTGATGTGTAACTGGATGTATGAAAGATCTCGATTTACAAATGTAACGGCAATTTACACAGTTGAGGCAAGGAAAACATCCAAGACCCAAAGGTGCCAATGTCCGCTGTATGCTGACCTTCTTAGGGCCAACATCCGCCCTCACTAAATGGTCTTTAATGTTTTTATTTTTACGATAAGACATGAGAGGGGGGACTCCAAACTCAGGTACATCCTGTATAGATCTGCTCAGGATGCTCCAATTGTCCCTCAAAATACGTCCTATTGCCACACTATGATCGCAGAATGTGGACATAAAAGGTATCCTACGTATTTTGGGAGTAGCGATGGGAGCAACCTCAGTGTCGGTATGTAGAGTTTTATTTTTATGTTTATTCAACAGTCGGCGAGGATAGCCGCGTTCCTTGAATTTATCTGCCATTTTTTCCAAAGTGACGGCAAATTCAATCGGATCCGATACAATACGCTTTGTGCGTAAAAATTGTGAATAAGGTAAGTGCTCAACTAGACTCGGTCGTCTTGACATATAGGCCCGTATGAAAAGAACCATCAATCAATCGCACATTAGTGTCCAAAAATGACAATTCTGTTTTGGAAGAAGATACAGTATATTGCAAGTCCACATCAATGCTGTTTAAATAAACATGAAAATCGCTCAATTGAGATTCTGTACCGGTCCACAGGAGGAAGACGTCATCTATGTACCTCCACCACCTCAGAACATGCCGAAAGTGGTGGGATACATAGATAAAGTCCTCCTCCATGTGGCGCATGTAGATATTGGCGTACGTTGGGGCCACATTTGACCCCATCGCAACGCCGCGTTTCTGGTTATAGAAAGTATCTTGAAACAAAAAATAATTCTTCTCCAAGATCAATCTCAACATGTTGTTAATAAAATGCTTGGCATTTGGTGTAACAGGCGAATTATCTAAAAATTTATTGACAGCAGCCATACCCTTTTCATGTCCTATTGATGTGTATAATGATACAACATCAAACGATACAAGAGTTAAATTTTGCATGTTATTGATATCAGTACTTCTCAACTGTTGTAAAAAATCACCTGTGTCTTTAATATATGATTGACCAGCAGTCGAAAACTCTCTTAGCAATTTATCCAAAAAAATGGCTATTCTGCTGAACACAGAGTCAGATCCAGATACGATGGGGCGGCCGGGGGGATCCACAAGACTTTTGTGGACTTTAGGCAGTATGTATATAACCGGAGTGATGGGAAAGGAGACCGTCAGGTACTCCCTTAGCCCCTCATCTATAATGCCCCCGGCCACCGCATCGGATAGGATCTGACGAATACTATCCATAATGCTAAATTTAGGGTCACCATGTAGTATGTCATATACACCAGTATCACTCAGTTGGCGTACAATTTCATTTATATATTTGGATGTATCAAGTACTACAATACCTCCGCCTTTATCGGCCGGTTTAATCGTTAAATGAGGATTGCCTCGGAGTTGGGATAGTGCCTCAATCTCTGCAGTTGTTAGATTCGGGTGATTTAATCTATCCATATCCCCAAGACGGGATTTAAGTTTACTAATATCTCTTTTCACTGCAGAGATGTAGGCCTCTATCGCAGGCTCATTCACATTAGGGAAAAACGTGCTTTTATTAATTAGACCCACTTTTTTAAGCGAAAATTCGCTCGAACCAACCTGCGTACTGGTAATACGACCTTTGAAAAACATTTTCAGCTTAATTGAACGAAAAGAGTCATTCAAATCCATTTCAAGATTAAACCAATTTACCTTGGAATTTGGGCAAAATGAGAGTCCCTTGGATAATACGCTATATTGAGCTGCAGTCAATTCTGACGAGGATAAATTAAAGACTATGGTTTCTTTCTCTGAGATGATATCTTCACTGATTGTAGTCTTGTTCTGTTGTATCGCTGCTTGTCTTTGTCGTCTGAACCTTTTGCCTCCCCTTCTGGTTCTAGCTCTTTTCTTTCTTTGGTGTCCAGATTGTTTCCTAAAAAAGCACCATCTTCATCTGTGGACAGTTGTGTATTTTTCTTTCTCGTTTTACCATTTAGATTAAAGGACTTCCGTGTTGGATCTGTCTGCCAAGCATAAATGTCCCCTCTCTTATAATCATCCGTGTCGCGAATCCACTTACTCCTTTTGCCCTCCTCCAATTCCATCTGCATTTCCTGAGCAGATCTATACAGGATGTACCTGAGTTTGGAGTCCCCCCTCTCATGTCTTATCGTAAAAATAAAAACATTAAAGACCATTTAGTGAGGGCGGATGTTGGCCCTAAGAAGGTCAGCATACAGCGGACATTGGCACCTTTGGGTCTTGGATGTTTTCCTTGCCTCAACTGTGTAAATTGCCGTTACATTTGTAAATCGAGATCTTTCATACATCCAGTTACACATCAAGAATTCCCCATCAAATTTCATCTAACGTGTTCATCATCATATGTCATTTACATATTGTCCTGTCCATGTAATTTAATTTACGTAGGGGAAACAACAACAGAATTAAAGCTTAGACTTAATAATCATAGAAATTCCATCAGAAAAAAGCGTACTGATTTACCTGTAGCCAGACATTTTGGATCCCTCCAGCATAGTGAGCGAGATCTGAGATGCTGGATAGTTGACCAGATCACGCTCCCTAGGAGAGGAGGTGATCGTTCAGCAATACTTAAAACTAGAGAATTGCGGTGGATCCATGACTTAGACAGCTTATACCCTAGAGGTCTTAATGTAGAGTTCAGGTGAGAGTCTTGGGATCCATGGTTCGCCCCCGTCCTCCCCGTGTGCAACCTGTCTCTCTTTGGAATGTATAAACGTGCAAGAGAACTGTGAAAGGTTAATATACAATTCTAATATAGTTTATATGATTAATAATATGTAATATTTCTCCTTGCCTTTTAGAACATTTTAATGCACCTGATGTCGGATGCGGATCCATGAACTGTGCTCGCTAGAGATAGTGGACATCATAATGCACGTCTCGTGTCTCTTCTATATGCACTAATCCAGAATCATAATTTCTACCACTGTATGTAGCTTCTCCATTATTGTCTGATTGTGATGCTGTCCCTTATTTTGGGATGATCTCCCTGTAGCTGGTCTTTTTGTCAGTGGCTTGGCCGTTGATGTTGATATGGTTCATGGAAGTGTCTCCTGTCGATACCTTTGGCCCTTTGGTTCGGTGTCCCGCTCGGCAGGGTGGGATTTCCGTCCATCCACTGACATTAAAAATAGGTAGGAGATCCCTACTACAGCTACTTATAAAATGTTGACGATATTAGGTACAGCTCACACTAGCAATACATAGGGCAATTTGCCCTTAATCAAGATGGTGATCTTTTTGGATGATGCTACAGAACGCATGCGTCAGCAACTTGACTCACAAGATGACGCTTTACTGGACTTGCGCATTGAAGAGATGGAGACGCCAAATCAGCATTACGGTATATGTGGACGCTATTTCTCCTTCTGGCATTGTTTCTGTGATCCGCATCCCTCCTCATATCACTGTTTTATCATGGTCTTCACTGGCATTATATATCTTTATAAAAAGATTCTTATTTTGAGAATATAGATCACATGACACATGTCATTTGATGCACGTGCACTTTAGATGTCTGTAACAGATGTATGTAATTGGATGTTAATTGTAATCTCTACCTGATTGGTTGCACAGTAATGATATGTCTTTTATAATACCCTCACTTTCACTGTTTCAATGCTTGAGAAAGGCTCTGTGAGCCGAAACGTCGCGAGTTATGCCATTTATGGGTGAATAAATCACTTGTTTCACTTTCATCTTGGAGTGCATTCTGGATTTTTCCTGTTGCTATAATATTTGAGGTATTGCCGCTACCCTGTACCGGACAGTGCACCCACACCCAGGTTGATGCTCCCGCTGGATTTCTTCGTTTTTATATATATATATATATATATATATATATATACAGTTCAGACCAAAAGTTTTGACACACCTTCTCATTCAAAGAGTTTTCTTTATTTATGAAAATTGTGATTATGAAAATTGTAGATTCACACTGAAGGCATCAAAACTATGAATTAACACATGTGGAATTATATACATAACAAAAAAGTGTGAAACAACTGAAAATATGTCATATTCTAGGTTCTTCAAAGTAGCCACCTTTTGCTTTGATTACTGCTTTGCACACTCTTGGCATTCTCTTGATGAGCTTCAAGAGGTAGTCACCTAAAATTGTTTTCACAGGTGTGCCCTGTCAGGTTTAATAAGTGGGATTTCTTGCCTTATAAATGGGGTTGGGACCATCAGTCGCGTTGTGGAGAAGTCAGGTGGATACACAGCTGATAGTCCTACTGAATAGACTGTTAGAATTTGTATTATGGCAAGAAAAAAAGCAGCTAAGTAAAGAAAAACGAGTGGCCATCATTACTTTAAGAAATGAAGGTCAGTCAGTCCGAAAAATTGGGAAAACTTTGAAAGTGTCCCGAAGTGCAGTCACAAAAACCATCAAGCGCTACAAAGAAACTGGCTCACATGAGGACTGCCCCAGGAAAGGAAGACCAAGAGTCACCTTTGCTGCGGAGGATAAGTTCATCCGAGTCACCAGCCTCAGAAATCGCAGGTTAACAGCAGCTCAGATTAGAGACCAGGTCAATGCCACACAGAGTTCTAGCAGCAGACACATCTCTAGAACAACTATTAAGAGGAGACTGTGTGAATCAGGCCTTCATGGTAGAATATCTGCTAGGAAACCACTGCTAAGGACAGGCAACAAGCAGAAGAGACTTGTTTGCGCTAAAGAACACAAGGAATGGACATTAGACCAGTGGAAATCTGTGCTTTGGTCTGATGAGTCCAAATTTGAGATCTTTGGTTCCAACCACCGTGTCTTTGTGCGATGCAGAAAAGGTGAACGGATGGACTCTACATGCCTGGTTCCCACCGTGAAGCATGGAGGAGGAGGTATGATGGTGTGGGGGTGCTTTGCTGGTGACACTGTTGGGGATTTATTTATTCAAAATTGAAGGCATACTGAACCAGCATGGCTACCCCAGATCTTGCAGCGGCATGCTATTCCATCCGGTTTGCGTTTAGTTGGACCATCATTTATTTTTCAACAGGACAATGACCCCAAACACACCTCCAGGCTGTGTAAGGGCTATTTGACCATGAAGGAGAGTGATGGGGTGCTGCGCCAGATGAACTGGTCTCCACAGTCACTAGATCTGAACCCAATTGAGATGGTTTGGGGTGAGATGAACCGCAGAGTGAAGGCAAAAGGGCCAACAAGTGCTAAACATCTCTCAGAACTCCTTCAAGACTGTTGGAAGACCATTTCTGGTGACTACCTCTTGAAGCTCATCAAGAGAATGCCAAGAGTGTGCAAAGCAATAATCAAAGCAAAAGGTGGCTACTTTGAAGAACCTAGAATATGACATATTTTCAGTTGTTTCACACTTTTTTGTTATGTATATAATTCCACATGTGTTAATTCATAGTTTTGATGCCTTCAGTGTGAATCTACAATTTTCATAGTCATGAAAATGAAGAAAACTCTTTTATTGAGAAGGTGTGTCCAAACTTTTGGTCTGTACTGTATATCACCATCACATTCACACAAATAAAGTTGCCAATGTTTTAATTCCAACAACTCCTTGGTGTATTTTTTTTAATGCATGATGAGTGAATCGATTGCAAACAAATTGGATTACTCACAAATTTCACAAAAATTGTTATTAGAAACATATCATGTTCTGGCAAATCGCTTCCAAAAAATTGTGCAAAACAGTTCCAGTCATTTTACTGTTTAAATTCAGTGAAATAGCTAGAGAAACAGGGCTGGAAAGATGAAGACAGAGAATCATATGACCTCGGGCAGGGCCCCAGCTGGCAGGTTTGTCCACAATGCTTTGCAGTCAGTCTTGCAGCCAATCAGGAGGGAGGGTGTTAGCTGAGCTATCAGGCTCTGTTTTAGATGTTAGGACAGTGTTCTGCCCACCATGCTGATGCCTCAATGCTTCTGCCTAGTACTCTAGCCTCTAGGGTGTGCATGTTCACCTCCAGGAGTTGCCATCTCCTTCTTCTTCCTCACCGGCTTTCATGCATATGCCTCTGCACATGGATATAATAAAGTTGATGGAAGTGAAGCATAACTACAGACTGCCAATGGTCTGTGTTAATAATGTGGAGACAGAGGTCACTTCACCTGCAGTTGTCATAAAAAAAGCGGGAGCCCTTAGAACCTATGATTGATAAGAGAGATCACCCTGGTTTAAGATCTGTCCTCTCCACTATTGTCTCTTCCAATTGCATTATTTTGTGGTGGTATTCAGTTCACCGTTTTTTCCCTCTTTGATTCAAGTTCAGCAGGTAGTTTCCTACATCATGCCATGGTGGACCAGAAGATCTCTGTGCACTTGCTTCCAAACTTGTCTTGTTCAGTTCTGCTTGTGTTTAAATGGGTATTCTGAAACTTTACTACTGATGACCTATACTCTGAATAGGTCTTCAGTATCTGATCGATGGGGATCGGACACCTGTGATCAGCTGCTTGAGAAGGCACTTGCAGTAGCGCCACGGCCTTCTCTTAACTAACCAACCAAGCACAGCACCGTCCATTTGATAGCAGCTGTGCTTGGTATCGCAGGTTAGCCTCATTCAGTTCAATGGGTAGAGCTGCGCCTAGGCCATATAACAGATGAATGTGACATCAGATGGCCTAGGGAAAGCTGTGAGAAGTCCATGGTGGCACTACTGTGAATTTAGTGCCATCTGAAACAGCTGATAGGCAGAGGTCCCAAGTGTTGGACCCCCATGAATTAGATACTGATGAACTACCGTATGCAGTGGATAGGCGATCAGTAGTAAATTCTCAGAATACCTCTTTAAAGGGAACCTGTCATCAACTTTATGCTGCCCATACTAAAGGCAGCATAAGGTAGAGACAGGTGAGTTGATTTCAGCGGTCTTTCATTTAAAAGTTAAAAGTAAGTAGTTGCCGAGAACCAACATAACAATCATTGCAGACTGGGCCTGGAAAAGAGTCACAACAACCTGAGATCTGTGAAGAGTCATGGTTATTCATAATCTCCTGCTCACCTTGTCCACCTGCTGATGACTGACAGTCTTCTATCTAGTTTTCTCACTTTCTCTCTAGGAGAGAACTGCCAAATCATCAGCAGATGGGTGAGAGTGCAGGAGATTAGGAATAACCAGGACTCTTCTCAAGTAGATTTCACTCTTCACAAGGCCTGGGCTGCAATGATTTTGATGCTGGTTCTCAGCAACCACTTACTTTTAGCTCATCAGTGACACATCGCTGAAATCATAATTTCTGTCACTATTTTATGTTGCCCTTAGTGAGGTCAGCAGAAACTTGATGACAGGTTCCCTTTAAGTTAACCATGCCCATCTGCCTTGTTCATGTTCCTGTCAAGTACCTATTCTGCCTGTGCTTTCACTACCACTCAGCCTGCCAGTTTGTCCTGTGTCATTCATTGATCTACACGACCAATATGCAGTCCAGAGCTAGTAACTTGCATCTAAGCCTTGGTGACTGTTCCGACATCTCCTGCTGTCTTCCTTCAGTTTTGGTGTATTTTCTGTACCCTGAGTTCCCAGTGTCTCTGACTCCAGTGGAGTCTCTTACTATCCTAGTAGGTGGCAGTCTGGTTGCTTTCCTACAGAGAAGGCCAGATTCCTGTACAGGGATTAAAGGGTAAATACCAGGCAAGTGTCACCAAGTTCATTAGTTAGCACAGAGGGTCCATACTCACTGATTCATTACACTAGCTGTGAAGTACAGATGCAGATACAGTTGTACTGGAGTGAGGAGAAAATGGCATGCCCCACTACCAACACCTACATGATATTGTAAAAAAATTCAGCCCATAAAACACTTTAAAGGGAACCTGTCACCTAAAAAACGCATATAAAACCGCCAGCAGTACCTTATAGTAGCCCCCAGTCTGTTAATAATCATATGCTTGATCGGTTAGTCTGATGCTCCGTAGGTTCAAAAAACTATGTTTTAAGCACCATCAGCGCTATGTTGCCAGTCAGCTTGAAGTCAAGGGGGCAGCGGCTTCCTTGCTTCAAGTCAAGGTAAGCACGCCCCCTAACCGTCCCCTCTCTTGTTGGATTGACAGCCTGCAGCCCCGCCAGGATCGCATAAATCTTGCGCATGTGTGGTGCGCTCCTTGGTAAGGTACGATCTAGTCTACGGCTGGATTGACACTCAGCCTGCAGCGCGGCCGGAATCGCATAAGTCTCGCGCATGCGCAGTACTCCGCTGGAACCCGGCTAACAGCGACAGCCGTAGACTAGCTCGCACCTTACCAAGGAGCGCACCGCACATGTGCGAGATTTATGTGATCCTGGCCGTGCTGCACGCTGTCAATCCAACAAGAGAGGGGATGGTTAGGGGACGTGCTTACCTTGACTTGAAGCAAAGAAGCGTCTGCCCCCTTGACTTCAAGCTGACCGGCAAGATAGCGCTGATGGCGCTTAAAACATCGTTTTTTGAACCTATGGAGCATCAGACTAACCGATCAAGCATATGATTATTAACGGACTGGGGGCTACTATAAGGTACTGCTGGCGGTTTTATATGCGTTTTTTAGGTGACAGATTGCCTTTAAAGAAAAATGCCTCAGCGAACTACACTTTGTTGAAACAAGCCAGCTTTCCTGAATTCTTTTACTACTCCTATCTGAGCATTTTGTGTGATATATACACCCCCTCCAGTAGTTTTCCAGAAACTATGTCACAGCTGCTACATTACAAAGCATGCATATACTTTATGCATTACTGTTAAACAGTAGGAGTTAGTGAGATAGTTGTAGCAAATGTTGCAGTTATTATCTTTTCACATTCACTTCACTCTCCTTAAGATGCTCGTCAGGTATTCCTTATCATTATATTTTACAAAACTCACAAGATAATTTAGACATAACAATGACGATTACATATTGCAAACTTTGATGGTAATGCTGCGTAATCAGGGAACCAGCTTATCATAGACACATCATTCCCACTTAAAAGAATAGGTTGCAAAAGGAGAACAGTTGTAAGGATTTCTCTTTACACAATTGCTCACTCTCCTCTAATCATTGGCGATTATGTGTAAAGCAGAGGGAACTATCACATGAAGAAAGCATTAGCATTTCCTTCTAAAGAACTGAGTATTTCAGTTTTTTTTTGTTACAGCTAATTAATCAGTAATTTAGATGTGAAAAGAGCCATTGCCATTTTGCACAGGAGGGTGATTACCACGTGTTAAAGTGGACCTGTTAGTGCTCCTGGCATTCCTTTTTAAGTGAATACTTGTATTCCTAACGTAGTGACATAGTTTATCAGGCCGAAAAACTAAATCTGTCCACCCAGTTCGGCCTGTTATCCTGCAAGTTGATCCAGAGGAAGCAAAAATAAATAAACTGTGAGGTAGAAGCCAATTTTCCCCACTTAAGGGGAAAAAAATTCCTTCCCGACTCCAATCAGGCAATCAGAATAACTCCCTGGATCAACGACCCCTCTCTAGTAGCTATAGCCTGTAATATTATTACACTCCAGAAATACATCCAGGCCCCTCTTGAATTCCTTTATTGTACTCACCATCACCACCTCCTCAGGCAGAGAGTTCCATAGTCTCACTGCTCTTACCGTAAATAATCCTCTTCTATGTTTGTGTACAAACCTTCTTTCCTCCAGATGCAGAGGATGTCCCTTGTCACAGTCCTGGTGATAAATAGATGGGAGAGATCTCTGTACTGACCTCTGATATATTTATACATAGTAATTAGATCTCCCCTCAGTCGTCTTTTTTCTAAAATGAATAACCCTAATGTTGATAATCTTTTAAGGCACTGTAGTTCCCCTTATTCCAGTTATTACTTTAGTTGCCCTCCTCTGAACCTTCTCCAGCTCTGCTATTTCTGCCTTGTTCACAGGAGCCCAGAACTGTACACAGTACTCCATGTATGGTGTGACTAGTGATTTGTAAAGTGGTAGCACTATGTTCTCATCATGGGCATCTATGCCCCCTTTGATGCAACCCATTATCTTATTGGCCTTGGCAGCCGCTGCCTGACACTGGTTTCTACAGCTTAGTTTTCTGTTCACTAAAATTCCTAGACCCTTTTCCATGTCAGTGTTGCCCAGTGTTTTGCCATTTAGTATGTACGGGTGACTTGTATTATTCCTTCCCATGTGCATAACCTTACATGTGTCAGTGTTAAACCTCATCTGCCACTTATCTTCCCAAGCCTCCAATCTATCCAGATCCCTCTGTAGCAGTATACTGCCCTCTTCCGTGTTAATTACTTTACACAGTTTTGTGTTATCTGTAAAAATTTATATTTTACTGTGCAAACCTTCCACAAGATCATTAATAAATATATTGAAGAGGATTGGGCCCAATACTGACCCCTGAGTACTCTACTAGTGACAGTGACCCAATCTGAGTGTGTACCATTAAGTGTGTACCATTAATAACCACCCTCTATTTTCTATCACTGAGCCAGTTACTTACCCACATACAGACGTTTTCTCCCAGTCCGAGCATTCTCATTTAATATACTAACCTTTCATGCGGTACAGTGTCAAATTCTGTGGAGAAGTCCATATATGCGATATCCATTGATTCGCCGCTGTCAAGTCTAGAACTTACCTCCTTATAGAAACTGATTAAATTAGTTTGACATGACCAATCCCTTATGAAGCCATGCTGATATGGCGTTATTTGCTTACGGATGGAGCAGAGTTAACACTCCTTTTTTCTGAGATTTCTGAGTTGTTATTGAGCTGGAGTGCTAACCATGTTCCATCTGTATTTTCATTGAGGTACTCCAAGATAGCATCTCTTAGAAAACCTTCAAACAGCTTACCAACGAAAGATGTTAAACTTTCCAGCCTATAGTTTCCAAGCTCTGTTTTTGGACCCTTTTTTAATATTGGCACCACATTTGGCATGTGCTAATCCTGTGGAACACTCCCTGTAGAGTCCTTAAATATCAGAAATAAGGGTCTGGCTATGACATTACTTAATTCTCTTAGGATACGGGGGTGTATGCCATCTGGTCCTGGCAATTTGTCTATTTTAATCTTTTTAATATACCACTGTACTTTTCCTGGGTCAGACAGGGCTTTTCTAATGAGGAATTTACTTTTACATTCTGCATTTCATCTGACAGTTTATTTTCATCAGTGGAGGCAGTGGAGAAAAAAATATTTAATAGCTTTGCTTTCTCCTCATTGTTCTCTGCAACTCCCCCCTCTGTAGAGGGCCGACACCTTCAGATTTATACTTTTTACCATTTATATAATTGAAGATAATTGAAGTTTTGCTCTCTTTGGCAAATAATCTCTCGGTCTCTAGTTTGGCTGCTTTTATTTGATTTTTACATATTTTATTTGTTTCCTTATAGTTTGGCAGTGCTTCCTCGCTACCATCCTGTTTTAGTAATTTGAATGCTTTCTTTTTGTTATTTATTGCTTTCTTTTTGTTATTTTTATCGACATTTTTTTTTCTTGTTCCTTAACCTTTATTCCCATAAAGTATGTGCCTCTCACAATTAGATTTTAATGGGAAGAGAAAGGAAAAAAAGGAGGAAGTTTATTCAAACACTCAAGGATCTGGAAAGAAAATCCCCTGAGTGTCTGAAAGTAGGCGCCAACAGTGGTGGTAACTAGAGTCTGAGTAGCGCAAGGGGGGCAGCCCAAAAAGTGTCCAAGGAGGGCACTCAATATAAATTTTGAAAAAAAAGGCGCTAAACCAAGCAAAAAAAATGCACTAGAAAATGTCAAGAATTTGGTATCCTGGTGCTATAGTACTAGTATATTATACATATAGGTAAAAAACTTTTTTTTTCTAAACTTAAAAAAAACATAATAAATGTACAAAGTAAAAAAAAAAACATAATAAATGTACAAAGTAGTTTGAGACCGATAAACAGGTGAAGTAAAATGAGGTCCCTGCGGTGGTTTACACAGAAGGATGAAGGCAAAGGTTAAAAACAAAGGTTAAAAACAAGGAATAAAATGGATGAGAAAACATCCAGTGAGGCACTTACTTCACTGGGGGGTCGTCAGCAGGATAAGCATAAAACACCTGTGACGATTCCCCCCTGGCCAGGATCGTGTGTAGAGTCTCAGTGAATGATGGCAGCAAGGCAGTGTGCTTCTGATCAAATCACCTTGATTAGAAGATATGTGGCTCGGGGGGCGGAGCCTGCACCGAAGCTGTATGGCAGCATGAAGTGAAGCTCTGCTGCAATCGTATCCCTCTCAGCTTTAATTCAGCGTCACTTAAACCCCAGAATGGTCAAGATCGGTGGCCCCAGACCCACTGAAGCCCAGGGAATCGCTAAAGCTCCGACAACTGGTAAATCAATGGAGAAATTCATTAAAAAAGCCGCTCAGATGCATGTGGCTAAAGAAATCAAGATGGCGCCCGGAACGCCGAAAGCTGCAGGGAGCGCACAGAAACATACAGCGGTAGCTGAGAAGGTAAGGGAGGTCTCCCCTGGGGCCGATACCCTACCCATCTCCAGAGCATTCCTGAAAGATGCCTTGCTAGAAGCACTGGAACCGCTCAGGTCAGACCTCACCTCGATAAAAGAGGACATGCGCCACATTGGGAGGAGGGTTGAGGCACTTGAGGACAATCAGTCTGCCATTGTAACACACCAGAGTGCTGTCTCTTCCACACTGGCCCTGCATCAAACGCACATGAACTCCCTTTATACGCTCCTTGAAGATCATGAAAATAGAAGCAGACGCAATAATCTGCGGTTCAGGGGCATACCTGAGTCTGTGGGCCCTGCTGAGATACCAGAGGCTGTTATGAATATTTGCCTGCAACTACTCGGCCCGGACTCCCCCTATGAAATCATCATTGAGAGGGCTCACAGAGCCTTACGTCCCAAGCCTCAGCCTGTTGAACCTCCAAGGGACGTCATTTGCAAATTTCTGCATTATCCAGTTAAAGACGCGATCCTTAACAAAGCAAGAAATTTTCAACAGCTAACTCTGGAGGACAGTCCTATCACCATATTTCAAGATCTAGCCCAATCCACATTGAAAAAAAGGAGGGCATTGATACCGCTTACGGATTGGCTTTGCAACAATGGAAAATTCTTTACAAGTGGCTATTCCCCTTTGGGCTGTAGTTTTTATACGAAGGTTAGCGCATTTCTATCTCTTCTTTCACCGACCTGCCCAAAGCGTATGATATTTTACAAATTGACCAACTACCTATTGAGAGCTGGGACTACATCCAAAGCAATAACCCACTTCCGGAACTTCCATCGGCTGATCCTTGGGAGACACCTCGTCCAGGCAAACCCCAAAGAACCAGAAGAGGTCGACACTCAACTCCAAGACGCCTTCCACTTCACGAATCATGAAGGACTCAAGGATTAATCCTGGGATCCGTTTCATGTTCATCAAGATTATTTTGAGTAGTCTTATCACTTAAATAATGCTTAAGAAAAGTTTCTCCCTAATTTGGGGCATAACACTTTATAACCCTTACTAATTTTTGAGTTATGTTATACAGGTTAGGGGTTTTTGTCCCTTTACTAAGTGCCTACTAGAAAATTATTATGAGGGTACGGCAATTTGTCACATTACAATGTGCACAATTTCCCCCCTATTCCACTATTGGAGTAGTATCACTCTAATGTTAATGATCTACACACTTGATCAATATCTCATACTGTTTTCACTGTTGTTTTTATTTTATTGTTGGTTATATGACAGGTACCATAGGAAATCAACCTTATATTATCAGAATGAAGAAGGACGCTTCTGCAACCCTGTAGCTCCGCTCTGGATGGCTAAGTACAAAAATAAAGCACCCACACATCTCCTGTTAAAAACTTTCAGCGGTACACACTCAGTCATTCTATTACCAGATGGCTGACATGTGCATTGCTTCTTTTAACGTTAAGGGTTTTAACGCCCCAACGAAACGTAGTCAAATATTCTCCTTTGCAAAAAAAGGTTGCTCAGTCTTGATGCTCCAGGAGACACACTTTAAATTTAATAAATACCCCGACCTATCCCGATCCATGTTCCCACACTGGTACCATTGCGGGTCAAACCAGCAGCATCCAGAGGCGTGAGCATAGGGTTCCAGAGGGGTCTGCCTTTTATATACATATCATATGTCCAAGATGTAGATGGCAGGTATATACTGTTGAAGGGAAAAGTGGCAAACCAAATGTATACCTTTGCGAACGTTTATGCTCCAAATGTCAATCAAATCACATGGCTGAGCGAGGCGCTTACCCTTTTGGAATCGTATAAGGAAGGGGTAGTGGTGCTTGGAGGAGACCTGAATATAGCAAAAAACCCTTCTTTGGACTCATCGTCTAAAAAATCAGCTCTATCCATCAGAGAAATTAGACATTTGAGGAATAAATTACATCAGGGTGCTCTCCATGATATATGGCATCTTTGTAACCCCTCCAGGCAGGACTACACCTTTTTCTCCCACCCTTACAACTCATATCAAAGGCTTGATTATATATTTGTGTCAAAAGAACACCTACATTTGTGTTCCCACGCCTACATAGGTGATATACTTTTATCCGACCATGCACCAGTTTTCATTAAAATTCAAGCCCCCTCATTAGAACCTAAAGCCTTCAGGTGGCGACTTAATGAACAGCTGATTTCCACAGAAGAGAATAGAAAACAAGCTCAAAAGATTCTGGAGGCGTTCTTCTCCTTTAATTCCCTTCCTGAAACCTCCCCTGACATATTATGGGATACCCACAAGGCCTACAGGAGAGGTCAGTTTATTAGTATGGGTTCAAGAATTTAAAAATAAAGGAGGAAAAAAGTAGAAGATCTCTTAACACAGATCCATAGACTAGAAGCTGTACATAAAAGATCTTTATTAGACTCTCACTTGAAGGAACTTATAGAATTGAAAAACTCTTTAAAGAACTTGCTTAATGCAGCTTCAGCTAAGTATTATCTCCATTCACAATACAAATACTATGCAGATGGAGATAAAGCTTCTAAGTTCATGATGCAGCGTATTAAACAAAGGAAATCTCATAATTATATACACAAAATTAGAGTTTCCGGGAGGGATGAAGTGTCTTCCACACCAGAGATAGCCAAACAATTTCAAAGGTTTTATTACTCCCTATATAACATAAAAGAAGAGGACAAGAAAGCTGATACCCCCCTCTCCACCTCCCAAAGGAATCAGTAACCTCCTTCCTGAACTCCCTTGCCCTACCGGCCCTGTCGGATTCTCAAGCTCAAACTCTACAGGCCCCCTTTAAGATGGAGGAACTATTGTCAGCAATTAACTCCCTAACGGAAAAAGTCCTGGACCTGATGGTTATTCGGCCTTATATTACCGCACTTTCTAGAATATAGTAGGACCATATCTCCTCTCCATATTTAATAGCTCCCTGTCTGGTGTTCCATTATCCATAGATATGACTAGAGCACATATCACACTGATCCCGAAAGAGGGGAAAGACAGTTCCCAATGCTCTAATTATCGCCCAATTTCCCTGTTGAATCTAGATCTGAAGTTATTATCCAAGATGCTTGCCACCCGCCTGTCCTCCTTCCTTCCATATTTAATAAAAAATGACCAAATGGGCTTCGTCCGTGGTAGGGAGGGCAGAGATAATACCGCTAACGTGCTAAACACTATTTACTTTGCAAAAAAGTTTAAAAGGTCTTTAGTCCTCCTTACCACAGACGCAGAAAAAGCCTTCGACAGGGTCATTTAGGTATATATGAGAGAAGTTCTTAAAACTATTAAATTCCCTGACCCGTATATTAATGCTATTTTTTCCTTGTATACCCATGCCTCAGCAGCCATCATCATTAGAGTTGAGCGAACACCTGGATGTTCGGGTTCGAGAAGTTCGGCCGAACATCCCGGAAATGTTCGGGTTCGGGATCCGAACCCGATCCGAACTTCGTCCCGAACCCGAACCCCATTGAAGTCAAAGGGGACCCGAACTTTTCGGCACTAAAAAGGCTGTAAAACAGCCCAGGAAAGAGCTAGAGGGCTGCAAAAGGCAGCAACATGTAGGTAAATCCCCTGCAAACAAATGTGGATAGGGAAATGAATTAAAATAAAAATTAAATAAATAAAAATTAACCAAAATCAATTGGAGAGAGGTTCCATAGCAGAGAATCTGGCTTCCCGTCACCCACCACTGGAACAGTCCATTCTCAGATATTTAGGCCCCGGCACCCAGGCAGAGGAGAGAGGTCCCGTAACAGAGAATCTGTCTTCATGTCAGCAGAGAATTAGTCTGCATGTCATAGCAGAGAATGAGGCTTCACGTCAGCCACCACTGCAACAGTCCATTGGCATATATTTAGGCCCAGCACACACACAGGCAGAGGAGAGAGGTCCCGTAACAGACAATCTGGCTTCATGTCAGCAGAGAATCAGTCTGCATGTCATAGCAGAGAATCAGGCTTCACGTCAGCCACCACTGCAACAGTCCATTGGCATATATTTAGGCCCAGCACACACACAGGCAGAGGAGAGAGGTCCCGTAACAGAGAATCTGGCTTCATGTCAGCAGAGAATCAGTCTGCATGTCATAGCAGAGAATGAGGCTTCACGTCACCCACCACTGCAACAGTCCATTGGCATATATTTAGGCCTAGCACACAGGCAGAGCAGAGAGGTCCCGTAACAGACAATCTGGCTTCATGTCAGCAGAGAATCAGTCTGCATGTCATAGCAGAGAATGAGGCTTCACGTCAGCCACCACTGCAACAGTCCATTGGCATATATTTAGGCCTAGCACACAGGCAGAGCAGAGAGGTCCCGTAACAGACAATCTGGCTTCATGTCAGCAGAGAATCAGTCTGCATGTCATAGCAGAGAATCAGGCTTCACGTCAGCCACCACTGCAACAGTCCATTGTCATAAATTTAGGCCCAGCACCCAGGCAGAGGAGAGAGGTCCCGTAACAGACAATCTGGCTTCATGTCAGCAGAGAATTAGTCTGCATGTCATAGCAGAGAATCAGGCTTCATGTCAGCCACCACTGCAACAGTCCATTGGCATATATTTAGGCCCAGCACCCAGGCAGAGGAGGGAGGTCCCGTAACAGAGAATCTGTCTTCATGTCAGCAGAGAATCAGTCTGCATGTCATAGCAGAGAATGAGGCTTCACGTCACCCACCACTGCAACAGTCCATTGGCATATATTTAGGCCTAGCACACAGGCAGAGCAGAGAGGTCCCGTAACAGACAATCTGGCTTCATGTCAGCAGAGAATCAGTCTGCATGTCATAGCAGAGAATCAGGCTTCACGTCAGCCACCACTGCAACAGTCCATTGGCATATATTTAGGCCTAGCACACAGGCAGAGCAGAGAGGTCCCGTAACAGACAATCTGGCTTCATGTCAGCAGAGAATCAGTCTGCATGTCATAGCAGAGAATGAGGCTTCACGTCAGCCACCACTGCAACAGTCCATTGGCATATATTTAGGCCTAGCACACAGGCAGAGCAGAGAGGTCCCGTAACAGAGAATCTGTCTTCATGTCAGCAGAGAATCAGTCTGCATGTCATAGCAGAGAATGAGGCTTCACGTCAGCCACCACTGCAACAGTCCATTGGCATATATTTAGGCCTAGCACACAGGCAGAGGAGAGGTTCATTCAACTTTGGGTAGCCTCGCAATATAATGGTAAAATGAAAATAAAAATAGGATTGAATGAGGAAGTGCCCTGGAGTCCAATAATATATGGTTATGGGGAGGTAGTTAATGTCTAATCTGGACAAGGGACGGACAGGTCCTGTGGGATCCATGCCTGGTTCATTTTTATGAACGTCAGCTTGTCCACATTGGCTGTAGACAGGCGGCTGCGTTTGTCTGTAATGACGCCCCCTGCCGTGCTGAATACACGTTCAGACAAAACGCTGGCTGCCGGGCAGGCCAGCACCTCCAAGGCATAAAAGGCTAGCTCTGGCCACGTGGACAATTTAGAGACCCAGAAGTTGAATGGGGCCGAACCATCAGTCAGTACGTGGAGGGGTGTGCACACGTACTGTTCCACCATGTTAGTGAAATGTTGCCTCCTGCTAACACGTTGCGTATCAGGTGGTGGTGCAGTTAGCTGTGGCGTGTTGACAAAAGTTTTCCACATCTCTGCCATGCTAACCCTGCCCTCAGAGGAGCTGGCCGTGACACAGCTGCCTTGGCGACCTCTTGCTCCTCCTCTGCCTTGGCCTTGGGCTTCCACTTGTTCCCCTGTGACATTTGGGAATGCTCTCAGTAGCGCGTCTACCAACGTGCGCTTGTACTCGCGCATCTTCCTATCACGCTCCAGTGCAGGAAGTAAGGTGGGCACATTGTCTTTGTAGCGTGGATCCAGCAGGGTGGCAACCCAGTAGTCCGCACAGGTTAAAATGTGGGCAACTCTGCTGTCGTTGCGCAGGCACTGCAGCATGTAGTCGCTCATGTGTGCCAGGCTGCCCAGGGGTAAGGACAAGCTGTCCTCTGTGGGAGGCGTATCGTCATCGTCCTGCCTTTCCCCCCAGCCTCGCACCAGTGATGGACCCGAGCTGCGTTGGGTGCCACCCCGCTGTGACCATGCTTCATCCTCATCCTCCTCCACCTCCTCCTCATCCTCGTCCTCCTCGTCCTCCAGTAGTGGGCCCTGGCTGGCCACATTTGTACCTGGCCTCTGCTGTTGCCAAAAACCTCCCTCTGAGTCACTTCGAAGAGACTGGCCTGAAAGTGCTAAAAATGACCCCTCTTCCTCCTCCTCCTCCTCCTCCTCCTGGGCCACCTCCTCTTCCATCATCGCCCTAAGTGTTTTCTCAAGGAGACATAGAAGTGGTATTGTAACGCTGATAACGGTGTCATCGCCACTGGCCATGTTGGTGGAGTACTCGAAACAGCGCAACAGGGCACACAGGTCTCGCATGGAGGCCCAGTCATTGGTGGTGAAGTGGTGCTGTTCTGTAGTGCGACTGACCCGTGCGTGCTGCAGCTGAAACTCCACTATGGCCTGCTGCTGCTCGCACAGTCTGTCCAGCATGTGCAAGGTGGAGTTCCACCTGGTGGGCACGTCGCATATGAGGCGGTGAGCGGGAAGGCCGAAGTTACGCTGTAGCGCAGACAGGCGAGCAGCAGCAGGATGTGAACGCCGGAAGCGCGAACAGACGGCCCGCACTTTATGCAGCAGCTCTGACATGTCGGGGTAGTTGTGAATGAACTTCTGCACCACCAAATTCAGCACATGCGCCAAGCAAGGGATGTGCGTCAAATTGGCTAGTCCCAGAGCTGCAACGAGATTTCGCCCATTATCACACACCACCAGGCCGGGCTTGAGGCTCACCGGCAGCAACCACTCGTCGGTCTGTTGTTCTATACCCCGCCACAACTCCTGTGCGGTGTGGGGCCTGTCCCCCAAACATATGAGTTTCAGAATGGCCTGCTGACGTTTACCCCGGGCTGTGCTGAAGTTGGTGGTGAAGGTGTGTGGCTGACTGGATGAGCAGGTGGAAGAAGAGGAGGAGGAAGCCGAGAAGGAGGAGGTGGCAACAGGAGGCAAAGAATGTTGCCCTGCGATCCTTGGCGGCGGAAGGACGTGCGCCAAACAGCTCTCCGCCTGGGGCCCAGCTGCCACTACATTTACCCAGTGTGCAGTTAGGGAGATATAGCGTCCCTGGCCGTGCTTACTGGTCCACGTATCTGTGGTTAGGTGGACCTTGCCACAGATGGCGTTGCGCAGTGCACACTTGATTTTATCGGATACTTGGTTGTGCAGGGAAGGCACGGCTCTCTTGGAGAAGTAGTGCCGGCTGGGAACAACATACTGTGGGACAGCAAGCGACATGAGCTGTTTGAAGCTGTCTGTGTCCACCAGCCTAAATGACAGCATTTCATAGGCCAGTAGTTTAGAAATGCTGGCATTCAGGGCCAGGGATCGAGGGTGGCTAGGTGGGAATTTACGCTTTCTATCAAATGTTTGTGAGATGGAGAGCTGAACGCTGGCGTGTGACATGGTTGAGACGCTTGGTGACGGAGGTGGTGGTGGTGGTGGTGTTGGTGGTACATCCCCTGTTTGCTGGGCGGCAGGTGCCAACGTTCCTCCAGAGGCGGAGGAAGAGGCCGAGGCGGCAGCAGCAGAATAGGCCGAGGCGGCAGCAGCAGAAGAGGTAGCAGGGGGAGCCTGAGTGACTTCCTTGGTTTTAAGGTGTTTACTCCACTGCAGTTCATGCTTTGCATGCAGGTGCCTGGTCATGCAGGTTGTGCTCAGGTTCAGAACGTTAATGCCTCGCTTCAGGCTCTGATGGCACAGCGTGCAAACCACTCGGGTCTTGTCGTCAGCACATTGTTTGAAGAAGTGCCATGCCAGGGAACTCCTTGAAGCTGCCTTTGGGGTGCTCGGTCCCAGATGGCGGCGGTCAGTAGCAGGCGGAGTCTCTTGGCGGCGGGTGTTCTGCTTTTGCCCACTGCTCCCTCTTTTGCTACGCTGTTGGCTCGGTCTCACCACTGCCTCTTCCTCCGAACTGTGAAAGTCAGTGGCACGACCTTCATTCCATGTGGGGTCTAGGACCTCATCGTCCCCTGCATCGTCTTCCACCCAGTCTTGATCCCTGACCTCCTGTTCAGTCTGCACACTGCAGAAAGACGCAGCAGTTGGCACCTGTGTTTCGTCATCATCAGAGACATGCTGAGGTGGTATTCCCATGTCCTCATCATCAGGAAACATAAGTGGTTGTGCGTCAGTGCATTCTATGTCTTTCACCGCTGGGGAAGGGCTAGGTGGATGCCCTTGGGAAACCCTGCCAGCGGAGTCTTCAAACAGCATAAGAGACTGCTGCATAACTTGAGGCTGAGACAGTTTCCCTGGTATGCATGGGGGTGATGTGACAGACTGATGGGGTTGGTTTTCAGGCGCCATCTGTGCGCTTTCTGCAGAAGACTGGGTGGGAGATAATGTGAACGTGCTGGATCCACTGTCGGCCACCCAATTGACTAATGCCTGTACCTGCTCAGGCCTTACCATCCTTAGAACGGCATTGGGCCCCACCATATATCGCTGTAAATTCTGGCGGCTACTGGGACCTGAGGTAGTTGGTACACTAGGACGTGTGGATGTGGCAGAACGGCCACGTCCTCTCCCAGCACCAGAGGGTCCACTAACACCACCACGACCATGTCCACGTCCGCGTCCCTTACTAGATGTTTTTCTCATTGTTATGGTTCACCACAACAACAAATATATTATTTGGCCCAATGTATTGTATTCAAATTCAGCGGGATATAAATTTGAGGCCTAGTATTTAGGCGCTGGGTGACCGGTATGGATTTAGTGACAGAATTAGACTTGGAAATGCACAGAAGCGTGTGTGTGAAGTTATTCTGAATGACCCTATGTGCACCTTCAATATGATCTACCCTTTTAGGGATAGATTTCAAATAGCTCTGATATAGCAGAAACGACTAAATTATGAAATTGCTAAATTGGGAATTGTATTTCAACCCAGAACAAAAAATGTGCTTTGACGGACACTAAATAACTTTCCCAGCCACAACAGGACAGCGGTAACGAGAGATTTAGCGGGATATAAATTTGAGGCCTAGTATTTAGGCGCTGGGTGACAGGTATGGGTTTAGTGACAGAATTAGATTTGGAAATGCACAGTAGCGGGTGTGTGAAGTTATTCTGAATGACCCTATGTGCACCTTGAATATTATATACCCTTTTAGGGATAGATTTCAAATAGCTCTGATATAGCAGAAACCACTAAATTATGAAATTGCTAAATTGGGAATTGTATTTCAACCCAGAACAAGAAATGTGCTTGAACGGACACTAAATAACTCGCCCAGCTACAGCACTAGGGACAGATTTAGCGGGATATAAATTTGAGGCCTAGTATTTAGGCGCTGGGTGACAGGTATGGGTTTAGTGCCAGAATTAGACTTGGAAATACACAGTAGCGGGTGTGTGTGAAGTTATTCTGAATGACCCAATGTGCACCTTGAATATTATATACCCTTTTAGGGATAGATTTCAAATAGCTCTGATATAGCAGAAACCACTAAATTATGAAATTGCTAAATTGGGAATTGTATTTCAACCCAGAACAAGAAATGTGCTTGAACGGACACTAAATAACTCGCCCAGCTACAGCACTAAGGACAGATTTAGCGGGATATAAATTTGAGGCCTAGTATTTAGGCGCTGGGTGACAGGTATGGGTTTAGTGCCAGAATTAGACTTGGAAATACACAGTAGCGGGTGTGTGTGAAGTTATTCTGAATGACCCAATGTGCACCTTGAATATTATATACCCTTTTAGGGATAGATTTCAAATAGCTCTGATATAGCAGAAACCACTAAATTATGAAATTGCTAAATTGGGAATTGTATTTCAACCCAGAACAAGAAATGTGCTTGAACGGACACTAAATAACTCGCCCAGCTACAGCACTAAGGACAGATTTAGCGGGATATAAATTTGAGGCCTAGTATTTAGGCGCTGGGTGACAGGTATGGGTTTAGTGCCAGAATTAGACTTGGAAATACACAGTAGCGGGTGTGTGTGAAGTTATTCTGAATGACCCAATGTGCACCTTGAATATTATATACCCTTTTAGGGATAGATTTCAAATAGCTCTGATATAGCAGAAACCACTAAATTATGAAATTGCTAAATTGGGAATTGTATTTCAACCCAGAACAAGAAATGTGCTTGAACGGACACTAAATAACTCGCCCAGCTACAGCACTAGGGACAGATTTAGCTGGATATAAATTTGAGGCCTAGTATTTAGGCGCTGGGTGACAGGTATGGGTTTAGTGCCAGAATTAGACTTGGAAATACACAGTAGCGGGTGTGTGTGAAGTTATTCTGAATGACCCAATGTGCACCTTGAATATTATATACCCTTTTAGGGATAGATTTCAAATAGCTCTGATATAGCAGAAACCACTAAATTATGAAATTGCTAAATTGGGAATTGTATTTCAACCCAGAACAAGAAATGTGCTTGAACGGACACTAAATAACTAGCCCAGCTACAGCACTAAGGACAGATTTAGCGGGATATAAATTTGAGGCCTAGTATTTAGGCGCTGGGTGACCGGTATGGATTTAGTGACAGAATTAGACTGGGATATGGCCAAAAAATAAACAGACTATTGCTGGTTAAATGCACTTGGTGTGACAGCTTCACCCTGATGTAGGCTTTAGCCAAAAAACAACCACACCATTGAGGGTTAAATGCACTTGGTGACAGGCGCAGCTTGCCCCTGATTTAGTATATGGCCAAAAAATGAACAGACTATTGCTGGTTAAATGCACTTGGTGTGACAGCTTCACCCTGATGTAGGCTTTAGCCAAAAAACAACCACACCATTGAGGGTTAAATGCACTTGGTGACAGGCGCAGCTTGCCCCTGATTTTGTATATGGCCAAAAAATGAACAGACTATTGCTGGTTAAATGCACTTGGTGTGACAGCTTCACCCTGATGTAGGCTTTAGCCAAAAAACAACCACACCATTGAGGGTTAAATGCACTTGGTCGCAGCTTGTGCTGGCGCACCACAAGACACAAAATGGCCGCCGATCACCCCAGAAAAATGTGACTGACAAACGGTCTGGGCAGCCTAAAAACAGTGAGCAATTGAGGATCAGCAGCTCAATGATCCACAGCTGCAGATCGATCAGTTAATCAAGTCCTTTGGAGGAGTTAATCTGCCTAATCTCGCCCTACTGTCGCAGCCGCAACCTCTCCCTACGCTAATCAGAGCAGAGTGACGGGCGGCGCTATGTGACTCCAGCTTAAATAGAGGCTGGGTCACATGGTGCTCTGGCCAATCACAGCCATGCCAATAGTAGGCATGGCTGTGATGGCCTCTTGGGGCAAGTAGTATGACGCTTGTTGATTGGCTGCTTTGCAGCCTTTCAAAAAGCGCCAAGAAAGCGTCACAAAAGCGCGAAGAAAGCGACGAACACCGAACCCGAACCCGGACTTTTACGAAAATGTCCGGGTTCGGGTCCGTGTCACGGACACCCCAAAATTCGGTACGAACCCGAACTATACAGTTCGAGTTCGCTCATCCCTAATCATCATTAATGATACTTTGTCCCCCTCTTTCAACATCAGAAATGGCACCAGACAGGGATGCCCACTTTCACCTCTGTTATTCGTTCTTGTAATGGAAACACTGCTCCAGGCTATTAGACTGGAGAAAGGGATAGTGGGCATAAGGATAAATCAAATTGAACATAATGTGGCTGCTTTTGCAGATGACCTGTTAATAATGAATACCAACCCAACTAAAGCCCTACCATTGATATATAAGATATTGGAACAATTCAGCTCTTATTCTAACTTCAAAATTAATATGAGCAAATCCCATATTATCAGTATAGACCTTCCAAATTCAACTAGAGATATACTGAAGGCAAATTCCCCCTTTAATTGGGACGCTTCATATATTACATATCTGGGAGTTAAGATTGGTCCAGATCCGTTCACTCTTTTTCGACTAAACTATTCTCCTCTCCTTCAGTCTATTTCTGATCAACTAGTTGGGTTTAAGTACCCAATGTTATCATGGTTTGGAAGGAAAAATATTGTAACCTCATTGGTCTTACCAAGATTGACTTATCTACAACAAGTTCTACCGATCCCAGTTCCAAAAACGTACTACACCAAACTTAAGCGACATATCAGCTAATTTATTTGGGCCGGAAAAAGGGCTCGACTAGCTCGCTCTGTTCTTTGCAGACCAAAGACTAATGGGGGAATAGGTTTACCTGACCCAGAACTGTATGGGAGAGCTGTAATACTATCTAGATTAGTGGACTGGATGACATATCCAAACCCGAAGTCTTGGGTCTCCATGGAACAGGGCGACCTTGGTTCGTTCCCTTCAGGTCTCCTGGTGGCGCAAAATATTTCCCACCCTTAGATAGGCCCCTTAACCCAATGGTCAAATCGACGATTGAGACCTGGAACTGGTTCCAACAATTACAACATGCCATACCACTGCCCTCACCACTGATACAAGGCCACCCTTTTGCGTAAATCACAGCTTCAAGTCGCTTTGGATAATTCTCTATGAGCTTGCCACATCTTGCCACTGGGATTTTTGCCCATTCCTTCTTGCAAAACTGCTCCGGCTCCTTCAAATTGGATGGTTTGCAATTGTGAACAGCAATATTTAAGTCTGACCACAGATTCCCTATTGGATTGAGATCTGGGCTTTGACTAGGCCATTCCAACACATTTACATGTTTCCCCTTAAACCACTCAGGTGTTGCTTTAGCAGTGTGTTTGGGGTCATTGTCCTGCTGGAAGATGAACCTCCGTCCTAGCCTCAAATCACTTACAGAGTGGTACAGGTTTTCCTCAAGAATATCCCTCTATTCAGCACCATTCATCTTTGCTTCAACTCTGACCAGTTCCTAGTCCCAGCTGCTGAAAAACATCCCCACAGCATGATGCTGCCAGCAACATGCTGTGGGCATGGTGTTATTTGAGTGATGTGATGTGTTGGGTTTGCTCTAAACATAGCTTTTTCATTAATGGCTGAAAAATTAAATTTTAGTCTCATCAGATTAGAGCACCTTCCTCCATCCATTTTGGGAGTCTCCCACGTGACTTTTTGCAAACTCACAATGTGCATTTTGTTTTTAGCTGAAAGTAATGGCTTTCTTCTTGCCACTCTGCCGTAGAGCCCAACTCTATGGCGTGTACGGCTTATAGTCACCCTATGTACAGATACTCCAGTACACTTAGGTCTCTGTGCTGCCTCTCTGATTAATGCCCTCCTTGCCTGGTTCGTGAGTTTTGGTGGGTGGTCATCTCTTAGCAGGTTTTCTGTTGTGCCATGTCCTTTCCATTTGGTTAGGATAGATTTGATGGTGCTACAGAAGATAATCAAAGATTTGGATTTATTTTTATAACCTAACCCTGACTTGTACGTCTCAACAACATTGTCCCTTACTTGTTTGGAGAGTTCCTTGGTCCTCATGGCAGTGTTTGGTTAGTGATGCCTCTTGCTTAGGTGTTGCAGCCTCTGGGGCCTTTCAAAAAAGGTGTGTATATGTAATGACAGATCATGTGACACTTAGATTCCGCAAAGGTTGACATCATTTCACTAATTATGTGACTTCTGAAGGTAATTGGTTGCACCAGAGCTTTTTATGGGCTTCCTAACAAAGGGGGTGAATACATACGCACATGCCAATTTTCTGTTTTCTATTTCTAAACAATAGTTTTAGTTATATATTTTTCTCATTTCACTTCACCAACCTATTGTGTTCTGATGCATCACATAAAATTCAGATTAACAAAACATTGAACTTAAGGCTGTAATGTAACAAAATACAAAAAAAGTCAGGGGGGTGAATAATTCTGCAAGGCACTGTAATCTGCCGCCTTGTCTATCTCGTTTAGTAGCAGATTGTCTGTGGAGTCTGGTATATATGGTGGTTTATAATAAACTCCTATTAGTATTTTATTATTGTTTTTGCCTCCATGTATTTCTACCCATAAGTGACTCCACATGTTCATGTTCCTCACTTATATATTCCTGGAGTGTGGGCTTTAGACCGGACTTTACATAAAGGCAGAGCCCTCCCCCTCTGCTGCTTTGGTGATCCTTTCTAAACAGACTGTAACCCTGTACATTAACTGTCCAGTCATAGCTATCATCCATCCATGTCTCAATTATTTCCACTATGTCATAGTCCTCCTCTCACATCACTAATTCCAGTTCACCAGTTTTATTATGAGGTTTATGTATATTTTTTACCCTACACCTTTCCTTCTGAACTGTTCTAGTCCCTCCTTCTATTCCTCCCCCAGTCCCATTAACTTGCCCCTGGTCTCTATCTGCACTATCTTCCTATCCTATAACGTAATTACTAGTGTTTATCACGAATATTTGAATTTCACATTTTTATCGAGAATATAGGTACTTCGAAAATTTGCAAATATTTCGAATATAGTGATATATATTCGTAATTTCGAATATTCGATTTTTTTTTTTTTAATCAGTACACATGATCCCTCCCTGCTTCTAGCTTGTGGGCCAATAAGAAGGCTGCAATATACTTAACTTTAGGAGTAGTGTTGTTTGCTAATTTTTGTAATGCAAATGTTTTTTGCAAATTTTTCAACTTACAATTATTAGACAAAGAAGATTATAGCACTATATTAGCTAAATTGCTCTATATTCATTTTTTCTAATATTTGCTATATTGCTATAACTTTGTTTTTTCGAATATTCAGAATATTCTAAAACATGAATATATAGCAATATAACGAATATTCGAAAAAACGAATATAAAGCAATTTAGCTAATATAAAAACTTCTTTGTCTAATAGTTGCAATTTTTTTCTCATCTGAAGTTCAGATTGGAAAAAAATTACAACTATTAAAAAAAAAAGATTATAGCACTATATTAGCTAAAATGCTCTATATTCGTTTTTTTTCGAATATTCGCTTTATTGCTATATATTCTTGTTTTAGAATATTACGAATAAAACTAAGTTATACAATATAGCGAATATTCGAAAAAAAAAACCAAATATAGACCAATTTAGCTAATTTAGTGCTATAATCTTTTTTTAATAGTTGCAATTTTTTTCCAATCTGAACTTCAGATGAGAAAAAAATTACAACTATTAGACAAAGAATATTATTGCGCTATATTAGCTAAATTGCTCTATATTAGTTTTTTTCGAATATTCGCTATATTGCTATATATTCTTGTTTTAGAATATTACGAATATTCGAAAAAAACGAAGTTATAGCAATATAGCGAATATTAAAAATAAACAAATATAGAGCAATTTAGCTAATATAGTGCAATAATATTCTTTGTCTAAAAGGTGAAAAATTTGCAATAAAAATTTGCATAAAATTTGCATAATATTAGAGTAAAAAAAAACGTTGAATATAACGAATATTTGAATTTGCGAATTTTCGATGAATATTTGATAAAATATTCGCGAAATATCGCAATTTCAAATATGACCCCTGCCGCTCATCACTAGTAATTACCCCCCAGTCCCTAGTTTAAACACTCCTCCAACCTTCTAGCCATCTTCTCCCCCAACACAGCTGCCCCTTCCTCATTGAGGTGTAGCCAATCTCTATGATAGAGCCTGTAGCCGACAGAAAAGTCAGCCCAGTTCTTCAGGAACTCAAACCCCTTTTTCCTACACCAGTTCTTGAGCCACTTGTTAACCTCCCTAGTCTCCCACTGCTTTTCTTGTGTGGCTCATGGTACAGGTAGTATTTTGGAAAACACTACCTTTGAGGTCCTTGCCCTAAGCTTGTGACCTAAATCCCTAAAAATCCTTTTTAAGGACGTTACACCAACCTCTAACTTTGTCATTAGTTTCCGATATGGGCCATGGCTGCTGGATTTTCTCCAGCCCCTCCCAGTAATCTGCCATCCCGATCCGCTATGTGTGTCGAACTCGAGCGCCTGGAAGACAATACATCGTTTGATGATCCCGGTCTTTGTGACAGATCACCCTATCTGTACCCCTAATAGTTGACTCTCCCACTACCAGGAACCTGTCTGTCCAGCCTGCTCTCCTGGTCCCCTGCTTACTGGAGCTGACATTCCCATGACTGGCAGAGGAAGGGTCTTACTGCAGCAGTGCTACCCCTAAACTGACATCCCCCTCATCTGCCAACCTTGCAAACTTGTTGAGGTGTGCCTCCCTGACACTCTTTCCTCTACCCCACTTTCTAACTGTTATCCAGCTAGCGATCTCAGTTTCCTGAGCTTCCTCGCTACCACCCTCCCCCACATCTACCCAATAGAGTGCTTGCTCAGTGAGCAGCAAACTCTTTTCCAAATTGTCAACACTTCTCAGTGTTGAAACTTGCCCGGCAAGATACATGATGTACGATTCTAAACAGGCAATTTGCTCACATTTTGAACAAAGATATGCCCCCTTAAACGGCTGTTCCAGGACTGCATACATTAGACAAGATGTGCATTGAACTGCGCTGTCAATAATGGAACACAAACAAATGGGAATTACACAAGAAAAGAGAAAAAATACAATATGGTGCACTGATAAGAATCTAATTTACTGTAGTCCCCTCTTAAAGTCCCTGAATCTCAAGTCACATAATCTAAAGTCACCCACTTAATACAAACAAACACATGTTGTTTGCTTGTGTAAGTGCAACTCACAAACCAGACTGCTTTTTTTCCTCTGGATTCAAAGGACTGAGCTGCTCTCAAGACTGGCTATTTAACTTCTCCTAATTAGATAGCCACACCCTAATTACTCACCTGTGCAACAACCTGGAGAAGGAAGAGAAAAAACAAATAGTAATAAAATGTAATCACAGTATACTCTCAGCTGCTATAAAATAAACCTGGCAGCAAAAGCAAGTCACAGTGAATAAACTAGACTACTCTGCTCTGACTTGGTGTAGAGTACAATAAAGTCAGGCACAGCCGCTCAGCAATGCACACAAATAATTTAGCTCTCACAGATACTCCCTTACATAATCTAAAGTCACACACTTAATACAAACACACACTTAAAATCAAACACGCTAACGCTTACAAACTCACGATGTTTGTCTGCTTGTATAAGTTCATCTCTCAAACCAGACTGCTTTTTTTTCCTCTGGATTCTTGAAATAATTCTTATAAGTAATTTTCTAGAGTTCTGTATATTGTTGTTCCACTATTTTCCTTCCTAAAAATGTATGTACTGTATACATTAATAACTTCCATACATCTTGTCAAAGTGTAACTAACATGGGGGAGACACATCTACTGCCTGAGTGGGATCCCAACCCAGGTAATGCAACACTATGACCACTACCAATACCACTAAATACCATTACCAAACAATAAAACTGTACAAAGCCTAATATTACCATCATACAGTGATCATATAGTGGTAGATATTAGTTTCACTCCGGTGCATTGCAGAACATAAAAGTGATTATAGTTAAGTTATATTCAGTGACTTACATTTGAGATCTCCAATTGTTCCCTTTTCCTGTCTTTCCATCTGGTCCGGATCACCATGATGCCTTCTTCCAGCCATGATTTGTGTCTGCAGAGTTTGACTCCTCACTTTTCCAGTATCCTTTTGGAACCAACAAAAAATTCCCATACTTTGTATACCCCTATTTTTATTCTTGTTATATCCTTATTCACCCCTATTACTGTACCCGATTTGTGACAGTGCCCTCAAATAAGATTATAATGGATGCCAAATTTTAGTATCCTTAAAAAATAGTGACAGCATGGATAGATAGATAGAGAGCATGTCTAAAATAATACTGCCAGAATGCGGAGAACGCATGTTATTTATGATGAGGTGTAGGTCATTCACATAGGGAGATACATGACTTAGCTAACAATATCAGTATGTAGGGCTTTCTAGTGAATAATGGCTCACGGCAATAGCTTAGTATATTTGGCTACAGTCACTTGCCTGGTAGCTTTAGGGAATGGTTCTGCCTCCAATAACTATCTATTATACTGTACCAATCCCATCCGGGATATTTACGACTGGAAATATGTTATAATATAGGTAGTGTGAATATAACACACCTATTTGGAGTTTAGAGCACCATCCTCACTAAAACCCTCTGAAATAATAAGATAGGCTATAGAAGGTGTACAGTGAGATAGTACATTTTTAACTTGTGATTTTATTTTTTTATTTGTTTTGGTGTGTTTATTTGATACTTTAATAAAAGTTAAGTTTTATTAAATATGTCAGAAACAGGGGCTTTATATTGCTTTTCAAGCTATTTTGTACTCATGATAAAAATACCCTGGACAATATTGGGGTCTCTTTTTTCTTGGTCTCATCATAAATTACCTGTCTCTTCCCGCTCTCCGTCTGCCAGAATTAAAACTATGGCAGCTCAAAGCTGTCATTGATTTCAGTCAGTATTTACTCTAGGTTCTGGTGTAAATAATGATGAATTTGCCGGCATCGGTGGCGCCACTATGGGCCCAATATATGTGTGGGGATGTGTATGTGAATATACATATATATATATATATATATATATATATATATATATGTACATACACTCACCTAAAGAATTATTAGGAACACCTGTTTTATTTCTCATTAATGCTTATCTAGTCAACCAATCACATGGCAGTTGCTTCAATGCATGTAGGGTTGTGGTCCTGGTCAAGACAATCTCCTGAACTCCAAACTGAATGTCAGAATGGGAAAGAAAGGTGGGCTACAACAGCAGAAGACCCCACCGGGTACCACTCATCTCCACTACAAATAGGAAAAAGAGGCTACAATTTGCACGAGCTCACCAAAATTGGACTGTTGAAGACTGGAAAAATGTTGCCTGGTCTGATGAGTCTCGATTTCTGTTGAGACATTCAAATTTTGTGAATTTGGCGTAAACAGAATGAGAACATGTATCCATCATGCCTTGTTACCACTGTGCAGGGTGGTGGTGGTGGTGTAATGGTGTGGGGGATGTTTTCTGGGCACACTTTAGGCCCCTTAGTGCCAATTGGCCATCGTTTAAATGCCACGGGCTACCTGAGCATTGTTTCTGACCATGTCCATCCCTTCATGACCACCATGTACCCATCCTCTGATGGCTACTTCCAGCAGGATAATGCACCATGTCACAAAGCTCGAATATTTTCAAATTGGTTTCTTGAACATGACAATAAGTTCACTGTACTAAAATGGCCCCCACAGTCACCAGATCTCAACCCAATAGAGCATCTTTGGGATGTGGTGGAACGGGAGCTTCGTGCCCTGGATGTGCATCCCTCAAATCTCCATCAACTGCAAGATGCTATCCTATCAATATGGGCCAACATTTCTAAAGAATGCTATCAGCACCTTGTTGAATCAATGCCACGTAGAATTAAGGCAGTTTTGAAGGCAAAAGGGGGTCCAACACCATATCAGTATGGTGTTCCTAATAATTCTTTAGGTGAGTGTATATATACATGTATTCCTAAGTACCCCCAGGTTGTGTGGATATATATATATATATATATATATATAAAAGGGGGATTGTTAAGACGAGTCCGGGATTCAATCCGTGCCTCCCATTACGATATATATATATATATCTTCCCCACCTTCTGTTTAGGGATTGTTTATTGACATGGGTGTGTGTGTGTGGTACCATGGTGTTTTCGGGAGGGGGTACTCTCATTTACACTTTGGGCAGGAATTCCTTTGATTCCTTTGTCTGTACAGATCCTGAGCCTCAGGGGCCAACTGGCAGTTATCTGTTGCAGTCTGAGTGCATGTATTCCGTCGCAAGCACACGATGATATCATATCCCTGCAACTTAGGCTAAGGAGGGGGAGGCGGGCTGCTCTTGGGCTTATATTAGGCCAAGCCAGTGCAAAGGGTGGCTCTCTTCCTTGGGACTGGACCACAAACAGAGACACACATGAGAGAGAAAGAGATGAACTGAGCAGCTCCAAGAAGTAAGATGGACCGAACAGCTCTTTGAAGGAAAAGAGGCCATGAAGAAAGGCAGAGCAGCCCCACGTGCCCCTGGAGATGGCTGAGTAACCCTTTCCCTGTTGCATTGCAGCGCCATATACCCCGTGTTATTTTCCTCCTGCACTGCAGTGCCAAATACCCTCTGTCTGCAATTAGTGATGGACGAACATCGGCCGGGACGATTCGCGAATGCGATCAAATGTTCGCGAACTGCAAGTTCGCAGCGGGCATCCTTCACTTTAATGGCAGGCGAACCTGAAAAAACTTCATGTCATATTTTCAGCCACCAAATACTTACTAGAAGTGCACAAATAATCCCACAACATGGACAGTGACATACTAGAGGGGGATCAATGACAAAAATTCCCACAAAAAATATGTGTTTTAATCATTGTCCATTTTTATGCATCTTAAACTGTGTACAGTTCTGGGCTCCTGTAAACAAGGCAGACATAGCAGAGCTGGAGAAGGTCCAGAGGAGGGCAACTAAAGTAATAACTGGAATGGGGCAACTACAGTACCCTGAAAGATTATCAAAATTAGGGTTATTCACTTTAGAAAAAAGACGACTGAGGAGAGATCTAATTAATATGTATAAATATATCAGGGGTCAGTACAGAGATCTATCCCATCATCTATTCATTCCCAGGACGGTGACTGTGACGAGGGGACATCCTCTGCGTCTGGAGGAAAGAAGGTTTGTACACAAACATAGAAAAGGATTCTTTACGGTAAGAGCAGTGAGTCTATGGAACTCTCTGCCTGAGATGGTGGTGATGGTGAGTACAATAAACGGAATTCAAGAGGAGCCTGGATGTATTTCTGGAGCTTAATAATATTACAGGCTATAGCTACTAGAGAGGGGTCGTTGATCCAGGGAGTTATTCTGATTGTCTGATTGGAGTCGGGAAGGAAGTTTATGTTCCCCTAAAGTGGAGAAAATTGGCTTCTACCTCACAGGGTTTTTTTTTTTTTGCCTTCCTCTGGATCAACTTGCGGCATAACAGGCCGAACTGGATGGACAATTGTCTTTTTTCGGCCTTATGTACTATGTTACTATGTTAAAGGGAAATTCTCAAAAATGTGCCCTGCTGGAGATTAGAAAAAAATTAGGCATTCACCTGACATAAAAGAAATTGTGATTCTGTGGCTCGAGGTACATCACTGAATAACAATTTTACTATAGCCCACTGAATTACAGGCCCCAAACATTAGGCATTCACTGTACAGAGAAGATCAAGTGATTATGTGGCTGGAGGTATATTAGACGGTCATTGGATATCAATTTTACTGCAGACCAGTGGACAACAGGCCCCAAACATTAGGCATTCACCGAACAGAAAATAACAAGTAATTATGTTGTGGCTGTATGTACAGTACAGACCAAAAGTTTGGACACACCTTCTTATTCAAAGAGTTTTCTTCATTTTCATGACTATGAAAATTAACAAAAAAGTGTGAAACAACTGAAAATATGTCATATTCTAGATTCTTCAAAGTAACCAACCGCTTTGATTACTGTTTTGCACACTCTTGGCATTCTCTTGATGACCTTCAAGAGGTAGTCACCTGAAATGGTCTTCAAACAGTCTTGAAGGCGTTCCCAGAGATGCTTAGCACTAGTTGGCCCTTTTGCCTTCACTCTGCGGTCCAGCTCACCCCAAACCATCTCGATTGGGTTCAGGTCCGGTGACTGTGGAGGCCAGGTCATCTGGCGCAGCACCCCATCACTCTCCTTCATGGTCAAATAGCCCTTACACAGCCTGGAGGTGTGTTTGGGGTAATTGTCCTGTTGAAAAATAAATGATGGTCCAACTAAACGCAAACCGGATGGAATAGCATGCTGCTGCAAGATTCTGTGGTAGCCATGCTGGTTCAGTATGCCTTCAATTTTGAATAAATCCCCAACAGTGTCACCAGCAAAGCACCCCCACACCATCATACCTCCTCCTCCATGCTTCACAGTGGGAAGCAGGCATGTAGAGTCCATCCGTTCACCTTTTCTGCGTCACACAAAGACACGGTGGTTGGAACCAAAGATCTCAAATTTGGACTCATCAGACCAAAGCAAAGATTTCCACTGGTCTAATGTCCATTCCTTGTGTTCTTTAGCCCAAACAAGTCTCTTCTGCTTGTTGCCTGTCCTTAGCAGTGGTTTCCTAGCAGATATTCTACCATGAAGGCCTGATTCACACAGTCTCCTCTTAACAGTTGTTCTAGAGATGTGTCTGCTGCTAGAACTCTGTGTGGCATTGACCTGGTCTCTAATCTGAGCTGCTGTTAACCTGTGATTTCTGAGGCTGGTGAATCGGATGAACTTATCCTCCACAGCAGAGGTGACTCTTGGTCTTCCTTTCCTGGGGCGGTCCGTATGTGAGCCAGTTTTTTTGTAGTGCTTGATGGTTTTTGTGACTGCACTTGGGGACGCTTTAAAAGTTTTCCCAATTTTTCGGACTGACTGACCTTCATTTCTTAAAGTAATGATGGCCACTCGTTTTTCTTTACTGCTGCTTTTTTCTTGCCATAATACAAATTCTAACAGTCTATTCAGTAGGACTATCAGCTGTGTATCCACCTGACTTCTCCACAACTCAACTGATGGTCCTAACCCCATTTATAAGGCAAGAAATCCCACTTATTAAACCTGACAGAGCACACCTGTGAAGTGAAAACCAATTCAGGTGACTACCTCTTGAAGCTCATCAAGAGAATGCCAAGAGTGTGCAAAGCAGTAATGAAAGCAAAAGGTGGCTACTTTGAAGAACCTAGAATATGAGATATTTTCAGTTGCTTCACACTTTTTTGTTATGTATATAATTTCACATGTGTTAATTCAAAGTTTTGATGCCTTCAGTGTGAATCTACATTTTTCATACTCTTGAAAATAAAGAAAACTCTTTGAATGAGGTGTGTCCAAACTTTTGGTCTGTACTGTATATTAGACGGTCATTGGATATCAATTTTACTGCATGCCAGTGGACTACAGGCCCCCAAAATGAATCATTCACTGTACAGAAAATAACAATTGATAATGTGGCTGGAGGTACATTAGGTGGTCACCGTATAACAATTTTACTGTTGGCCAATTAGATTACAGGCCCCCAAAATTATGCATTCACCGTACATAAATGATCAAGTGATTATGTGGCTGAAGGTATATTAGACGGTCAATGGATATTAATTTTACTGCAGGCCTATGGAGTACAGGTCCAAAACATTAGGCATTCACCAGACAGAAAAGAACAAGTAATTATGTGGCGGTATG
This sequence comes from Bufo gargarizans, assembly GCF_014858855.1. NCBI lineage: Eukaryota > Metazoa > Chordata > Amphibia > Anura > Bufonidae > Bufo > Bufo gargarizans. The sequence continues at coordinate 567,215,292 of NC_058080.1, forward strand.
TGGAGGTATATTAGACGGTCAATGTGAGGTAGTCCACACTGTTGTGAGCAAGGCGAGTATGATTATCTGTCACGATCCTCTCTGCTGGGCTGAGCGTCTTTTCGGACAGGGCACTCGACGAGGGGCAAGCCAAGAGTTCCATGGCAAATTGTGCCAGCTCTGGCCACAGGTCAAGCCTGCACACCCAGTAGTCAAGGGGTTCCTCGCTTCTCAAAGTGTACACATCGGCCGTTAACCCGATGTCGGACACCTGTCGGTCTAGGCGTTCCCTGAGGCTGGATCTGGAGGGCGGCTATCGATGGGTTGGCTGTAAGAATGATCTCATATCTGAAGTGACCAACACATCTTCAAACCGCCCTCTTCTTGCATGCTCTGTAGGATTGGTACTCGCAACTGTTTCTCTGTGGGTGGAAATTCCTTTGCCAGCTCCCACAACAGCAGAATGCAGCATCTCTCGCAGCAAGGCCTAGAAATGATACATTCTGACAGCCCTCTGTAATGCTGGTAACATGTCTGCCATTTTGTGTTTCTACCGGGGGTCTAAGTACGTTTCCACCCAGTACTGGTCCTTGCCCTTTATGCTTTTTATACGGGGGTCCCTCTTCAAACAATGGAGCATGAAGGCCCACATTTGCACTAAATTGGAAGTAGTAAAGTGGCCTGGCTCTTGCTCATCGTCCAGAAGAATGTCTCCTCCCCCAAGCCAGGTATCCAAGAAAAGTTCAAAGCCTTCTTGCTCCTCCTCCTCTCCCCAGGCACCATCCTCTTCAGACTCCTGCTGACTTGTCTCAGATGGAGTAGCCCCCCCTGGGAATTCATTCAGCATTGAGACTTCCTCATCTTCCAGGTCCTGCTTCTCGACGGCTTGATCAATGATACGACGCAATGCGCACTCCAGAAAGAAAGCGTAAGGTACAAGGTCACTGATGGTGCCCTGGCTGCGACTGACCAGTTTGGTGACCTCATTAAATGGCTGCAGAAGTCTTCATGCATCACGCATGTGCAGCCAATGGCATGGTGAAAAATAACAAGCTCCCCAGAACCTGTCCTGCAGCAGAGTTAGTACAGGTAGTCAATAACTGTACATTTCTGCTGGAGAAGCCTATCAAGCATATACAAGGTGGAGTTCCAGAGTGTCGGGCAGTCACAAATCAGACGTCTGACGGGCAAGTGGTGTTACCGCTGAATGTCAGCAAGGTTAGCCATGGCCGTGTAATATTTTCTAAAATGGCCAGAGATTTTCCTGGCCTGCCGTAAGACGTCCTGGACCCCTGGGTATTTGGCAACGAATATCTTCACGACTAAGTTCAGGACATGTGCCATGCACGGCATGTGTGTCATTTTGCCATGTTTCAGCATGCTCAGCAGATTGGCACCATTGTCGCACACCACTTTACCAACTGTCAAATTGAGCAGAGTTAACCATTGATCAGCCTGTGACCGCAGAGCTGAAAGCCGTGCATTACCGGTGTGGCTCTTGGCTTCCAGGCACAAGAGCCACAGCACAGCATGGCAACGTCTCACCTGGCACATCGAATAGGTTATGGGAAGCTTGGGGGGTGCAGTGAAATAGGCGGTAGCAGTGGAAAAGGAGGAGTCAGCCGAGGAGGAGAAGAAGAGGCAGGCCTGCATGCAATCCTTGGTGGTAATACAAAATTCACACGGGTGCCACGGGTTGCATGCTTGACAGCCGTCAGAAGGTTCACCCAGTGGGCAAAAAAAGTTATGTACCTTCCCTGCCCGTATTTTCTACACCACGTGCCTGTGGTCAGATGTATCTTGGCACCAACACCAACATATATTCACTTGCCGCTGAACATGGCCATATAGCTCTGGGATGCCCCTCTGGGAGAAATATTTATTTCCGGGGACCGTCCATTGCAGCGTGCCTATGGCCACAAAATTTCTAAAGGCCTCCCAGTCCACCAGTTTATATGGCAGTATTTGGCGGTTTAGCATTTCCGCATTATCCGGCATCATCAACTTTTTACGCTCAAACATTTGGACCACAGAAGCCTGCCTTCTGCCAGATGAACGCGACGGTGGCACGGTGGAAGGTGGAGTGGAGGACAAATGGGAGGAGAGAGGAGAAGAGTTCTGATGTTGTTGCTCCCACTGGGCTTGGTGATGGGATGCTAGGTGCCTTCTTAAGGCGGTCATCCCTAGGTGAGTGTTGGGCTTACCACGACTGTGTTGACAGCACAGGCTGCAGATGGCAACACTATTATCTGTGGAGCCATGTGCCGGCATCCTGAGAGCGCAAGATGTGACCGTGCATGGTGGATGGCTTGCTCCAGATACATTTGCAGTCTGCTTTTTGCCTCCTGTGCACTGCGAGTTCTGCCTACTTCTCCTCCCTCTCTGCTGTTCCATCTCTCCCTCTGAACTCACCTCCTCTTCCTCTCTTGTGGGCACCCAAGTCCCGTCCATCGACATTTCACCATCAACACCTTCACCAACACTTTCATTAGAGAGCTCAGAGTAGGCAGCAACAGCGGGGACCACCCTTCTTTGGGTTGATCTGGGTACTGTCGTCAGACCGATGGGTGGCGGCCGTTGTTACCTCCTCTTCTTTATCCGATGCTAAGAATGAGTGTGCATTAATAAGGTCTTGAAATTGATGCAAAAATGATTCCTCTGACCCGAGTGTAAAGGGCTATGGTGGTGGTGGTTGTGTCTTTGACGGTGCACACAGCAGAGAGTGAGGAGGGTGCTGACACAGAGGATGAGGAGGGTGCAGAAGCTGAAGGCTGAGTGAGCCACTCAACCAACTCTGGTGCATCCTTTGACGTAATCACATGCACCTTCTCCAACTTTCCAATTAGTTGCTCCAATGGCGGTTGTCTGTCTGTATAGCTGCGGTATCTCAGCAGAACCGCACACAAATGCTGTACAATGCAAATGCACTATATAGAAATTGTATTATAGGTATATCACACCCATGCCTCAATCAGTTTTTTGGGGGGCAACTGGTATATCACACCAGTTGCAATTAGTTGCTCCAATGGTGGTTGTCTGTGTGTATAGCTCCAGTATCTCATCAGAACCGCACACAAATGCTGCACAATACAAATGCACTACATAGAAATTGTATTATAGGTATATCAAAGCCCTGCCTCAATCAAATTTTTTTGGGGGCAACTGGTATATCACACCAGTTGCAATTAGTTGTTCCAATGGCGTTTGTCCCTCTGTATAGCTGCAGTATCACAGCTGAACCGCACACATCTGCTGCACCATACAAATGCAGTATATAGAAATTATATTTTAGGTATATCACACCCCTGCCTCAATCAGATTTTTGGGGGCCAACTGGTATATCACAGCAGTTGCAATTAGTTGCTCCAATGGTGGTTGTCTGTCTGTATTGTCGGGTATATAAAGCAGCTGCGGTATCTCAGCAGAACCGTGCACAAATGCTGCACAATTCAAATGCACTATATAGAAATTATATTCTAGTTATATCACACCCCTGCCTCAATCAGATTTTTTGGGGGGCAACTGGCATATCACACCAGTTGCAATTAGTTGTTCCAAATGGCACTTGTCCCTCTGTATAGCTGCGGTATCTCAACAGAACCGCAAACAAATGCTGCACAATACAAATGCACTATATAGAAATTATATTCTAAGTATATCGCACCCTTGCCTCAATCAGATATTTTTGGGGGCAATTGTTATATCACAGTAGTTGCAATTAGTTGTTCCAATGGCGTTTGTCCCTCTGTATAGCTGTGGTATCTCAGCAAAACTGCACACAAATGCTGCACAATACAAATGCACTATATAGATATTATATTATAGGTATAAAACACCCCTGCCCTCAATCAGATTTTTTGATGGTCAACTGGTATATCTCACCAGTTGCAATTAGTTGTTCCAATGGCATCTGTCTGTATATCTGCAGAATCTCAGCAGAACCGCACACAAATGCGGCACAATAAAAATGCACTATATATAAATTATATTCCAGGTATATCACACCCCTACCTAAATCTGATTTTTGGGGACAACTGTTATATCACACCAGTTGCAATTAGTTGTTCCAATGACGTTTGTCCCTCTGTATAGCTGTGGTATCTCAGCAGAACCGCACACAAATGAAGCACACTACAAAGGCACTATATAGAAATGATATTATAGGCATATCACACCCCTGCCTCAATCTGAATTTTTTGGGGGCAACTGGTATATCACACCAGTTGCAATTAGTTGTTCCAATAGCGTTTGTCCTCTTTATAGCTGCAGTATCACAGCAGAACCGCACACAACTGCTGCACAATACAAATGCACTATAATATACTTTATATGCTAGAAAGTATATTATAAGTATATTACACCCCTCAGTATGTCACACCTATTGGTAGGACACCTATACCAGTACTTAAAAGGACATTTGTGGTCCTATTAACTAGCATTTAGTGTCTCAATACTCTCTAACAGTCTGTCCCTGCTCCACACAGCAACCTCTCCCAGATCGGGTTTATTTATAGGATAGATGGTGTGTCCATGTACTGAAACGTCTCAATTGGCTTTCCTGTCTTACCTGATGGATGTGTCATGGATCAAAGTTCTGCACAATGCAAAGAATATGGCGCCGGAGGACATCACCATATGTTTGCCTGTTCGGCGAACAGTGAACGAGCAAAGTTCGCTGCGAAACGACCGCCGGGCGAACGCCAGGGCCATCTCTATCTGCAATTAACCCTTTCCCTCCAACATTGCAGTAACTCCTTTTCTGCTGCCACAAATATTAACCCATGAGGTACCCCTAATACCTCTGCCCTGATTTACCCCTATTCACCCCTGGCCTGCATTGTATTCTCTGTAGTATATCCCTGGCCTGCATTGTATATTAACCCTTGTAGTGCCACTATTGTGTTTCCCCATAGGGACAGTATAGAGCCATGAGGGTGGGCTGCTAAGTAACGTGTGTGTGTAAGTGTATTTTTAGGTAGATTTGTGTGGTGGAATTGTGTATTGTACTGTGTGTAGCGTAGTTTAGGTGTATTGTAGTGTTGTTGATATATTACAGTGTGTGACTATAAGTATATATAATTATATGTCCTTTGATACACAGTAAATATGTATAGTTATAGCAATAATTATACTGTAGATGTGTACTTGTTTTAATAAATTCATTTTATTATTCAAAGTGCAGCAGATAGTCATTTATTGTAGTAGTCGCCGCAGTAGTATATCATAGTAGTAATTTGCACATAGTTCAGGGAATTAGGTAAGACAACAAGGAGGTATTTATTTCCTTTTAAGGTATATATAGGCGGAGTCATCAATAGACGACTCACGCCTATTTATGAATATTAATTATTGACATTAACCAAAATATTAATAATTAATATTTCCTTTAACAGTTATAACCCACATTAATAGTGATCTAGTCGGTGTCCGCAAAGTAATAATGTCAACTGCTATACCACTTGTGTAGTATTCATGTTCCCTTCTGGATGTGCCCTCGAAACAGTAATAATGATCCATTTGTACAGCTATAGCTGAACTAAAATTGACTCTGATAACAGATAGCACAGTGTTACTGTATCTTGGTTATCTTGTCACAAAAGCTATTGAAATCGATTGAAAAAAAAAAATAGTTTCTTAGTGCCCAATAAAAATTAATAATGCCCAGGGGCATCGCTAGGTCAAAACATTCAAGGCCTGGGCCCTGTATCTTTTGTCCTAGGCCCAGAATGTACTGCCCGCCAAACATATAGATGCATGGCAGTGCATCTTATAGGCCGAATGCTAATGACCGCTTTCATAATGGAAGCAGTCATCAGCATGTGGGAGGGTTAAGGAGTGTGAGGGAAGCGTCAGAAAATAATGCTGTAGGCGCTAACTATGATCTGTTAGGGTTGGTATAGGCGAGGGGTTTATAAAATGGATTCAGCTTATATATTCCAAACCAAGGGCTAGAGTGATGGTGGATGGGAGCCTGTCCCTGCCTCTTGCCCTTCATCGGGGCACCAGGCAGGGATGTCCTCTCTCTCCACTATTATTTGCTATAGCAATTGAGCTTCTCGCAAACATAATAAGAAATGATAGGGAGATAAAAGGTTTTCAATATTCGGGAAGAGATGAAAAATTATTAATGTATGCTGATGATATTTTGTTATTTTTGCACAACACAGGGGAACAGTTTAGTAGAGTATTAGATAAAATAAATAACTTCGGTTCTTTTTCCGGATTAAATATAAATTGCGCGAAATCCCACATGATGGTATTGGGGGACGAGCAGTTAGAGAGGGATTCAAGGGTTCAGGTATTAGAGAGACACGAGAGTTTTAAATATTTAGGCATACAAATCTCCGGTAATATAGAAGACTATGAAAAACTAAACGTACTCCCTGTAATAAAAGAACTTAGAAGTAAAATACATATTTGGAAAAGACTACCACTCTATTCAAGGCCGGGTAAACCTAATAAAAATGATTTTTCTACCAAAAGTACTTTATGTGTTACAAAACGCCCCAATAAGACTCCCGCAGAAGATATTTAGATTAATCGATCGCCTAATGGGGGAATTCATATGGAAAGGTTCTATCTCCAGGTTAAAAAAAGAAGTCCTTCAGCTCCCAGTGAGAGAAGGTGGGTTGGCGGTTCCTAACTGGTTTATGTATTATTTGATAACACAATATAGTCAGATAAGAGATAGTTTGAATAGTTTAGTGGGAAGACAGGAATTAAATAAAATGGGTTGGGGAGGGGAACTCAATCACTTAGAGATAATGGAATCCGGTACACGAGATAAAAATAATATAGGAAATAGAATTATGAACACAATGGATCACATATGGGGGCAGATTAAAAATTACTTGGGATAAAAGGTTTTCTTCAATATACACCTATTTGGAAAAATTTAAACCTGAAGGAACTTCAAACGATTAGGAGTTATATTGACTGGGAAAAAAAGGGGATAAATTACTTAGGGCTCTTTCACACTTGCGTTGTCCGGATCCGGCGTGTACTCCACTTGCCGGAATTACACGCCGGATCCGGAAAAACGCAAGTGTACTGAAAGCATTTGAAGACGGATCCGTCTTCAAAATACTTTCAGTGTTACTATGGCACCCAGGACGCTATTAAAGTCCTGGCTGCCATAGTAGGAGCGGGGAGCAGCATACTTACCATCCGTGCGGCTCCCGGGGCGCTCCAGAGTGACGTCAGAGCGCCCCATGCGCATGGATGACGTGCCATGCGATCACGTCATCCATGCGCCTGGGGCGCCCTGACGTCACTCTGGAGCGCCCCAGGAGCCGCACAGATGGTAAGTATGCTGCTCCCCCGCTCCCCGCTACACTTTACCATGGCTGCCAGGACTTTAGCGTCCCGGCAGCCATGGTAACCACTCTAAAAAAGCTAAACGTTGTATCCGGCAATGCGCCGAAACGACGTTTAGCTTAAGGCCAGATCCGGATCAATGCCTTTCAATGGGCATTCTTTCCGGATCCGGCCTTGCGGCAAGTCTTCAGTTTTTTGGGCCGGAGCAAAAAGCGCAGCATGCTGCGGTATTTTCTCCGGTCAAAAAACGTTCCGTTCCGGAACTGAAGACATCCTGATGCATCCTGAACGGATTTCACTCCATTCAGAATGCATTAGGATAATCCTGATCAGGATTCTTCCGGCATAGAGCCCCGACGATGGAACTCTATGCCGGAAGACTATAACGCAGGTGTGAAAGAGCCCTTAGTTCAGGAATTTGAAGATGATAAATTTTAATACACTGGTTAGGGAGTTTGGGATCCCCCAAAAGGATATTTATAAATACTTCCAGTTTAGGAACGTTTTAAGGACAGGGGTAAATGTAGATAAATACAGAAAGGAACAAACAGATCGAATATATAAATTTACTGATGCCGGAGAAAAAAGGGGTACAACTAAACAAAGATATGGGATATTGATGGAGGGAAAGAAAGAACGGATTGCAATATTAGCTAAAAAAAGGTGGGAAGAAGAACTCCAACCCTTTTTTTCCGACGAGAAATGGAAAGATGCCCTTAGAAACTATCAAATGGTATCGGATAGGGGTTCACACAAAATATCACAGTTCTTTATAGTACATAGATTACATCGATCCCCTAAGATGTTAAAGAAAATGGGGGTCAGAAGCTTGGTTAATTGTCCAAAATGTAGGGAGAGTGATGCAGATTTAATTCATTGTTTTTGGAGATGTCCCAGACTTATCACATACTGGAGGGAGATCGCAGAGATTGTAGCTGTATTTTTGGATGTTCAGGTGATTGATGATCCTCTAGTTTGTATATTGGGAGCAACTGAACATCTGAAATTAAAGAAGGAAGTGCGACTGGTTTTGGGGAAAGTACTATTTCAGGCTAGACTTCTTATACTTAGGAAATGGATAAAAGATGATTCGCCTACAGTGAGACAGTGGCGTGTAGCAGTTGAAAATCTTATTAAGATCCAACGGGTTCCTGGGTGCTACTCTAAAAATTCAGTGGGACTAGACGAGATTTGGAATAAATGGCCATACTAGTTTGACTTTTTTTTTTCTCTTCCTCTCTCTCCCCCTCTCCCCCCTGCGGGTGGTGGGTGGGTCTTTGGGTGATAATAAATTATACTTGTTGTATGTAATACAGAATATGTATAGTATGCTATTGAGGTGATGAAAAGAGTATATGTTTTAAGAAAGAAAAGAATAAAGTAAATTAAAAAAAAAACTATGATCTGTCGCTGTGTGGCACCAGGTCACCGTGCAGCACGGCCCAGAAGACAAGCTGGTAGTATTGCAGCGTAACAGTGCCATCTGGAGCAAACTAGGTAAGTTTATTTTTTATTTTTATCGTCTGAACTGAGGTTTGTTGGGGGGTCTGGTCTGAAGCTGATGGGGGTCTGATCTGAGGCTAAAGGGGGTGTCTTATCTGAGGCTGATGGAAGTCTAATCTGAGGTTAATGGTGTTCTTATATTAGGATGATGGAGCTTGAGTGGGTCTTATGAGGGTCTGATCTGAGGTCCTATGGATCTTGGGGGTCTGATTTTAGGGTCTGATCTGATATCTGATGAAGGATCTCATGAGGATTGGGGGTCTGATCTGAGGTCTGAAGAAAAAACTTTTTTCCTCCTGTAAATCCTAAGTCTGTGTTAGAGTCTGAAAAATATGATACAGTTGAATCACTGCAGCAATACATGAGGTCTCCCTGTCCCGCTGTTCTCTCTAATAAGCTGCTGGCAACTAGGCCTGAGGCCTATGAGAAGTAGTATTTTGAAGGCAGGTCTAAGGCGGTGTGAAGATGTCAGATTAAGGACTTTGGTTACTATAGGGGGGTACTATAAGGACTGTGGGCAGTATAGGAGGTAGTTTAAGGACTGTGGGTACTACAGGTGAGCACTATAAAGACTGGGGATACTACAGGGGGTCACTATAAGGACTGTGGACACTACAAGGGAGTACTATAAAGTCTGGGGGCACTATGAGGTTAGTTTAAGCACTGGGGGCACCATAATGATTGTAGGCATCACAAGGAAGTACTATAATGTTTAGGGGCACTATAAGGTCTGGGGGCACTATGTGGGACAGTTTAAGGATTGGGGGCAACAAGGACTGTAATCCACAGAATACTATAAGGTTTGGGCACTAAAAGGTCTAAATGCATTAATAGGGACAGTTTGATGGAATGTGGGCACTACAGGGAGGTGCTATAGAGTTCCCTTGTTACTACTGGGTGTACTATGGTGGTCATTATTATTTGGCACAATATAGGAGCACTACTAATGGGCACACTTGGGGAGTATTGTCATTATTGGGGGAACTGTTACTAGGGAACTCTTGGAGAGAAATATTGCAATTGGTGGCAATTTTATATTTATTACAATAGGATGACTATCTTTATGGCAGTATTATTTCTTCAGGATAGTATTTGGGATCATTGGGGAACACAACAGGCACTGTATTGGGGGTTGCAGCAGGATGAAAGCGTTGTTTCACCTTGGTTGGGAGACCAATGATACAAACCGGATTTCAAAAAAGTTGGGACACTATACAAATCGTGAATAAAAACTGAATGCAATGATGTGGAGGAGCCAACTTCTAATATTTTATTTAGAATAGAACATAAATCACGGAACAAAAGTTTAAACTGAGAAAACGCACCATTTTAAGGGAAAAATATGTTGAATCAGAATTTCATGGTGTCAACAAATCCCCAAAAAGTTGGGACAAGGCCATTTTCACCACTGTGTGGCATTTCCCCTTCTTCTTACAACACTCAACAGACGTCTGGGGACCGAGGAGACCAGTTTCTCAAGTTTAGAAATAGGAATGCTCTCCCATTCTTGTCTAATACAGGCCTCTAACTGTTCAATCGTCTTGGACCTTCTTTGTTGCACCTTCCTCTTTATGATGAGCCAAATGTTCTCTATAGGTGAAAGATCTGAACTGCAGACTGGCCATTTCAGTACCCGGATCCTTCTCCTACGCAGCCATGATGTTGTGATTGATGCAGAATGTGGTCTGGCATTATCTTGTTGAAAAATGCAGGGTCTTCCCTGAAAGAGATGACGTCTGGATGGGAGCATATGTTGTTCTAGAACCTGAATATATTTTTCTGCATTGATGGTGCCTTTCCAGACATGCAAGCTGCCCATGCCACACGCAGTCATGTAACCCCATACCATCAGAGATGCAGGCTTCCGAACTGAGCGTTGATAACAACTTGGGTTGTCTTTGTCCTCTTTGGTCCGGATTACATGTCGTCCCAGATTTCCAAAAAGAACTTTGAATCGTGACTCGTCTGACCACAGAACAGTCTTCCATTTTGCCACACTCCATTTTAAATGATCCCTGGCCCAGTGAAAACGCCTGAGCTTATGGATCTTGCTGAGAAATGGCTTCTTCTTTGCACTGTAGAGTTTCAGCTGGCAACGGCGGATGGCACGGTGGATTGTGTTCACTGACAATGGTTTCTGGAAGTATTCCTGAGCCCATTCTGTGATTTCCTTTACAGTAGCATTCCTGTTTGTGGTGCAGTGTCGTTTAAGGGCCCGGAGATCACGGGCATCCAGTATGGTTTTACGGCCTTGACCCTTACGCACAGAGATTGTTCCAGATTCTCTGAATCTTCGGATGATGTTATGCACAGTTGATGATGATAGATGCAAAGTCTTTGCAATTTTTCGCTGGGTAACACCTTTCTGATATTGCTCCACTATCTTTCTGTGCAACATTGTGGGAATTGGTGATCCTCTACCCATCTTGGCTTCTGAGAGACACTGCCACTCTGTGAAGCTCTTTTTATACCCAATCATGTTGCCAATTGACCTAATTCGTATTAATTGGTCTTCCAGCTCTTCGTTATGCTCAAATTTACTTTTTCCAGCCTCTTATTGCTACTTGTCCCAACTTTTTTGGGATTTGTTGACACCGTGAAAATTTGAATCAATTTGAATCAATGTATTTTTCCTTTAAAATGATACATTTACTCTGATTAAATGTTTGATCTGTCATCTATGTTATTTACAAATAAAATATTGACATTTGCCATCTCCACATCATTGCATTCAGTTTTTATTCACAATTTGTTTAGTGTCACAACTTTTTTGGAATCCGGTTTGTAGAAAAACGAGGAATCTAGGCTAAGATGTCTGTGTGTCAAACTCTGCAGAACGAGACTTGACTGAAAGAAGTTGTCTGGGCCAAATGGAGAAGATGATAAAAGGAAATCTACATCAGAGAAGACGTCACCTGTGGCACATTGGATATGAGAGGTGTGGTACTGTATAGTCCTATATGTTTGATCGTGTCCATGCAGAAAGTAAAATATCTTTAGTTCTAGAGCGAAACCGGGGGGGAGAGGGGTTGGGTTGGTTGGGGGGTGACCTAGAGACCTATACATTGGGTCTTGAGCCCCGGATCTTTTGAGACCCTAGAAACACCCTTGGTAAGGCGCCCAAAAAAATGCATCCTGCACTCTAGGAAGTAATAATGTGCCCTCTTAAATAACTGCTCCATACACAATTGGTACAGAAAATAAAACTTGCAGTTACCTTCTTCGATCCCCTGATGAGCAACATGTGCCACCTTGTGTCCATGCACAGATGACAAGAGTTTCTGACATCATTGCACCAATGATAGAAAAATGAGGAACCTAGGCTAAGATGTCTGTGTGTCAAACTCTGCAGAAACGACACTTGACTGAAAGAAGTTGTCTGGGCCAAATGGAGAAGATGATAAAAGGAAATCTACATCAGAGAAGACGTCACCTGTGGCACATTGGATATGAGAGGTGTGGTGCTGTATAGTCCTATATGTTTGATAGTGTCCATGCAGACAGTAAAATATCTTTAGTTCTAGAGTGAAAGCGGGGGGGGGGGGGAGGGTTAGGCGGGTTGGTTGGGGGGGGTGACCTAGAGACCTATACATTGGGTCTTGAGCCCCGGATCTTTTGAGACCCTAGAAACACCCTTGGTAAGGCTCCCCGAAAAATGCCTCCTGCACTCTAGGAAGTAATAATGTGCCCTCTTAAATAAATGTCACGGAAGGTGTACAGGAAACAAGACAATGCAAAATGAATATATGACTCACTGGATCCAAAACTAAGGAACAAAAGGGAGACCCCTGCATAAGACCTGGCACTCTCCCTGACTGCTCAGCCTATGCTAACACCCCAATGGTGGATGATCGCATATCCTCGTACATCCACTATATAACACCTGAACACCCTACAATAGTCAGGGGGCACGACCACCGGCTCCCTACTCTGGAGGGAGTCAGGGTCACCTGGGATCCAGCAAACATAAAATCACAAATGAATGTACAACACTTATCTTGTAGAAGACTGGGAAATAGGATCAGCATGCACACACACTCCAGGAAGTTGTATAAACCGCACACTAATGCATTATGGGGAGGAATTTAAAGGGATGCAATCAGTCCAACTACAAGACAGCTGAGAGAGGCTAACGAGATGAGGAACTGAAAACCAAAACAAAGAAAGCTCAAGGAGGAGGTTCTGAAAGGCATCTGTCAGAGCTTCTCAGATGTCTGGTTGTGACAGTACCCCTCCCTCTATGAGTGGACTCCGGACACTCAGAGCCCACCTTCTCAGGATGGGACCTATGGAAAGCCCTGATGAGACGAGTGGCCTTAATGTCCGTCACTGGGACCCACATCCTCTCCTCAGGATCATAACCCTCCCAATGAACGAGGTACTGGAAAGAACCGCGGACAACACGAGAATCCACAATCCCAGAGACCTGAAATTCAAGATTCCCATCAACCACAATCGGAGGAGGAGGCAAAGGCGAGGGTATAATGGGTTGAACATAAGGTTTTAATAAGGACTTATGAAAAACATTATGGATCTTCCAAGTCTGAGGAAGATCAAGACGGTAGGCAACAGGATTGATGACAGACAGGATTTTGTAAGGCCCAATAAACTTAGGACCCAACTTCCAAGAGGGAACCTTCAATTTGATATTCTTGGTAGACAACCACACCAGATCACCAACATTCAGGTCCGGACCAGACACATGTGTCTTATCTGCCACACGCTTATATCTCTCACTCATGCTCTTTAGATTATCCTGAATCTTTTGCCAAATCGATGACAAAGATGAGGAGAATCTGTCCTCATCAGGTAAACCAGAAGACCCCTCTCCCGAGAATGTCCCAAACTGCGGATGAAACCCATATGCACCAAAAAATGGTGACTTATCAGAGGACTCCTGACGGTTATTTAAAGCAAACTCAGCAAGGGACAAAAAAGAACACCAATCCTTCTGATTCTCTGCCACAAAACAGCGCAGATATGTCTCCAGATTCTGATTGACGCGTTCTGTCTGGCCATTTGACTGCGGGTGGAAAGCAGAAGAGAATGACAACCGAACCCCCAAGCGAGAACAGAAAGCCTTCCAGAATCTGGAAACAAACTGCGTGCCCCTATCAGAGACTATGTCTGAAGGAATACCATGCAATTTAACAATGTGATCAATAAATGCCTGCGCCAGCGTCTTAGCATTGGGCCAACCAGGAAAAGGGATGAAATGAACCATTTTGCTAAAACAGTCCACCACCACCAGAATCACAGTCTTCCCCGAGGAACAAGGCAGGTCCGTAATGAAGTCCATGGACAGATGTGTCCAAGGACGGGAAGGAATGGGTAAGGGAAGGAGAGGACCTGATGGCCGTGAATGAGGAACTTTGGCATAAGCGCAAGTCTCGCAGGCTGCCACAAAACCCTCAACCGACTTACGAAGCGCAGGTCACCAGAATCTCCGAGCGATGAGATCCACTGTGGCTCTTTCCCCCGGGTGCCCAGCAAGGACCGTATCATGGTGTTCCTTAAAAATCTTGTGTCTTAAAGCGAGAGGCACAAACAACCTCCCAGGAGGACAAAGATCAGGAGCCTCTGACTGGGCTGCTTGCACCTCTGCCTCAAATTCAGGAAAAAGAGCAGAGACCATCACACCTTCAGCCAAAATGGGACCCAGGTCTTCAAAATTCCCACCTCCAGGAAAACAACGTGACAGGGCATCTGCCTTCACATTCTTAACCCCAGGGTGGAACGTGACAACAAAATTAAACCTTGAAAAGAACAAAGACCATCTGGCCTGTCTCGGGTTCAGACGCTTGGCTGACTCCAAGTAGGCCAGATTTTTATGGTCAGTAAACACGGTAATAGGGTGTTTGGCTCCCTCTTGCCAATGGCGCCATTCCTCAAAAGCCAACTTGATGGCCAACAATTCCCTATCTCCCACATCGTAATTTCTCTCTGCGGAGGAGAGTTTCTTAGAGAAAAAGGCACACGGTCGCCATTTGGCAGGAGAGGAACCCTGATACAAGACCGCACCCACACCCACCTCAGAAGCATCAACCTCAACTATGAAGGGTAGAGAAATATCAGGTTGTACCAAGATGGGAGCAGAAGCAAAACTCTCCTTGATATTAGAAAAGGCCTTATGCGCCTCTACCGACCAGGAAGAAAAATCTACCCCCTTTCTGGTCATATCAGTGAGTGGTTTAACAATAGAGGAATAATTCAAAATAAACTTCCTGTAATAATTGGCAAAGCCCAAAAAACGCATCAGCGCCTTCTGATTCTCAGGAAGCTCCCACTCAAGCACAGCGCAGACCTTCTCGGGGTCCATGCGAAAACCAGAAGGGGAGAGGAGAAACCCCAGAAATTGAATTTCTGGAACCGCAAACACACATTTTTCCAGTTTCTCGTATAATTTATTCTCCCGCAGGATAAGCAAGACCTGACGTAAGTGTTCCTTATGAGTTTTGAAATCAGGAGAAAAAAATCAAAATGTCATCCAAATACACTAATACAATTTTTCCCATTAAATGATAAAAAATGCTGGTCACGAAATGCTGAAAAACGGCTGGGGCATTCATCAAACCAAAAGGCATAACCAAATTCTCAAAATGGCCCTCAGGGGTATTGAAGGCCGTCTTCCATTCGTCTCCTTCTCTGACCCGGACCAGGTTGTATGCCCCTCTTAGATCTAATTTGGAAAAGACTTTAGCCCCAACAATCTGGTTAAACAGGTCCGGGATCAGAGGAAGCGGATAAGGGTCACGAATAGTGATACTGTTCAGCTCCCTGAAATCCAGACAAGGTCTTAAAGAACCATCTTTTTACTTAACAAAAAAAAAACAGCGGCAACAGGTGACTTTGAGGGTCGTATGTGTCCTTTTCTCAGACTCTCAGAGATATAAGCACACATAGCGACCCTTTCAGGTTAGGAAAGATTGTATAAACGAGATTTAGGCAGCTTGGCGCCTGGGATGAGATTAATAGGGCAATCGTACTCCCTGTGCGGGGGCAAATCCTGAACTCCACTCTCAGAGAAGACATCCAAAAATTCAGAGAGAAAAGGTGGTACAGTCTTAGTAGAAACCTCAGAAACAGATGTCGCGAGGCAATTCTCTCTGCAAAAGTCACTCCAACCATATATTT
Organism: Bufo gargarizans; assembly: GCF_014858855.1. Classification (NCBI taxonomy): domain Eukaryota; kingdom Metazoa; phylum Chordata; class Amphibia; order Anura; family Bufonidae; genus Bufo; species Bufo gargarizans. The sequence continues at coordinate 567,231,225 of NC_058080.1, forward strand.
GCCTCGCTTGCCAATCAATGGTGGGGTTATGCTTAGTGAGCCAGGGTAGCCCCAACACAAGAGGAGTAGGTAATCCGCTAAGGACAAAACATGACACATCCTCAACATGAGCATCACTCACAATTAAACAAATATTGTGAACTATGCCCTTTAATGATTTCTGAGAAAGTGGAGCGGAATCAATAGCAAAAACAGGAATATCCTTTCCCAAAGTGCATACCTGGAAACCATGAGTTATCGCAAAATGATTATCAATGAGATTGACAGCTGCTCCACTATCTACAAAAATCTCACAAAAAATGTTCTTGCTCTCTAGTGCCACCCTGGCAGGCAGGACAAAACTGGAACTACAAGCAAACGGAAAACCTTCAATTTCCGCCTCAACCCTGCCAATAGTAACAGATGGAACATTTTTAAATGATTTATACCTCCACAACAATAACAAACCTTCCCATGTGGGCTGAATCTTCTATTGTCAGAGGCAATCAACCCCAGCTGCATGGGCTCCTGCTCAGAAGGGGCTGACAGCGACTGAGACCCCTGCGCACAGAATGAGACCGCTGCACTGTCCTGGGACTGAGTATGACAGGAAAGAGAAATCTCTCCTCTCTCTCTAAGATGCCTGTCAATACGAATGGCCTGAGACATAGCAGAGTCCAAGGAGATAGGCCTCTCATGAAAGGCAAATGCATCTTTCAATCCCTCTGAAAGACCATGGCAAAATTGACTTCGGAGTGCAGCATCATTCCAACCAGTATCAGCTGCCCATCTCCGAAATTCTGAGCAGTATATATCTGCGGATTGTTTACCCTGGCATAACAGACGTATTCTAGACTCAGCCAAAGCAACACGATCCGGATCATCATATATCTGACCCAGGGCTAAAAAGAATTCATCCACTGAATGGAGGGGCCGTGCCCCCACCGGCAGCGAAAAGGCCCACGACTGAGCGTTACCCCTGAGCAGCGATATAATGATCCCCACCCTCCGTTCCTCATCACCAGAGGAATGGGGAAGAAGGTGAAAATGGAGTTTACAAGCCTCTCTGAAATGCACAAAATTCTCACTACCCCCGGAGAACGTATCCGGGAGCGAGATCTTAGGCTCAGAGCAAACTTCATGAACGTAAGCTGAACCGGTCACTAGAAACTGAGAAAGAATCTTACGGAGATCAGCTACCTCCAATGAAAGACCCTGGAAGCGTTCAGTCAAAAGTGAAACCGGATCCATGCTTGAAACGGTTTTGGCGGTTTATAATGTCACGGAAGGTGTACAGGAAGCAAGACAATGCAAAATGAATATATGACTCACTGGATCCAAAACTAAGGAACAAAAAGGAGACCCCTGCATAAGACCTGGCACTCTCCCTGACTGCTCAGCCTATGCGAACACCCCAATGGTGGATGATCGCATATCCTCGTACCTCAACTATATAACACCTGAACACCCTACAATAGTCAGGGGGCACGACCACCGGCTCCCTACTCTAGACACGGAGGGAGTCAGGGTCACCTGGGATCCAGTAAACATAAAATCACAAATGAATGTACAACACTTATCTTGTAGAAGACTGGGAAATAGGATCAGCATGCACACACACTCCAGGAAGTTGTATAAACCGCACACTAATGCATTATGGGGAGGAATTTAAAGGGATGCAATCAGTCCAACTACAAGACAGCTGAGAGAGGCTAACAAGATGACGAACTGAAAACCAAAACAAAGAAAGCTCAAGGAGGAGGTTCTGAAAGGCATCTGTCAGAGCTTCTCAGATGTCTGGTTGTGACAATAACTGCTCCATACACAATTGGTACAGAAAATAAAACTTGCAGTTACCTTCTTCGATCCCCTGATGAGCAACATGTGCCACCTTGTGTCCAGGCACAGATGACAAGAGTTTGTGACATCATTGCACTGCATGTGCTTGGACACTGATGTCCTGCATTTTGTAGGCCACATGCCTAAACAAGCCTGAGTCCTACAAGATGGGAGACAGTGGGGGCTTTACCACAGGCTTCAGCTGTACTGGCATCTTTTGGATGTTGGTACACTTGAGAGTAGTCCTCGCCCAGGCCACTTTACCTTTGGTTGGCCCCACTGTGCAAATGTGTCAAAGGACCCCTGCAGTCAAACCTCTGGATGTGTCCCTAAACAGACTGATACTGTCAGCATTGGACAATTACAGAATGTGCAAAGAACCCCCCCCCCCCCCAAGTAAAAATAAATAAATAAACAAATAAATGAAAAGAGTTAGTTATCAATTTTGAAACTTTTGGAGAGAGAGAGAGAGAGAGAGAAAAACCTTAGGAACAGCACAACAAAAATAATTGCTCTTTCATTAGGAACAAGGCCTATTTTTAGACAAAATGTGGCCCTTATCAAAATGAAAAGTGAAGTCCCAAATTCTGAAGTATTTATTTAGTCAATTTAGTAAATTAAAACAAAAATAATCATGTGAAAGTTGAAGATAAAATTATCTCCAAAGACATAAAGCTAAAGATGTCACATTCCCTTTATATTTTAAGCAAAAACATTTTTTTTATTTTCATATTTTACATTTTCAAAATAACAAAAAAGGAAAAGGGCCCAAAGCAAAAGTTTTGCCACCCTTGCAGCACCCCCTTTGGCAAGCATCAGAGCTTGTAAATGTATATTGTAGCCAGCCAAAAGTTGTTCAATTCTTGTTTGAGGGATTTTTATAGTTTCTTCCATGCAAACATTTTCTAGTTCTGTGAGATTTCTGGGCTGTCTTGCATGAACTGCTATTTTGAGGTCTAGCCACAAATTTTCAATAATTTTCAGACCAGGGAGGACCATGGGGGCAATGGTAAAACCTTCAGTATGTGCCTTTTGAGGTAGTCGATTGTGGATTTTGCACTGACCGGAGTCCAGCCAAAATATGTTAAATATGTCACAGGCAATGCCATTGTGTTTGTTGAATGTATAATTTTTATGTTTAAAAGTAAAAACTATGAAGGATTGGCTGCTATGGTATGTCCTCAGTTCCCAACCAGGTCCACATGGGTGGTAACCTTGTTGGAAAATGTGTAAAAAAAGGCAATGCTTGTGTGGTCATTAAAGAGTTCCTGTTTTATCTTCAACATAGAGCCTCGTCTCATGTGTTTGGGGATTGCTATACGCTGCATGCTCCTCTGGCTATAATCCCTAGCTCCTGTAAGAGCTGTTCCTGTTCCTTGTTCCTGCATCGCTCTCTGAAGGAAGAGAGGTTCGCCCACTGGAGCCTTGTCGTAGGTCCAGGGTGGGTAGAAGACTGAGAGACTCCAACCAAGCTGCGGCAGTTCGTGGGATCTGCAGTGCTTACGGTGTCAAGAGGAGTGCTTGGAGCCCTCGGGAAGCACTAGGCTCATCCATCAATGGAGGTACCAAGTCGGGGTGCCAGGCATTCCGTTACAGTGGTGGAAGCAGTGGGATAGCATCCTAGTGCAAAAAGAAGCAGCTCGGAGACACCGGTAACGTGTGGAGTATATTGAGGTCAACGCTAGTATCCGTACAGCGTCCCTGGATACTAGCTCCAGAGCCTAGTATGTAAGGAGCTTTGGCTAGAAGACTCTTACTGTACCCTAAGGTGGCATGTCATTCAACATACCCCATGGACGGCCGAGCACGACTTACCCGAAGGGAAGGATTATGATGGACCTGGGTTACTATGGGAGGCTATGGAGGAGGACATTGATCTCGGCAGCACGGAAGAGTCTAGGTTTTTGGACATCTTTGACTGCCGGATTGGCATGCATGTTTATGCTGACGGAGGGGAGGTGAGCAAAGACATGACCCACCTGGTAACAAGGGAGTGGGAGCTGGAGCAGACCTACCAACACCTGCTCAGCCCCGTTCAGCCCCTACCTACCCGACAAGCAGAGCCAGATCTGCCATCCTACAACTGGGAAGACTGGACGGTGATACCCCTTGCTTCCCTACCAGCTCCCAAAGTGGGGAACTTCATCGACTGGTTCTGGGAAGACCTCCTGATGGCAGGTAGAGATGGGAAAGAAGTCTCTCCACCGGCCCTACAGAGATGCTGGGCAGCCGACTCCCCTGTCTATAATCTCTAGCTCTTGTAAGAGCTGTTCCTGTTCCTTGTTCCTGCATCGCTAGTTGAAGGAAGAGAGGTTCACCCACTGACTTGGAGCCTTGTCGCAGGTCCAGGGTGGGTAGGAGACAGAGAGACCCCATCCAAGCTGCGGCGTTTCAGGGGATCTGCAGTGCTTATGGTGTCAAGTGGAGTGTTTGGAGCCCTCGGAAAGCACTAGGAGCATCCATCAATGGAAGTATCCAGTCGGGGTGCCAGGCATTCCGTTACATTCAGTTTTACCATATAGGGAATGCCATTAAAAAAATATATATAAAACTTGCAGAATTGCAGGGATTTTTTCCAATTTGGATTTTTTTCCAGATCCCCAGTACGTTATCTGCAATAGTAAATAGAAAGTGCAACTTTACCTAAAAAAAAAGCCCTCATACAGCTATGTGAACAGAAAAATTAAAAAGTTATGACTCCAGAAACGCAGGGAGTGAAAAAAAAAAAAAATACTCCTACAGTATTTATATATTTTTTTACAACATTTTTCACAGTGTTTCAGGGTGTTGAGTGTTTTTAAGAACCTAAAACTCTGGCCAGATGTTCACTCTAAATCTATAGGAGTATATGACTTGTAATTCAGTGAAGCATAATCTGGGTTTAATGTTTTTTATGATATTTTATTTGCTAAACCTCAATAAGTTTTTTTAAGATGCTATAAAAAAAATCCAAAAAGCATGTACACAGAAATATTCACTGAAAAACTTGACATACAGAAAATGGCCTAAGAAAAAATTAAATTTTTAAGAAACCAAAGATGACTTTGTAGGCATTTTTTATATAAACCTGGCATGTATCATCATGGCATTCTTGGGCATGGCTAGATATAAGGGTTTGCTTTATAGAGGTTCAGCAAATGGCAGCTCATATCTGTGCTGCAGCTGTTGCTGTCACCCCTGGATTCAAGCAGTGTATTTTGTGATAGAAAAACTAATCAAGCCAGCAAAGGAGGCAATATGGACAATCACAATACATTAGTAAGTGCCTTGTATTAACTGCATCTACATGATGAATGCAATTTGCTGAAGTGAGACAACCCCTTTAAGTAAATAAGAGTACAATTTGAATTGGAGTCATATATATTTTCAATGCAAGTTCTTAGTAAAATACATAAGTGCCACTGCTTTTTATAGGTTAAAAGCTATGATACACATTTGCGTTTGATAAGGAAAAGCCCAAAGTAAGATAAGGACAAGTTCTATAGTAGCACAACTGCTATTTTACTATTCAGGAACATAAAAGCCTTAAAGCACTCTGATTTGCATCTGCATTTGACCTTAGCAAGACTTATCACAGACATGATTTTCCCTACCTTATCAAACTGGATTCCATTAAAGGTGAATGAAAGTGATCTTTATAACAGAAGACTCAAGCTTTGCCCCTTTAATGGATAAAATTGCAGTAATTATACCTACACCCATATGCATATCTGTTTAACATCTGTATACCATTAAAAGTCCATAATTGACTGCAAGAATGAACTATGTTATCTCTGCTTCTTAAGGCTTCATTACGTTGACACCCATTTCCACATGTAGTGTTGTTTTCTTTCTGCAGGATCTTGAAGCCATTTTCTACCATTTCTTAAACAGGCTAAAAAGGTTGGAATGAGCTATACATTTCCTTCTAATTTCAATAAACATAACCTTGACATGCTGAGCTCCTTTGATTGAAGAGATTCTTAACTTAGAAGGCTATCTTAGGCCTCTTTTACACGACCGTTTTTATTTTCTGTTTACGGGCCTTTTTTTTGCGTTCCGTATACGATCTGTATACAGAACCATTCATTTCAATGGTTCTGCAAAAAAACGGAATGTACTCCGTATGCATTCCGTTTCCGTATTTCCGTTTTTCCGTTCCGTTGAAATATATAACATGCCCTATTATTGCCCGCAAATCACATTCCGTGGCTCCATTCAAGTCAGTGGGTCTGTTTTTGCGGAACCATCTATTGAAAATGCTATGCCCAGCCCAATTTTTCTATGTAATTACTGTATACTGTATATGCCATACGGAAAAATGAAATTGAAAAACAGAACAGAAACAGAAACAAAGAACGGAACAACAGATCAGTGAAAAACGGACTGCAAAACACTGAAAAAGCCATACATTGATGTGAAAGAGGCATTATTGAATAAAAAAAAAGTTGATAGGGCCCATACATGTGGCAAAATATGTGTATAACTGCACACTGAGTCCCTATGGCTTAAGGAATGTCAACAAGCAGAAGATGTGTCTCTTAAAAAGACATGAAGTACAGAGAGCAGGGTGGAGGTGGCTAATGAGCAGCAGCACTTGTATGCAGTCTTCAATACCACAGCTCCACATTACCACAGTCTGTCCTGTCTGTCCTCTGTACTTCATGTCTCCTCATGATCTCCATTCCTACAGAGATTCAGCTGAAGATTATATTAAACTGTATTCAGTATCCTAATTCCTGACAAGTAGTGCAGAGAGGAGGCTGAGGTAGCTTCTTAAGTAACTTATCCTGCTGTGTGATTAAGACAGGTTCTGTGTATACTAGTGTTGATTGAGCACCAAAGTTCTCAGGTGATCGGGTGCTCTGGCCGAACACATCGGGATGCTAGGGTGGTCTACCGAACACCCGATTATAATGGAAGTCAATGGGAGAACCCAAGCATTAAACTAGGCACCCCCTGCTCTGAAGAGCGGAGGGTGCCTGGTTCATAGGAAAAGGTCAGAAATTGAAACACAACCAAAATGGTTAGGGAACAGATGGGGAGGATGTCTCGATGCATCTTGGACTCCCAAGTCGCTGCTGGGAACTATGTTGTCCGAGTAGTACGCCACATTTACAGAGGAAGAGGAAACTGTTACACATAAAGGAGGGCATCATACACACCCTTGAAAAATTATTATTTATGGCCTGTTGGTGACCGTCAAAAACATATGGAGCAAGGGCCTGCTGATCTGACCATCTAAAACATTAAGAGCGAGAGCCTGCTGCCGCATTGGTGACTCTAGATAACCTCTGGGTGAATGTCTGCCCTATCAACTTTCGATGTTCTTTTCTGCGCCTACCATGGTGATCATGGGTAACGGGCATTCAGGGTTCGATGCCGGAGAGGGAGCCTGAGAAACGGCTACCACATCCAAGGGAGATCAATGGCTGAAATCAGATTAGATGTTGCCTTGCCCCTTTTTTTTCGTAATTGTGAACCACCCAGAGAGGGTGGGTCAAGTTATTAAAGCGCAAGCATCCAAGGAAGGTAGCAGGCGCATGGCAATTACCGACTCCCGACTCGGGGAGGTAGTGACGATAAATAACATGAGGCCCTGTTATTGGAATGAGTACACTTTCCATTAACGAGGATCTATTGGAAGGCAAGTCTGGTGCCAGCAGCCGACTTGCTCCCGATCTCGGCCAACACAAAGTTCACCAAGCATGCCGTTATGGTGAGGATTGTGTTGACCAGACTCTTTGCTACTGAGACTTGACTTGTAGGTGAAGGCCCGCTGCTGCTTTGTTGAGATAACTTCTAGGCGATTGCACGTCCCTGTGACGGCGATGATCCATTTGAATGTCTGCCCTATCAACTTTGGAGCAATTTTTCAAAAAGGACCTTCTGGTATAGCACAGTTTTGCTTGTCCTATCCATCAGAGGAATGAGAGATAACAAGTTTTCTTTGTAGTGGGGGGTCGAGAAGGCTGAACAACCAGTAATCCATGTTGTCTAAAATGCGTATAACTGGCAGGTCATGGGAAAGGCAGCCTAACATGAAGTCAGCCATGTGTGCCAGAGTACCAATCGGCAAGACTTCGCTGTCATCATCAGAAGGTGAGCTGACCCTGTAAAAGATTGTAGGTAAGGGCCTGCAGGTAAGCTGACCCTGTAAAAGCATTTTATGCGAGGGCCTGCAGGTGAGCTGACCCTGTAAAACATTTTATGTGAGGGCCTGCAGGTGAGCTGACCCTGTAAAACATTTTATGTGAGGGCCTGCAGGTGAGCTGACCCTGTAAAACATTTTATGTGAGGGCCTGCAGGTGAGCTGACCCTGTAAAACATTATATGCGAGGGCCTGTAAGTGAGTTAACCCTGTAGAACATTATATGCGAGGGCCTGCAGGTAAGCTGACCCTGTGAAACATTATATGTGAGGGCCTGCAGGTGATCTGACCATCTAAAAAATTATATGTGAAGGCCTGCAGGTGAGCTGACTCTCTAAAAATTTATATGCGAAGGCATATATGCGAGGGCATTATATGCGACAAATAAAGATGTTGATATTCTGAAAGAGGAGAAGGAGAAAAGGAAGATTTAACCATATAACTTTTTTGTGGTGAAAGGGGTGCATGGGAGTACAGTATATTGAGTACATTAAACAACACAATTAAAGAGCCTTTGTTCATTCGCTTTCCTCTAGTGGAGTCGAGAAGTCTGGGGCAATCCAGGCCTTGTCAACCTGTCAGCATTTTCAGTTGACAGGCGGATACGCTTATCTGTTATAATGCCACCAGCAGCACTGAATACCCGCTCAGACAAAACGATGGCGGCAGGGCAGGCCAGCACCTCCAAGGTGTAGAGCTCTAGTTTGTGTCACGTGTCCAGCTTGGACACCCAGTAGTTGCAAGGCACAGAGTGATTACTGAGGACACTGACACGGTCTGCTACGTACTCCTTCACCATCTTCTAAAACTTTTCACTCCTTGCGACACTAGGCTGCACATAAGGGTGAGTGTGCTGGCGGGGTGTCATAAAACTGTCCCAGACCTTGGAGAGTGTTGCCCTGCCTCTGTTGGAACTGCTGTGTGTTCCCCTTATCTCCCCTCCTCGGTTGCCCAATGAAGTACGGACTCTGCCGCTGGAAAATTTTGGAGCAATTTTTCAACAAGGACCTTCTGGTATTGCACCGTTGTGTTCATCCTCTCCACCAGAGGAATGAGAGATGAGAAGTTATATTTGTAGTGGGGGTTATGAAGGGTGAACAACCAGTAATCCGTGTTGGCTAAAATGTGTATAACGTGTGGGTCGCGGGAAAGGCAGCCTAACATAAAGTCAGCCATGTGTGCCAATGAACCAACACGCAAGACTTTGCTGTCCAGCTCCTCATCCTCTTCCTCCTCTTCTGTCCACCCATGCTGACCAGATGGAATTAAACTTCAATGGGTACTACCCTCTGTAGTGGAGGCAACCATCTCCTGCTCCTCCAGCTCTTCAACGTCCAAATTGAGCTGAGAAGACGGACGGAAGGGTGGTCTGGCTATCACCCTGTGTAATGTCTTCTTCCCCAATTTCCACCTCTTCCACATGCAAAGCGTCGTCCTTAATTGTTAGCAGCAAGCGTTTGAGTAGACACAGAAGTGGGATGGTTACGCTGATAATAGCGTTATTGCCGCTCACCATCTGTTTTGATTCCTCAAAGTTTCTTAAACCCTCACAGAGGTCAGACATCCATGCCCACTCCTCAGTTCTGATTGGAGGAAGCTGACTGGAAAGGTGACGACTTTGTTGTAGCTGGTATTCCACTACTGCCCTCTGCTCACAAAGCCTGGCCAACATGTGGAATGTCTAGTTCCAGCACGTGCTCACGTCCCACAACAGCCAGTGAGCTGGCAATTTAAAGTGCTGCTGCAGCGTTGACAGACCGGCTGAAGCTGTCGATGACTTGTGGAAATGTGCACACACGCGGTGCACCTTCACCAATAGCTCAGGCAAATTGGGGTAGGTTTTGAGAAACCGCTGAACCACTAAGTTTAAGCCGTGGGTTAGGCATGGGATGTGTGTGAGCCGTGGCCTGTTGACACTTCCCCACTTGCTTCCAGCTACCAGCTGATGGCTGACTGGTGCTGCATGCAGATAATTTGGAGGTGGAAGTAGAGAAGGAGGCAGAGGAGAAGAAGTCAGGGTTGGAGCCACTAACGTAGGTGCTGGCAGAAACCGTGATAAAATTAGGGCCCGCAATCCTCGGCGTCAGTAGCACCTGTGCCATACCAGGGTACAACTCGCTTCTGGCCTCCACAATGTTCACCCAGTGTGCCGTCAGGTAAATGTAGTGTCCCTGGTGAAATGCACTTGTCCATGTGTCCGTACGTGTAACGTTTCGGGACACATGTTGGTGTAAGGCGGGCATGGCACACCTTGAAAAATAGTGTCGGCTGGGGACAGAGTACAGCGGGATGGCCACCGACATCAGGCTGCTGAAGGCCTCAGTGTCCAAAAGCCTAAATGGCAACATTTTCAGGGCCAGTAATTTTGAAAGGTGTGCATTTAGTGCTATGGCCTGTGGGTGGGTGGCTGGGTATTTGCGCTTGCGTTAAAATTCCTGGGGTAATGACATTTGGACGCTGCGCTGGAACAGGGAATTGGATGTGATTGCTGATGATGCTTGCGAAGGTCCAGGTGCAGGGCGGGAGGCATCCTCGCATGCTCCTTCGACAGGCGATTGGCCAGAACATACCATAGGGGAAGAGGGGGCAGTGGTGTGACCCGCAGACACAGATTGTGGACCCAGGCGTTTGTCCCACTTATTACGGTGCTTGGATGCCATGTGGCGGATCATGCTGGTGGTGGTGAGGTTGCTAGTGTTCACACGCTCATTTTGGTGTGGCACAGGTTGCAAATTACTATTCTTTTGTCATCTGCACTTTACTCAAAAAAGTGCCATACTGTGGAACACAGGGGAGATTTCCGCAGAGGTGCTCCATGGAACAGTTATGGGTCTGTATGGTGTGGCCCGTCTTCTCCTTTTTGCCACCCCACTGCCTCTTGCCAGCCTATTGCTGTGCTGCAGATCCCTCTCCCTCTGTACTGCTCTCCTCGCTCGGCTTTCTACCTTCCCAGGTTGGGTTAGTGACCTCATCGTCCACCATCTTTTTCCACTTCCTCACTCTGATCATCCTCTTGATTTGTTGACCTAACCACAACCTCAGTGATTGACAACTGTGTCTCATCCTCTTCCTCAACCGCTTGAGAGAGTAATTGCAGTTGACTCATTGGTAACTCTGTCTCATCATCATCTACCTCATTAAACACAAATTGCCTTTCCCACCGTCATGTTCTTGTGACTGTAGATGCTCAAGAGGTTGGGAATCAGGGCACAAGATCTCATGTCCCTCTTCAAGCTGTGCTTGGCGAGAGGGCCAAATCAAGTAATAGAGACGAAAAGAGCTCCTCAGAATTTCCGAGTGTGGGATCACTTGTTTGGCCAGACTCTTCATGGTGGGAGGAAGGAGGATCAGGGAGAGGATTCTGTTGACCCGACTCTTGCCCACTGAGACTGGACTTGGTGGAGGACAGGGTGGTGCTTAACTGACTGGAAGCATTATCTGCTGCAATCCAACTGACCACCTGGTCGCACTGGTCTGACTTCAAGAGTTTTGTCATGCGATGCCCTGAAAACTGGGACATTAGAGCTAGGATGATTGCTTCTCTTGTGCTCTGGCAGCAGGCACAGTTTCAAAGCACCAGGGCCACGGCCTCTGCATGAACCATCAGGATCACGGCCACTTCCCGTTCCTTAATGCCCACCTTCTTCATATAAAATGTATATGCACGCTTGACACCAAAGATGTGGTACGGATGTCACAGTTCACAGGAAGCACAGTATATGGAAAAAGTACGTAAAAGTATGTGACACACAGAAGGCATTGCACAGATGTCACAAGTCACTGCAGACACCCTCTGTATAAAAAGTATAGAAAAGTATGGAAAAAATATACTAGTTTTCACTTATATTTTTTCTATCTCTTGTCCTGACACACAGAAGGTATTGCACAGATGTCACAAGTCACTGCAGACACCCTCTATAGAAAAAGTATTGAAAAGTTTTGGGGGAAAAAATTGATGGTAATATTATATTGCTGCCACCACACACAATAGTCCTTAACCTCTTCAGGACACATGACGTACCGGTACGTCATGTTGTCCTGGTACTTAAAGACACATGACGTACTGGTACGTCATGTATGGTTCCGATCACTGCCGCCCGGCGGGCGGTGATTGGAACCCGGTGCCTGCTTAAAGGGAGTCTGTCACCACATTTCAGCATATTAGACCGATCAAATAGGGTTATATGATCCACCCAGAACTTAAAAACTGTACCTTTGTTGTAGAAAACTGACTTTTCTTTTTGCCGAAAATGAACTTATAAGATTATGTTATGAGCCCTCTCAAGTGCCCAGGGCGGTCTCTCAATCCTCGGAGCCCCAGGCAGCACCTCCTCAATGGCTCATAACCCCGCCCTCCGTGTGCCTCTGCCCGCCCGTTTACTCCCCTCCCCTGTCCTTTGCGGTTGTGCGGTCCAAATCGTAGCGGGCGCATGTGCAGTAGGTATTGCGATGCCCTGCCAGGAGCGGGCATCGCATTGCGCATGCGCCCGCTACGATTTGGACCGCACAGCCACAGTGGAAAAGGACAGGGGAGGGGAGTAAACGGGCGGGCAGAGGCGCACGGAGGGCGGGGTTATAATCTTATAAGTTCATTTTCGGCAAAAAGAAAAGTCAGTTTTCTACAACAAAGGTACCGTTTTTAAGTTCTGGGGGGATCATATAACCCTATGTGATCGGTCTAATATGCTGAAATGTGGTGACAGACTCCCTTTAAATCATTGAGCAGGCACCTAGGCTAAATGCGCCCGGGAGTCCTGTGATCTCCCCATGTCGGAGATCGCAGAAAACCGCAGGTCAATTCAGCCCTGCGGTTTTCTGTGTTTCCAGGTTATTCAGGTCTCTGAGGACCCGATAACCCGGAACAGGATGGTGATTGGTTGGTGGGCGGGCCGGCAGCAGATTCAAATGTTGCCAGCGCTCCTCTCCTCCTCCTTTTGTGTCCCGGAGCCGGAGGAGAGAGGAGCACTGGCTGCACGTCGTGGATTTGTGCCAGCATCACCCCATCTGTGCCCACCAGGACCCGATCTGTGCCCCAGCACCCCCAATCTGTTTAGCAGGTACTTAGGGAAAGGATGGGCTAGGCAGGGAAAATAAAGGGAAAGTTAGTTTGAAAAAGTTTGATTGCATCACCCTAAGTAGGGTGTCTGGGGTCCACAGCTGTGTGACCCTAGACCCCCCAGGGGTGCTGCCGCTTGCCCCCCTGCCCCCCCCCCCACACTTTTTTGGGGTGCAGGATTTTTTTTTTTGTTTACGCTGACTGTGGCCGGCACTCTTAGCGTCCGGCCACTGTTAGCGCATCGCACACCCCGCCACTGATCAACTTCGGACGGTTGATCAGCGGTTTAGATTTTTTTTTAATTTAATTTTTCGTCCTTTTTTTTTTTTCTGTTAGTTTTAGGGTGAGTTCGCGAACACCCGTGCCCCCACACACACGCAAACCAAATAAAGATTTACACACATGCACATACACACGCAGACACACACTCCCCTATGGCCTGCTGGACGTTCTCGGCCGAGGAGGCATAAGCCCAGCTTGCCTCCGACTCCGAGAGTCCCAGTGAGGACGAGGATGACCCCACTTTCCTGTTGTCATCCGCGTCCTCCTCATCATCTAGCCATGATGATGAGCCCCCAAGGCGGCGGAGATGCCTCCAGGCGGAACAAGGGGACCGCCATGTTAGGGACCCTGTGGCCCACCCTTTACGTGGATAACTTTTATACGTAAAAGTTCCAGTCCCTTGCCACCAGATCCACTTCCGCTTGTGGGACCATGCGGAAAAATCAATGTGGCCTTCCTGCCTTCCCCCTCTAGGTACCTATCCCCAGGGGTGAGACCCGTGCCCTTACCACTCGGTATATGGGAGGTGTTGATCTCTCTGATCAAGTCCCTCAGCCATATAATGCCATGTGCAAAACCCGGGCATGGTACAAAAAGGTTGCGGTCTACTTGGTGCAGGTTGCCATGTATAACTCTTTTGTGCTGTCCCGGAGCGCTGGCAACACAGGGACATTCATTCAGTTCTATGAGGCAGTCCTCAAGGCCCTGATCTTTTCGGTCCGGGAAAGAGCAGGCCGGAGTACCTCGGAAGCTGTAGGACGGTATCCCTGGCCAACATTTTCCAGGTGTGGTCCCCCATACTGGAAAGAAGGGACAAACCCCAAAAAGGTGCAGAGTGTGTCACAGGAGGGGGATACGGAAGGACACCACTACTCAATGTGGCACGTGCCCCGATCATCCGGGCCTCTGCATTATTGGTTGCTTAAGGGAGTACCACACGTCCATGGAGTACTAAATTTATATCCCAATTTAGCACTGACATCGGGTAAAAAAACAGGTTCTCAGACTTGGGACACCCCAAAAAATTGTAAAAAGTAAAATAATTTATTAAAAGTATACAAATTAGGTATCTCAGCGTCGGTAATAATCTCCTCTATAAAAATACCCCATGACCCAAACCCCAAGATTAACATGGTTAAAAAAAAAAAAAAGTTGTCACCTTACATAACAAAAAGTTTAATTGCAAGTAATCAAAAGTCATATAGACCCCAAAATAGTGCCAATAAAACCGTCCTCTCATCCCGCAAAAAATGAGCCCCCACATAAGATAATCAGCAAAAAAAATAAAAATAATGACTCAGACTTTAGATATACCCCAAAAAAAATTGGGTATCAAAAAGGATAATATAGTCTAAAACCTAAATAATTGTAAAAAAAAAATTGACTTATTAGGTACCCCATGATCTAACCCCCCAGATTAACACGGTCCAAAAAATTTTTTGAAACGGTGCCAAAACCGCTATTTTTGCCACTTTTCCATTTCAATCCGTTTTTTTTCCGGTAACAAAGCAAGAGTTAACAACCAAACAAAAGTTAATATTTATTACCCTGATACTGCAGTTTACAGAAACGCCACATTTGTGGTTGTAAACTGCTGTTTCAGTAAAAGGGAGGCCACAAAAGGAAAGGACCGACATGGTTTCTGGAAGGCCGATTTTGATGGCCTTTTTTATTGACACCATGTCCCTTTTGAAGCCCCCGATGCCCCCCCATAGAGTAAAAACTCCCTAAAAGTGACCCCATCTAAGAAACTACACCCCTCAAGGTATTCAAAACTGATTTTAGAAACTTTATTAACCCTTTAGGTGTTCCTCAACAGTTAATGGCAAATGGAGATGAAATTTCAGAATTAAAATTTTTGGTAACCTTGCCTCACAAAAATGTAATCTAGAGCAACCAAAAATCATATGTACCCTAAAAATAGTCCCCCAAAAAACACCACCTTATCCCGCAGTTTCCAAAATGGGGTCACTCTTAGTTAGTTTCTACTCCAGGGGTGCATCAAGGGGGTTGAAACAGGACACGGTGTAAATAAACCAGTCCATAAAAATCAGCCCTCCAAAAACCATATGACGCACCTTTCCCTCTACGCCCCGCTGTGTGGCCGTACAGTAGTGTACGACCACATATGGGGTGTTTCTGTAAACGTCAGAGTCAGGGCAATAAAGATACAGTCTTGTTTGGCTGTTAACCCTTGCTTTGTTAGTGGAAAAAATGGGTTAAAATGGAAAATTTGAGATTAAATGTGACGCACTGGACTAACTATTGACCCAAGAGGTGCACTCAGTCGAGTGGACTCACCCAGTCCACTCAAAAAAAAAATATATAATAGAAAAAAGTAACTGGGCACTCTCAGGATATCTGGACCATTTGAAATGTATTAACATATAATAGCATGAATAACTGTACTTACTGACAATGATGATATAAAATGTAATCTAAAATACCTATTCGCTACACCATAAAACACAACATGCAGCAAATCAATATGTCAAATGGAAAATGGTATATTAAAATACTAAAATTCGAGGAATAAAATAGAATATTCGATAATAACTCGTATGAATATTCGGCAAATATTCTTATGGGAAAGTCTTGTATTAAAAATTGCGATAAACCAATGTCCTTTATAAACGTCCCTTTCGATATATATCAGGGATATCCGAAAATAAGCAAAGTCCCAATGAGCAATCAAAGAACAAACACAAGTGGCGTCCCGCTAATAGCATCCACCAGCAGCGTCCCACTGGAATAATAATGCAGTTTTTAAATCGCTGGATAATACTTGCTGGATAAACTCGAACAGTCTTACCGTCTCCTTTGATAAGTCGACAAAGATGCAGTTATGGTCCTCTGAGTTTGCAGACCAATATTTCGTAGTAAACTCGCACACCGGCAATTGTTTGGCACATGTAGTCAGGCCTTCACCATGGAATCAGGCCTTGCACATTCTTTTCCAAGTATGCCTTTTGTGTGGCAGGATTTTTCTTTGCGACTTTCCAGTCAAATCTCCAGCTTCCCAAGTGGTTTACTGAAATCTCCTGGTCCATATCTATATAGGGATGAAGGGGTTTTTATATACCCAGTTGTAAAGAAAATCTAGAGCATAGTTTGTTTCTATATATTGAATAATTTGAATGGTAGTGTGGAATATAGACTTCCAAGTAAAGTATCTTTTCTCCCTGAAAATAAGGTATTAGCATATAAAGTATTCACCTTTCAATAACTCATGAGTTATCAGTTGCATTTTAGTAAGTACTGCTCTTATACTGTGATCCTGGACACTTTAGTGAAGGTAGAAATATCATACAGAGGGGTCCAGGATGATTGCTGCAAAAACGCATCAAAACCGCATGGTGTTAGATGCGTTTTTTGGTCCATTAGAATCACCTGACTTACATCAATATGGGGATGAAAGGATTTTCACATACTCAGCTGCAAACACAATCTAGAGCATTTTTTCGTTTTTATCTGTTTAGAATGTTATTTTTTTTTTTATGGAAGTTTTAAGACCATTGTAGCATATGTGTGTTTTAATATATATTATAAATTATTTGGCAATGTGATTTTATATGGTATAGCGAGGATTTTTATGGGAATAGACTCAATGAAATAGTGGATCAAAAATCGATCCACTCCAGGTTTTTGGAACATCTTATCCAGACTTTTGGAAGAACTTCTCCACTATATAAGAAAGGAATTGTTTGGGGGACTGATAGCTACTGAGGAAGGGGTACTTCTAAACCCCGAAAAGCGTCTAGCCTAGACAGGACCCCAACATTTGGACCACTTGGGAAGCTAGTACTTCTATCTTGTCTGCCTTCCTGTGTACCGAATCCTGCTATTGTACTCCTGGACTTTGCTTTCCGCCGCCTGCCTCTGACCTCGGACTTTGTTTATGGACTTTGCCTGTTTGCTGCCTGCCCCTGACCTTGGATCTTGTTTGCTGACTTCGCTTGCTTGCCGCCTGTCCTGACCCGTACCTCCAGGCCTAGTACGTCCTCGTGCAGCTGCTGATCGGGTTGCCCTGCTGTCAGTGACAGCATGGGCAACCCTTAGGCCCATTTCACACGGGCGAGTATTCCGCGCGGATGCGATGCGTGATGTGAACGCATTGCACCCGCACTGAATACCGACTCATTCATTTCTATGGGGCTGTTCACATGAGCGGTGATTTTCACGCATCACTTATGCGTTGCGTGAAAATCGCAGCATGCTCCTCTTTGTGCGTTGCGGTGCGATAATCCACGCAACGCAGGCCCCATAGAAGTGAATGGGGTTGCGTGAAAATCGCAAGCATCCGCAAGCAAGTGCGGATGCGGTGCGATTTTTACGCACGGTTGCCAGGAGACGATAGGGATGGAGACCCGATCATTATTATTTTCCCTTATAACATGGTTATAAGGGAAAATAATAGCATTCTGAATACAGAATGCATAGTCAAATAGCGCTGGAGGGGTTAAAAAAATTAAAAATAATTTTACTCACCTTAGTCCACTTGTTCGCGTAGCCCGACATCTCCTTCTGTCTCCTTTGCTGAACAGGACCTGGGGGGAGCATTAACTACATGAACAGGACCTGTGATGACTCCGGTCATCACATGTTCCATCACATGATCCATCACCATTGTAAAAGATCATGTGACGGACCATGTGATGACCGGAGTGACGTCATCACAGGTCCTGTTCATGTAATGAATGCTCACCCCAGGTCCTGTTCCTCCACACAGCTAAGATGAAGACAGAAGGAGATGCCGGGCTACGCAAACAAGTGGACTAAGGTGAGTTAAATAATTTATTTTATTTTTTTAACCCCTCCAGCGCTATTTGACTATGCATTCTGTATTCAGAATGCTATTATTTTCCCTTATAACCATGTTATAAGGGAAAATAATACAATCTACAGAACACCGATCCCAAGCCCGAACTTCTGTGAAGAAGTTCGGATTTGGGTAGCAAACATGCGCAATTTTTTTCACGCGAGTGCAAAACGCATTACAATGTTTTGCACTCGCGCAGAAAAATTGCGGGTGTACCCGTAACGCACCCGCACATTTTCCCACAACGCCCGTGTGAAAGAGGCCTTAGAGAAGGCAGGGACAGTTCCCAGGTGTCCTTGCCTTCTAGATCGCTGTATATACAAGCGCTCACCGAGTGCTGTGTATACAGTGCAGGAAGTGCTATGCATTTCCTGTTCTGGCCCGGCGGTCATGTGATCTCCGGGGCTGGGAGAGTGCAGGAGCCTTGAGGTCTTTCACAGACCTCGATCAGCCCTGCACTGAGGCTGTACAGCGCTGTATTGCGCTGTACAACCTCTCTAGGGGGTGTATTTCTCCTGTAACTGGGGCTACTATGTCAGCCCCAGTTACAGGAGAAATCAACATTGAAAGAAAAAGTGAAGTTAAATATCCCCTACAGGTCCTGGAGGACCGTATGGGGGACGAAAAGTGTAAAAAATATATAAATAAATAAAAATATTTAAAAGGTTTTGCATGTAAAAAAAAAAAAATCCCCAAGTAAGGAATAAAAAAAAAAATTAAAAATAGAAAAATAAAATAAAAATAGACATATTTGGTATTGCCGCGTCCGTGACTGTTGGCTCTATAAATATATCACATGATCGACCCAGTCCGATAAACACCATAAAAATAAATAAATAAAAACTGTGTCGATAAAAGCAATTTTTGTCACCTTACATGACAAAAAGTGCAACACCAAGTGATCAAAAAGGCGTATGTCCCACAAAATGGTACCAATAAAACCGTCACCTCATTCCGCAAAATATGAGCCCCTACATAAGAAAATCTCTCAAAAAATAAAAAAAATATAGCTCTCATAACATGGAAACACTTAAACATCATTTTGTTTGTTTAAAAAATGCTATTAGTGTGTTAAAGTGAAATAAATAAAAAAGGGATACATATTAGGTATTGCCGCATCCGTAACAAACTGCTCTATAAAAATATCACATGTGTGATATGGGGGGATACTGTTAGCCCAGCGGCCTGTGTCAGTGCTGCTGCCCCAATCAGCAGGCACGGGCGCCGGGCTCCCTCTTTTCCCTCCTGCCATCCAGCTGACAAACATGGGTAGCAACTAACATAACTCTGCTACATGTGATCCATGCCAGTGTTTCCTTGCTGCTGGAAACTTGCACTGCTGCTGAAGCTTGCGTGGGTGTGTCTCTCTTTCCTATGTGGCAACACATACACGCCCTATGTCTCAGCAGCCAATGGCCGGATTGCAGCATGTATTTAGAGGCACTTCCTACTACAGGAAGTTGTCTGAGCAACCTCAGTGTCTAGCTTGTCTAGTCCCTGTACAAAGGTGTTTATCTTGTCTGCCTTCCTGTGTACCGAATCCTGCTATTGTACTCCTGGACTTTGCTTTCCGCTGCCTGCCTCTGACCTCGGACTTTGTTTATGGACTTTGCCTGTTTGCTGCCTGCCCCTGACCTTGGATCTTGTTTGCTGACTTTGCTTGATTGCCGCCTGTCCTGACCCGTACCTCCAGGCCTAGTACGTCCCCTTGGTGCTTGCACCAAGCACTCTGACCCCCTGATCAGCTGCCACTGACTTGTGGACTACTCTGGAGAGGCACCTGGCAGCTACCCTACGGCCCAAGCCTATCCCCACCATCAGGGGCTCTAGTGAATATCAGGTAGCTACTTAGTTACGCCACTCCGGAGTATACCCAGTTAGTGGCACAGTGGGTCCATACCTGTTTGCATAACATTGTGTAAAACTAAAATAAATAAGAAATTTCCATGTCTGTAATGATCTGCTCTATAAAAATATCACATGACCTAACCCCTCAGGTGAACGATGGAAAAATAAATAAATTAAAAAAGTTCCAAAATTACCAATTTTTTTGTCACCTTGCCCTATAAAGTGTAATAATGAATGATCAAAAAATCATATGTACCCATATATGGTACCAATAAAAACGTCAAATCTTCCTGCAAAAAACGAGTCCCTGCAGAAGACGATCGGCAAAAAAATAAAAAAATATGGCGTTCAGAAAATGGAGACAAAAAAATAATTTTTTTTCAAAAATCCTTTATTATATAAAGCTGAAACAAACAAGGAAAGTAGGCATTTTTGATATCATTGCATCCGTAACAACCTGCTCTATAAAAATAGCACATGATCTGCCCTGTCAGATGAATGTTTAAAAAAATAAACAGTGCCAAAGCAGCCATTTTTTTGTTACCTTGCCTCACAAAAAATGTAATATAGAGCAACTAAAAATCATATGTACCCCAAAATAGTACTAATAAAACTGCCATCTTATCCCCTAGTTTCCAAAATGGGTTCACTTTTTGGGAGTTTCTACTGTAAGGGTGCATCAGGGGGGCTTAAAAAGGGACATAGCAATTAAAAACCAGTTCAGCAAAATCTGCCTTCCAAAAACCATATGGCGTTCTTTTCCTTCTGCGCCTTGCCGTGTGCCCTTACAACAGTTTACATCCACATGAGGGGTTTTTCTGTAAACTGCAGAATCAGGGTAATAAATATTGAGTTTTGTTTGGCTGTTAACCCTCAATGTGTTAAAGAAAAACATGGATTAAAATGGAAAATCTGCCAAAATAGTGAAATTTTTAAATTTCACCTCCATTTTCCTTTAGAAACAGCTAGAGGGTTAACAAAGTTTGTAAAATAAGTTTTGAGTAGCTTGAGGGGTGTAGTTTATACAATGGTGTTATTTATGGGGCGTTTCCACTATATAAGCCCCACAAAGTGACTTCAGACCTGAACTGGTCCTT
Organism: Bufo gargarizans; assembly: GCF_014858855.1. NCBI lineage: Eukaryota > Metazoa > Chordata > Amphibia > Anura > Bufonidae > Bufo > Bufo gargarizans. The sequence continues at coordinate 567,252,275 of NC_058080.1, forward strand.
AAAAAGTGGATTTTGGAAATTTTCTTAAACTTTTTAAGAATTGCTTCTAAAATTCTAAGCCTTCTAACGTCCTAAAAAAATAAAATGACCTTTACAAAATGATGCCAACATAAAGTAGACATATGGGGAATGTTAAGTAATAAATATTTTATGGTTTTGTAATTTAGTGACATTTTTGAGTTTGATTTTCTTTCTTCTGATTGACATCTGTAAAACCACCATCAAATCTGCTTAAAAGAAGTAGCATGTTGCTTCTGAAGCATTTTTCAAATAGGTTGCTGTGGAGCCCAAGATGTGCACATGGTCAAAGTTTTTACATTGAAGTCAATGAGAAACTGGCATTTTGAATGTGCTTTATGCAGCAGAAAAAGTCTGTTCTAGGCTACATGCACACGACTGTGTGCCCCTCCGTGGCCGTATTGCGTCCCGCATACAGCGGGTCCGCAATACATGGGCACTGGACATGTGCATTACGCATTACGGATCGTTGACCCATTCACTTGAATGGGTCTTCAATCACAGAGATGTGGAACGGAGGCAGGATCGGAACCCCATGGAAGCACAACTTTTTTGCGGTGCGGACCGTCGGATGCAGATCGCGGACCCCATTCAAGTGAATGGGTTCGCGATCCGCATGCAGGTGCCGCACGGTCGGTCCGCAGCACGTGCACGGAGCCCTAGCGTTCATGTGCATGTAGTCTTATTTAACTGCTGAATCAGGGGGAGATTTCGCCCATATGATTGAAGATGCAGCTGGGAATTAGTGGCAATCCCCATGCAGTTATTGCAGCCAAGCCACACCATATAAGGTCACCCACATGCTCACTGCTGGGTCAGGTGCCGCCTGAGGACATGTCAGCACTAAAGCATGTCATTGGATGCAGTGGCCTGTCTGTGGCAAAAGTTTATATGCGGGGACCAAAGTCCAGTGAAGAAAGTCCAGGACCCACTTAACCCAAACCGAGTAGCAGACAAGTATGCTTCCCTTGTTAAAAGCTAATAGCCACCATCCAATACACACGATCAAATCAGTACCGGTGGGAGAATTTATTAGGGCCAGAAGAAACTGTAATAGCGAAGTAGCCTATAATCAGGAATGTGTAACAATAACCAAGTGACTTTTGGAACAAGACTATCCTCAATGGATGATAACCAGGGGTAATAATATTGCCTGTTGCAAAGATCGCAAGAATTTATTGTTTGGAAAGAAAAGCAAAAAATCTACAGATAATATACACTACAGACCAAAAGTTTGGACACACCTTCTCATTCAAAGAGTTTTCTTTATTTTCATGACTATGAAAATTGTACATTCACACTGAAGGCATCAAAACTATGAATTAAAACATGTGGAATTATATACATAACAAAAAAGTGTGAAACAACTGAAAATATGTCATATTCTAGGTTCTTCAAAGTAGCCACCTTTTGCTTTGATTACTGCTTTGCACGCTCTTGGCATTCTCTTGATGAGCTTCAAGAGGTAGTCACCTGAAATGGTTTACACTTCACAGGTGTGCCCTGTCAGGTTTAATAAGTGGGATTTCTTGCCTTATAAATGGGGTTGGGACCATCAGTTGCGTTGTGGAGAAGTCAGGTGGATACACAGCTGATAGTCCTACTGAATAGACTGTTAGAAATTGTATTATGGCAAGAATAAAGCAGCTAAGTAAAGAAAAACGAGTGGCCATGATTACTTTAAGAAATGAAGGTCAGTCAGTCCGAAAAATTGGGAAAACTTTGAAAGTGTCCCCAAGTGCAGTCACAAAAACCGTTAAGCACTACAAAGAAACTGGCTCACATGCGGACCGCCCCAGGAAAGGAAGACCAAGAGTCACCTCTGCTGCAGAAGATAAGTTCATCCGAGTCACCAGCCTCAGAAATCGCAGGTTAACAGCAGCTCAGATTAGAGACCAGGTCAATGCCACACAGAGTTCTAGCAGCAGACACATCCCTAGAACAACTGTTAAGAGGAGACTGTGTGAATCAGGTCTTCACGGTAGAATATCTGCTTGGAAACCACTGCTAAGGACAGGCAACAAGCAGAAGAGACTTGTTTGGGCTAAAGAACACAGGGAATTGACATTATACCAGTGGAAATCTGTGCTTTGGTCTGATGAGTCCAAATTTGAGATCTTTGGTTCCAACCACCATGTCTTTGTGCGACGCAGAAAAGGTGAACGGATGGACTCTACATGCCTGGTTCCCACCGTGAAGCATGGAGGAGGAGGTGTGATGGTGTGGGGTGCTTTGCTGGTGACACTGTTGGGGATTTATTCAAAATTCAAGTCATACTGAACCAGCATGGCTACCACAGCATCTTGCAGCGGCATGCTATTCCATCTGGTTTGCGTTTAGTTGGACCATCATTTATTTTTCAACAGGACAATGACCCCAAACACACCTCCAGGCTGTGTAAGGGCTATTTGACCATGAAGGAGAGTGATGGGGTGCTGCGCCAGATGACCTGGCCTTCACAGTCACCGGACCTGAACCCAATCGAGATGGTTTGGGGTGAGCTGGACCGCAGAATGAAGGCAAAAGGGCCAACAAGTGCTAAGCATCTCTGGGAACTCCTTCAAGACTGTTGGAAGACCATTTCAGGTGACTACCTCTTGAAGCTCATCAAGAGAATGCCAAGAGTGTGCAAAGCAGTAATCCAAGCAAAAGGTGGCTACTTTGAAGAACCTAGAATATGACATATTTTCAGTTGTTTCACACTTTATTGTTATGTATATGATTCCACATGTGTTAATTAATAGTTTTGATGCCTTCAGTGTGAATCTACAATTTTCATAGTCATGAAAATAAAGAAAACTCATTGAATGAGAAGGTGTGTCCAAACTATTGGTCTGTACTGTATATATATATATATATATATATATATATATTTTTATTTATTTTTTTATTTCACTTTATTCTGTGTTAACTGTGTTTTGTATTTTCACTGCTGGGAATCATAGTTTTAATTAATCACATGTGAAAAGGTTTTCAGCCACCATGTGGACTTTGGATCTAGCTAGATAATTAAAACACCTGAGTGGCCTCCTCCTCTATAGAGGAGGAACCCTTTCCCTCAGGAGTCTATATATATTTTACATGGATTAAAGTTCCACATGGAGTCATGAATAAGAACTACTTAGTTTGAAACGCCTAGAATGCGAATAACACTAATGGAGGTTGTACCACTGTTCGAATTTTTATCAACGTAATAAAAGAACCGACGGCTCAAAAATTACAGGAGTGCTGGATCATTTTTCTCTTTTATCCAAGTATGCTTCCCTTCACAGGTACATTGGGGTGTGGTGAAATTTAAAAAAGGTCAGTCCTGGAAACTCCATTAAGAAAATACCTAAAATTGTGTATTAATAACCACAATAGTTCTGTAGCTTATTTCTCAAGCAATTGTGCTATATAGGGTGGTTTGGCCATCTATTCAACTCTATAAATGTTGGTAGCCAATAATCAATCAATGCCCTTTTGAAAGCATAAGTATTAGATTTCACTTTAAGGGCTCATGCACACAACGGTATGCCCTCCGAGACATACGATCTGTGAGCGGGCCATATGTCCCGGAGCAGCATACATCGTGCGCATGGGAGCACACAGCCTCATAGGTTACTATGATACTGTGTACGCATTGGGCCGCCCGCGGAGCTATTGTCCCGCACTGATAATATCATATGATTGTGGGACAATAATCCCGCGGGTGGCCTGATGCGCACAGCATCATAGTAACCTATGATGCTGTGCGCTCCCGTGCACACGATGTATGCCGCTTCGGGACATATGGCCCGCTCATGGACCATATGTCTCGGAGGGCATACAGCCGTGTGCATGAGCCCTATGTGTTACAGGCTCATAAAACTAGAGCACAAATTGCAACTCCTACCAGGGTCAAATTATCCTCATTTCAATCAGCTGGTGTCTCAGATATTTTATTTCTGGACATGATTGGAAGAAGAAAACAGTATTGAGTTTTAGTAGCCATATTAATCTTGGAGAAATTGGATTCTCTGTGGGTTTTATGTTACTTTTTTTTTATTGAGACAACAGCAGAATTATACATTGCTGTATGAAAGTTAACACTACTACATTCACTCATTGGGACTTTTATGGACTATATATTTTAGTTCTCTTAGAATGTCATATACCAAACAATGTGTTCAAATCTTTATTGTGGTGGAGACAGTAAGCAATTTTCTTAATAAATGTACATCATAACTATTTCATAATGCCTATTTCACATTTTCCCTTTATATTTGTCCACTTAATGAATAATTGAACAGCAGTAGAGATGATCAAATCAAAGTTGATGAAGTGTAATTTGATCAGAATTTCAGGAAAAATTTGCACCGAATTTCGAATTTCCTCACGCTTCGTGGTAACAAATCAAATTTTTTCCTAAAATGGCTGCTTCACATGTTAGGACATGGAGCAAAGAACTCTCGGAATGATGGTTCACCCACAATGCCATGCATGCAGCCAACCAGCAGCCATCCAGCCCCTGTAATTTCACAGTCCTATAAATAGCCTCAGCCATCCTGGATTCAGCCATTTTCCAGTGTACTTAGTGCAGGGAGAGACATTAGCAGGCGGTAGGGAAAGTGGTAGAAAAGACTTGAAACTTTTTTTTGGGCTAAATAGAGAAAGATCATTAGAAGTATAGGGAAAGGATAGGAATGAATTATTCCACACTAAAAAAGAACAGGGTCTAATAGGTTAGTGTAAAGCCTGGGTAATATGTATGATTCTATTACACCTTGCTGCACTGACTGGGGATCCAAATTGCCATTATACTGCTGTTTTTAGGTTTGCAATAGATGCTACCTCTGTAATTTTAATAAACCTTGCTTGTTATTGGGATGCAAGTGCTGTGTGATACAGCCATTAACAGGGTACTAGGAAATATTTGTACTGCCTTATTAGCCATTGCGCGGTGCAGTTATATGTTTTAAAGCCTTTTTTTCTGGTGTATTAGTGGGGAAAAAAAGCTTTTTTGCTGTTGTGCAGTGAAGTGAGAAAATTGCAGCATTTTTTGGGGTGTATAAGTGAAAAAAAGTATTACTAGTGGTTCAGCGGTGCAGTTATATGTTCTGATGCTTTTTTGGGGGTGTATTAGTGGAAAAAAGGGCTTATTTGCCATTCAGCGGTGCAGTTATATATTCTAAAGCCTTTTTTGTGGCCAATTAGTGGAAAATAAAGGCTTGTTTGCCATTGTGCGGTGAAGTGACAAAATTGTTCTAAAGCCTTTTTTGTGGTCAATTAATCGAGAAAAAAAAGGCTTGTTAGCCGTTGTGTGGTGACATGAGAAAATTACAGCCTTTTTGAGGTGTATTAGTGGATAAAAAGTCTTGTTAGCCGTTACACGGTGCAGTTGTATGTTTTAAAGCAATTTTTTGGGGTGTATTAGTAGAAAATGGGCTTATTTGACGTTCAGCTGTGCAGTTATATGTTCTAAAGCCTTTTTTTGGTGTGTATTAGTGAAAAAAAAGGCTTATTAGCCATTGTGTGGTAAAGTGAGAAAATAACAGCCATTCAGCGGTGCAGTTATATGTTCTGATGCCTTTTTTCGGGTGTATTAATGAAAAAAAAGGGCTTATATGCCATTCAGCGGTACAGTTATATATTCTAAAGCCTTTTTTGTTACTGGGGTGAAAAAACCCTCTAATATACTGCACATCTGGGATTAGACAAGCATAAGTGACTGTCACATTTAGGCCAGAAATATGGCTTTTTGGTTACTGGGGTGAAAAAACTCTCTAATATACTGCACATCTGGGATTAGACAAGCATAAGTGACTGTCACATTTAGGCCATAAATACGGCTTTGGCATAATGGGGTGAAAAAAGCCTCTGATATACTGCACATCTGGGATCACACATGCATAAGTGACTGTCACATTTAGGCCATAAATACGGCTTTGGCATAATAGGGTGAAAAAAGCCTCTGATATACTGCACATCTGGGATCACACATGCATAACTGACTGTCACATTTAGGCCAGAAATACAGCATTTTGGTTATTGGGGTGAAAAAACCCTCTAATATACTGCACATCTGGGATTAGACAAGCATAAGTGACTGTCACATTTAGGCCAGAAATACGGCTTTTTGGTTATTGGGGTGAAAAAACCCTCTAATATACTGCACATCTGGGATTAGACAAGCATAAGTGACTGTCACATTTAGGCCAGAAATACGGCTTTTTGGTTACTGGGGTGAAAAAACCCTCTAATATAGTGCATATCTGTGATTACATGTGCATAGGTGACTGTCACATTTAGGCCACAAATACGGCTATTAGGTTACTGTTGTTAAAAAAAAATACTTTTTTTCACATACTGCACATCTGTGATTAGACGTGCATAGGTGACTGTCACATTTAGGCCACAAATAAGGCTTTCAGGATACTGTGGGGAAAAAACCCTCTGATATACTGCACATCTGTGATTAAACGTGCATAGGTGACTGTCACATTTAGGCAACAAATAAGGCTTTTAGGATACTGTGGTGAAAAAAAAAAAAATATTTCATATACTGCACATCTGTGATTACACTTGCATAGGTTACTGTCACATTTAGGCCACAAATACGGCTATTAGGTTACTGTTGTTAAAAAAAAATACTTTTTTTTCACATACTGCACATCTGTGATTAGACGTGCATAGGTGACTGTCACATTTAGGCCACAAATAAGGCTTTCAGGATACTGTGGGGAAAAAACCCTCTGATATACTGCACATCTGTGATTAAACGTGCATAGGTTACTGTCACATTTAGGCCACAAATAAGGCTTTTAGGATACTGTGGTGAAAAAAAGCCTTTTTTTCATATACTGCACATCTGTGATTACACTTACATAGGTGACTGTCACATTTAGGCCACAAATACGGATATGAGCATACTGTGGTGAAAAAACCCTCTGATATACTGAATATCTGTAATTACACGTGCATAGGTGACTGTCACATTTAGGCCACAAATAAGGCTTTTAGGATACTGTGGTGAAAAATTGAAAAATCCCTCTGATATACTGCACATCTGTGATTAAACGTGCATAGGTGACTGTCACATTTAGGCAACAAATAAGGCTTTTAGGATACTGTGGTGAAAAAAAAAATAAAAAATCATATACTGCACATCTGTGATTACACTTGCATAGGTTACTGTCACATTTAGGCCACAAATAAGGCTTTTAGGATACTGTGGTGAAAAAAAGCCTTTTTTTCATATACTGCACATCTGTGATTACACTTACATAGGTGACTGTCACATTTAGGCCACAAATACGGATATTAGCATACTGTGGTGAAAAAACCCTCTGATATACTGAATATCTGTAATTACACGTGCATAGGTGACTGTCACATTTAGGCCACAAATAAGGCTTTTAGGATACTGTGGTGAAAAATTGAAAAATCCCTCTGATATACTGCACATCTGGTATTACAATTGCATAGGTGACTGTGACATTAAGGCCACAAATAAGGCTTTTAGGATACTGTGGTGAAAAAAAAAGCCTTTTTTTTCATATACTGCACATCAGTGATTACACTTGCATGGGTGACTGTCACATTTAGGCCACAAATACGGATATTAGCATACTGTGGTGAAAAAACCCTCTGATATACTGAATATCTGTAATTACACGTGCATAGGTGACTGTCACATTTAGGCCACAAATACGGCTATTAGGTTACTGTTGTTAAAAAAAACACTTTTTTTCACATACTGCACATCTGTGATTACACTTGCATGGGTGACTGTCACATTTAGGCCACAAATACGGATATTAGCATACTGTGGTGAAAAAACCCTCTGATATACTGAATATCTGTAATTACACGTGCATAGGTGACTGTCACATTTAGGCCACAAATACGGCTATTAGGTTACTGTTGTTAAAAAAAACACTTTTTTTCACATACTGCACATCTGTGATTAACCGTCTCCGGACCGCCTAATGCAAATTCGCGGTCCGGAGGCAGCAGCGCTGCGCAGACTGACGCATATACGCGTCATCTCGCGAGTCGCGAGATGACGAGCTTAGCCGACCCGCGCATGCGCAATGCGGGCCGGCATTTCGTCAAGGGGGGTCACGTCATCAGCTTGCCAGCCAATGATCGCGGCTGGCAAGCTGATGATTTTTAAAAAAGCCAATCAAGTGCCAGATAACACATCATATTAGTAAATATGATGTGTTATATGGCTGCCCTGCTCCTCTGCTGGTCCTTTTTGTCGGTTGGATCCAGCAGAGGAGCAGGCTTCACAGTGAGTAGCACCAACACCACACATAGCCCCAGATCACCCCCTGCACCCCAATTAACCCTTTGATCACCCCTTTGATCGCCCCTGTCAATCACTAGTGAAAGGAAAAAAGTGATCAGTGTAAACTGTCACTTTTTTTTTCACTGGTATTGACTGTTAGGTTTTAGGGATAGTTTAGGCCCCTTGGTTAGGTAGTTTAGGGATCAGTTAGCGCCCAGCCCACCGCACCGCAGTCACTGATTCGCTGATTAGCGTATCACTAATCAGCATTTGTACTTTTATAGTATCTGGAAGTGATCAAAACTGATCACGGTCAGATCTATAATAGTATTAGTGTCACTTTAGTTCGCCCTCCACCCAAAACGCAGTGTTTGCCCGATCAGGCCTGATCGGTCGCCCACACGTGCGTTCGCCCACGCCCGCCCCACCGCAGTGACAAAAAATTATATATTTTTTGATCACTTCACATTCACTTTACACGAGCTGCGGCGATAAAAAAATCAGTTTTGATATTTTTTATCAACCGCAGCGGCCTCCGGTACTTCGCTAGCCTCCCATTTGTAAGACAGGCTTGCTTTTTTTCTTGGGTAGTCTCAGGGGATTCCCCTAAATTTAGTTGCCCAAATGTCAAACAGGGGGTATTCTTCTGAAGAGGCCTACAGGCTTCTGACCCAGTCGGATGAGGAATGGGAACCCTCATCTGATGAATCCAGCGGGTCAGAATACGAACCTGTAGAAAGCAGTGGCAGTCTGACTCAAAGTTCGGACAAGGAGGTTGAGGCACCAGGCGTACCCGGCCCCGTGTCGCTAGACCACAGGTTGCGCAGGATCCGCTTCAAGGGCAGCAGAGTGGGGCTGGCGCTGTCAGATTACGTGGTGAGGCATACACCAGCAGCGCAGCCCTCCCTGGACCTAGTACCAGCACTGCCGTACAACCTGGTGAAGTGGCGAGCGCCAGAAGGGCAGTTGAAGCTGGTACGGTGGCACGAGCAGTAGTTACCCCGTCGCAGCCACTGCAAAGACGGGCCCGTAGACCCCCTAGAATCCCTGAGGTGCTGGCAAACCCTGATTGGCAGTCCCCAACTTCAGCCGCACCTGTAGTTCCCCCTTTCACCGACCAAGTCTGGAGTTCGGGTTGAGACAGCTCAGATCGGTTCGGCCCAGGAATTTTTTGAGCTGTTCTTGACTGCGGAGCTCTTAGACATAGTCGTGGCTGAAACAAACCGGTATGCCACACAATTTATAACCGCCAACCTGGGAAGCTATTATGCCCAGCCTTTCCGGTGGAAACCAGTCCAAGTTTCTGAAATTAAAATTTTTCTGGGCCTTCCCCTCAACATGGGTCTAACTAAAAAGCATGAATTGCGGTCATATTGGTCCACGAACCCAATTCATCACATGCCCATGTTCTCTGCTGCTATGTCCAGGGCACGTCATCCTGCGTTTCCTGCACTTTAGCGACAACACCACCTCCCGTCCCAGAGGCCACCCAGCTTTTGACCGGCTCCACAAAATTCAGCCCCTCATAGACCATTTCAACCAGAAATTTGCAGATTTGTATACCCCAGAGCAAAACATCTGCGTAGACGAGTCCCTAATACATTTTACCGGGCGCCTTGGCTTCAAACAATACATCCCAAGCAAGCGCGCCCGGTATGGGGTCAAATTGTATAAGCTCTGTGAAAGGGCCACAGGCTGTACCCACAAATTTCGTGTCTATGAGGGAAAAGATCAGACCCTGGAGCCGGTCGATTGCCCTGACTACCTGGGGAGCAGTGGGAAGACAGTCTGGGACTTGGTGTCACCCTTATTCAGCAAGGGGTACCATCTTTATGTGGACAATTTCTACACATGTGTGGCTCTCTTTAGGCATTTGTTTCTAGAACTAGTCGCGCGGGCTTCCCACAACGGCTCGTTACCACCCATCTTGCAAGGTGGGAGAGGGCTGCCTTGTGTAACGAAGAACTGCTCGCAGTGAAATGGAGAGACAAGCGTGACGTTTACATGCTCTCCTCCATTCACGCAGACACGACAATACAAATTGAGCGAGCAACCCGTGTCATTGATAAGCCCCTCTCAGTCCACGACTATAACCTTCACATGGGAGGAGTGGACTTCAATGACCAGATGTTGTCTCCGTATTTAGTTTCTCTCAGAACCAGACGCTGGTATAAGAAGGTGTCTGTATATTTGATTCAATTGGCTCTGTATAATAGTTTTGTTCTCTACAGTAAGGCTGGGAGAACACGATCCTTCCTCAAATTTCAGGAAGAGATCATCGAGAACCTCCTGTACCCAGGAGTTTCCGTGGCCCCATCCACCAGTGTAGTTAGCCGTCTACACAAGCGACATTTCCCCAATGTCGTTGCCGGTACCTCAACCCAACCGTCACCCCGAAAAAGATGTTGTGTCTGTAGCAGGAGTGGAATAAGGCGTGACACCCGCTATTTCTGTCCTGACTGCCCTGACCACCCTGCCCTATGCTTAGGGGAGTGTTTCCGGAAGTACCATACACAGGTACACCTAGCATAGGGATCACATCTCACCAGGACAGGCACACAGGGCTATTAGGGCCCATTCACACAGAGCTGCTGCAAACGTCTCCTTTCACCTGGGACAAAGTGCATAACGCACTTCGCCACATCTTTGGGCGATTTGCGCTTTGCACATTGACCCATGGGAAAGGAGAGGTTTGTTCTATAAAGGTAAAAAAAAAAAAACACCAGTAAGCAAAAAGGTTAATGTTCAGTTCAAAAAGTTTAAGTTTATATGTTCTGTTCCAAAGTTAATAAAATTATTGCGTTGCGGCCTGTTTTTTTTTTTTTTTTTTTTTTTACCTTCCAGGTGGACCAACCGATTGACTAGCTGCAGCACTGATGTGCATTCTGACAGAAGCATTGCGCTGCTGTCAGATTACACGCAAGTCCTCTGCAGTAAAAGATACGTTTGCCAAGGCATACAGGGAGTGCAGAATTATTAGGCAAATGAGTATTTTGACCACATCATCCTCTTTATGCAAGTTGTCTTACTCCAAGCTGTATAGGCTCGAAAGCCTACTACCAATTAAGCATATTAGGTGATGTGCATCTCTGTAGTGAGAAGGGGTGTGGTCTAATGACATCAACACCCTATATCAGGTGTGCATAATTATTAGGCAACTTCCTTTCCTTTGGCAAAATCTGTCAAAAGAAGGACTTGACAGACTCAGAAAAGTCAAAAATAGTGAGATATCTTGCAGAGGGATGCAGCACTCTTAAAATTGCAAAGCTTCTGAAGCGTGATCATCGAACAATCAAGCGTTTCATTCAAAATAGTCAACAGGGTCGCAAGAAGCGTGTGGAAAAACCAAGGCGCAAAATAACTGCCCATGAACTGAGAAAAGTCAAGCGTGCAGCTGCCAAGATGCCACTTGCCACCAGTTTGGCCATATTTCAGAGCTGCAACATCACTGGAGTGCCCAAAAGCACAAGGTGTGCAATACTCAGAGACATGGCCAAGGTAAGAAAGGCTGAAAGACGACCACCACTGAACAAGACACACAAGCTGAAACGTCAAGACTGGGCCAAGAAATATCTCAAGACTGATTTTTCTAAGGTTTTATGGACTGATGAAATGAGAGTGAGTCTTGATGGGCCAGATGGATGGTCCCGTGGCTGGATTGGTAAAGGGCAGAGAGCTCCAGTCCGACTCAGACGCCAGCAAGGTGGAGGTGGAGTACTGGTTTGGGCTGGTATCATCAAAGATGAGCTTGTGGGGCCTTTTCGGGTTGAGGATGGAGTCAAGCTCAACTCCCAGTCCTACTGCCAGTTTCTGGAAGACACCTTTTTCAAGCAGTGGTACAGGAAGAAGTCTGCATCCTTCAAGAAAAACATGATTTTCATGCAGGACAATGCTCCATCACACGCGTCCAAGTACTCCACAGCGTGGCTGGCAAGAAAGGGTATAAAAGAAGAAAATCTAATGACATGGCCTCCTTGTTCACCTGATCTGAACCCCATTGAGAACCTGTGGTCCATCATCAAATGTGAGATTTACAAGGAAGGAAAACAGTACACCTCTCTGAACAGTGTCTGGGAGGCTGTGGTTGCTGCTGCACGCAATGTTGATGGTGAACAGATCAAAACACTGACAGAATCCATGGATGGCAGGCTTTTGAGTGGCCTTGCAAAGAAAGGTGGCTATATTGGTCACTGATTTGTTTTTGTTTTGTTTTTGAATGTCAGAAATGTATATTTGTGAATGTTGAGATGTTATATTGGTTTCATTGGTAAAAATAAATAATTTAAATGGGTATATATTTGTTTTTTGTTAAGTTGCCTAATAATTATGCACAGTAATAGTCACCTGCACACACAGATATCCCCCTAAAATAGCTAAAACTAAAAACAAACTAAAAACTACTTCCAAAAATATTCAGCTTTGATATTAAAGTTATGTCCGGACTGAGGGCGTAGCCTTAGGGGAGGGCGTCATGACGGGGGTTTGGTTTAGGGAGACCCCAGTTAGGTGGGTAGGTGGAGTTTAGAGGGGATAGGAGGAGGAATTGGGAATGTGGGGGATTGGTCGGTTTGAGTGTAAGGGGTGTGGTTAAGGGGTTAAATAGGTTAGCTGAGGGGAGACCAGGGGCCATTTTGGAGGATCTTGGAGCGAGCTGGTACCTGACGTTGTAGCTGAAGACCCATCATGGAACAGCTGGAGGAGACCATCGCTCGGTTAAGGGCAGCAGCGGAGGTCTGCGGCGCCGATTGGATCCAGGCGCAGGTGCAGCAGATGCTCCAGGGGGCGGCTGAGGCTCCAGCTGGGCCTCAGCCAGTGTTAATCCGGCCGCGGCAGGCCGGGCGGGTTACAGCCCGTCGGCTTCTCAGTCGGCTCCGCCCCCTCCTAAGGCTCAGCGCCGCAAACGGAGCCCCTCAAGGGACCCTCCACGCCGGGGGTCAGCGGGGAAAGCTTCCTCCGTTACTCCCCGGCGTGGGAGGAATCCGGCCAGTAGGCGGAGCCTGCGAGGTGGCCGGGCCCGGTCACCTGGTCCTTCATTGATGATCGGCGAGGGAGATGGACCAGGTGCGGGGGTCTCCAGCCCGGGACCGGTGGCTGTGACCCCCCAGCGTGTGCAGGACGTCGGGAGGAACGGTGCTGCCGCAGTTGCAGTGGTGTCCGGCGGCAGGCCCCTAGCTTCGGTGGTTACAGTTCCAGGAAGAGGATGCTCCGCCCACTCGCCTGCAGCCCGGGAAGATGGATGTCCTAACGTTCCTGGCCTGGGCCTGGCTAGGGGACTGGATTAAGAGGCGGCGACGCGGAGGGATGTTCAGCAGGATTCCGGATTGTCGGCTGGTGGGGACACAGCACCCAGGCAGCCAGGTGAGGCCTCTTGGGGAACGTTAGCGCAGTTTGTTGGGGGGGCTGGGGGTGTTGGGGGGTCCCCAGTAGATGTTAGCAGGGGTTTGGGGCAACTGTTAGGGGGGCTGGCAGGTTTGCTTGCGGGTTGGCGTATGGGGGGGGCATCTCCGTTACCTGCGTGGGGGGTGTCCGGGCCCTCTGGGGGAGCGAGTGCTGTTGGGGGGGCCAGTTCAGGTGTGGGGTCTGCGGTGGCGTCGGTGCAGACGCAGGCGGGGGGCGCGGTTGAGGACGAGACGGTGCGGATGGACGATAGGGCAAGAGGGGAGGTGTATGTTTGCTTTGAGGGTCCATTGGGGGCGCATTTGAAACAGGAGGTGAGGGAAAAGATTTGGAGGGGGGAGTATGTAGAGATTTTTTCTTTGCTTCCTTTGGACAAATTTAACCTGGATAGGGCGAGACGGGATGAGAGGAGGAGGAGAAGCGTAGGTACCGCCTAATACCGCGGACGTTTGCAAACTGGCTGCAGGCGTTCGCGATATTAGCGAGCGTGATTGGGGAGAAGGCGCCAGAGTGCTGTTTGGCGTTGTTTTGTTATTTGGATGCAGTGGGCGAGGCGTATAGGGTGTATGGGGGGATAGCGTGGCTGCGGTACGACGAACAGTTTCGGCAGCGGAAGGCGGTGCGGCTCGAAATTAAGTGGGATCACAAGGATATAGCCTTGTGGTTGAAGGTTACCGCGCCGGTGAGACAGGGCCAGTCCTTTCGGGGGGAGGCAGGAGGCAGTGGGCAGCCCAATGTTGCGGCAGCTTCAGCAAAGGGGCTTTGTTTCGCATTTAATGACGGAACATGTAAGTTTGGAGCAAAGTGTAAATTTAAACACGAGTGCTCGGTGTGCGGAGGTTCACACGGTGTGGCGCGGTGCTTTAGGGGTAACAGACAGAGGGGGGGGGATTTCAATAGCAAAGGGGGAGACGCCGGTGCGTCTGGGAAGGATGGGCCCGTTCCTAGACAGATATCCGGATAGGGAGGCGGCAGTTTTATTGCGGGAAGGTTTTTCAGTTGGGTTTCGGATCCCGTTTGTTCAAGGGGAAGCGGTTTTGGTTAGGAAAAATCTGAGGTCAGCGTTGGAGCATCCGGAGGTGGTGGCCGAGAAACTTAGGAAGGAGGCAGGATGGCGGGCCCCTTTTCGGCCCCGCCGTTGCCGAATTTAAGGGTGTCACCATTGGGGGTGGATCCGAAGAAGGAGATGAATAAGTTTCGGCTTATTCATCATCTGTCTTTTCCAAAGGGCTCGTCGGTCAATGACGGTATAGACCCCGCCTTGTGTTCGGTGGTTTATACCTCATTTGATGCGGCAGTGCAGTGGGTTAAGAAGTTGGGGAGGGGGGCGCTATTAGCAAAGACTGACATCAAGGCTGCGTTCGGGTTGCTGCCGGTTCACCCAGATTGTTTACACTTGTTGGGGTGTTTTTGGGGGGGGGGGAGTTTTTTGTGGATAGGTGTTTGCCTATGGGCTGTTCCCTGTCCTGTGTGTATTTTGAGGCGTTTAGTTCATTTTTGGAATGGGCGGTGGTGGATTCGTCGGGTTGTGAGTCTATTATTCATTACCTGGACGATTTCTTATGCATTGGTCCGGCGGGTTCCAGGGTGTGCGCCTTGTTGTAGCATACCTTGGAGTCGTTGTTTGGGGTTTTTGGGGTACCATTGGCCACGGAGAAGACGGTTGGGCCGGTCACGGAATTGAGTTTTTTAGGGATAGTGATTAACACGGATAAGATGGAATGTAGGTTGCCCCTAGATAAGTTAGGGGATTTAAAGGGGGAAGTTGCGAGGGCGTGTCGTTTGAAAAAGCTACAGTTGCGGGAGCTTCAGTCGCTGCTCGGTAAACTCAATTTTGCGTGCCGAATTATGCCTATGGGGAGGGTGTTCTGTAGGAGGTTGGCTATGGCAACCGCGGGTGTGGTCTCACCGCATCACTATGTGCGTTTAGGGAGGGAGTTGAGAGCGGACTTGAGAGTGTGGGCTTCCATTTTGGAATGTTATAACGGTCGCTCTCTATTTATGGGTGATGTGGTGAATTCGTTTGATTTTGAGTTGTTTTCAGATGCAGCAGGGAGCGGGGGTTTTGGGGTCTATTGCCAGGGGCAGTGGTGTGCGGGGCGGTGGCCGGACAGCTGGGTGGAAAGAGGTTGGGTGAAGAACGTGGCCTTGGTAGAACTGTTTCCTATTGTGGCGGCGGTGGTGTTATGGGGGGAAGTTTTTCAGGATAGGAAGATGCGGTTTCACTGTGATAACTTGGGGGTGGTGCAGGCGATAAATGGGTTGTCAGCTTTGTCGGTGTTGGTGGTGCGGTTGTTGCAACGGTTGGTATTGGAGTGTCTGTTGATCAATGCGTGGGTGGTGGCGGTTCATGTGCCTGGAGTGGATAATGGCATAGCTGACGCTCTTTCTCGTTCACAGTGGGACCGTTTCCGGCAGTTGGCTCCAGGCGCGGAAGAGTTTGGGAGGGAATGCCCGAGTTGTCTTTGGGAGGTACTGGAAGAACGGTAGCAAGTCTCATTCAGGAATCGCTTGCGCCTAGGACGTGGGAGTTGTATCTGAAATCGTGGCGGTACTGGGAGGATTGGTGCAGTAAGTTGGGTGTTGGGGAGGAGGAGCTAGAGGTCCCGATGGGTCACTGTAGAGAGGCAGGTTGGTCAGTGGCAAGGATGAATAGTTGCATGGCTGGATTGGCGTTCGGGTTTAAATGTAGACAACGGCCAGATGTGACTAGGTCATTCTTGGTCATGCGGGCGCTGAAGGGGTGGCGCAGGGCAGGTGCGGGTGGTGATAACAGGAGACCGGTGTCCTTCGGGTTGTTGTTGAGACTGGGGGAGCAGCTGGGAGTGGTGTGTAGTTCGGACTCAGAGGTCAGGTTGTTCCGTTTGGCCTTTTCATTTGCGTTTTTTGGGGCGTTACGGGTGGGGGAGTTGGTCAGTCCGTCGGTACGTAAGGCTGGGGGGTTACAGAAGGCAGACGTGGAGTTATTCCAAGACAGGCTGGAGTTTGTTATTCGTCGGTCTAAGACGGATGTTGAAGGACGGGGGCGGAGAGTGGTGTTGTTTGGTGTCCCGGATTGCGCCATGTGCCCGGTTAGGAGTTTACGTGACTACTGGGGTGACAGGAAGAGCGGGATGTTGCCATTGTTAGTGCATAGGGATGATTCCTTTTTGTCGCGTTTTCAGTTTGCGGCGGTTTTTTCGAAATGTTTGGTTCGGTTGGGTGTGGGGCCTGAGGGGTACTCGAGTCATTCTTTTAGAATTGGGGCGGCAACGGATGCAGCAAGGTGGGGGTTGGGAGACGAGATTATTAAGAGGATTGGGCGGTGGGAATCTATGCGGTTTAGATCGTACATTCGCTTGCACAGTTTATAGGGGAGCGGCCGGGGGGGGAGGGGTAGGAAGTTGGAGTATACGCAATGTCTTTACTGTTTGCTTTGGGTTTGTTATTTTTTTTTTTCTTTTTCTTTTTCGTTACAGATGCAGTGCCGGCCCTAGTTTGGATCCTCGGGCATTCTTATGTCTTTTGGGGGGCTGTCCGGGCAGCGGTTCGGCCGGATGGTCAGCAGTTGGGGCTCCCGAGGTCTGTGGCGGTGGTGAGATGGCTAGGGCGGCGGGGTATGGTCTGGGCGGGGGTGTTGCCTGAGTTTCACAGGTTTGTGAGGCAGGATAGGGCACCCGAGGTGTTGGTTCTGCATGTGGGCGGTAATGACCTGGTGGCGCGGCCGTTCCGCGAGTTGCTGCAGGGGATTAAATTTGATTTGCTGTGGATATGGGCTATGTTCCCGCGGATGGTGACAGTATGGTCAGATATTGTGCCTAGGATGGTTTGGAGGGATGCACGCTCTGTGGTGGGGGTGAATAGGGCCCGTATTAAGGTGAATAGGGCGATGGGCAGGTTCATAGCCAGGAATGGAGCGGTGGCAGTGAGGCATATGGAACTGGAGAAGGGTGTAGGGGGGTTTTGGCGGGCGGACGGTGTGCATTTAAATGCGGTTGGCTTGGACATGTGGTGCTTGGTAATCCAGGAGGGGATTGAAGTAGCCTTGCGTTTGTGGAGGGACGCGCAGACTTAAGGTGGTCAAGTCGGCGCGTCAGTGGCGGGGGGAGGTCCTTGAAGTTGGTCACATTCACAGAGGAGGATGCTGGGAGGGCTCCATGGTTGGGGCTGGACTCCCAGTGGTGACGGATTTAAAAGAGCCCATTCAGTGGTGCTTCTGAGCTGGTGGGCAACGGCTGGAGGCAAGATGGCTTACCCGGTGGGGTATTTGCAGTTGTTTGGAGGCTTCAAGGACCTCCCCTCGGGGGGGAGAATTGTTATTTATTATATATGTTATGTTTATATGTTAATAAAAGACGGCTGCTGTGGCCGATTTATTCCAAGCCTGGTGTCCGTCTATCATTTGGGGCATGTTAGAGAGGAGATCTGGGTGGAGGTAGGTTATGGGGGGTTTGGTGGGAAGGATTGGCGTAGAGTTAGGGGTCGGACGGCAGATAACCAATACCACCGTCAAGTTATGTCCGGACTGAGGGCGTAGCCTTAGGGGAGGGCGTCATGACGGGGGTTTGGTTTAGGGAGACCCCAGTTAGGTGGGTAGGTGGAGTTTAGAGGGGATAGGAGGAGGAATTGGGAATGTGGGGGATTGGTCGGTTTGAGTGTAAGGGGTGTGGTTAAGGGGTTAAATAGGTTAGCTGAGGGGAGACCAGGGGCCATTTTGGAGGATCTTGGAGCGAGCTCCCGCCCACCCTCCCTTTGTTTAAGGTTTTGGGGGTTGGAGCTTAGGGGGTAATGGGCAGGTGGGGTGGTTTAGGTGTCACGGTGGCTGTGGCGGGGGGAGGTCCTTGAAGTTGGTCACATTCACAGAGGAGGATGCTGGGAGGGCTCCATGGTTGGGGCTGGACTCCCAGTGGTGACGGATTTAAAAGGGGCCATTCAGTGGTGCTTCTGAGCTGGTGGGCAACGGCTGGAGGCAAGATGGCTTACCCGGTGGGGTATTTGCAGTTGTTTAGAGGCTTCAAGGACCTCCCCTCGGGGGGGGGGGAGAATTGTTATTTATGCTGTGGCCGATTTATTCCAAGCCTGGTGTCCGTCTATCATTTGGGGCATGTTAGAGAGGAGGTCTGGGTGGAGGTAGGTTATGGGGGGTTTGGTGGGAAGGATTGGCGTAGAGTTAGGGGTCGGACGGCAGATAACCAATACCACCGTCATGAGTTTTTTGGGTTCATTGAGAACATGGTTGTTGTTCAATAATAAAATTAATCCTCAAAAATACAACTTGCCTAATAATTCTGCACTCCCTGTATGAGCTGAGGAGGAGGCGGTGTTCCTATGCTTTGGCAAACACTTTGTATATAAAAAAATAATATAAAAAATACCGGCAATGATTTATTCATCCACATCGATCGATGTGAATGGAGAAATCTGGTTTGCCAGAGCATACGAGCTAAGTGGGTATGGATGTTGGGCGGAGCTCCTATGTCCTGGCAGACGCCTTTCCCCTCCTTTTTTTTTTTGGCAGAGATTTTTTCATCCACATTGATCGATGCGAATGAAGAAATCTGTGCCGTTTATTTTTTTCTTTCAGCCCAGAGGCAGAACGGAAAAAAAAAATCTCATTACCTGTATGCTCAATATAGGGAGAATAGCAGAAACTCCTAATGCTGGCCATACATGTAATGATTGCGGAGACCCTCAAATGCCAGGGCAGTACAAACACCCCACAACTGACCCCATTTTGGAAAGAAGACACCCCAAGGTATTCGCTGAGGGGCATATTGAGTCCATGAAAGATTTAAATTTTTGTCCCAAGTTAGCGGAAAGTGAGACTTTGTGAGAAAAAAACAAAACAATTTCTGCTAACTTATGCCAAAAAAAAATAAATCTATGAACTCGCCAGGCCCCTCATTGAATACCTTGGGGTGTCTTCTTTCCAAAGTGGGGTCACATGTGGGGTATTTATACTGCCCTGGCTTTTTAGGGGCCCTAAAGCGTGAGAAGTAGTTTGAAATCAAAATCTGTAAAAAATGGCCGGTGAAATCCTAAAGGTGCACTTTGGAAGGTGGGCCCCTTTGCCCACCTAGGCTTCAAAAAAGTGTCACACATGTGGTATCGCTGTACTCAGGAGAAGTTGGGGAATGTGTTTTGGGGTGTCATTTT
This sequence comes from Bufo gargarizans, assembly GCF_014858855.1. Taxonomy (NCBI): domain Eukaryota; kingdom Metazoa; phylum Chordata; class Amphibia; order Anura; family Bufonidae; genus Bufo; species Bufo gargarizans. The sequence goes on from NC_058080.1 coordinate 567,272,079, forward strand.
ACATATACCCATGCTGGGTGAGAGAAATATCTTGGTCAAATGCCAACTTTGTATAAAAAAATGGGAAAAGTTGTCTTTTGCCAAGATATTTCTCTCACCTAGCATGGGTATATGTAAAATGACACACCAAAACACAATCCCCAACTTCTCCTGAGTACGGCGATACCAGATGTGTGACACTTTATTGCAGCCTAGGTGGGCAAAGGGGCGCATATTCCAAAGAGCACGTTTCGGATTTCGCAGGCCTATTTTTTACACATTTTGATTGCAAACTACTTCTCACACATATGGGCCCCTAAATTGCCAGGGCAGTATAACTACGCCACAAGTGACCCCATTTTGGAAATAAGACACCCCAAGGTATTCCGTGAGGGGCATGGCGAGTTCCTAGAATTTTTTATTTTTTGTCACAAGTTAGTGGAATATGAGACTTTGTAAGAAAAAAAAAATCATCATTTTCCGCTAACTTGTGACAAAAAATAAAAAGTTCTATGAACTCACTATGCCCATCAGCGAATACCTTAGGGTGTCTACTTTCCGAAATGGGGTCATTTGTGGGGGTTTTCTACTGTCTGGGCATTGTAGAACCTCAGGAACATGACAGGTGCTCAGAAAGTCAGAGCTGCTTCAAAAAGCGGAAATTCACATTTTTGTACCATAGTTTGTAAACGCTATAACTTTTACCCAAACCATTTTATTTTTTTGCCCAAACATTTTTTTTATCAAAGACATGTAGAACAATAAATTTAGCGAAAAATTTATATATGGATGTCGTTTGTTTTGCAAAATTTTACAGCTGAAAGTTAAAAATGTCATTTTTTTGCAAGAAAATCGTTAAATTTTGATTAATAACAAAGAAAGTAAAAATGTCAGCAGCAATAAAATACCATTAAATGAAAGCTCTATTAGTAAGAAGAAAAGGAGGTAAAATTCATTTGGTTGGTAAGTTGCATGACTGAGCAATAAACGGTGAAAGTAGTGTAGTGCAGAAGTGTAAAAAGTGGCCTGGTCATTAAGGGGGTTTCAGCTAGCGGGGTTGAAGTGGTTAAACGTGCATAGGTGACTGTCACATTTAGGCAACAAATAAGGCTTTTAGGATACTGTTGTGAAATGTTTTTTTTTTTCATATACTGCACATCTGTGATTACACTTGCATAGGTAACTGACACATTTAGGCCACAAATAAGGCTTTTAGGATACTGTGGTGAAAAAAAGCCTTTTTTTTTTCATATACTGCACATCTGTGATTACACTTGCATAGGTGACTGTCACATTTAGGCCACAAATACGGCTATTAGGATACTGTGGTGAAAAAAAACATTGTTTTTATATATTGCACATCTGTGATTACACGTGCATAGGTGACTGTGACATTAAGGCCACAAATAAGGCTTTTAGGATATTGTGGTGAAAAAAAAGCCTTTTTTTTTCATATACTGCACATCTGTGATTACACTTGCATGGGTGACTGTCACATTTAGGCCACAAATACGGATATTAGGATACTGTGGTGAAAAAAAAAACTTTTTTTCCATATAGTGCACATCTGTTATTACACTTGCATAGGTGACTGTCACATTTAGGCCACAAATACGGCTATTAGGATACTGTGGTGAAAAATCCCTCTGATATACTGCACATCTGTTATTACACTTGCATAGGTGACTGTCACATTTAGGCCACAAATAAGGCTTTTAGGATACTGTGGTGAATAATCCCTCTGATATACTGCACATCTGTGATTACACTTGCATAGGTGACTGTCACATTTAGGCCACAAATACGGCTATTAGGATACTGTGGTGAAAAAAGACCTTTTTTTTTTCATATATTGCACATCTGTGATTACACTTGCATAGGTGACTGTCACATTTAAGCCACAAATAAGGCTTTTAAGATACTGTGGTGAAAAATTCCTCTGATATACTGCACATTTGGGATTACACTTGCATAGGTGACTGTCACATTTTGGTCACAAATAAGGCTTTTAGGATACTGTGGTGAAAAAAAAACAAACCTTTTTTTCATATATTGCACATCTGTGATTACACTTGCATAGGTGACTGTCACATTTAGGCCACAAATAAGGCTTTTAGGATACTGTGGTAAAAAAAAAACTTTTTTTCATATAGTGCACATCTGTGATTTCCATTGCATAGGTCTGATTTGAATACAAGTCAGAATCGGAACCTGCGCTGATACTGATACGATTTAAAATTGTCGGTAGATATACAAGGGAAGGGATATTCACAGTAATGTTCCCTCTTCTCCCTCTTTGATTTTTTTTTCTTTTTGCTGGTACCTTTGCGTGAAAAAAATCCTTATTCACTGTTTTCTTTATTATTTTCTTATACTCATCCTTTTTATTGGCGGCATCATCGTTAGTGTTTGTATTGCTTCTTCTCCTATTCCATGTAGTTTTTTGCACTCGTTCCACCTCTATGTGTGGGTCAGAGGTTTTATTCTGTGTTTGTAAGTTCCTAGTTATAGTGTGTATCTCTGTGGCCTCGCTTGTTGTTTCCACGTTCACCTCCTCATCCACCGGTAAAATTTCAAATCTATTTTCCACTACAATGCAACCATTTTTGTGGGTACCAGTAGCATTTTCAGTAGGTCTGTGTAAGTGCACCCTTTGTGAGGGGAGAGGGTGGATTTGGTTTACTGCTATTTGTTCCTGGGAATTGTCCTCCTCTGAACTATTTTCATAGGTGGAGATGTTTGCTAGTGTGCCTTCGCATATTGTGTCATCGATGGTATTGTATTCCGAGCCGCTTCTATTTGGTGTTCCTCCTATGATGTGCTTTATTTGATCTCTCTTATTGTTTGTGTTGCCAGTGCTTGGCAAATCATTAGTGTTGGTGTTCTCCTTATTTGGCAAATCCCTACTGTGTTTTCTGTTTTTTTTTTAGAATAATTTCATCCTCTTTCGTTTTAATTCTCATATTTATTGATTTGGAGATTCTTTTGATCTCAGGGTGATCTTTATACGGTCTTATTCTATCGAATAGTCCCATGATTTCCTGTTTGTTTTTTCTTAGAGAGTTTTTCCTTTTTGTTATGATAAAAAGTACCGTTTTTTTAGAGAATTCATGGAAGAGGTCATCCCATTCCTTCAAATTATCACTATCTCCTAGGTCACCATTGAGTGCCTTAGTAATTTTCAGGCCTTTTGGTACAGTGTCATGTCTGAGGTAGTTTTCCAGGGAGGCTACCTCCCAGAGATCCCTCATTTCTTTAATCAGCAGTCTCTCTAGATGTTTAGCATGCTGTACTGCTTCTAAAATCACATCATGTGGGGGGTCATCATCTGTAGTCCGGTCCTTATGAGGATTAAAAAAGCTTACCATCCCTGACGAAGGAGCCCGACTGGCTCAGAAACGCGTCGGATTGAATTTGTCCCCTGAAAGCTTCCATACTCAAGTGCGGTGACGTCACACGCCAAGTTCCCGGACTTCAACTGGGGTTCCCTCGCGTGAGTGATTTGCTGCCGGCCGGAGCACCACCTACGCTAGAGGTTGAGCCTGAAGGTACCTGGAAGCTAACTTCTCTGATCCAACAAGAAGAAGACTCCACGGACACATTGCCTGTTAAAGAAGGTAATCACTTCGAACATTACTGTGAATATCCCTTCCCTTGTATATCTACCGTCAATTTTAAATCGTATCAGAATCAGCGCAGGTTCCGATTCTGACTTGTATTCAAATCAGACCTTGGTGATATTCTAACATAACGGTCACTGCAGCAGACCGTGGCAGTGAACCTTGCAGCGATTCCCTGCTTGATACATAGGTGTTGAGTGAGTCGGGGAGCGCGGGTATGCTTGTATACATTTTACTAAACACTTGCATAGATGACTGTCACTTTTAGGCCACAAATAAGGCTTTTAGGATACTGTGGTGAAAAAAAAAACTTTCTTTTTCATATACTGCACATCTGTGATTACACGTGCATAGGTGACTGTCACATTTAGGCCACAAATAAGGCTTTTAGGATGCTGTGATAAAAAAAATACTTTTTTTTTCATATACTGCACATCTGTGATTACATGTGCATAGGTGACTGTCACATTCAGGCCACAAATACCGCTGCCACATAGAGTAAAAAAAATAATAATTTTGTGCAATACCCTACATCAGGGTTTATATTTGCGGTTAATTATTTTTAACATACTTAACCACTTTTTACTTTGCTTTGTGAACGCTAACTATGAGGCAAACATCTAATAAGGGACGCGGCCATGGTCGTGGTGGTGGTGTTGGTGGAGCCTCTGGTGAAGGGAGAGGACGTGGCCGTTTTTCCACAACTACACGTCCTACTTGAACCTACTACCTCAGGTCACAGTAGCCGCCAGAATCTACAGCGATATTTGGTCGAGCCTAATGCCGTTCTAAGGATAGTAAGGCCTGAGCAAGTGCAGGCGGTAGTCAATTGGGTGGCCGACAGTGGATCCAGCACGTTCACATTATATCCTACCCAGTCTTCTGCATAAATCGCACAGGTGGCGGCTGAAACCCATGCCTATCAGTCTGTCACATCACCCCCTTGCATATTGGGGAACCTGTCTGAGCCTCAAGTCATGCAGCAGTCTCTTATGCTGTTGGAAGACTCTGCTGGCAGTGTTTACCAAGGGCATCCACCTAGCCCTTCCCCAGGGGTGGAAGACATAGAATGCACTGATGCACAACCACTTATGTTTACTGATGAGGACATGGGAATACCACCTCAGCACGTCTCTGATGATGACAAAACACAGGTGCCAACTGCTGCGTCTTTCTGCAGCGTGCAGACCGAAAAGGAGGTCAGGGAGGAAGACTGGGTGGAAGACGATGCAGGGGACGATGAGGTCCTAGACCCCACATGGAATGAAGGTCGTGCCACTGACTTTCAGAGTTCGGAGGAAGAGGCAGTGGTGAGACCGAGCCAACAGCGTAGCAAAAGCGAGCGCAGGGTGCAAAAGCAGAGCAGCCGTTGCCAAAACAGTTCGCCTGCTACTGGCCACTGTCAACAGGGACCGAGCACACCAAAGGCAGCTTCAAGGAGTTTCCTGGCATGACACTTCTTCACGCAATGTGCTGACGATAAGACCCGGTTTGCACGCTGTGCCATCAGAGCCTGAAGCGAGGGATTAACGTTCTGAACCTTAGCACAACCTGCATGACCAGGCATCTACATGAGAGACACGGGCTGCAGTGGAGTAAGCACCTTCAAAACCAAGAAAGGGCTCAGGCCCCTCCTGCTCCCTCTTCTGCTGCTGCCTTGGCCTCTTCCTTCACCTCTGGAGGAACATTGGCACCTGACACCCAGCAAACAGAGGATGTGCCACAAACAACACCACCTCCGTCACCAAGTATCTCCACCATGTCACACGGAAGCGTTCAGCTCTCCATCTCACAAACCTTTGAGAGAAAGCTTAAATTCTCACCTAGCCAGCCTCGATCCCTGGCCCTGAATGCCAGCATGTCTAAACTACTGGCCTTTAAAATGCTGTCATTTAGGCTGGTGGAGACGGACAGCTTCAAACAGCTCATGTCGCTTGCTGTCCCACAGTACGTCGTTCCCAGCCGCCACTACTTCTCCAGGAGAGCCATGCCCTCCCTGCACAACCAATTATCGGATAAAATCAAGTGTGCACTGCTCAAAGCCATCTGTGGCAAGGTCCACCTAACCACAGATACGTGGACCAGTAAGTACGGCCAGGGACGCTATATCTCCCTAACTGCACACTGGGTAAATGTAGTGGCGGCTGGGCCCCAGGCGGAGAGCTGTTATTAAAGGATTGCAGGGCATCATTCGTTGCCTCCTGTTGTCTCCTCTTCATACTCAGCTTCCTCCTCCTCTTCTACCACCTCCTCATCCGGTCAGTGACAGACCTTCACCACCAACTTCATCACAGCCAGGGGTAAACGTCAGCAGGCCGTTCTGAAACTGATGTGTTTGGAGGACAGGCCCCACACCGCGCATGAGTTGTGGTGGGGTATAGAACAACAGACCGATGAGTGGTTGCTGCCATTGAGCCCGGCCTGGATATTGTGTGATAATGGGCGAAATCTCGTTGCAGCTCTGGGACTAGCCGGTTTGACGCACATCCCTTGCCTGGCACATGTGCTGAATTTGGTGGTGCAGAAATTCATTCACAACTACCCCGACATGTCTGCGCTACTGCATAAAGTGCGGGACGTCTGTGCGCGCTTCTGGCGTTCTCATCCTGCTGCCGCTCGGCTGTCTGCTCTACAGTGTAACTTCAGCCTTCCCACTCACCGCCTCATATGCGACTTGCCCACCAGGTGGAACTCCACCTTGCACATGCTGGAGAGACTGTGCGAGCAGCAGCAGGCCATAGTGGATTTTCAGCTGCAGCACGCACGGGTGAGTCGCACTGCAGAACAGCACCACTTCACCACCAATGACTGGGCCTCCATGCGAGACCTGTGTGACCTGTTGCACTGTTTCGAGTACTCCACCAACATGGCCAGTGGCGATGACGCCGTTATCAGCGTTACAATACCACTTCTATGTCTCCTTGAGAAAACACTTAGGGCGATGATGGAAGAGGATGTGGCCCAGGACGAGGAGGAAGAGGGGTCATCTCTAACACTTTCAGGCCAGTCTTTTAGAAGTGGCTCAGAAATAGGATTTTTTTAACAGCAGAGGCCAGGTACAAATTTGGCCAGCCAGGGCCCACTACTGGAGGACGAGGAGGAGGAGGATGGGGATGAAGCATGTTCACAGCGGGGTGGCATCCAACACAGCTCGGGCCCATCACTAGTGCGTGGTTGGGGGGATACGGAGGACGCAGACCCTACGCCTCCCACAGAGGACAGCTTGTCCTTACCTTTGGGCAGCCTGGCACACAGAAGCGACTACATGCTGCAGTGCCTGAGCAACGACTGCAGAGTTGCCCACATTTTAACGTGTGCTGACTACTGGGTGGCCACCCTGCTGGATCCCGTTACAAAGACAACGTGCCGTCCTTAATTCCCTCACTGGAGCATGATCAGAAGATGCGCAACTACAGGCGCATGCTGGTAGACGCGCTCCTGAGAGCATTCCCAACTGAAGCCAGGGGACAAGTGGTAGCACAAGGCGAAGGCAGGGGAGGAGTAACAGGTCGCCAACGCAGCTGTGTCAGCGCCAGCACCTCAGAAAGCAGGGTTAGCATGGCCGACATGTGAAAAAGCTTTGTCACATCGCAGCAACAACCGGCCCTAACTGCTGATATGAAGCGTGTTAGCAGGAGGCAGCATTTGAAGAACATGGTGGAACAGTACCTGTGCACACAACTACACGTACTGACTGATGGTTCTGCCCCATTCAACTTCTGGGTCTCCAAACTGTCCACATGGCCAGAGCTGGCCCTGTATGCCTTGGAGGTGCTGGCCTGCCCTGCAGCCAGTGTACTCTCTGAACGTGTATTCAGCACGGCAGGAGGCGTCACTGCAGACAGACGCAGCTGCCTGTCTACAGCCAACGTGGACAAGCTCACGTTCATTAAAATGAACCAGGCTTGGATCCCACAAGACTTGTCTGTACCTTGTGCAGAATAGACATTTATACCACCATCAAACATACATTCTTGTACTCAAGTCAAGTGCAATGATTCTTTGTTTTCTTTTTGTTTTTGTCCCAATATTTTGGGGACTACCTACCCCAATAAAAAATAAAAAATAAACATTGTTGGCTACCTCCTTCTCCTCCATTGCTGCTTCTACCTACAACACCACATTCACCGCCTCCTCAACCTCCGACTCCATATCCACCTCCTTCTCTGAGTTGCAGGTTAATAATTTGCAATTTTTAGTTATTATTTTAATTTATTTTAAGTTATTTCCCTATCCACATTTGTTTGCAGAGCAGTTGCCATGCTCTTAAGCACATTTTACTTCCTTTTTCATCCCTTTAGCCTTTTCAAGGACTATTTTAGAGCCATTTTAATTTAAAAAAGTGCCAATTTTAGTGCGCTAAATTGAAAAAAAATCTAATTTTCAATTGTTGGGTGACATTTTACCATTTTTGGTGCATACAAACCCCTGCTGTGCCTGGGTGACAGGGGCCTAAATCTCTCAAAATCCTCTGTTGTATTGCTGGGTGACAAGAACCCCCTTTTGCCGTGAATGAACCCCTGATGTGCCTCCGTGACAGGGGCCTAACTCTCTCAAAATCCTCTGTTGCATTGTTGGGTGACAAGAACCCCCTTTTGCCGTGAATGAACCCCTGCTGTTCTTGGGTGACAGGGGCCTAAATCTCTCAAAATCCTCTGTTGTATTCCTGGGTGACATGAACCCCCTTTTGCCATGAATGAACCGCTGATGTGCCTCCGTGACAGGGGCCTAAATCTCTCAAAATCCTCTGTTATATTGCTGGGTGACAAGAACCCCTTTTTGCCATGAATGAACCCCTGCTGTGCCTGGGTGGCAGGGGCCTAAATCTCTCAAAATCCTCTGTTGTATTGCTGGATGACAAATTCCCCCCCACTAATACACCCCAAAAAAGGCTGCAATTTTGTCACTTCACCGCACAACGGCCAATAAGCCGTGTTAATGAAAAACAAAAGGCTTATAAGCCGTTGTGCAGTTAAGTGACAGAATTACACCCTTTTTTGGGGTGTGTTAGTGGAAAAAAAATAAGTCTTATTAGCCGTTCAGAGGTGCAGTTATATGTTTTAAAACCTTTTTTGTGGTGTATTAGTAGAAAAAAAGGCTTGTTAGCCGTTGTGCGGTGAAGTGACCAAATTACAGCCATTTTGGGGTGTATTAGTGGAAAAAATAAGTCTTATTTGAGTTCAGAGGTGCAGTTATATGTTCTAAAGCCTTTTTTGGGGTGTATTAGTGGAAAAAAGAGCTTATTATCCGTTGTGCGGTGAAGTGACAAAATGATACCCTTTTTTGGGGTGTGTTAGTGAGAAAAAAAGTCTTATTAGCCCTTCAGCGGTGCAAGTTTATGTTCTAAAGCCTTTTTTGTGGTGTATTACAAAAAAAAAGGCTTATTGGCCGTTGCGTGGCGAAGTGAAAAAATGGCTGCCTTTTTTGGGGAGTATTAGTGGAAAAAAAGTCTTATTAGCTGTTCAGCGGTGCAGTTATATGTTTTAAAGCCTTTTTTGTGGTGTATTAGTGGAAAAAAAACGATTATTGGCCGTTCAGCGCTGCAGTTATATGTTCTAAAGCCTTTTTAGGGGTGTATTAGTGGGGAAAAAAGTCTTATTTGCCATTCAGCAGTGCAGTTATATGTTTTAAAGCCATTTTTGTGGTGTATTAGTGGAAAAAAATGCTTATTGGTCGTTCAGCGCTGCAGTTATATGTTCTAAAGCCTTTTTAGGGGAAAAAAAGTCTTATTTGCCATTCAGCAGTGCAGTTATATAATTCAAAGCCTTTCTTGTGGTGTATTAGTAGGAAAAAAAGGCGTGTTAGCCATTGTGCGGTGAAGTGACAAAATTACAGCCTTTTTATTTGTTTTATATTTATTTATTTGATCTAACAGTATGTCAGACAGAGAAGTGACAGGCCCTGCACAGGGAAGGGGCAGAGGCCTAAATGTTTCTGTCGCAGGCACAGTTCGCAGCAGAGTAAGGGGGCATGGCAGCAGGGGTCACTTCGAGAGGCCTGAACTCCTGGTGTCATTTAGCAGTTGTGTCTTGACCAGCAACCCAGTGGTGCTTGAATGGTTGACTCGGTCATCCACATCGTCCCAAGTGACATTAGACACCCCCAGCCAAGAGTTGGTGGGTTCATCAGACACAACCATTAATGAGCATGGTCCAGGAGCATGCCCTGTCCTCAACCTGCCTCTGTCCTTCCTTTTTCTTTAGTCCTAGGAACTTCTTCCTGGCTTCAAGCTCTCTTAGCTTGGGGTTAAGGCAATGCAAGCCCAGGATGGGAAAGCAACCGTGTAGAACTTGCATGCAGGGCCTGCAGGCACAGCAGAGCAGGCAGTGCCCTGTTGGCCGACACACAACCTTCACTTTGGAATGATAAGCTAGACTGACTCACTAACACTAAATTCCTCCCTCTCTAGAGAAGGCTGGAAAGGAACTAGGAGGTTCCTCTCCAGGGACACTAACATTGCCAATGTTTCCGCCATCTTCTGGTAGATCAGGCAATTACATGAACATAACCAGTTTCTTAAACATAAATATGCACATTATTCCGGGGTGACACAAAATACTGTACATTATGGCGACATAAGTTAGCACATTAGAGACAGTACAGGTGCCAAAGAGTGGTAATGGCACTCTGGGTCATTACACTATAACTACAGTCAGGGACAATACATGTCCTCTACGACCCACTGGGTAAATGGGGTTCCTGCCACACCAGCAACTTGGCCAGATGACGCCGCATCCGCCTCCATGTTCTCACGCCGTTGGTCCTGCGACAATGTCCACCTCTGCCTCCTCATCCTCCACCATGTTCTTAGCCTCCACCGCAGGGACAATTCACAGTGCTCCTCCAGCATACCACATATGTATGACACAGCGGTATCATGCTGTTCTATACTTCGTTTGGCTGGGTGAACGGAGTAACATAGGGAAGGAACTGCTCCGTGTCCTTCATCAAGAAATCGAATCCTGGCTTTCTCCGCGACAACTCAAGATCGGAACCATGGTGACGGGAACAAAATGGTGTGGGCACTGTGTCAAGGAGGGCTGACATTATAAAAATGGCCAGGAAACTTTGCCTGCACTTCAGCCACTCGTACACCGCCAAACACACCCTCTTTGAGCTGCAGCGGAAGAACGGGGTACCCCAACGTAAGTTGATATGCAAAGTTTCCACCTGTTGGAACTCCACCCTCCAGATGTTGGACTGACCATACGAATAGTGATGGACAAACATCGGGCGGGACGGTTCACCAACTTTAACAAATGTTCGCAAACTGCAAGTTCGTGGCGGGCCCAATTCACTTTACTGGCAGGAAAACCTGAAAAACCTTCAGCTCATATTTGCAGCCACCAAATACTTAGTAGAAGTGTACAAATAGTCCCACAACATGGACAGTGACATACTAGAGGGGGATCAATGTATCCTATTCAGGGGACATTTTTATGCGTCTTAAAGGGAAATTCTCTGAAATGTGACCTGTTGGAGCCTAGAAAATTTTTATTTTAGGCCATGGGAGTACGGCCTTAAAAATTAAGCATTCACCTGGCATAAAAGAAATTCTGATTATGTGGCTCGAGGTACATTATGCGGTCAATAAATAAAAAATTAACTGTAGGCCACTGGACTACAGGCCCCAAACATTAGGCATTCACCGGACAGAAAAGATCAAGTGATTTTGTGGCCGGAGGTACATTACATGGTCAATGGATATACATTTTACTGCAGGCCAGTACAAATACAGGTCAAATACATATGTTTAAAAGAACAAAAAATATAAAATTGGATTAAAAACATGGCTAACAAAATCCCCCCTCTTGAAAAAAACCCTAATGATTATAGTTGAAATTCGATAACACATGGTCGTCAATTATTCATTCATCGTACAGAAAAGAACAAGTAAGTATGTGGCTGGAGGTAGATTACACGGTTATTGGATATCAATTTTCCAGCAGGCCAGTGTACTACAGGCCCCAAAAATTATGCATTCAGCATACATAAATGAAAAAGTAAGTATGTGGCTGAAGGTCTATTAGACGGTCAATCGATATCAATTTTACTGAAGGCCAGTACAAATAGAGGTCAAATACATATGTTTAAAAGAACTAAAAATATAAAATTGGGTAAAAACATGGCTAATGAAATCCCCCCTCTTGAAAAATAGCCCTAATGATAATAGTTGAAGCACGTGGTGGTCACAGGTGTTGAATTCCTCCAAGGCCCAAAACATTAGGCATTCAACGGACAGAAAATGCCTTTTATGCCGCTGTATTTACCTAAGACAGGGACCAATATTACTTCTGTGTGGTGGTGGATATGTGTGGGCTAGCATGAGGAAATTCAATTAAACGTGGCCGTCACAGGTGTTGAATTCCTCTGAGATCCATGCCTCATTCATTTTTAGAAATGTGAGGTAGTCCACACTGTCATTAGCTAGGCGAGTATGCTTATCGGTCATGATCTCCCCTGCTGGGCTAAGCATCCTTTCCAACAGGACACTTGATGAGGGGCAAGCCAACAGTTCCATGGAAAATTGTGCCAGCTTTGGCCACAGGTCAAGCCTGCACACCCAGTAGTCCAGGGGTTCTTCGCTTCTCAGAGCGTCCACATCTACCATTGTAGTCGGACACCTGTTGGTCTAGGCATTCCCTGAGGCTGACTCTGGAGGGCGGCTGTTTATGGGTTGGCTGCAAGAATGATCTCATATCCAAAGTGACCAACACATCTTCAAACCGCCCTCTTCTTGCATGCGCTGTTGCATTGGTACCCACACCTATTTCGTTGTGGATGGAAATTCCTCTGCCAGCACCCAGCATCGAAGCAAGGCCTGGAAGTGCTGAATTATGACAGCCCTCTGTGATGCTGGTAACATGTCCGCCATTTTGTTTTTGTACCGGGGGTCTAAGTATGCTGCCACCCAGTACTGGTCCTTGCTCTTTATGCTTTTTATACGGGGGTCCCTCTTCAAACCCTGGAGCATCAAGGCCCCCATTTGCACTAAACTGGAAGCGGTGGAGTGCCCTGGCTCCTGCTTATTGTCCAGGATAATGTCGTCCTCGGGCTCCTCCCCCCAGCCACAGACATAACCAGGGATCCCAGAAAAGTTTAAAGCATGCTCTACTCACTCTTCCTACTCCTCCACCACGGCATCATCCTCCTCCTCTTCAGACTCCTGTTGACTTGTCTCAGATGGAGTAGCCCCCCCTGAGAATTCATCCAGCATTGCAACTTCCTCATCTTCCCTATCCTGCTCCTCGATGGCTTTATCAAGGACACAACGCAATGCAGACAGAGAGTAGGCGTAAGGTACGATGTCAATGGCGCCCTGGCTGCGACTGACCAATTTGGTCATCTCATCAATTGGCCGCAGGAGTCTGAATGCATCGCTCATGTGCAGCCACTGGCGCGGTGAAAAAAAAACCAAGATACCCAGAACCTGTCCTGCCGCAGAGTTTGTACAGTTAGTTGTTAACTGCACATTTCTGCTGGAGCAGCCTATCAAGCATGTATAAGGTGGAGTTCCATCGCATCGGGCAGTCACAAATCAGATGTCTGACGGACAGATGGTTTTGTTGCTGAACGTCAGCAAGGCGAGCCATTGCCGTGTAAGATCTTCTAAAATGGCCAGAGATTTTCCTGGCCTGCCGCAAGACATCCTGGACCCAGGGGTATTTGGCAAAGAATCGCTGCACGACTAAGTTCAGGACGTGTGCCATGCATGGCATGTGTGTTATTTTGCCCTGTTTCAGCGTGCTCAGCAGATTGGCACCGTTGTCGCACACCACTTTACTAACTGTCAAATTGAGCGGGTTTAGCCACTGATCTGCCTGTGACCGCAAAGCTGAAAGCAGTGCAGGACCGGTGTAGCTCTTGGCTTCCAGGCACAACAGCTGCAGCACAGCATGGCAACGTCTCCCCTGGCACCTCAAATAGGTTCTGGGGAGCTTGGGGGGCGCAACAGAAGAGCCAGTAGCAGTGGAAAAGGAGGAGTTAGCAGAGGAGGAGACGGAGGATGGAGTAGGAGAAGAAGAGGCATGCCTGCATGCAATCCATAGTGGTAACACCAAATCCACACGGGTGCTATTGATTGCATGCTTGGCAGCCGTCAGAAGATTCACCCAGTGGGCAGTAAAAGTTATGTAACTTCCCTGCCCGTGTTTGCTAGACCACGTGTCTGTGGTCAGATGTACAGTATCTTGGCACTGACATTCACTTGCCGCTAAACATGGCCATATAGCTCCTGGATGCCCTTCTGGGAGACATATTTCCTTCTGGGGACCTACCATTATGGTGTGCCAATGGCCAAAAATTTCTAAAGGCCTCCGAGTCTACCAGTTTATATGGCAGTAGTTGGAGAGCTAGCAGTTTTGACAAGCCAGTGGTCAGCCATTGGGAAGAGGGTTGTCCGGCGTCATCATCTTTTTTTGCTCGAACATTTAGGCCACGGAAGCCTGCCTTTTTCCAGGTGAACGCGACAACGGCATGGTAGAAAGTGGAGTTGAGGACAAATGGGAGGAGAAGGAGAAGAGGCAAGACGTGGAGTGCCGGGAGTGTGTCTTTGTGGGTTCTGACGGTGTTGCTCCCACTGGGCTCGCCAGTGATGGGAGGCCAGGAGCCTTCTTAATGTGGTCATCCCTAGGTGAGTGTTGAGCTTACCGCGACTTATGTGTTGACAGCACAGACAGCAGATGGCAACACTATTGTCAACAGCGGACACGTTAAAAAAGCCCACACTGCGGAGCCATGTGCCGGCGTCCTGGGAGCGCCAGATGTGACCGTGCATGGTGGATGGCTCGTTCCAGATACATTAGCAGTCTGCTTTTCCCCTCGTGTGCACTGTAAGTTCTGCCTGCTTCTTCTCCTTCTCCTCCCTATCTGCTGTTCCGTCTCTCCCTCTGAACTCCCCTCCTCTTCTTCTCTTGTGGTCACCCACTTGACGTCCATTGACACGTCATCGTTGTCCCCTTCACCACCACTGACATCTCGGAGTAGGCAGCAACAGTGGAGACCACCCTCCTTGTGCTGATCTGGATACTGTTGTCACACTGCTAGGTGGTGACCGTTGATACCTTCTCTTCCTTATCCAATGCCAAGAATGGCTGTGCATCGTTAAGGTCTTGTATTGGATTGGAAAATAATTTCTCTGACTCGAGCGAAGGTGGTGTTGGTGGTGGTGTCTATGAGGGTGCAGATAGAGAGGATGAGGAGCCTGCAGAAGCGGAAGGTTGAGAAAGCCACTCAACCAAGTCTGGTGCATCCTTTGATGTAATTGCATGCACCTTCTCGAACTTCCCACTTAGGGTCTGGCCTGATGCACCTGCCCGACCTCTACCACCCCTGCAGAATGGACTGCCTCTTGCTCTGCCTGTCATTTTCAAAATCACCCTGTGACAAAAGCCCCCTGTTTTTTTTGGGGGGGGGGCAACTTCACAAAAAAGTTCGAGTTCGGGACCTGAACTTAATCCGAACTTGACCCCGAACCCAATCCCCAATAAAATCAATGGGGACCCGAACTTTTGAGCACTAAAATAGCTCTAAAAGTGTCATTGAAAGGGCTAGAGGTCTGCAAATGCCAGCAAAAGGGGGTTAAGAGCATGGCAACTGCTCTGCAAACAAATGTGGATAGGGAAATAACTTCAAATAACATAAAATACGTTAAAAAAAAAAAATCTTGATCTAGGAGGACGAGATCCATATTGAATAGGAGGTTGAGGAGGCAGTGGATGGCAGTGGATGTGGTGGTGTAGGTAGAGGTGGCGGTGAAGGAGGAGGAGGTAGCCTACACTGGTTTTTGGTTATAATTATTTATATTTTTTTAATTAGGGTACAAAAACATTGGGAAATATAATCTGTGATAACCCCCTCCAGCCGTGCTAAACAAACATTCAGACAATACACTGGCTGCAGGGCAGGCCAGCACCTTTAAGGCGTAAAGGGCAAGCTCAGCCGTGTGCCCAATTTGGAGACCCAGAAGTTGCAGGGGGCAGACCCATCGGTAAGTTCGTGTAGGTGTACTGCCCCACCATGTTGCACGTCCCCATGATGTTCACGATCCACTTTGATATCTGCTCTACCAACTTTCGATGTTTTTTTTCTGCGCATACCATGTTGATCACTGTTAGCAGCGAATCAGGGTTCCATGCCGGAGAGGGAGAGACCACATCCAAGGGAGATCAATGGATGAAATTTAATTGTGATCGAGCAGAAATGTGGGAGAAGTTATTAAAATGGAAGAATCGAAGGAAAGGAGGGGGCTCGCAGCAATTACCCACTCCTGACTTGGGGAGGTAGTGACGATAAATAACAATACTTATTGGTCCACGTATCTGTAGTTAGGCGGACCTTGCCACAGATGGCGTTGCGCAGTGCACACCTGATTTTGTCCCCCACGATGACGTCACATCTACACCCGGCGCAGGTGCACTGAGGAAGGAGCGGCCAAGTGAGCGTCCTCCTCTCAGTGCGCCTGCGCCGACTGAAGACCGTTACAGCGCAGGCGCGAGATTTGGAACGCAGACAGGGCCAGCCGAAGGAGCAGAGCGCTCGCTGGCCTTGTCAATCAATAGGAGGAGGGGGCGTTTTTTTTTAAGGAGGATGCGGCGGCTACCAGCAAGTTACCGCCCTACTTGCTGGTAGCCAGGTAATTAACATATTATAAAAGTGCAGTTTTTAAAGAAACTAAGGCCTCATGCACACGACCGTTTTTTTTAAGGTCAGCAAAAACGGGGTCCGTAGGTCCATGATCCGTGACCGTTTTTTCGTACGTGGGTCTTCCTTGATTTTTGGAGGACCCACGGAAAAAGTCGTTTTGGTGTCCGCCTGGCCGTGCGGAGCCACACGGATCCGTCCTGAATTACAATGCAAGTCAATGGGGACGGATTCGTTTGACGTTGACACAATATGGTGCGATTGCAAACGGATCCGTCCCCATTGACTTTCAATGTAAAGTCAGGAGTCCCTTTTTACCATTGGATCGGAGTTTTCTCCAATCCGATGGTATATTTTTACTTGAAGCGTCCCCATCACCATGGGAACGCCTCTATGTTAGAATATACCATATGCCGGTGCCAAAAGAATATGGCACCGGCATATGTTTGCATGTTTGGCGAATCGCAAACGCGCAAAGTTCAACACAAACCCCAAGGCCCTTTCTAGTTGTGGTAGCCTCAAGACTTTCAAAGGCTCCCAGGCTACCACAGTAATAGTTCCTATAGAGCCCTGCTTGTTGCATGGCTTAATAGGAACATAGCAAATAACATAGCAGATAATTCATTGCAGTCTATGAGAGAAGCAATATAAAGATCATATGTTCAAGTGTCCCCCCCCCCCCCCCCCCGTGTTAAAAGTGTGTAAAAATGTGCAAAAAATAAATAGTGTGTAAAATATTAATAAAAAAAATAAACAGAAATAAAATAAATAAAAATTCAAATCACCCCTCTTTCCCTATAATAAAAGCCCTACATTGCAGAATGTCTATGCTATTTAAATATAATAGTATGGTGAACAACACAGTGGAAATAAAATCAAAATCACTGATTTACCTTTTTTATCACTTCACCTCCAAAAAATTTAATAAAAAGTGATCAAAATGTCATACACACTCGAAAATGGAATCAATAAAATGAGCCCCCTCCCCCCAATCCTTGCCAGCTGCATAAACAAGTAAAGTATTTATTTTACAGCAATAAAATACTAGAAAAATAACATAAATAGGGTATTAGTGTAATTTTACTTACCCAGGGATGTGGTACTGTAACAGGTCAATTATACTGCATGTGTGAAAAACGTAAAAGCAAAACCCATAAAACTGGAGTAAAGTTGGAATTGCATTTTTTTCCCCCACCCCATTATATCATATCCAATATCATATGGTGCCATTGGAAATTACAACTTGTCTTGCAAAAAAACAAGCCTTCCTACAGCTCTGTAAAAAAAAAAAAATCATCCAGTAGGGAAAGGGTTAAAGTAGTTTTACTACCAAAGTAAGTGAAGGCATACAGTAATCTCAAAGATATGTATAATTATTCGAATATGAGGTCCTGACTTCTTAATGTTATACTTTCCCAATACTATAGTTTTTCCATGTACAACAGTACTCCAAGTCATGCCCTGTAAACTTCAAGTGAATTGGGCTGTGCTGCGGGCCCCTTTATATTCTACGGCCTTTAATATTGGATAAATGATGGTCATTCTCATAATTCCCAGGGCATTTCTTCCTGGATCAGAATGTGATGGCATAACCTAGTGATTTGCCATCACTAGGTAGCGAAATCCCATCTAAGCTACTGTATGCCACTTTAATTGGGTTGGAACATGGAGTTTATATTGTACACAGAAAATTGTACTTTTATTACTGGAGAATAAAAAAAAAAAAAAGCATTATATTAGGGAACTGCTAAGGTAGGTTCTTATAATTATAAATAAATAAATAAATACATTTATAAATTATACATTTTAAGGTGGCACCAAACCAGAACTTTCCTATAAGGATTTTTAAGTTCACATGCAAAAGAGAGTCTAAACAATAGATGGAATGTATGAAATCAATGTATTTAAGACCATTTTAGTGTCAGGACTGCACTAAGTAAATGAGCTTATGACTTCTCAGGCTGCATATCGCTCTTCATTTCATTCCATTTCAGAGCAGGGTATAAAACCTCATTTATCAGTAACAGCAGTCTCTCACTGCTAATTGGGTCGATGTCAAACGATGATAAAAGAGAATAATTTCACAGTTTTATTCATTAATCTAGATATTTCTGTATAAAACAGGGATTGCTATTTTTTTCTCATTTAATTAAGAAGTTAAAGCTGACTCAGTCATAGAGATGTATTAATTCATAATTTATTAGAGATGTTGTTGTTATTATTGAAAAGGCAGCTATTGTTCTCTGTTTGGCAGCCCTAAGCAACTTATTCTAGCAATTACAATGAGCATTTGTAAATGTATACTAAACAACAATCTTAGACACCAGAAAATGTGTATGTAGAGGTTATCCTTGAGCCACAAAAGTGAGAGGCAGGGTTTCATCGAAGGGTTCCATCTGGTTGGCCCAGATTCTGGCATGATTGGATGGACCTCACCCAGTAGAATTTCTAAGGCTCTGTTAAGATAAACCCACTGGCATGTCACACCACCACATGCAGATTACTTGCTCCTAGTACAGTATGCTTGCCATCCTCCATTTAACTATTTTACCTATGACAATAAGGCAGTGAACAAGGTCTAGGTGAGGCTCCTTTCACACCTGCGTTCAGGTGTCCACTCGTGAGCTCCGTTTGAAGGGGCTCACAAGCGGCCCTGAACGCAGCCGTCTGGCCCTAATGCATTCTCAGTGGAGGCGGATCCACTGAGAATGCATCCGCCTGCCAGTGCTCAGCCTCCGCTCCGCTCAGTGAGCGGACACCTGAACGCTGCAAGCAGCGTTCGGGTGTCCGCCTGGCCGTGTGGAGGCGAGCGGATCCGTCCAGACTTATAATGGAAGTCAATGGGGACGGATCCGCTTGAAGATGACACCATATGGCTCAATCTTCAAGCGGATCCGTCCCCCATTGACTTTCAATGTAAAGTCTGAACGGATCCGCTCAGGCTACTTTCACACTTAGAAATTTTTTCTAAGTTTAATGTAGACAGATCCGTTCTGAACGGAGCCACCGTCTGCATTAATATGAGCGGATCCGTTCAGAACGGATCCGATCGAACGCAGGTGTGAAAGTAGCCTTAGACTGAAACGTTGGCCAGTCTCTTTCCATTACCTTGGATGGAATAAATAAATCACTGTTACTTGCATCAATGAATTCAGTGCCGTGGTATTGATATGCTTGAACTATTTACCACTGAGTACCACTTTATCGACGAGGAGTGCCGACCAATTCCCCTTCTATCATATACACAGAATGTGCTATAAATGTTTGATAGTCCTACCTCGGCCTTCCACCTAGTGTATAGTGAGAATATGCCATAGTGGCCATATTCTGGAACATAGTGTATATAGAGCAAGCTGAGCCCTTCACTCCTGTCTCTGTAAGTCTAACTTGGCAGTAAAGCTAAAGTTAATCTGTGCATTTTCTTCAGTTTTGTATAAGAAGATGTTTCCAATCCAATCATATATGTAAAAGATTATCCACAGCACATCGAAGTAGATGAAAAATAGGTATCATTTATTAATTACACCACATATTTCACCCACTTTTGATAAGCATCCATGTTTCTTCCAAAGAGGTGAAAATGTTATACACTATATGAAAGCAGAACAAACATTGAGTAAATGGAATAGTGTAATATAGTAACCAGACTAGAACCATAGAACAATAATTAAAATCCCCTATAGAATTTAAGACAATACATAATGATGTAGTCTATTGTAAGCATACAAATCCTATACAGTAAAAAGAGAATATAGATCCTAGAGCAAATGGAAGATACAATTCATACACTTTTATGAAACTTAAGTTAACCATGAGTCACAATTAAAAAGGGGCTCTTTTATAAACTTAATAGAAATCAAAAAGGCTAACTGTACTGGACAACATATTGTATTTGGGCACTAACAGCAGTGACATTTAAAGGGGTTGTCCCATGAATAATATTTTGCATTTTTAAACCAGCACCTGGATCTGAATAATTTTGTAATTGCATGTTATTAAAAATGTTATATAGCCACTAACTTATACAATACAATGTACATGTATGGCATCATCTGCTGTTTTCTATTTTTATTTTATTTTTCTCTGTCCCCCTCGCTGAGGTGGACGCACATGCTCAGTTCCATCATTTAACTGTCTCCAGAGCTGTGATGGTAAGACAGCTGCATCAGAATGGACACGCCCCTAAGCTACAGTAGAAAAGACATGACCGCTTAGCTGGAGCAGAAAGAACATGCCCTCTGAGCTGCCAGCTTGATATAAATCTAGGTGAGCAAATGGAGTAATGAATGAATAGATATGAATGAATAGATATCTGTATCTGTTTTAGTTACAGGACTGGTTGCACTTTTGTTAGGAAAAGATTGTCATCTACTATATGATGTCTGATTTAATTTTTTTTTACATTATCATGGGATAACCCCTTTAAGAAAAGAAGGTAACAGGAAACATCCTTAGGAACATCAACAGTGGATAAAATATATGCTTCATACACTGTACTATATTACACTTATTTGTTATATGCTCTGATTAATGAAGTATACCTATTTTAGAGTTTGTGTGTGCCGTGGATACTCTTGCAAGTGGTACCACTTTTACTTACTGTGTAACTTCCATAGACTTTAATGGAGACAGTTGCTCACATGTGTAAATCTACTGGGGCCTTGGAGAATATCCTTGCATCTGTAGCACTTTTTAAATTCTCAGTTTAAACTGCTCATTTTTCTACATAAAATTGCTTCTTCTTCCTACTGCATTGCTTTTTATATCGTAACTTGTGTAATTTCTCACATTCCCTTATGATTGAAAAATGTGGGGAAAAAGGGAGCAGCAAAACTAACATTTCTGGAAAAATGTACTACAAATGGTGCCAATGGGCACAACTGTTATTCCTGTTTGTCTAAATGTATTTTTTATTTATACATTTTTTGCACTTGCTGACATATTCTGCAGTGCTATACAGACATTAGCATCATGCTGTCCTCAATGGGGCTCACAATCTAAGTTCCCTATCAGTAAGTCTTTAAAGTGTTGGGGGAAACCAGAGTACCCGGAGGAAACCCACGCAAACACAGGGAGAACATGATAATTATGCATATGCATACTACATCAAGCCATATGATTGGTTGAAAAGTACATTAAACCTCAATCATGATGATTCTGTCCTCTAAGTAATGTGAAAATGTATGTAGTATGTTCTTATGTGTTTCTAAGCTTTTTATATCTTATATGTTAGAGATGAGTAAATCACTAAAAATTTGATTTGGATTCAATTTGGCCGTATTGGTCCGTCGATTTGATTATGTGATCTATCCCAATCAGAAGTGCTCCAATTAGCCTGAAATTTTGTGTATGACACTCTGAGGTCTCTTAGGACTTGTATTTTTACTCTCGTGCTGTTTATAACATTCGCCCAAACCGGTAAGAGGTAACTTTATCATTGCAAATGACAAGAAATTGATTGTTCCAGTACAGAGCTATTGCTTGTTAGCAAAAAAATTATTGGTGAAACTCGGCAAATCAGCCAAATCAAATCTTAAAATAATGATATTATGTAGACCTGTTTGATCTTTTTTGCGCCAATAATAGCTACAGTAGATCTCGAGGCACTTGCAATTTCATAATTGTTTATTATCTTAACTGTAATGGACATGTTATGAGTTTTAGATGGACAATTGCCTTTGGCTGGGTTCACATGGGGGAGCTTGGTGCAGTTGATGCTTCTATTGCCAAAGCCAGAAGTAGATGTTAAAGGGATGAAAAATATTCTTTGTTTAAAAAAGTAGAGATCTGATTACAGGCAAATATTTAGACATTAAATTAAAAAGTTACAGTTACACATAACTCAGATAGCTCCCTTCTTCGCTTTAGAGGCATTGATCATGTGATCATTTCTAGTGTTGGTATAGCACCAAAATGCTCGGGTGCTAATGGAAGTCAATGGAAGAACCCGAGCATTAAACGAGGCACCCCCTGCCTCTTAAGAGGGGAGGGTGTCTGGTTCATAGTAAAAGGTCAGAAATTGATATAAACACCACTGAAATGGTTTGGAAACAGCATGTGGAGGATGTCTGGATGCATCTTGGATTCCCAGGTCGCTGGGAACGATGTTGCCCGAGTAGTACGCCACTTTTACAGACTGACACTAATACGCACAAAACCAAAGATAAAATCAATTTTAGAGGAAAAATTGTTAGGAAACATTCTTTCCTGTATATTTACTTGTATATAAAGTGCAAGTGCTGTCAAAAATTACAAGAAAGAGGCACTCCGATACAACCTGTATATCACATAAAGGAGAGCATCATACACACCCTTGAAAAATCATGATTGCTGGCCTGCTGGTGACCCTCAAAAACATTAGGAGCAAGGGCCTGCTGGTGACCCTCTAAAACATTAAGGATGAGGGCCTCCTGCTGATCTGACCATCTAAAACATTAGGGGTGAGGGTCTGCTGGTGAGCGGACCATCTAAAACATTAGGGGTGAGGGCCTGCTGCCAAGCTGACCTTCTAAAGAAATTTGTGGGTGAGGGTCTGCTGCTGAGCTGACCATCTAAAAAAAATTGTGGACGAGGGCCTGCTGCTGAGCTGACCATCTAAAAATTTAGGAGTGAGGGTTTGCTGCTGAGCTGACCCTCTAAAACATTAGGAGCGAGGGCAGCCTAATAAGCATGTTGATATGATAGAGGTGGAGGAGGAGGACTGGAAAAGGGAGATTGAACCATATACCCTTTTTAGTGGTGGAAGGGGTGCATGGGAATACAGTGTATTCAATACACCATAAAAAACACATTTAGAGTGCCTTTATGTTCAGATGCTTTCCTCTAGTGTAGTAGAGAAGTCAGGGGCAATCCAGGCCTTGTTCATTTTATAAGAGTCAACCGGTCAGCATTTTCAGTTGACAGGCGGATGCGCTTATCAGTTATTATGTTCCCAGCAGCACTAAATACCTGCTCTGACAAAACGCTGGCGGTGGGGCAGGCCAGCACCTTCAAGGCGTAGAGCGCCAGTTCATGCCATGTGTCCAGCTTGGACACCCAGTAGTTGTAAGGCACACATTGATCACTGACGACGCTGACATGGTCTGCTATGTACTCCTTCACCATCTTCCAATATTTTTCTCCACTTGTGACACTAGGCCGCACATCAGGGTGAGGGTGCTTGCGGGGTGTCATAAAACTGTCCCAGGCCTTGGAGAGTGTTGCCCTGCCTCTGATTGAACTGCTGTGTGTTCCCCTCCTCTCCCCTTCCTTAGTTGGCCAAGGAACAATGTACTCTGCAGCCAGCGTTGTCAACTGGAAATTTTTGGAGGAATTTTTCCACAAGGACCTTCTGGTATTGCACCATTTTGCTCGTCCTCTCCACCATAGGAATTAGAGATAAGAAGTTCTCTTTGTAGCGGGGGTTGAGAAGGATGAACATGGAACAGCAGACTAATATAAAGTCAGCCATGTGTGCCAGAGTCCCAACAGACAAGACTTCGCTGTCCTCATTAGGATGACTCTCAATCTCCTCATCCTCTTCCTCCTCCCATCCACGCTAAACAGATGGAATAAAACTTCAATGGGTACTACCCTCTGTAGCAGAGGCAACTGTCTCCTGCTCCTCCTCATCATCATCATCCAATTCGCGCTGAGAAGATGACCTGAGGGTGGTCTGGCTATCACCCTATGTACTTTCTTCCCCTATTTCCACCTCTTCCATATGCAAAGTGCCCGCCTTAATTGTGAGCAGAGAGCATTTGAGTAGACACAGAAGTGGGATGGTTACGCTGATAATAGCGTTATCACCGCTCACCATCTGTGTTGATTCTTCAAAGTTGCGAAAAACCTCACAGAGGTCAGACATCAATGCCCACTCGTTGCTTGTGAAGAGCGGAAGCTGACTGGAAAGGCGATGACCATGTTGCAGCTGGTATTTCACTACTGCCCTCTGCTACTCACAAAGCCTGGCCAACATGTGGAACATGGAGTTCACATCACACAACAGTCGGTAAGCTGGCAATTGAAAGCGTTGCTGCAGCGTTGCCAAACCGGCGGAAGATGTCGATGACTTACGGAAATGGGCACACACGCGGCGCACATTCACCAGTAACTCAGGCAAATTGAGGTAGGTTTTTAGAAACCGCTGAACCACTAGGTTGAACACGTGGACTAGGCATGGTATGTGTGTGAGCTTGCTGAGCTCCAAAGCCGCCACTAGTGATGGCCCGAACTATTCGCCGGCGAACAGTTCCTGGCGAACATAGCTTGTTCGCGTTCGCCGCGGCGGGCGAACATATGCGATGTTCGGTCCGCCCCCTTTACATCATCATTGAGTAAACTTTGACCCTGTACCTCACAGTCAGCAGACACATTCCAGCCAATCAGCAGCAGACCCTCCCTTCCAGACCCTCCCACCTCCTGGATAGCATCCATTTTAGATTCATTCGGAAGCTGCATTCTCAGTGAGAGGAGGGACAGTGCTGCTGCTGCTGATTAAATAGGGAAAGCGTTAGCTAGGGCATTGTTCTGTGTCCACAGACTCATCTGCTGTAAGGACAGAGTCCTGACAGCACCCCAAAAAGCCCTTTTCAGGGCTGGTACATCAGTGTGCTGTTATTTTTTAATATATATATATATATATATATATATATATATTGCAGTTGCCTGGCTGCCCGTGTGTGAGAGGCTGCAGGCTCAGTCATAGACAGCACTGTGTGCACACCATTCATACAGGGTGTGACAGAAAATACCTCGCAGATAAAAAAATACTCTATTTAATATTTTTCTATTTTTCTGTGATATAATCACATTTGCAAGACCGTGTGTGTCAGACCCACACAGACTGTACTGTAGCCACTGCCTAGGCCTCCACTCATACCGTTACAGGGTGTCATTTACTCAAATAACTTGCAGATAAAAAAAAATCTATTAAAAATTTTCTGTGATATAATCACATTTGCAAGCCCCTGTGTGTCAGGCCCACACAGACTGTACTGTGGCCACTGGCTAGGCCTCCACTCATACCATTACAGGGTGTCAGTCACTCAAATACCTTGCAGATAAAAAAATTATATTTAAATTTTTTCTGTGATATAATCACATTTGCAAGCCCATGTGTGTCAGGCCCACACAGACTGTATAGTGGCCACTGGCTAGTGGCTAGGCCTCCACTGATACCGTTACAATGTGTCATTCACTCAAATACCTTGCAGATAAAAAAAATTCTATTAAAAATTTTCTGTGATATAATCACATTTGCAAGCCCCTGTGTGTCAGACCCACACAGACTGTACTGTGGCCACTGGCTAGGCCTCCACTGATACCGTTACAATGTGTCATTCACTCAAATACCTTGCAGATAAAAAAAATTGTATTTAAAATTTTTCTGTGATATAAGCACATTTGCAGGCCCGTGTGTGTCAGGCCCACACAGACTGTACTGTGGCCACTGGCTAGTGGCTAGGCCTCCACTGATACCGTTACAATGTGTCATTCATTCAAATACCTTGCAGATAAAAAAATTAAATTTAAAACTTTTCAAATGTGATATAATCACATTTGCAAGCTGCATTCTCAGTGAGAGGAGGGACAGTGCTGCTGCTGCTGATTCAATAGGGAAAGAGTTAGCTAGGGCATTGTTCTGTGTCCACAGACTCATCTGCTGTAAGGACAGCGTCCTGACAGCACCCCAAAAAGCCATTTTCAGGGCTGGTACATCAGTGTGCTTTATTTTTTTAAAATATATGTATATATATATTGCAGTTGCCTGGCTGCCCGTGTGTTATAGGCTGCAAGCTCAGTCACAAACAGCACATGCACACCATTCATACAGGGTGTGACAGAAAATACCTTGCAGATAAAAAAAATTATATTTAATATTTTTCTGTGATATAATCACATTTGCAAGCCTGTGTGTGTCAGGCCCACACAGACTGTACTGTGGCCACTGGCTAGGCCTCCACTCATACCGTTACAGGGTGTCATTCACTCAGATACCTTGCAGATAAAAAAATATATTTAACATTTTTCTGTGATATAATCACAGTTGCAAGCCCGTGTGTGTCAGGCCCACACAGACTGTACTGTGCCCACTGCCCACCACTTATATAGGGTGGCAAAGTACCTTGCACGCATAGTATCACTTATCTAAAAAAAAATGACAGGCAGGCCACCCTAAAGGGGCCGTCGTGGTACTGTGATTTCCACAGGCCCTGGAATAATGCCCAGTGTTCACAGGCCACGTACCCTGAACCCAAAAAATTTGGAGAAAATAGTTGACTGGATTACACAGGACACCCAATCTTCAACAGCTTCCGCTAAGAACCTTGACGCACCATCCTCCTCCAGCTCAGCTTTGGTCACCTGCTCTCAAGTTACCACTCTCCCGCCCGCCGCCACCACCACCACTACCACCACAGCCACCAAAGCCGCTTTACTTGATCCCTCAGAGGAGTTATTTACACATCAGTTGGATGAAATTAGTGATGCACAACCATTATTGCCAGAGGATGTAGATAACAGGGATATGTCTCAGTCAGGCAGCATTACACACATGGACGTACAGTGTGGTGGTGATGATGATGATGATGTTGTACCTGCTGCTGCTTCCTCTGCTGAGGTGTCAGATACAAGTGAAGTGGTTGATGATGACGATGTGTCCGTGGATGCCACGTGGGTGCCTGCTCGAAGAGAAGAAGAAGAGGGGGAAGTTCAGAAGGGGAGACAGAGAGAAGGAGGAGACGAGTTGGAAGCAGGAGAGGTCGTCGCACGGAGCTAGTGGCACAGTCAGACAGCATGTATCGGCACCAGATCAACGCATGCTGTTGCCACCACCGGAGTGCCGTCATTGCAAAGCTCAGCAGTATGGCATTTTTTTGTGTGTCTGCCTCTGACAACAGCGATGCCATTTGCAACCTGTGCCAAAAGAAACTGAGTCATGGGAAATCCAACACACACCTAGGTACAACTGCTTTGCGAAGGCACATGATCTCACATCACAAACGCCTATGGGATCAACACATGATGACGAGTAGAAGCAGCACACAAGCTCAAAGCCACCATCCTCCTCCTGGTTCAGCCACGTTAACCACTGCTGTCCTCCTTGCCCCCTCTCAACCACCCGCTACTCCGCCTCTCACCTTCAGCAGTTCCATCTCATCTTCCCACAGTCAGGTGTCTGTAAAGGAAATGTTTGAGCGTAAGAAGCCAATGTCACAAAGTCACCCCCTTGCCCGGCGTCTGACAGCTGGCTTGACGGAACACTTAGCCCGCCAGCTTTTACCATACCAGCTGGTGGAGTCTGAGGCCTTCAAAAAATTTGTCGCTATTGGGACACCACAGTGGAAGGTACCCGGATGAATTTTTTTTCAAAAAGGGCAATCCCAAACCTCTACTCAGTGATTGAAAAGGAAGTCATGGCATCTCTGGCATACAGTGTTGGGGCAAGGGTCCATCTGACCACTGATACCTGGTCTGCAAAGCACGGTCAGGGCGGGTTAACCTGCTGACGGCTGCCAAGCATGGAATGCATGGCTCTGCAGCGGAGTTGGTGACACCGCACGACTTGCAGGCAGGCCTACTGCCACCTCCTCTACTCCTCCTACTCCATCCTATTCCATAACCTCCTCGGCTGAGGTCTCTTCTGCTGCGGCGTCTGGCTGCACATCAACTGAATCCCCCAGCTCCCCAGGGGCTATTCCACATCCCGGATACGACAGTGTCATGCTGTCTCGGGGTTGACTTGCCTGAAAGCAGAAAGCCAGACCGGACCAGCACTCCTGTCCGCCCTGAACGCACAGGTGGATCAGTAGCGTACTCTGCACCAACTGGAGATCGGCAAAGTGGTGTGTGACAATGGAAGCAATTTGTTGGCGGCATTAAATTTGGGCAAGTTGTCACATGTGCCGTGTATGGCACATGTGTTGAATCTCATCGTACAACGCTTTGTGTCTAAGTACCCAGGCTTCCAGGACGTCCTCAAGCAGGCCAGGAGAAGTGTGGCCATTTCAGTCGTTCCTACATGGCCATGGCGCACTTTTCAGACATTCAGCGCCAAAACAACATACCAGTGAGGCGCTTGATTTGCGACAGCCCGACACGTTGGAATTCAACACTCCTAATGTTCGACCGCCTGCTCCAACAAGAAAAAGCCATCAACGAGTATTTGTATGACCGGGGTGCTAGGACAGCCTCTGCGGAGCTGGGAATTTTTTTGCCACGTTACTGGACACTCATGCCCAATGCCTGTAGGCTCATGCGTCCTTTTGAGGAGGTGACAAACCTAGTCAGTCACACCGAAGGCACCATCAGTGATCTCATCCCATTTGTTTTCTTCCTGGAGCGTGCCCTGCGAAGAGTGGATCAGGCTTAGATGAGTGTGAAGAGGAAGAGTTGTGGTCACCATCACCACCAGAAACAGCCTTGTCATCATCGCTTGCCGGACCTGCGGCAACGCTGGAAGAGGAGTATGATGAAGAGGAGTCAGAGGAGGAATGTGGCTTTGAGGAGGAGGAAGCCAACCACAGCAGGCATCCCAGGGTGCTCATTGTTGTCACCTATCTGGGACCCATGGTGTTGTACGTGGCTGGGGGGAAGAACAGACCGTCAATGACATTAGTGGAGGAACGGGAAATGAGTAGCTCGGCATCCAACCTTGTGCAAATGGGGTCTTTCATGCTGTCATGTCTGTTGAGGGACCCTCGTATAAAAAGGATGAAGGAGAACGACCTGTACTGGATGGCCACGCTACTAGACCCCCGGTATAAGCAGAAAGTGGCAGAAATGTTACCAAATTACCGAAAGTCAGAAAGGATGCAGCAGTTCAAAACTAAACTAAAAAATATGCTTTACACAGCTTACAAGGGGGATGTCACAGCACAACGGGAATCTAACAGGGGAAGAGGTGAAAGTAATCCTCCTCCTACCACGACCACGGCAGCAAGGACAGGACGCTTTACAGATGTGTTGTTGATGGAAGACATGCAGAGCTTTTTCAGTCCTACACATCGCCACAGCCCTTCGGGATACAGCCTTAGAGAACGACTCGACCGACAGGTAGCAGACTACCTCGCCTTAACTGCAGATATCGACACTCTGAGGAGCGATGAACCCCTTGACTACTGGGTGTGCAGGCTTGACCTGTGGCCTTAACTATCCCAGTTTGCGATAGAACTTCTGGAATGCCCCGCTTCAAGTGTCCTGTCAGAAAGGACCTTCAGTGCAGCAGAAGGCATTGTCACTGACAAAAGAAGTCGCCTTGGTCAAAAAAATGTTGATTACCTCACCTTCATTAAGATGAATGAGGCATGGATCCCAAAGGTACTGACAGTGGGGGATATGTTTGAGTAATAAAAGGCCTGATGACATGCAAAGGCCTCAAAATGGTCCCCACAGTGCTGTATTTATGTTCTGCATACCGGATGACTTTCGTGAATTCTCCACCACCAACTAGGGTTCAAGCCGCAATGTTTTAGTCACCTTTCTGCCTGGAAAACACTATTTTTTCTGGCCACTAGTGCTGCACTGTGGCTGCAAAAACAAAACAAAAAAAAAAGGCACATACATGTGTCAATTCCCCTTCGTGATCGGTACCTTGCTGTGGTGAAGGGGCTTGCGTATCACAATGAAGCGATCATCACCTCTATGAATGTGTTGGCAATGTTGCCACACCCCAGATAAGGCCGTTATGATCAGACTAAAAGCGATCGGCTGGATAATTTTTCATAGAAAAAACATTATTTTTCATTTTTTTTTTAGTTGTATGGGTTTTTAATACATAAAATAAAAAAAATCATAATAAAGTCTCTTAATAGTTTATTAGAAATAATGCAGACAATTTAAAAAATCCCCATCAATTCCAATACAAAGCAAGTACAGAGCTCAGTACAAAATTATTTCAGGATGCTGTTTATTCGACAATGATTAATCAATTCGACACACGTCCCCGGATAGGGGACGTAACAGGGATTAAACTGATAGGAATAGTACTAGTTAAGACACCACTCATATAGGGTGTCACAGCACATTGCTCCGTGCACGCGCAGTGCCCCAACTTGGGAGTAAGAGGACCGACCAAGCTGCTTTTTCCATCTCCCGATTCCTAAAATCAATTCAGTTTGGTGTATCAGAGTTTGGTCTGTCACTGTGAAGGCAGTCGAAGGTACCTGGCCTAAATTTTTTTTTCACAAAAGGCAATCCCTGATATGGAACGTAACAGGGATTAAACTGATGAGAATAGTACTACAGAAAATACCAATTATATCGGGTGTGACAGTAAATTGCACGGCGCAGACGCAGTGACCGTGGCGTGGATTCAAACAAAGGGGAGGGAGCCAGCGTTTTTTTAATCATCTCTCCGTTCGAAAAATCAATTCAATTCATCTTTCGGGGACCCTTGGTGTTGTACGTGGCTGGGTGGAGGAAGAAACCTTCAATGACATCAACGGGACATGGCTAGCTTTGTATCCAACCTTGCACAAATGGGAAGTTTGTGGCTGGGGAAATGGACTGTTTGCGGTTGTTTGCAATGCATTAAAAGGGGAGTTTGGTCTGTCAATGTCTGTGAAGCGGGCGTAACCCTTACACTACCTGATTGATACAACATCATACCTGATCGTATACACACACTGGATCAGGGGCGTAGCTTAAGGCTCATGGGCCCTGGTGCAAGAGTTCAGCTTAGGCCCCGTCTTCCCTCAGTACTTTGTGTCAAGGGACAGGGAAACACATAGCCACCTGAGGCAAAAATTGAAACGGCACCCCTCCTCGATCCAAATTTTTGACCTAACCCATTCCCTTCAGCCAGAGGTGTAACTTGACCAGCATGTACTTTCAATAATACCAATGTCTTTGGGCCCCCTCAGGCTCCTGGGCCCGGTAGCATCTGCTACCTCTGCACCCCCTATAGCTACGCCCCTGCAATGGATGTTTTAAACCACGTTGTTAAAAAAAATAGTACAATAAATTCTGACACAAACTTGTATAGAAATGTAATTATATTTGAACAATTTAACTAGAGAAAGTTAAAAATACACTTTTTTTGAGAAAATTGTGGTCTATTTTGATTAATATCAGAAAACTGTATTTGTGAGAAGAAAAAGAGGTAAAATGTATTTGGGTGCCAAGTTGCATGACCGAGCAATAAACCGTTAAAGTTGTGAAGTGCCGATTTGTAAAAAAGGGCCTGGTCACTAGGAAGATATAAACCTGTGGTCCTTAAGTAGTTAACAAGGTTCCAAGTAGAGCTTCAACATGCAACAAGAAGAACTGAGAGTGAGACAAAACATTTTTTGAGCATTTAATTAATTGAAAATAACGATTAAACTGAAACAGGCTGTTTATCAGCTGATTCAAATTTTAGGACCACATGTCTTTAAAGTGGCCTGGGAAAACTTTGAAGCTAATGTAATGTTGACCAGAAGGTGGGACAATCCTTGAGCCTGTCAGTGTCTGGTACAGTTCACGGCAGTGTCGATGTGTGGAGCAAAAACTATGGTCAAGGACAATATATGTCTTTATGGCCCACTAGGTAAATGTGGTTCCTGCTAGTGTTGAGCATGAATATTCTAATAGCAAATTATATCGCGAATATCGCAATTTTTTAGAATATTCAGCATTTTTTTCCATCTGAAAACATGATTCCTCTCTGCTTCTTGCTTGTGGGCCAATGAGAAGGAAGCAATGTCAAGTTCACAACAATACTTAGTGCACCAATCAGCAATCTGTAGTCAGACCTGCTAAAATGTGACATTGCACGTAGTGTGATCAAATATTCTAATCACTGTTGATTAGCGCAATCGCAAATATATAGGAGCACTTGACTTTATCTGCATATAAAGCTATTCTAATGTTCTGCCATGCCAACCATTTTCTCCAGTCTCAGGAAACCTATACCAGCTTGGAAAATGTAGCCAAAGTGACCCACACCTGTATTACGCGTTACAAATTCCCGAATATATGACGAATATTCTACAAAATATTCATGAAATATCGCAAATTCGAATATAGCCCCTGCTGCTCATCACTAGTTCCTGCCCAGGTAATTCCACCTCGGCAGTCTCATGCTGGGATTGTGGTGTCAATGTCTTCCTCTACCTCCCCATCCTCCAACTTGTCCTCATCCTCCACTGTAGGTAAAGTTCAGAGTGGTCCTCCAGCATACCAGCTATGCAGAGTACGGCAGTGTCACACTATTCTGCACCTGTCCAGCCTGGGCGAACAGAGTTTGCTCTATGTCCTCAACCAAGAGATTGAATGCTGGCTGACTCCTCGCCAACTGAAGATCGGAACTATGGTCACCAATAACTGGAAGAACATTGTATCGGCGCTGCATCAAGTAGGGCTGACCCATGCACCCGGCATGGCACACATCTTTAATCTGGTTGTAACCCGGTTTCTGAAGTCTTCCACCCAACTGCAACACATCTTGAAAATGGGTAGGAAACTATGCATGCAGTTAAGTCACTCTTACCGTGGAAAACATGCCCTCCTTGAGCTTCAAAGGCAGAATAGTGTTCCCCATATTGCCTCATATGCGATGTTTCCACATGTTGGATGGACTATATGAGCAGAGGAAAGCCGTAAATGATTTCTTGATGATGCAGGCAGACAGTGGTACTCCCTTGTGTAACTTCATATTTATACTTTTTGCCATTTATATAATTGAAGAACATTTTAGGGTTAGTTTTACTCTCTTTGGCAATTAATCTCTTGGTCTCTAGTTTGGCCACTTTTATTTGTTTTTTACATATTCTATTTTTTTCCTTTTTCAGTGATTTCTCACTACCCTCCTGTTTTAGTGATTTAAATTCTTTCTTTTTGTTATTTATTGCCTTCTTTACAGTTCTATTTATCCACATTGGTTTCTTCTTGATCATAGTAACATAGTAACATAGTACATAAGGCCGAAAAAAGACATTTGTCCATCCAGTTCGGCCTGTTATCCTGCAAGTTAGAGGTAGAAGCCAATTTTCCCCACTTTAGGGGAATAAAAAATTCCTTCCCGACTCCAATCAGGCAATCAGAATAACTCCCTGGATCAACGACCCCTCTCTAGTAGCTATAGCCTGTAATATTATTAAGCTCCAGAAATACATCTAGGCCCCTCTTGAATTCCTTTATTGTACTTACCATCACCACCTCCTCAGGCAGAGAGTTCCATAGTCTCACTGCTCTTACTGTAAAGAATTATTTTCTATGTTTGTGTACAAACCTTCTTTCCTCCAGACGCAGAGGATGTCCCCTCGTCACAGTCACAGTCTTGGGGATAAATAGCTGATGGGATAGATCTCTGTACCGACCCCTGATATATTTATACATATTAATTAGATCTCCCCTCAGTTGCCTTTTTTCTAAAATGAATAGCCCTAATTTTAATAATCTTTCAGGGTACTGTAGTTGCCCCATTCCAGTTATTACTTAGATGCCCTCCTCTGGACCTTCTCCAGCTCTGCTATGTCTGCCTTGTTTACAGGAGCCCAGAACTGTACACAGTACTCCATGTGTGGTCTGACTAGCGATTTTTAAAGTGGTAGGACTATGTTCTTATCACGGGAATCTATGCCCCTTCTGATGCAACCCATTATCTTATTGGCCTTGGCAGCAGCTGCCTGACACTGGTTTTGTAGTATATACCTCTGTAGTAGTATACTGTCCTCATCAGTATAAATTACTTTACACAGTTTAGTGTCATCTGCGAAAATTGATACTTTACTATGCAAGCCTTCTACAAGATCATTAATAAATATATTTAAGAGAATAGGGCCCAATACTGACCCCTGAGGTACCCCACTAGTGACAGTGACCCAATCTGAGTGTGTACCGTTAATAACCACCCTCTGTTTTCTATCACTGAGCCAGTTACTTACCCACATACAGACGTTTTCTCCCAGTCTGAGCATTCTCATTTTATATACTAACCTTTTATGTGGTACAGTGTCAAATGCTTTGGAGAAGTCCATATATACGACATCCATTGATTCGCCGCCGTCAAGTCTAGAACTTACCTCCTCATAGAAACTGATTAAATTAGTTTGACATGACCGATCCCTCACGAAGCCATGCTGATATGGCGTTATTTGCTTATTTCCGTTGAGATGCTCTAATATAGCATCTCTCAGAAAACCTTCAAACAGTTTACCCACAACAGATGTTAAACTTACCGGCCTCTAGTTTCCAGGCTCTGTTTTTGGCCCCTTTTTGAATATTGGCACCACATTTGTCATGCGCCAGTCCCGTGGGACATTCCCTGTCAGTATAGAGTCCGCAAATATCAGAAATAAGGGTCTGGCTATGACATTACTTAATTCCTTTAGGATACTGGGGTGTATGCCATCCGGTCCTGGCGATTTGTCTATTTTAATCTTTTTAAGTTGCTGATGTACTTCTTCCTGGCTCAAACAGGACACTTTTAATGGGGAATTTATTTTTGCATTCTGCACGTCATCTGGCAGTTTATTTTCCTCAGTGAATACATTGGAGAAAAAACGATTTAACAGCTTTGCTTTCTCCTCATCGCTCTCTGCGACTTCCCCCTAATTACTCTTTAAAGGGCCGACACCTTCAGATTTATACTTTTTAACATTTATATAATTGAAGAACATTTTAGGGTTAGTTTTACTCTCTTTGGCAATTAATCTCTCGGTCTCTAGTTTGGCCGCTTTTATTTGTTTTTTACATGTTCTATTTTTTTCCTTATAGTTTTTCAGTGCTACCCTGTTTCAGTGAATTATATGCTTTCTTTTTGTCATTTATTGCTTTCTTTACAGTTCTATTTATCCACATTGGTTTCTTTTTGTTCCTTAACCTTTTATTACCATACGGTATGTACCTCTCACAATGAGATTTTAGGATGTTTTTAAAGATATCCCATTTTGTGGCTGTATTTTTATTTTTGAGGACCTTGTCCCAGTTAGTTCGGCCTATGGCCTCTCTTAGTTGGCTAAATTTAGCTTTTTTGAAGTTTGGTATTTTTGTTCCTCCCTGTAGAAACGCTCTTTTGAATGATAATTGGAAGGTTATTACTTTATGGTCACTATTTCCCAGGTGTCCCCCAACCTGCACGTCTGTTGTTCTGTCAGGCCTATTGGTTAATACTAAGTCCAGTATGGCTGTCCCTCTAGTCGGGTCCTGAACCAGTTGGGAGAGGTATTTGTCTTTGGTTATTGCCAAGAACCTGTTTCCTTTATGAGATATACAAGTTTCAGTTTCCCAGTCTATATCTGGGTAGTTGAAGTCCCTCATAATAACCACCTCATTATGATTTGCCGCCTCATCTATCTCGTTTAGTAGTAGATTTTCTGTGGACTCTGCTATATTAGGTGGTTTATAGTAAACTCCTATTAGTAATTTATTGCTGTTTTTAGCTCCATGTATCTCTACCCACAGTGACGCCACATGTTCATGTCCCTCACTTATATCTTCGCGGAGCGTGGGCTTTAGACAAGACTTTACATAAAGGCAAACCCCTCCCCCTCTCGGGTTTTGACGATCCTTTCTAAACAGACTGTAACCTTGTACATTAACTGCCCAGTCATAGCTATCATCCAGCCATGTCTCAGTTATTCCCACTATATCATAGTTCTCTTCACACATCAGTAATTCCAGCTCCCCAGTTTTATTAGTCAGGCTTCTGGCATTAGTATACATACATTTGAGAGGTTTATGTATATTTTTTACCCTACACCTTTCCTTCTGAACTGTTCTAGTCCCTCCTTCCATTCCTCCCCCAGTCCCACTACCTTGCCCCCGGCCTCTATCTGCACTATCTTCCCCTCCTATAATGTAATTTTCCTCCCCCCCCAGTCCCTAGTTTAAACACTCCTCCAACCTTCTAGCCATCTTTCTCCCCAGCACAGCCGCCCCTTCCCCATTGAGGTGCAGCCCGTCCCTACGATAGAGCCTGTAGCCGATAGAAAAATCGGCCCAGTTCTCCAGGAACCCAAACCCCTCCTTCCTACACCAGTTCTTGAGCCACTTGTTAATCT
Organism: Bufo gargarizans; assembly: GCF_014858855.1. Classification (NCBI taxonomy): domain Eukaryota; kingdom Metazoa; phylum Chordata; class Amphibia; order Anura; family Bufonidae; genus Bufo; species Bufo gargarizans. Next base: position 567,308,284 of record NC_058080.1, read on the forward strand.
CCCTAATCTCCCATTGCCTTTCTTGTGTGGCCCGTGGTACAGGTAGTATTTCGGAAAATACTACCTTAGAGGTCCTTGCCCTCAGCTTTTGACCTAAATCCCTGAAATCATTTTTAAGGACTCTCCACCTACCACTAACTTTGTCATTGGTTCCGATATGGACCATGACCGCTGGATCGTCTCCAGCCCCTCCCAGTAATCTGTCAACCCGATCCGCGATGTGTCGAACTCTAGCGCCAGGAAGACAGCACACTGTTCGGCGATCACGGTCTTTGTGACAGATTTTCCTATCTGTTCCCCTAATAATGGATCCTTAACCTTTTATTCCCATAAGGTATGTACCTCTCACAATTAGATTTTAGGATGCTTTTAAAAATATCCCATTTTATGGCTGTATTGTTATATTCGCAGCAGGGGGCAGTTATCTCCACAGTTCTTAGTATATTCTTACTTGAAGCATCCCCATCACCATGGAAACGCCTCTGTGTTAGAATATACTGTCGGATCTGAGTTTTCACAATGTGAAAACTCAGATCTGAAAAGCTGTATGCAGACGGATCTGCGGATCCGTCTGTGCGAAAGTAGCCTACGGACGTGGATTAGAATCTTGTGTGCCTCCGTGTTTTTTCACGGACCCATTGACTTGAATGGGTCCATAAACCGTTGTCCGTCAAAAAAATAGGACAGGTCCTATTTTTTTGATGGACAGGAAACACGGATCACGGACGCGGGTGACAAACAGTGCATTTTCCGAGTTTTCAACGGACCCATTGAAAGTCAATGGGTCCGCAGAAAATCACGGAAAACGGAACAACGGACATGCATGCACACAACGGTCGTGTGCATGAGGCCTTAGTCAGTGTGAAATTTAAGCTAGAAATACAGCTATAATTTTCTGGGTTTTAAAAAACACCCTTTTTGGGCAAAACACTTAATATTGCAGCCCTTGCTGCATCTGTTATAGTTAAAAACAAGTTTTAAATACTTCAATAATTTGCTGGCTTTGAAAAAACACCAAATTTGGGCGATAAAATTCATTTTGGGCCTCTGCCACATTAGACAGTGTGTAATTGAGGCTAGAAATACAGCTATAATTTTCAGAGTTTTAAAAAACACCCTTTTTGGGCAGAATACACAATTTTACAGCTACATCTGCACGTGTGAAATTCAAGCATTATATACTGTGGTTCTATTATGCTATTAATAAAACACCACTTTTGGACAAAAATCTTTAATTTCCACCTAGTCTGGATCTGTACGTGTGAGATACACCCTTTACATACTGTGGTTCTATTCTGCTAATATTAAAACACCCATTTTGGGCAAAAATCTCTAATTGCAGCCTAGTCTGGATCTGTACGTGTCAGATACACCCTTTACATACTGTGGTTCTATTCTGCTATTAATAAAACACCCATTTTGGGCAAAACTCTTTAGTTGCGGCCTAGTCTGCATCTGTAAGTGTGAGATACACACTTTAGATACTGTGGTTCTATTCTGCTATTAATAAAATACCATATAGGGCGAGATCCTAAATTTGAGAAATATGAAGGGAGCGTCAAATAAGGGACGTGGCCCAGGTCGTGGTGCTGCTGGTGGAGCTCCTGTTGCAGGGAGATTACGTGGTCGATCTGTGCCAGCTACACACACAAGTGAAACCCCTTCCTCAGGTGCGAGTAGGCAACAGACCCTGCAGCGGTATTTGGTCGGGCGTAATGCAGCTCTACGAATTGTGCGGCCAGAACAAGTACAGGCGATATTAGATTGGGTTGCTAACAGTGCTCTAGTTCCTTCACATTGTCTCCCACCCAGTCTCTGCTGAAAGATCAGAGTTGGCACTTGCAGCCAATGTCCATCAGTCTTTCACCTCACCCCCTTGCAAAACAGCCAAGCAGTCTGAGCCCCAAGTCATGCAGCAGTCTCTTCTGCTTTTTGATGACTCTGTTAGCAAGGTTTCCCAGGGCCATCCACCTATCCCTGCCCCAGAAGTGGAAGAGATTGAGTGCACCGATGCCCAACCACTTATCTTTCAAGGTGAGTACATGGGAGGACCATTGCAGCACGTCTCGGATGATGGCAAAACACAGGTGCCAACTGCTGGGGCTTTAGAATGTGTGCAGACTGACAAGGAGGGCAGGGGTGAAATCTGGGTGGAAGATAATGTGGAGGACGATGAGGTCCTTGACCCCACATGGAATGCAGAAGAGGGAGCAGGGTGTAAAAGCGGAGCAGCCGTCACCTAGACAGTATGCCTGCTACTGCCCACCGCAGCAAGGGACCGAGCACACCAAAGCCAGCTCCAAGCAGTTCTTCAGACAATATGCTGACGACAAGACACAAGTGATTTGCACGCTGTGCAATCAGAGCCTGAAGTAAGGCATAAACGTTCTCAACCTAAGCACAACCTGCATGAACAGTTATCTAAGTGCAAAGCACTAGCTGCAGTGGAGTAGAACCCTCAAAAAACAAGAAAGGTCTATGGCTCCTCCTGCTTTCTCTTCTGCTGCAGTCTCAGCCTCTTCGTCCACCTCTGGAGTAACAGTGCCACCTTCCACCCCGCAAACAGAGGATCTGCCAGAAACACCACCATCTGTGTCACCAAGCATCTCCACAATGTCCCACGGAAGCGTTCAGCTCTCCATCTCCCAAACACTGGAGCAGAAGAGGAAGTACCCCCCTACCCACCCGCGATCCCTGGCACTGAATGCCAACATTTCAAAATTACTGGCCTTTTAAAGACTGTCATTCCGTCTGGTGGAGATGGAGAGTTTTAAAGGCCTTATGGCGATGGCTGTCCCACAGTACGTTGTGCCCAGCTGCCACTACTTTTCCAGACAAGCCATCTCTTCCCTGCACAACCAAGTGGGGGACAAAATCAGGTGTGCACTGCGCAACACCATCTGTGGCAAGCTGCACCTCACTACAGATACGTGGACCAGTAAGAGTAAGCACATCAGGGACATTATATCTTCATAACAGCACACTGGGTAAATGCAGTGGCAGATGGGCCTGAGGCGTATAGCAGTTTGGTGCATGTCCTTCCACCACCGAGGACTGCAGGTCACTTTAATTTGTCTCCTTGTGCCTCCTCCTCCTACTCTGCTTCCTCATCCTCTACTCTCTCTTCATCCAGTCAGCATAACACCTTCACCACCAACTTCAGCACAACCAAGGGTAAACGACAGCAGGCAGTATAAAAACGTATCTGTTTGGGAGACAAACCCCACACCGCGCAGGAGCTGTGGATGGGCCTTGAACAACAGACCGATGAGTGGTTAGTGCCAGTGGGTTAAATTCACCAATTTTTGGGTGTTATATACCAATGCTAGTAGACAGGTTAAAAAAAATCACAAATTTGTCTGTTACATTTTAGGGTGAAATTCACCCATTTTTGGGTGTCATATACCACTGCTATACCAAGTAGACAGGTAAAAAAAATCACTAATTTGTCTGTTACATTTTTGGGTAAAAATTCACCAATTTTCAGGTGTGATATACCACTGCTATACCTAGTAGACAGGTAAAAAAAAAATCACTAATTTGTCTGTTACATTTTTGGGTGAAATTCACCAATTTTTGGGTGTGATAAACCATTGCTATACCTAGTAGACAGGTAAAAAAGTAAAAATCAATCATTTGTGTTACTTTTTTTTTTGGGTGAAATTCACCAGTTTTGGCTGTGATATACCACTGCAATACCTAGTAGACAAGGTAAAAAAGAATCACTAATTTGTCTGTTACATTTGCGGGTGAAATTCACCAATTTTTTGCTGTTATATACCACTGCAATACCTAGTAGACAAGGTAAAAAAAATCACTAATTTGTCTGTTACATTTTCAGGTGAAATTCACAAATTTTGGGGTGTGATATGTGATATACCACTGCTATACATAGTAGACAGGTAAAACATTTTTACTAATTTGTCTGGTACATTTTTGGGTGAAATTCACCAATTTTTGGCTGTGATATACCACTGCTATGCCTAGTAGAAAGGTAAAAAAAAAATCACTATTTGTCTGTCACATTTTCTAGTGAAATTCACCAATTTTTGGGTGTGATATACTACTGCTATACATAGTTGACAGGTAAAAAAATAAATCACTAATTTGTCTGTTACATTTTTGGGTGAAATTCACCAATCTTTGGGTGTGATATACCATTGCTATACCTAGTAGACAGGTACAAAAATAGCACTAATTTGTCTATTACATTTTCGGGTAAAATTAACCAATTTTTGGCTGTGAAATACCCCTACTCTACCTAGTTGACAGCTTAATAAATTTTACAAATTTTTATTTTACATTTTCGGGTGACATAAAACAATTTTTGGCTATGATAGACCCCTGCTCTACCTAGTAGACAGGTTAATACATTTCACAAATTTTTCTGTTACATTCTTGGGTTGATATTTTACAATTTTTGACGTGAATAAACCCCTGCTCTGCATAGGTGACAGGGACCGAAATTTTTTTAAATAATCTGTTCCATTGGTGGGTGACATTAACCATTATCTCCCTTGGATGTGGTCTCTCTTTCTCACGCTCCCTCTCCTGCGTGGTTCCCTGATTCGCCGATAACCGTGATCAACATGGTAGGTTCAGAAAAGAACATTGAAAGTTGATAGAGAAGATATCCAAATGGATGGTGGACGTCACGGGGCGACAGTAACATAAATTTCAAAAAATCGTCTGTTACATTGTCAGGTGACATTTTACCAGTTTTGCCGGACAGAAACCCCTGCTCTGGATAGGTGACAGGGAATTAAATTTCAGAAATTCTTCTTTAATTGATGCGCACCACCTCCTTTTATTCAATGCTTAAACTTTAACAAGTTGTCCCACATTTGCGCTTCAATAGTTTGTCCCACATTTCCACTCTATTATATTTAATTTGAAAAAATTAACCTCCCTTGGATGTGGTCTCTCTTTCTCACGCTCCCTCTCCGGCGTGGAACGGAACCCTGATTCGCCGATAACCGTGATCAACATGGAAGCCTCAGAAAAGAACATCGAAAGTTGATAAAGAAGATATCCAAATGGATCGTGGACGTCACAGGGACGTGCGATCAGAAGAAGTTATCTAGAGTCAACAAAGCGGCAGCAGGGCCTCTCCTGTCTAACGTTTCCTAATTCAAAATACCGCAGTGACAATCCCTGTAATTTTTAATTAATCATTCCAATAACAGGGCATCTTAAGAGTCCTGTATTGTTATTTATTGTCACTACCTCCCCGAGTCGGGAGTGGGTAATTGCCGCGCGCCCCCTCCTTTCCTTCAATTCTTCTGCTTTAATAATTTGTCCCACATTTCAGCTCGATCACAATTAAATTTCATGCATTGATCTCCCTTGGATGTGGTCTCTCTTTCTCACGCTTCCTCTCCAGTGTGGAACCCTAATTCGTCGCTAACCGTGATCAACATGGTAGGCGCAGAAAAAAACATCAAAAGTTGATAGAGCAAATATCCAATTGGATCGTGAACATCACATGGACGTGCGACATGGTGGGGCAGTATGTTTGCACACGCCTACACGAACTGACTGATAAGTCTGCCCCTTCAACTTCTGGGTCTCTAAATTGGGCACATGGCCTGAGCTTGCCCTTGGATGTGCTTGCCCTTGGATGTGCTGGCCTGCCCTGCAGTCAGTGTATTGTCTGAACGTGTGTTTAGCGCGACTGGAGGGGGTTATCACAGGTTATATTTCCCAATGTTTTGGGGTGTGCCCTAATTTAAAAAAAATATTAATACATTTATAACCAAAAAGCAGTGTAGGCTACCTCCTCCTCATCCACCGCCGCTTCCACCTACACCTCCACATCCACCGCCTCCTAAACCTCCTACTCCATATGGACCTCGTCCTCCTAGATCAAGATTATTATTTTTTATTTTTACATATTTTATGTGCCCTAATTTAAAAAAAATATTAATACATTTATAACCAAAAAGCAGTGTAGGCTACCTCCTCCTCATCCACCGCCACTTCCACCTACACCGCCTCCTAAACCTCCTACTCCATATGGACCTCGTCCTCCTAGATCAAGATTATTATTTTTTATTTTTACATATTTTATGTTATTTAAAGCCATTTCCCTATCCACTTTTGTTTGCAGAGCAGTTGCCATGCTCTTAACTAGTCATTACTAGTGATGAACGGCAGGGGCTATATTCGAATTTGCAATATTTCAAGAATATTTGGTCGAATATTCGTCATATATTCGCAAATTTTCGATTATTTTCTTGATTGCAAAAAATCAGCAATGTAATAATCGCGTAATGCGCACGAAATACAGGCGTGGGTCACTTTTGCTACATTTTCCAAACTGCTAGAAGTTTCCTGAGACTGGAGAAAATGGTTGGCACGGCAGAACATTAAAAATGGCTTTATATGCAGTTAGAGTGCCCCAATATATTTGTGATTGTGCTAATCGGCACTAATGATGCAAATATTTTTGTGCAATACATGAAACTTTACGTTTTAGAAGGTCTGCATTTATGTATGGACAGCAAACCATATCACACTACCTAATACACTGCACTGCAACAGTTACACTATATCAGGATATAACCTACACTGACTATCTCCCACTAACTATCTGTATTATACATATAAGCTATCTAACTATCTATCTAATGTAATGAGTGGAAAGCAGAGAGCACAGCAATGACACTGCTGTCTCTTTCAGAACTTAAAAAAATCTGTAAATGGCTGCTGGGGAGGTTCTTATATAGTAAGGGGTAGGCAACTTTCCTATTGGTTGCTAGGGATGTTGCTAAGCTCAAATACATTGGAACCTTCTGATTGGTCCACAAGCAAGAAGGGAGGTTACTGATGGAAAAAAAAATCTAGAATATTCAAAATTACGAATATATCACTATATCATAAATACAGTCATGATCAAAAGTTTAAGACCACTTGAAAAATGGCAAAAATCATATTTAGAATGGCTGGATCTTAACAAGGTTCCAAGTAGAGCTTCAAAAAGCAACAAGAAATGGGAGTGAGACAAAACATTTTTTGAGCATTCAATTTAAGGTGATGCTCCATGTGTTGACGCAGGGCAGAGGTGCCAACATTTCCACTCTGGCCGTGCTTCACCTTCTGCCCCAGATCCTACATATAGTCATGCTGATGTTGTCCGGTGACTTGATGAAAAATTCCCACACCGGCGAGTATGGCATTTTACCCCCATCACTGTGTGCTGACTGCCTACCGCTATTTGTTTACAGACAGGTAGGCTCCTGAGTCGTAGACAGTCTACCCCAGACACGTTTGGCTCCAGATCTCACACTGTTAACTCATGACCATGCTTGCTGCATGCTGCCATCCTGTCGCTGTCTAACACGCAAGCTGCCACCCTCACCCCCTGATGATGATAATGAAGTCCCCTTTTCACCCGGCTTCCACGTGCGATTGGTTACATCATCATCCACTACTGTCTGCTCTCATTTATTCCACCTTCACTACTCAGCTGCACCCCTGACCACTCAGAACAACTGCTCCCACGCAACTGTCATTGTCACTACTTCAATGCCTACAGGAGGAAGCAGTGGACCTCTTCTTCAAATCTGGGCTGGGCAGTATCTGCTGACTGGCCTTAATAAGCTCATCCTCACTGAAAAGGGTAGCAGAAGCCGGCAGCATACAATACTTCCCAAGCAGAAGGAGCAGAAAAAGAAAGAGGCAGGTTCAGGATAGCTGAGGGCACAGAGCTTGTTCCTGGGCCATGCCAACTAAGTGTGGTATCAGAGGAACCCACCAACTCCTGGCTTTGCGTGTCTGATGTCAGTTGAGATGATGTTGAAGACCGAGTCAACCATTCAAGGACAGCTGGATTGCTGGTCAAAACATGACCGCTGGATGACAGTGGCAGCTGTAGCCTGTTGTGTGGCTGCTGCTACCGCCACCCCTTCTTCTGATTCTTCTTCTGCCTGTTCCAGCAATGTTTGTTGGACATACTGGCACCAGTCTGTTGGACATACTGTAAAGTCACAGTAACTGTATATGTAACATATGTAACAGTAAAAATAGCTTATTGACCCCAATTTGAGATTCAAGGCTTAATGGAATTACTTAGCTATTAAACAAGTTGGGCACACCAATAATAGTTAAATTACACTGCTTGTTCAACCCAATATGGGAATCAAGGTGTAAAAGATCTTTGGTATCTATTAAACAAGGGGACACCCCAATAACAGTTAAATTACACTACTTATTCACCCCAATTTGAGAATCAATACATAATAAAATTGTATATATATATATTAAACAAGGGGGATACATCAATAGCAGTTAAATTAGACAGCTCATTCACCCCAATTTGAGAAGCAAGGAGTAATAGAATTGCTTATCTATTAAACAAGGTACACACTGTTCAATTCAATAGCTCTGTGCAGGGATTGATGCAAACTGATCCTTTCAGCTTCTGATTACACAGCCTGCACTGTCCCTGCAGTCTCCCTATGCTCTCCTTATGCTCCCAATTCAGTGTGTAAAAACGTTTACTATGATCTCCCTACACTGTCCCTACACTGTCACTGCAGTCTCCACGATTCTACAATTAAAGCTTTGTAAAACACTGTCCCTAGCACTTGTCATGTCTCTCACTATGGTCAGATCACTGTAAAATGGCTAAGATCATTTGGGATTAGGAATTTTATAGGGCTGTGATATCACAAAGGCTGGCTAGCTGCTAATTGGCTGCAAGGCATTATAGGTGATCTCTTGTTCCCAGCTTCTTACTTTCACTTTGTAACACATGTTGCCGCCATTTTAGGAAAAAATCAATTCATTACCAATAAGCGCTAGGAAATTCAGATTTGTTGCAAAGCAAATTTTCCTAAAATTTGGATCAAATTTTACTTCAGATTCTTCGATTCACTCAACACTATTTATAATGATGATCAATACAACAAGGAAACCAGTACATGTTGATGTAACAGCTCAGAACTGTAGAATATGAATCTATATATTTTATTTAAGTACTGTAATAAATTATTTTATAACCTTCAATTTTAAACTCTTTTACATACTGAGTAGATACTGAAGAGGTTCCCACACAAATTAATTTTATACAATTACAGTATAATGGCTATTGAATCTGAAAAGGGGGCATCATATGGTTTGACTGCTGTCAAGTTGTTCCCTGTATTTGCTATTAGTTCATTGCCAATCCAATTTTGAATCCAAAACAAAAAGGAATGTAAGGCAGACAGATGGCCCAGAAACTGTTATTTGGAGGTATGAGCACTTGGTTTTCTTTTGGAAGGAAGACTGTTTGCATGTCTATTTTCCAGAGAAGATTTATGTACTGTGACACAGTGAGGGGTTGTGTCTGGCAAGGCAGGTATTTTCCTCCCAGCATGTGCGGCTGGGCTGATTTCCAGCCAGGTGCCGTTCCGGGTTTTGGCAGCACCTGGCTGTCCATAAATAGGTAGCTGGGCTCAGCAGTGATGTCTGTGTGTTGGGATCTGAGAGCCTTGTGTCTGGATGAAGGCTTGCTACCTGTTTGGTGTGAAAACAGGTTGGTGCTGCTATGATTGAGGAATCTTTGAGGCAGAATTGCCACATGGTGTGAATTACCACCAACACCGCAAGGTGACTTTTTGTTTGAATATGACTGCTTGTTTTGTCACTTGCCTAAACTGTGAATAAAACACTGAACTGTTTGATCCAAAAAACTTGTATATTCCATCCGCTAATCCTGTCTACCAGAGCGAGGTCCCACAGTACATAAAAACACTCAGTTTTCCTTCCTTTTGGAAGGAGGACTGATTTGCTTGTCTCTTTTCTAGAGGAGTGTTACGTTTTGGTCTCTCACTATTCAGGTAGAATTAATTTCTACTTGAATAGATTTTTTTTTTTAATTTAAACACCAAATTTGTAATGAATTTCAAGAAATTGACTAATCTCTAGTCCATACTGTGAGATCAGGGGGGCTGTTAAGCAATGTCTAAGAGCACATCACAATGTAATGACACCCCATTCATCTCCAACATTTTAAGGTCAGGCTGTGACCTGCAAAAGGTAAAGATTTCCAAAATATGTGAATGATAATAATATATACACATTTCTTCCATACCACTCACTATATGGGCCTACTCATAACTTTGTTTTATATCTGAAATGTAATGCAACCAATATAATTCTTACTTCATGTTTAAAACACCATACAATTGAAATGACTGCATAATAATCTCTTGTGTGGGGACTTGACTGGATTGTGCTGTGTCTTTCTGCAATTTATAGTTTTATTTGACATTCTAACAGCTTTATTTTGCTAACAAAATCAGTTTTAATTGGTTTTGATCATAAAAAGACTCAGGCAATTTCAGACCATCTGTTGATATTTGCACAGCAAAATGCTGCTAAGTATCAGCAAGAGGCTGCAGTTTTCTACAGCAAAAACAAAATATGGTGAAAAAAAGCGGTTTATAAGTCTTTAAATACAAAGGTTTGAGAGCAATCTGAGCTGGACGAAATTGGAGTCTTATGCCTCAAATTCTCCAGATTTTAGATTTGTGATGAATCAAGCTCATTGTCATCTTAGAGAATGAGAGAACAGAATATTAAAATATTTGCTCGTCTTAATAAAAAGGAACAATCAATTTAACAGGTTCAAGATAAAAGATAAGATTTAGGCTGATTTACAACAGATGGAATTGTTAAGGAAGTGAATTTAATAATTTTTATATCACCCTTAGTATTAGGAGTTGGGTAGAAGTTTCAGGAGTAAACTGCAGTAGTATTGTTTCTTAAGCGTATCGATTATTTCAATACAAGGTGATTTTGAGAAAAGAAAGTATGCCACGCTAAACAGTTTTTTTTGTTTTGTTTTTTGTTTACTATCAACCTAAATGTATATGTAGGCATACACAAATGTATGGAAGCATATTTCATATATCTACACCAAACAGAAATCCCACATGAAATGTAAACAGCCTATCAGAATGTCAACCCATTTGTTGGTTTGGATGAATTGTATTAGTTACACAATTTGGATTACTTAGCTGAACTTTAAAAGAATCACCACATTACATTTCAAAGTTTTATACCATTGATCATAAAATCTCAAAACTAAAAGTTTATTGCAAAGGATGAGATTCCAGAATTGTAGACTAGTTCATCTCCAAAGAGCACTTTGAGATATTGCATTTTAATTGGTCTTTATTAAAAATATTGAGCCGTTCTGTCACAAAGGGTTTACTGTTTTCCTAGCTATGTGAATCTTACTTTCACTTTCACTTTGCTCCAGTCATCTAATAACCCTTATCTGTCAATTACTAAGCGCTCATAAACACTTATTTAAGACACTTTCTGATCAGTAAGATAAGGATTGAACTTTGATGAGTGTTTATAAGGTCAGAGAGCAGAGATAAGGAGTATGTTAGCCCCCTGTCTGACGGAGACAAGAGAAAATTAGGATCATGCAAATAGAGCATCTCAGCTCCGTATAGAGAAAAGGACTGCATATTTTTGATAAAGACCAATTGAAAAAATGATTGTTAGCTCATAATGAGTACAATGCACTAATAAAACAATAGCCCCCAAAGGTGTACATAGCTTTCAATTGTTGCATTTCTAACACTCCAATAAATATTGAAAGAAATTCCAGGAATGAAGACTAAAGTAAAATATTTTTGGAAGAAAGGGGGAATTGATGGCAAACCCACCAGTTGATTAGACTATAGGTCCTTATTCATAAGATGATTCTTCACACAACTACACAAAACATTCCCAGTAATTGTTTGATTCTAAGCATTGGTGAAGCTGCATTTACATGCACAAATCATCTCCACTGTATGGGGATGAGCGATCACTACAGATATTTTTAGTCCATATGCAGTTTTATTGTTTCTGGGTAGCAGATCCCTGTTTACACAGAACAATATGCTGCCCAGAAACAATTACTTTGGGTAGTGGTCAAAAGATATTATCATCTTATTAACAAGCATTCATTGGGTGATCAGCAGCACCTTACACATTGCAGTCATCATAAATAATTGCCCCAATGATCTTTGATAAAATCTTAATTTTAACTTATTTCAAGAATATATAATGGGTGGTCAAATGCTCTAGAATTATGTGTTACATAGTAAAACATAGACCCCATTAGGCTATAGAAGGTAGGGGGAACTCTGGGTGGAACTCATCTGTAAGAAATGTCTACAGATGCAGGTTAAGACTTTGCATCTCAGTGATCCCAAGTAGGCATGAGCAGACCACTGGATGTCCGGGTTTGAGGGGCTCAGCCGAACTCCATTTTAAACTTTGATTCAGGTTCCGAGGAGGCAGAGGAAGAGTTCACCAATGTTATTTATTTTTATTTTTTTTATTTATTTTTTTTTGTTTAGTTTTTTTGTTTGTGGAGGCCCCAAACTACTCTACTCTGCCAATATAAGATATAACAATCTTGAGCCTGGAGGCGGAGGTCCCAGTGGAGGAGGAGGCAGACGTGGCGGTGCAGGCGGAAGAGGCAGATGTGGTGGTGCAGATGGAGGAGGCAGACGTGGTGGTGCAGGCGGAAGAGGCAGATGTGGTGGTGCAGATGGAGGAGGCGGACGTGGCGGTGCAGGAGGAGGAGGCGGACTTGATGGTACAGGCGGAAGAGGCAGAGGAGGTCACCAACCTTATATTTTTTTATTTTTTTGGTTTGTGGAGGACCCAAAACATTGGGAAATAGCAAAGAGAATGCACAAACTGCGCCAGAGTACAACAATGGCTAGGTGCTCCTGGTATACCTCTATACTCTGGCCAAATTACAGTCAAATCCTGTGGGATCCATGCCTGGTTAATTTTACTGAACATATGCTTGTTCATGTTGACAGTGGATGTCGCCTGTCCATGATCACCCCCTAGTGTCGTGCTAAACACACGTTTGGACAATACACTTGCGGCAGGGCAGGCCAGCACCCCCAAGGCGTAAAGGGAAAGCTCAGGCCATGTGCCCAGTTTGGAGACCCAGAAGTGAAATGGGGCACACCCATCAGTCAGTACATGGAGACGCGTGGACACATACTTTTCCGCCATGTTGTTGAAACGCTGCCTCCTGTTAAGACGGTCCGTATCAGATGGTGGTGCTGTATATTGTGGCGTGCAGACAAGGCATTTCCACATATCAGCCATGCTAACCTTCCCTTCTGAGGTGCTGACGGTTCCCCTGCTGTGTTGATGACTTCCTTCTACTCTGCCATCTCTGCCTCGTGCTTCCGCTGAGCCTCCGCTGTAGTGGGAACACAATGAGTAGCACCTCTAACAACGTTCGCTTGTACTTGTGTATCTTCGGTTCACGCTCCAGTGACAGAAGTAAGGATGACACTTTGTCCTTGTAGCGGGGATCCAGCAGGGTGGCCACCCAGTAATCAGCACCGGTTATAATGTGGGCTACTCGGCAGGCACTGCAGCATGTAGTCGCTCATGTGTGCCAGGCTGCCCAGAGTTAACTACAAGCTGTTCTTGGTGTGATGTGTATCGTCTGTGTCCTCTGTTTTCCCACAGCCATGCTCCAGTGATGTCCGTAAGCTGATTTGGATGCCACCCTGCTGTGAACGGGGATCCTCCTCCTCATCATCATTATCCTCTTCATTTTCAAAAACTGTGCCCTGGCTGGACAGTTGGATACCTGGCCGCTGTTGGTGCAGGAACCCACCCTCAGAGCCACCTGTGGACGATTGGCCTGATCACCATTGTAGTAATCCCTGTTTTCGTCCTCCTCTTCCTCCTGTGCCACATCCTCACCCATCAGCGCCTGAAGCATTTTTTCAAAGAGACATAGAAGTGGGATTGTAAGGCTGATAACAGCATCATCACCACTAGCCATATTGATAGAGTACTCGAAGCAGCGAAACTCGGCACACAAGTGCCGAATGGAGGCCCACTCGTTGGTGGTGAAATATTGTTGTTCTGCAGAGCGACTCACCCCTGCGTAATACAGTTGAAATTCCACTATTGCCTGCTGCTGCTCGCACAGTCTCTCCAGCATGTGCAAGGTGGAATTCCACCTTGTGGGTACATTGCATTTGAGGCAGTGAGCGTAAATGCCAAAGTTACACTGCAGCGCAGACAGGCGAGCAGCAGCAGGGTGAGAACGCTGAAAGCTTGCACAGACAGCCCTCACTTTGTGCAGCAGCTCTGACATATCTGAGTAATTCTTGAGGAACCTCTGCACCACCAAGTTCAGCAAATGCACCAGGCAAGGAATGTGTGTCAAACCGGCTAGCCCTAGAGCTGCTTCGACATTTTGCCTGTTGTCGCACATGACCAGGCCTGGCTTGATGCTCAGCGGCACCAAACACTAATCGGTCTATTCTTCCATGCCCGCCCACAGCTCCCACATTATGTGGGGTCTTTCCCCCAAACATTTGAGTTTCATAACAGCCTGCTGTCATTTCCCCCTGGCTGTGCTAAAGTTGGTTGTGCAGGTTTTGCACTGACATGATGAGAAGGCGGTAGAGGAGGACCCTGGGGAGGAAGTGGAGTAGGAGGAGGAGGCAACAGGAGGCACCGAGAAACGTCCAGCAATACTTTGTGCTGATAGAACATTCGCTAAACTGCTGTCCACCTCAGGCCCAGCCACCATTTCATTTACCCAGTGGGCAGTTAGGGAGATATAGCATCCCTGCCCATACTTACTGGTTCACATGTCGGTGGTTATGTGGACCTTGCCACTGATGGCCACCTCATTTTTTCCGCCACTTGTTCGTGCAGGGCAGGAATAGCCCACCTTGAAAATTAGTGGCGGCTGGAAACCACGTATCGTTGGACAGATGCCGTCATTGCATTTTTTAAAACTGCCTGTCTTCACCAGACGGAATTGCAGCATTTCAAAGGCCAACAGTTTTGAAATGCTGGCATTCTGGGCCAGGGCTCGCGGGTGGGTAGTGGGGTACTTCCTCTTTCTCTCCAGTGTTTGTGGGATGGAAAGCTGAACACATCCATGGGACAGTGTGGACATGCTGGGTGATAGTGGTGGTGGTGTGGCTGCCACATTGTCTGTTTGGGGGGTGGTAAGTGCCCCTGTCACTCCAGAGAGAGAGGAAGAGGCTGAGACCACAGCAGAAGAGGGAGCAGGAGGAGCCTCTGATCTTTCGTGGTTCTTGAGGTGTCTACTCCATTGCAGCTTGTGCTTTGCGGTTATATGACGGATCATGCAGGTGGTGCTCAGGTTGAGAACATTTATGCCTCGCTTCAGGCTATGACTGCACAGCGTGCAAACCACCTATGTCCTGTCATCAGCACACTGCCTGAAGAACTGCCACGCCAGGGAACTCCTTTGTGCTGGATTTGGTGTGCTACGGTATGTCTCTTGGCACGTTAAGCAGTAGCCTGCATACTGGCTGGGGAATGGTCGCTCTGCTTTTGTATCCTGCTCCCTAATTTCAGCAAAAAACAAAACTGCAGCAACACAAGGCTAATAAGTAGCAACAGGAGACTAACCAGTTGCTGCTACAACATGTGATGCCTTTGCAGACAGCAGGACAACTCCGAGCGTCCACGATGCCCAGAAAGCAGTCCATTCCGCGATTCCTAAGATGACCCCCGCAGACAACATTGAAACCTACATAGCGATGTACAAGAAAGTGGCCATCAGGGAAAAGCTACCCCGTGACCAGTGGGCTGAGGTTGTGGCTCCATTCCTAGAATCCGATTACCAGCGGGTGTATTTCGACTTACCGGACGAACAAGTGGCTGACTATCAATAAGTAAAGGGTGAGATTTTGGCAAGACTGGGGGTAAATGTGTTGGTTCGGGCCCATCAGGTACATCAGTTTGGGGTTTAAGCCATCTGAGCCTGCGAGTACCCAGTATTATGACTTACTCTTCCAAAAGTGGCTACAGCTTGATGTGCTGAGTCCCGCGGCTATGCTGGAGAGACTATTGGCTGATATGTTCTGGAGGGCTCTGCCACCCCCTCTCCATCACTGGATCGGCCAGGTGTCTCCTGGCAATGCCCTAGAAATGGTGGACCTGGTGGAGCGCTATGAGGCTACTAAGACTGTTACAGGGGGTTCTTTTGGGAGGGGGGCAGTCAAACCCCATAAATCTCCATCCCAGGCCCAGCGACTTGTACCAACCAAACCCACCCGGGGTCCACCCTCTACGGACCTGGCTTTGATAGTCTGCTGGTGGTGTTAGGAGCCTGGCCATGTGAGAGCTGACTGTCCCCATCAGGTGGAACCCATGGATACTAACTATGGCTAGCGTCAGTCGCTATATGCCAGGAAGCTGTGTGCGGCAGGTAGCCCATAAACTTTAAACCACCTGTGACAGGTGGAGGAAGAAGACACTCCAGCAGAGACTCTGCTGGACTCAAGGAGTCTGGTGTCCCTAGTAAGGGCTCCCCTGGTATGGTCAGCGTAGTGTACTGATGTCACCGCCATCTCTCTGAGAAGGTCTGGCAGACGTTCTTCTGTACCTCTTGCATGATGTTCTTTGTTTTGGTTTCACTTTGTCATCTCCTTTCCTTCTCCCAGCTGTCACCTATTCATACTAATTGCCTCCCTTTATATTTCCTCCCATACTGCCTCACTTTGCGGTTTATACTACTTCCTGGATTGAAGTGATCACTGCCGGAGACTTTTGTTACTGCTTGTTGAGATAAGTCCATTCTTGTATTCTATTGTGAGCTATTAGGGTTTTACATAAGTCACCTTTATGCTCCTTAGTTTGGAATCAAGCCAGTTGGATGTTTATCCATAACTTCCAGCTATCTGCAATATCATCCGTTACAACTGGCCGGAAAGTCGGGGTCATGTGCATCCATGGAGACTTAAAAGACTATCCCACCACCCTGGTGTCTCTAACCACAGGGGCTGGCAGATAGACTCGCAAAGTGACAGTTGCCCAAAATTTGCACTACGAATTTATTATAGGGAGAGACTTCTCGGGCTTCCCTGCACTGCGGCCTGCTATGAGAGTGAATGATACCCATAAGACAGGGGTAACCCTTGCAGAATCGCCTGGCTCAGGGGGGAGACCAGAACCCTGGGGAACCTGAGACCGAAGGGCTAGCGGTAGGGGTGACCGCCACTTTGGTGGAAAAGGGGGAGACAACCCTGCTAAGTGTGATGGTGGGAGATGTACAGTACTTGCCGCCGGGTCCTGAATTGGCAGACCTCAATGTCTCCAAACCCTATCCTGCGCCGGGGAGAATGTGTTAATAGTAGATGGTGAACCAAGACAACCTGGGGCAGAATCAGTGTTTCCCCGTTTTGTGGTTGATCAGGATATGTTGTATCTGGTAAACCAACTACGGGGTGAGCCTATAGAACAGTTGGTGGTACCCAAGGCTTATCACAAGCTTATATTAGATCTAGCTCACCAACACGTTCTCGGGGGTCACTTGGGGCTCCAAAAAACTCAGGATCCAATTCTACAGCGGTTTTACTGGCCCATTATATTTAAAGAAGTTGAGGAGTTTTGTAAGTCTTGCCCGACCTGCCAGATGACTAGCCCCCAGCCACATTTCCATGGTCCCCTAGTACATCTCCTGATTATCGAAGTATCGTTTGACTGAATAGCTATAAACCTCATAAGCCCAGTACCGAAGTCTGCCAGAGAGCATCAACACATCTTAGTAATTCTAGACGATGCCACTCGATACCCGGAGGCAGTGCCACTGCGACATATTTCGGCCAAACTCATAGCTAAGGAGTTAATAGAGATGTTTTACCAAGTGGGACTACCTAAAGAGGTTCTGACCAACGAAGGGACCCCTTTTATGTCCAAGGGAACTCTGTAAGTTGCTGCACAGAAAACAACTACGGATGTCCATTTACCATCCGTAAATGGACGATCTGGTAGATTGGTTTAACCAAACATTAAAAATATGTTGAATAGGGGGGTGGCTAAAGATGGGAAGGACTGGGACCTCCTTCTGCCCTATCTTATGTTTGCAGTGCGAGAGTTACCCCAGGCCTCTACTGGGTTCTTGCCCTTCAAACTGCTATATGGCAGACACCCTCGCGTTATCTTGGACGTGGCCAAAGAGGCATGGGAACAACAACCCACTCCTCATAAAAGTGTCATTGTGTTCGTTACCCAGATGCAAGATCGGATAGACAGTGTTGCCTCTTGTTAGGGAGCTTATGGAGGAAGCTCAGCGAACCCAGAATTGGGTCTATAATCGGCAGGCTCTGGTCCGGATCTTTAACCCGAGTGATCAGGTTTTGGTTCTGGTGCCGACCATGGACAGTAAGTTCCTGCTACGTGGCAGGGGCCCTACGAGGTACTCGAGAAAATTGGAGATGTAAACTACAAGGTACACCAGCCAGAGCGGCGAAAGCCAGAGCAGGTTTACCATGTGAATTTACTCAAACCATGGAAAGATAGGGGAACCTGTACAGAAGACAGGCCGTGGCCGGGTTTTCTAGGAGAAGAGGTACCAGCCCCTCTGTCTGATGCAAGAGAGGCGGCTGCCACAGTAAACATTGCTGACAGCCTCTCCTCTAAATAGACTCAGGAGGCCAGGGAGTTCGTTAGTCGGAACATGGATGTGTTCTCGAACCTCCTTGGACGCACTTCCATAATCCAGCATGACATTGTCACTGAGCCTCAGGCAAAAGTCTGATTAAAACCATACCAGGTACTCGAGGCTCGGCTACAAGCCATATCAGAGGAGGTGCAGCTAATGTTTCAGCTAGACATTATTGAGGAGTCAAAAAGTGAGTGGGCTAGTCCTATAGTATTAATACCCAAGCCGGACAGGACATTGCAGTTTTGTACCGATTTTCGGAAATGTAACGAGGTTTCCAAATTTGATACGTTTCCCATGCCCTAGGTGGATGAGCTCATCGAGAGGTTAGGACAAGCCCAGTATTTTTCTGTTTTGGACCTCATGAAAAGTACTGGCAGGTGCCCTTAACGGATGCTGCCAAAGAGAAAACTGCCTTCATCACGCCTTAGGGGCTGTATGAATATAAGGTCTTACCCTTTGGTCTGCATAGCGCCCCCGCCACTTTTGAGCGACTAATGGACATTGTGCTTCGTCCACATCGACAGTACGCTTCGGCTTACCTGGACGATATTGCCATCCCCAGTACCGACTGGGAAAGTCACCTACCCAAAGTGCAGGTTATAGTGGACTCCCTTTGAAAAGCTGACCTAAACGCTAACCCCCAAAAAATGTGTGATAGGGTTAGAAGAGACTAAGTACCTGGGGTATATCATTGGACGGGGAGTCATCAAAACCCAAGTGAACAAAATAGAGGTGATACGGAATTGTCCCCGACCTGTCACCACTAGGCAAATAAAGTCATTCCTGGGAATGGTGGGCTATTACATGAGTTTTGTTCCCCACTTGTGTACTCTAGCCGCGCCCTTGACAGGGCTCTTGAAGGGACGAAAATCAGTGATGGTTCGCTGGGATGATTGGGCGGAAGAGGCTTTTGCAGCTTTGAAGTCGGCCCTGTGTGGGTCACCAGTTTTGGTGACGCCCCACTTCAAGAGGGAGTTTCTGGTACAAACGGATGCCTCTGAAGTAGGCCTCGGTGCTGTACTGTCTCAGGAAGTCAATGGGGAGGAGCATTCCGTTATCTTCCTAAGCCACAAGCTCACCCCAGCCGAAACCAGGTACAGTATAGTGGAGAGAGAGTGCCTGGCTATCAGGTGGCCACTTGAGTATCTCTCGCTAGTATTTGTTGGGGAGAAAGTTCCGCCTGGTGAGCGACCACTCCCCTCTCAAGTGGATGAGCCAGGCTAAACACAGGAATGCCCGGGTCACCAGATGTTTTTTGTCTCTGCAGAACTTTAAGTAGAACACAGAGCAGGCCGGTTGCAGCGAAACACGTATGCCCTGTCCCGGGTGCATTGTCTGGCGTGTGTCCACCCCCTCAGGGTTGAACAAAGGGGGGGGGGGGGTATGTGAAACAGTAAGTGGTTGCATCTGGCAAGGCAAGTATTTTACTCCTAGCATGTGTGGCTGGGCTGGTTTCTAGCCAGGTGAGGTCAAATACCGGACCAGAGTTTAAGTGTCGGTCTGGATTTTGGCATCACCTGGCTGTCCTTAAATAGGCAGCTGGGCTCAGCAGAGATGTCTCTGTTTTTGGCATCTGAGGCTTTGTTCTGTGCTGGAGGGCTGAGAGCCGCATGCTGGGGAAACAAGCCCCTAAAGCCTGCTGTGGTCTACTGGAGGTAGAGCTGCCAGCAAGATGACTTTGCCTCAAGTGTGAATAAACACTGACGTTTTGAGTTAAGAACTTGTATTTTGCCTCTGTACTGCACCCGCTTACACTATCTACCAGAGCAAAACCCCACAATACGCACTGCAATGATTTAGTTATTTCTGGTGAAAGCGGATAGGGGGCGTATTTCTGTAAAAAAAGATAAATATATACGTACTGCACTGCTGCAGTTATTTCTGGTGAAAGCGTATAGGGGCGTATTACATTATAAAAAGAAAAATATATACGCACTGCACTGTTGCAGTTATTTCTAGTGAAAGTTTATAGGGGCGTATTTTAGTACTACAAGAAAAATATATATACTCACTACACTGTTGCAGTTATTTCTGGTGAAAGCGGATAGCGGCATATTTCAATACTACAAGAAAAATATATATGCACTGCACTGTTGCAGTTAATTCTGGTGAAAGCGTATAGGGGTGTATTTCAGTAAAAAAATATATATACGCAATGCACTGTTGCAGTTATTTCTGTTGAAAGTTTATTGGGGCGTATTTTAGTACTAAAAGAAAAATATATACTCACTGCACTGTTGCAGTTTTTTCAGGTGATAGCGGATAGTGGCGCATTTCAGTACTACAAGAAAAATATATACACACTGCACTGTTGCAGTTATTTCTGGTGAAAGCATATAGGGGAGTATTTCAGTAAAAAAATTAAAATATATACGCACTGCACTGTTGCAGTTATTTCTGGTAAAAGCGTTTAGTGGCCTATTTTAGTCCAAAAATAAAAAAATATTCATTGCTTTTAGGGGTATTTTAATTTCCGTTTAATTTGCCTAGTTCAGCTTCAAGTATGTCAGGCAGAGAAGTGACAGGATATGCACAGAGAAGTGGCAGAGGCCCAAATGTTTCTGGCACAAGCAGAGGTTGCAGCAGAGTAAGGGGCAGTGGCAGCCGGAGTCGCAGCGACAGGACAGAGTTCCCAGTGTCATCTAGCGGTTGTGTCTTGACCAGCTACCCAGCGGTTCTTGATTGATTAACTCGGTCATCCGAGTCATCCCAAGTGACATCAGACACGTCCAGCTAACAGTCGGTGGGTTCATCAGACACAACCCTTAGTTGGCATGGCCCTAGAGCAGGTCCTGAACCCTCACCTGTCATCAACCTGCCTCTGTTCTATTCTGTTCCCTCACCGCGAGAAGTACTATATGCTGTGGGCTTAGCTCCACTTTTCAGCGAGGAAGAGCTACTAGAGGACAGTCAGCAGCTAATGCCCTGCCAAGATCTGGAGGAGACATCCGCCGCTTCCTCTGCTAGGTGGGCAAGTAGTGATGAGGAGAGTGGCGCAGGAGCTTGTGTTGCGAGCGGTCAGGCTCCTTACCCAGAGACCATTGAGAGGACATCAGTGACATGCAGACACTACTTGATGATGATGATGAAGCTGATCGCACTTGGAAGGCAGGTACAGAAGGGGTTTCATCATCATAAGGAGAAGAGGGTGGCAGCTTGCCTGTGAGGCAGCGGCTGAGCCAGCAAGGGGGTAGCATGGTAGGAGTCAGCAGGGTGGCAGCAGTTGCAGGTCTGGAGCCAAACGTGACCGGGGTAGACCACCTGCATCGCAACAGCCTACCTACCCGGGAAGTAGTGGTGCAGGGGTTCACGGAGGCAGCGGCAGTAGCAGTCAGTCAGTGCGGACTGTGTGGGGGAAAATCACCTACTTGTGGCAGTTTTTCATTAAGCTGCCAGAGGAGGTTAACGTGGCTACATGTAGAATATGTGGGCAGAAGGTGAAGCGTGGCCAGGGTGCCAATATTGGTACTACGGCCCTGCATCAACATATGCAGTGTCGCCATGCAGTGACCTAGGAGAACCGTGGCTCCGATGTGGTGTTCCAGTGGCACGCAACTGGTTTTAGCCAGTCAAGGCTCCACCACCTCAGCCAAAGGGAGCTGTCTGTCATTCCCATCTTCTGCTGGTCCAGATGCTCTTGCTCCTACAGTCATTCCATAAGCAATCGAACACAGAAGCGTTTGCCAAGAGACAGGAGTATGCATGCACGCACCCAACGGCTCAGAAGCGGAACGTGCTCCTGTCCATGTTGCTCATGCTGCAGGCCCTCCCTTTCCGAGTGGTAGACTCTGCACCTTTCAGAGAACTTATGGCTTGTGCACAGCTGAGTTGGAGAGTCCCAAGCCGTCATTTCTTTGCCAAAAAGGCAGTACCATCCCTGCACAAATATGTCGAACAGAAGGTGAGCCAGTCCTTGAGCCTGTCGGTGTCTGCCAAAGTGTACGGCAGCACTGACGTGTGGGCTGTAACTACGGTCATGGACAGTACATGTCCTTTACGGCTCAATGGGTGAATGTGGTTCTTGCACAGCCACACCAGAAACTTGCCCAGGTCATGCCGCTTACGCCTCCATGTTTTCACTCCATTGCTCCTGTGAAAAATGTCTGCCTCTGCCTCCTCATCCTCCACAGTGCCCCTCCAGCATACCACAAGTGCAGGGTACGGCGGTGTCACGCTATTCTGTACCTCATTTCCCTGGGAAAACAGAGTCACACAGGGGAGGAACTGCTCCGTGTACTTCATCAAGAAATCGAATCCTGGCTTTCTCCTCAACAACTGAAAATCAGAACCATGGTGACCGACAATGGGAAGAACATTGTGTCGGTGCTGCATCAAGGAAAGTTCTATCTGTTTTTCAAGCGGTTCCTGAAGTCTTCCACCCATCTGCAAGACATCCTAAAAATGGCCAGAAAATGTTGCATGCACTTTAGCCACTCGTACACCGCAAAGCACACCCTCCTTGAGCTGCAGCGGCAGAACGGCATCCACCAACATAGGCTGATATGCGATGTTTCCACCCGTTGGAATTCCAGCCTCCATATGTTGGACTGACTGTACAAACAGAGAAAGGCCATCAACGATTTCTTGATAATGTAAGCGGATAGGAGTACTGCCCTGTGTAACTTTGATATCAGCCAGTGGCAGCTCATATCGTTTGCTCAGACCCTTTGAGAACACCACGTTGTTTGTCAGTCGCCAGGACTACGGGCTGAACAACGTCATTCTACTGCTTCATGTCCTGGAACAGATGCTGGTAACAATGGCTGGTCAGGGGACTGGAGACATGGCGCCTAGATCTCATGGCCACATGAGCCCTGTGGGAGTGGGAGGAGGACATTAGAGCAGAGGCAATGTGTAGCCAAATGGGTGGTTTTTCTACTCAGGTGACAGGAGAGGAGGAGAGGAGAGCATGAGCAGCCAGAGGAGGTCCAGGGCTATGAGGAAGACGAGACAGATGACCCAGACACACTGTGGCAGTATGCAGTAGAGATGGAGGCAGGGAGTCCCTCCGAGTCACATGCGCAAATGGCCCCATCCATGCTCACTTGCTTGCGTAGTGACAGTCGAATTGTCACCAAGGGATGACTTCTAGCTCTCCACCTTGTTGTACCCTCCCTACCGGTCCAGAATGGTTGCCTTTTTTACACCCACTGAGAGTAAGGACAAACTGAACTACTACAGAAACATCCGACAGTATGTAGTCAGTTGACCGCTGCCTATCTGCGCCATCGTCCATCCTCTCGCAGGTCTGACAGGGGAGCCTTCTGGGCTCACATTCCATGGCTGCTGTGGAGGGGTGAGGTGGCAGGAGCAGTACCAGCTCCATCAGCAGATGCCTGAGTCTACAGTCGCTGATTAGTAGCTTTCTTCAGCAGCATAGTGAATTGTGACGAATACCATACCCCTCGTGCCCCGACTGAAGCCAGATGTCAACTACGTCGAGCTCAGGAGATACGGTATGGTCACTGGTTACCAAGGTGTGACGTTACACCCTCCTGGGGGAGTGGGTAATGTCAGTCTTAATACAGTTTTTACAGATTCCTAATGACCACACAAGCACAGAGAGGCAACAAGCTGAGAGAGCCTTTTCACTCCCCCAGTTCCTTGCTGGATATAAGCCCGGTCTGCTAACGGGATTACATAGGGCAAGAAACCAACCCGCGGTAGTGTATGACTAGGCCAAAACATGGATGTGGGGATTCATGATTGAAATACAAGACAGCGCAAGATTAAATTATATATTTAATTGCCTTAAGGACTAGAAATAACACTATACACACAAAGAATATATACAGTAGTCTCAGGTTACAAATACAGATGGTGTGGTACAAACAGGATTAAACAGAACAAAAGTCAGTTTACCAGGTATAGGAGTCCTTTGGGTGCTGATGAGTTCTTTGCTGTAGTCACATGGAGGGCAGTGATGTCAGCAGGTTGCAGGTCCCTCTAAACACATAACACGATGTGACCCTCCTTCAGAGAAAATACACGCCCGCTTACTGGGACAAGCCTTTTAACCTGTAGGCGGCCCCTCCCCTCCCAGCCTCTGGGAGGGGTCCACCCCCCCTCTCTGTTGAGCTGGTAGCTCATGAGCCACAAAATCGATTAGGGCTCATGGCTCTCTGTAGAATGTCGCAGGGAGGTGGTTCTGGCCTGGGTTCCAGCTACAAGTAGAGTCCAAACCTGGTACTGTTGTGTGGTTTCTATGGGTAGATATGTATATCTCACTTCCCTGGCCTCCCACTGCCAGACTATGACCACAGGCCTGTTCATCGTGGCCACAGGGGCATAAATATGTATCCGGTTTGTGCCTGTGATGGCCGGGCGATTTATAATTCCTTATTAACCGCTGGCTCCAATATGTCTGATAAATTTTGAATAAACTGGGGAATGGCCCGAGAACCCTGCAGAGAGGTTTCTCCTGTTACATTAGCTTGGTTCCTGGCTGCCTGAATGGAGGTGAGAAATTGTAAACAAAGGTGGCCTGCAAGAAGTTCTCTGCCATATGGCTGGGCTTTGAAGTATGGCCCTCCTGTGTAGTTCACTACCTCTGCTATCTTAAAGCTGATGGCTGGTGTGGGAACATGGCTAACAGTAAATATTAATCCATATTCCTCACATGAATAAACTACTCAGTAGTGTTGAGCGTGAATATTCGAATATCGAATTTTATTCGTGAATATTGGCACTTCGAGAATTTGCGAATATTTAGAATATAGTGCTATATATTCGTAAAATTGAATATATATATTTTTTTTAACACAGTACACATCAGGTGATCATCCCTCCTTTCATCTAGCTTGTGGGCCAATGAGAAGGCTTTGTAACAGCTTAGCAACATCCCTAGCAACCAATAGAAAAGTTGCCTACCTCTAACTATTGCCGAAAATTTGCAAGCGCAAATATATTGGAGCACTCTATCTGCATATAAATAGAGTTGAGCGGACACCTGGATGTTCGGGTTCAACGTGTTCGGCCGAACATCACAAAAAATTTTGAGTTTGGGACTCGAACTTGACCCCGAACCCGAAACCCATTGAAGTCAATAGGGACCTGAACTATTGAGCACTAAAATGGCTCTATAAATGTCACGGAAAGGGCTAGAGGGCTGCAAATGCCAGCAAAATGTGGTTAAGAGCATGGCAAGTGCTCTGCAAACAAATGTGGATAGGGAAATGACTTCAAATAACATAAAATACATAACAATTAAAATGAATAATCTTGATCTAGGAGGACGAGGTCCATATGGAGTAGGAGGTTGAGGAGGCAGTGGGTGTGGCATGTAGGTGAAAGTGGCGCTGGCGGAGGAGGAGGTAGCCTACACTTTTTTTTTATTCGGCTACATCCCAAAACATTGGGAAATATAAACTGTAATAACCCCCTCCAGTCGTGCTAAACACACGTTCAGACAATACACTGGCTGCAGGGCAGGCCAGCACCTCCAAGGCGTAAAGGGCAAGCTCAGGCCATGTGCCCAATTTGGAAACCTAGAAGTTGCAGGGGGCAGAACCATCAGTCAGTTTGTGTAGGCGTGTGCAAACATACTGCCCCACCATGTCGCACGTCCCTGTGATTTTCACGATCCAATTGGATATCTGCTCTATCAACTTTCGATGTTCTTTTCTGCTCCTACCATGTTGATCATGGTTAGCGGCGAATCAGGGTTCCACCCCAGAGAGAGAGCGGGAGAAAGAAAGACCACATCCAAGGGAGATCAATGCATGAAATTTAATTTTTAACGAGCGAAAATGTGGGAGAAGCTATTAAAATGGAAGAATTGAAGGAAAGGAGGGGGCGCGTGGCAATTACCCACTCCCGACTCGGGGAGGTAGTGACGATAAATAACAATACAGTACTCTTAAGATGCCCTGTTATTGGAATGATTAATAAAAAATTATAGGGACTGTCACTGTGGTATTTTGGATTTGAAAATGTTAGACAGGAGAGACCCTGCTGCCACTTTGCTGACTCTAGATAACTTCTGCCTGATCGCACGTCCACCATCCATTTGGATATCTTCTCTATCAACTTTGGCTGTTCTTTTCTGAGCCTACCATGTTGATCACGGTTATCGGTGAATCAGGGTTCCACGCCGGAGAGGGAGCGTGAGAAAGAGAGACCACATCCAAGGGATATAAATGTTGTTTTTTTTTGATCGAGCGGAAATATGGGAAAAGTTATTGAAGCACAAATGTAGGACAAATTATTAAAGCGCAAATGTGGGACAGATTATTAAAGCGCAAATGTAGGAAAAATTATTAAAGCGCAAATGTGTGACAAATTATTGAAGCGCAAATGTGGGACAATTTATTAAAGTTTAAGCATTTAATGAAAGGAGGTGGCGCACATGAATTAAAGAAGAATTTCTGAAATTTTATTCCCTGTCACCTATGCAGAGCAGGGGTTTCTATCCGGCAAAATTTGAAAAATGTCACCTAACAATGTAACAGATGATTTTTTTTAAATTTATGTTCCTGTCACTTATGCAGAGGTGCCTCCTTGACATCCACCATTCATTTGGATATCTTCTCTAACAACTTTTGATGTTCTTTTCTGAGACTACCATGTTGATCACAGTTATCGGTGAATCAGGGTTCCACGCTGGAGAGGGAGCGTGAGAAAGAGAGACCACATCCAAGGGAGATAAATGGATTTAAAAAAAAAATTGTTCGAGCGGAAATATGGGATAAGTTATTGAAACTCAAATGTGGGACAATTTATTGAAACACAAATGTGGGACAATTTATTAAAACGCAAATGTGGGACAAATTATTAACGCTCAAATGTGGAAAAAATTATTAAAGCGCAAATGTGGGACAAATTATTAACGTGCAAATGTATGACAAATTATTGAAGCGCAAATGTGGGACAACTTGTTAAAGTTTAAGCATTGAATGAAAGAAGGTGGCGCGCATCAACTAAAGAAGAATTTCTGAAATTCTATTCCCTGTCACCTATGCAGAGCAGGGGTTTATTCACGTAACAAATTGTAAAATATTAACGCAAGAATGTAACCGAAATTAGTGAAATTTATTAACCTGTCTACTTGGTAGAGCAGGGGTCTATGACAGAATTTTTTTTTATGTCATCCGAAAATGTAAGAGAAAAATTAGTGAAATTTATTAAGCTGTCAACTAGGTAGAGGATGGGTATATTACACCCAAATATTGGTGAATTTCATCTGAAAATGTAACAGACAACTTTGTGATTTTTTTTTACCTGTCTACTAGGTATAGCAGTGGCACATCACACTCACAAATTGGTGAATCTCACCCGAAAATGTAACAGACAAATTTGTTAATTTTTTTAACCTGTCTACTAGGTATAGCAGTGGTACATCATGCCCAAAAATTTTTGAATTTCACCCAAAAATGTAACAGACAAATTTGTGATTTTTTTTAACCTGTCTACTAGGTATAGCAGTGGTACATCACACCCAAAAATTGTTGAATTTCACCCGAAAATGTAACAGACAAATTTGTGAATTTATTTAACCTGTCTACTAGGCATAGCAGTGGTACATCACACCCAAAAATTGGTGAATCTCACCCAAAAATGTAACAAAAGTAGTGAAATGACATAAAATACGTACAAATCAAAAAAAAAAAAATTGATTTATGAGGTAGAGGTCCATATGGAGTAGGAGTTTGAGGAGTTGGTGGACGTAGCGTTGTATGTGGAAGCAGCGTTGGAGGAGGACGAGTTAGCCAACACTGGTTTTTAGTTTTAATAGATTTTTTTTAAATTAGGGTACACTTCAAAAGAGTGTGAAATATCCAAAATACAAGAATGAGCAATTGCGCTGTAGTATAACAATGCAGGTATACATGTCTATTCATGCCTGGTTCATTTTAATGAACGTGAGCTTGTCCACATTGGCTGTTGATAGGCAGCTGCGCTTGTCTGTAATGATGCTCCCTGCCGTGCTAACGTTCAGATAATACACTGGCTGCAGGGCAGGCCAGCACCTCCAAGGCGTAAAGGGCAAGCTCAGGCCATGTTCCCAATTTGGAGACCCAGAAGTTGAAGGGGCAGACCCGTCATTCAGTACGTGTAGGCGTGTGCACACATACTGCTCCACCATGTTGGTGAAATGCTGCCTCCTGCTAAGACGTTCCATTTCAGCTGGTGGTGCTGGTTGTTGCGGCGTGCTGACAAAGCTTTTTCACATTTTGCCCATGCTAACCCTGCCTCCTGAGGTGCTGGCGGTGCCCCAGCTGCGTTGGCGACCTATTCCTTGTCCTCTGCCTTTGCTTTGTGCTTTCACTGTGCCCCCTCTTTCAGGTGGGAATGCCACCAGCAGCGCGTCTACCAGCGTGCACTTGTACTTGCGCATCTTACGATCACGCGCTAGTGAGGAAATTAAGGACGTTATGTTGTCCTTGTAATGGGGATCCAGCAGCGTGGCCACCCAGTAATCAGCACAAGTGAGAATGTAGGCAACTGGGCGGTCATTGTGGAGACACTGCAGCGGAGAGGCAACGAAAAGCTGTCCTCTGTGGGAGCTGTATCGTCTGTGTCCTCTGTATCCCCCCTGCCAAGCACCAGTGATGGCCATGAGCTGGTCTGGGTGCCACCCTGCTGTGAACATGGTTCCTCCATCTCCTCCACCTCATCCTCCACCTCGTCATCCTCCAGAACTGTGCCCTGTCTGGAAAATTGTGTACCTGGCGTTTGTGGAGCCACTTGTGAATGACTGGCCGGAAACCCTACGAAATGATCCCTCGTCCTCCTCCTGTGCCACATCCTCTTCCATCATCGTCATCAGCGTTTTTTTTTTAAGGAGGCATAGATAGTTATGCTGAGAGCGGCGTTATTGGCACTGGCCATGTTGGTGGAGTATTCGAAACAGCGCAACAAGGAACAAAGGTCTCGCATGGAGTCCCAGTCTTTGGTGGTGAAGTGGTGCTGTTCTGCAGAGCGACTCACCCGTGCGTGCTGCAGCTGAAACTCTACTATTGCCTGCTGCTGCTCGCACACTCTATCCAGCATGTGCAAGGTGGAGTTCCATCTTGTCGGCATGTCGAATATAAGGCGGTGAGTGGGAAGGCCGAGGTTACGCTGCAGCGCTGACAGGCGAGCATTAGCAGGGTAAGAACTCTGAAAGCGCGCACAGACGGCCCGCACTTTATGCAGCAGCTCTGACATATTCGGGTAATTTTTAAGGAATCTCTGCACCACCAAATTCAGCACATGCGCCAGGCAAGGGATGTGCATCAAACCGGCTAGTCCCAGAGCTGCTACGAGATTTTTCCCATTATTGCACACCACCAGGCCAGGCTTGAGGCTCACTGGCACCAACCACTCATCGCTCTGTTGTTCAAGGCCCATCCACAGCTCCTGCGCGGTGTGGGGTTTGTCCCCCAAACAGATATGTTTTAAAACTGCCTGCTGTCGTTTACCCCTGGCTGTGCTGAAGTTGGTGGTACAGGTGTTACACTAACCGGATGAGGAGTCGGTAGAGGAGTAGGAGGAGGAAGCAACAGGAGGCAAACTGAAGCGCCCTGCAATCCTTGGTGGTGAAAGGACATGCGCCAAACTGCTATCCGCCTCAGGCCCAGCCGCCACTGCATTAACTTAGTGTGCTGTTATGGAGATATAACGTCCCTGACTGTGCTTACTGGTCCACGTATCCATAGTGAAGTGCACCTTGCCATAGATGGCGTTGCGCAGTGCACACCTGATTTTGTCCCCTACTTGGTTGTGCAGGGAAGAGATGGCTTGCCCGGAATGACAGCATTTCAGAGGCCAGTTATTTAGAAATGCTGGCATTCAGAGATAGGGATTGCGGGTGGGTAGGGGGGTACTCCCCCTTCCTCTCCAATGTTTGGAAGATATAGAGCTGAACGCTTCCGTTTGACATTGTGGAGATGCTTGGTGACCCAGGAGGTGGTGTTGCTGGCAGATCCTCTGTTTGCCGGGTGGCAGGTGGCACTGTCACTCCAGATGTGGATGAAGAGGCAGAGACTGCAGCAGAAGAGGAAGCAGGAGGAGCCAGAGACCTTTCTTCGTTTTTGAGGTGTCTACTCCACAGCAGCCCGTGATTAGCACTTAAATGCCTGGTCTTGCAGGTTGTGCTCAGGTTGACAACATTTATGCCTCGCTTCAGGCTCTGATTGCACAGCGTGCAAACCACTCGTGTCTTGTCGTCAGCACATTGTCTGAAGAACTCCCACACCAGGGAACTTCTTAGAGCTGGCTTTGGTGTGCTCGGTCCCTTGCTGCAGTGGGCAGTAGCAGGTGTACTGTCTAGAGGACGGCCGCTCTGCTTTTGCTGCCTGCCCCCTTTTCTGCTGTGCTGGTGGCTCTGTACGACCACCGCCTCTTCCTCCGAACTACATAGGTCACTCACATGACCTTGATTCTATATGGGGTCGAGGACCTCATCGTCCTCTACATCATCTTTCACCCAGTCTTCACCCCTGCCCTCCTTGTCGGTCTGCACACTTTCGAAAGCCCCAGCAGTTGGCACCTGTGTTTCATCATCATCCGAGACGTGCTGCGATGGTCTTCCCATGTACACATCTTGAAAGATAAGTGGTTGGGCATCGGTGCATCAATCTCTTCCACTTCTGGGGCAGGGGTAGGTGGATGGCCCAGGGAAACCCTGCTAACAGATTTGTGCCCAAAATGGCTGTATTTTAAATACCTGAGTATAACCCCTGTATATAAAGGGTGTATCTCGCATGCCCTGATCCTGAATAGGCCTCAATTAAAGATTTGTGCCCAAAATGGCTGTATTTCAAATAACTCAATATAACCCCTGTATATAAAGGGTGTTTCTCACACGCCCTGATCCAGAATAGGCCTTAATTAAAGATTTGTGCCAAAAATGGCTGTATTTCAAATACCTGAATAGAACCCCTGTATATAAAGGGTGAATCTCACAATGACATCTGCAGCAAAGGCTGCCAAATAACCTTTTTTTGCCCAAACGGGTGTTTGTTTAATAACTGAATATGACAGCAGTAAATAACCCTGGAATTTCAAATGTCTTGATGCTGCAAGGGCAGAATATTTGTGTATTTTCCCCCAAAAAGGGTGTTTTATAAATAGAAGAATATAACCCCTGTATATAAACTGTCTTTCTCACACGCACTGACACACACTAGGCCGCAGTTAAAGATTTGTGCCCAAAATGGCTGTATTTCAAATAACTGAATATAACCCCTGTATATAAAGGGCGTTTCTCACACTCCCTGACCCACACTAGGCCGCAATTAAAGATTTGTGAATATAACCCCTGTATATAAAAGGTGTATCTCACACGCCCTGATCCAGACTAGGCCTCAAGTAAATTTGTTTGCCCAAAATGGCTGTAATGGCTAAATTGAACCCCTGTCTATAATGGGTGTATCTCACAATGACTTATGCAGCAAAGGCTGCCATATAATCTTTTTTTTCCAAAACGGTTGTTTGTTTAATAACTGAATATGACAGCAGTGTATAACCTTTGAATTTCCCACGTACTGATGCTGCAAGTGATGTAAAATGGTGTATTTTGGCAAAAAAGTGTGTTTTGAAAAACCCAGAAAATTATGGCTGTATTTTTAGCTTAAACTGCACACTGACTAATCCAGATGTTTTATATTGCCCAAAAAGTGTTTTTTTTTTACTAACAGAATATGAAAGCTGTATATATTAAACTTGAATTCCACACTTGCTGTAAAATGGTGTATTTTGGTAGAAAAGTGTGCTTTGAAAAACGAAGGAAATTATGGCTGGATTTTTTGCTTAAACTGCATACTGACTAATCCAGATGTTGTATATTGCCAAAAAAGTGTGTTTTTTACTAACAGAATATGAAAGCTGTATATATTAAACTTGAATCCACTTGCTGTAAAATAGTGGAATTTTGGCAAAAAAAAGTGTGTTTTTAAAAACCCAGAAAACTATGGCTGCATTTCTAGCTTAAATTGCACACTGACTAAGCCTGCAAATGCACCGGATGTTGTATATTGCCAAAATAGGGTGATGTTTTACAACCAGATTATTAGTGCAGTTTTCCAAGATTGGATTTTAATGTTACACAAGCTCAGATGCAGTGCTGGTGCACTGAGCTTGCATACATTGGCCGCTGTTCACCTAATAGACGGATAAAAGTTTTTTGTTTTTTTTGGTCACTGGGCTCAGGGCAGGGAAAAAAGATTGTGCCCTGCACCCACACAACTAAATGTATGTCAATCGCTGAGTTAGATTCACGTTCTGAACCAAAGATTCTCTCCTATTCTCTCCCTGAAATCACCAGCCGCATCCTCTATCTACACTAGTAACAGCAAAGTGACATGCAGCGCTACTTGACTCCAGCTTATATAGAGGCTGGGTCACATGCTGCACCGGATTAAAATGGAAAATTTGCCAAAAATTTTTAATTCTGAAAACAGTCCAGCAAAATCTGCCTTCCAAAAACCGTTTGGCATTCCTTTCCTTCTGCGCCCTGCCGTGTGCCCGTACAGTAGTTTACAACCACACATGGGGTGTTTCTGTAAACTACAGAAAATCTGCCAAAAAAGTGAAATTCAGAAATTATATCTCTATTTTCAATTAATTCTTGTGGAACACCTAAAGGGTTAACGACGTTTGTAAAATCAGTTTTGAATACCTTGAGGGGTGTAGTTTCTTAGATGGGGTCACTTTTATGGAGTTTCTACTCTAGGGTTGCATCACGGGGGCTTCAAATGGGACATGGTGTAAAAAAAAAACAGTCCAGCAAAATCTGCCTACCAAAAATCGTATGGCATTCCTTTCCTTCTGTGCCCTGCCGTGTGCTCGTACAGTAGTTTACGATCACATATGGGGTGTTTCTGTAAACTACAGAATCAGGGCCATAAATATTGAGTTTTCTTTGGCTGTTAACCTTTGCTTTGTAAAAGTAAAAAAAAATATTAAAATTGAAAATCTGCCAAAAAAGTGAAATTTTGAAATTGTATCTCTATTTTCCATGATTTCTTGTGGAACACCTAAAGGGTTAACAAAGTTTGTAAAATCAGTTTTGAATACCTTGAGGTGTGTAGTTTCTTAGATGGGGTCACTTTTTTGGAGTTTCTACTCTAGGGGTGCATGAGGGGGGCTTTAAATGGGACATGGTGTAAAAAAAAACAGTCCAGCAAAACCTGCCTTCCAAAAACCATATGGCATTCCTTTCTTTCTGCGCCCTGCCGTGTGCCCGTACAGCGGTTTATGACCACATATGGGGTGTTTCTGTAAAATACCATAAATATTGAGTTTGGTTTGTCTGTTAACCCTTGCTTTGTAACTGATTTTTTTTTTTTATAAAATTGGAAAATCTGCAAACAAAGTGAAATTTTGAAATTGTATCTCTATTTTCCATTAATTCTTGTGGAACACCTAAAGGGTTAACAAAGTTTGTAAAATCAGTTTCAAATACCTTGAGGAGTGTATTTTCTAGAATAGGGTCATTGTTGGGTGGTTTCTATTATGTAAGCCTCGCAAAGTGACTTCAGACCTGAACTGGTCCCTAAAAATTGGGTTTTTGAAAATTTCTGAAAAATGTCAAGAATTGCTTCTAAACTTCTAAGCCTTGTAACATCCCCAAAAAATAAAATATCATTCCCAAAATGATCCAAGCATGAAGTATACATATGGGGAATGTAAATTAATAACTATTTTTGGAGGTATTACTATGTATTTTAGAAGTAGAGAAATTGAAACTTTAAAATTTGCAATTTTTTACAAATTTTTGCTAAATTTGGTATTTTTTTATAAATAAAAATGATTTTTTTTTTACTTCCCCCAACGGCTCGTTACCACCCGTCTTGCAAGGGTTGTAATGAAGAACTGCTTGTGGTGAAATGGAGAGACAAGTGTGACGTTTACATGTTCTCCTCCATTCACGCAGACACGACAATACAAATTGAACGAGCAACTGGAGTCATTGAAAAGCCCCTCTTGGTCCACGACTATAATTTGCTTATGAAGGGATGGACTTCAATGACCAGATGCAGATGTTGGCTCCTTATTTACTCTCCCGCAGGACCAGACGCTGGTATAAGAAGGTGTCTGTATACCTAATTCAATTGGCAATGTACAATAGTTTTGTTCTCTACAGTAAGACTGGGAGAACACGATCCTTCCTCAAATTTCAGAAAGAGATCATTGAGATCTCCAGGAGGTTCCGTGGCCCCAACCACCAGCGTAGTGAGCCGTCTACACGAGCGACATTTCCCCAATGTCGTTGCTGGTACCTCAACCCAAGCGTCACCCCAAAAAAGATGTTGTGTCTGTAGCAGGAGTGGAATAAGGCGTGACACCCGCTATTTCTGTCCTGACTGCCCTGACCACCCTGCCCTATGCTTAGGGGAGTGTTTCCAGAAGTACCACACACAGGTACACTTAGTATAGGGATTGCGTGACACAGGACAGGCACACAGGGGTCTTAGGGCCCTTTCACACAGAGCTGCTGCAAACCTCTCCTTTCACCTGGGATAAAGTGCATAATGTACTTCGCCACATCTCTGGGCGATTTGCGCTTTGCACATTGTCCCATGGGGAAGGAGAGGTTTGTCCTATAAGGTACAAAAAATAAATAAAATCACAGGTAAACAAAAAAGTTAATGTTCCAAAAGTTCAATTAAGTTTATAAAAGTTCATGTTCTGTTTCAAATGTTATATAAAGTTAATGTTAATAAATTTATTGTGTTGCGGACAGTTTTTTTTATTTTTTGTTTTGTTTTTTTACCTTCTAGGTGGACCAGCCGATGAATCAGCTGCAGCACTCATGTGCATTCTGACAGAAGCATTACGCAAAAGTTGGTGTATGCGGCGCTGCAGGACGAGATTTCTCCTCTTCAGTAAAAAAGATACGTTTGCCGAGGCTTATGAGCTGAGGGGTGGTGTTCATATGCTTTCGCAAACACTTTGTATATAAAAAAAATAATAATATTGCGGCAATGATTTATTCATCCACATCGATTGATGTGAATGGAGAAATCAGGTTTGCCAGGGCATACGGGCTGAGTGGGTTTGGATGTTGGGCGGAGCTCCTATGTCCTGGCTGACGCCTTTCCCCTCCTTTTTTTTTTTGCTCATTTTTTGGCAGAGATTTTTTCATCCACATTGATCGATGTGAATGAAGAAATTTGTGCCGTTCATTTTTTCTTTCAGCCCAAAGGCTGAATGGAAAAAAAAAATCTCATTACCCGTATGCTCAATATAAGGAGAATAGCAGAAACTCCTAATGCTGGCCATACATGTAATGATTGTGGAAACCCTCAAATGCCAGGGCAGTACAAACACCCCACAAATGACCCCATTTTTGAAAGAAGACAACCCAAGGTATTCGCTGAGGGGCATGGCGAGTTCCTAGAATATTTTTTTGGGCACAAGTTAGCGGAAAATGATTTTTTTTTTCTTGCAAAGTCTCATATTCCACTAATTTGTGACAAAAATGATTTTTTTTACATGAACTCACCATACCCCTTATGGAATACTTCGGGGTGTCATCTTTCCAAAATGGGGTCCCATGTGGGGTATTTATACTGCCCTGGCATTTTAGGGGTCCTAAAGCGTGAGAAGAGGTCTGGAATCCAAATGTCTAAAAATGCCCTCCTAAAAGGAACTCTTTGGAATTTGGGCCCCTTTGTGCAACTAGGCTGCAAAAAAGTGTCACACATATGGTATCACCGTATTCAGGAGAAGTAGGGCAATGTGTTTTGGGGTTTCTTTTTACGAATACCCATGCTGGGTGAGAGAAATATCTCTGTCAAATGACAACTTTGTATAAAAAAAATGGGAAAAGTTGTCTTTTAGAGAGATATTTATCTCACCCAGCATGGGTATATGTAAAAATACACCCCAAAACACATTGCCCTACTTCTTCTGAGTACGGAGATTCCACATGTGTGACACTTTTTTGCAGCCTAGGTGCGCAAAGGGGCCCAAATTCCAATGAGTACTTTCAGGATTTCACAGGGCATTTTTACGCATTTGGATTCCAAGCTACTTCTCACGCTTTAGGGCCCCTAAAATGCAAGGACAGTGTAAATACCCCACATGTGACCCCATTTTGGAAAGAAGACACCCCAAGGTATTCCGTGAGGGGTCTGGTGAGTTCATGTAAACAATTTTATTTTTTTTTGCCAGTGGAAAGTTAGTGGAATATGAGACTTTGTAAGATAAAAAAAAATATATAACATTTTCTGCTAACTTGTGACAAAAAATAAAAACTTCCATGAACTCACTATGCCCATCAGCGAATACCTTAGGGTGTCTACTTTCCGAAATGGGGTCATTTGTGGGGTGTTTCTACTGTCTGGGCATTGTAGAACCTCAGGAAACATGACAGGTGCTCAGAAAGTCAGAGCTGCTTTAAAATGCGGAAATTCACATTTTTGTACCATAGTTTGTAAACGCTATAACTTTTGCGCAAACCAATAAATATACACTTATTGCATATTTTTTTTATCAAAGACATGTAGAAAATACATTTAGAGACAAATTTTTATAGAAATGTCGTTTTATTAGCAAAATTTTACAACGTAAATTGAAAAATTTCATTTTTTTGCAAAAATTTCGGTCAATTTCGATTAATATCAAAAAAAGTTAAAATGTTAGCTGCAATGAAATACCACCAAATGAAAGCTCTATTAGTGAGAAGAAAAGGAGGTAAAATTCATTTGGGTGGTAAGTTGTATGACCGAGCAATAAACCGTGAAAGTAGTGTAGTGCAGAATTGTAAAAAGTGGTCTGGTCATTAAGGGGGTTTAAGCTAGGGGAGCTGAGGTGGTTAAATGCACTTTTAAATGTTTGATAACTCAATTGCAGTAATATTGTCATGTGCACGCATGTTTGTGTAAACGTATAGGTTGTGGCTCCTGGCAGTCATACTTTTTTTTTCCTGGCTCTTTGTGTCTGTAAGGTTGGCCACCCCTGGTATATAGCAATAGCACCCCTCAATCAATATTTTGTGGAAGAAGGTATTTGGCACCCCTCAATCATATTTGGCAGAAACAAAGATATTTTCCAAATTTCTCAAGGATGAAGGTCTGTATCATTTCAACCGGCCTTTCCCCCTCTGTGCCTTCAGGTAACCCGATAGTTCTCTCGCCTGGACCTATCCTCCAGATCCAAAGATTTTTTTTAAGGGAATTAACATTGGAGCTCAGGGTAGAGATTTGAGTAGCTCACACCGACCCAATTAACAACTGAATAACTATTATATATTCACTTTGATTGTGGTAAGTACTGTGTATTTTAAACAAAAAGAAAAAAGTAGGTCACACCGACCCATTTACCTGGCTAAATAACTATTATACATTCACTTTGAAGGTGGCAAGTACGGTGTATTTTAAACAAAAAAAAAGTAGGTTGCACCAATTAACCAGCTGAATAACTATTATATATCCCTTTGACAGTGGCAAGTAAAGTTTTTCACCAAAAATAGGTATGTCTCACCCACACAATTAACAGACTGATTAACTAATATATCTACCTGTCACTGGTGCAACACCGAAAAAATGGATTGCACCGAAATGCCAACAGGTCACCCTCAGACTGAACAGCACGATTAAGTATAGTATTTCTGTCTCACTGGTGCAAAGGTGGTATTGCACCCATCAATAATTCCTACAGTTCGCCAGCACACTTTTTAAAACTAATAAAAGCCTAAAACTCTCCCTGCCTGCAGCAGTGTACTTTCCCTACACTACACAGAGCAGAATGGTGGTACACCATGTGATCCAGAATTTACGTATGTAGTGGTTATCCCATGACTAATGTAAAAAATGAAAATCAGACATCATATAGTACATGACAATCTTTTTCTAACAAAGCTACAACCAGTCCTGTACCTCAAATGGATCCAGAGATCTCCCCATTCATTGCTCTGTTAGATTTATACAGTCCTGATCAAAAGTTTAAGACAACTTGAAAATGGCAAAAAAATCATATTTTACATTGTTGGATCTTAACAAGGTTCCAAGTAGAGCTTAAACATGCAACAAGAAGAAATGAGAGTGAGCCAAAACATTTTTTGAGCATTCAATTAATTGAAAATAACGATTAAACTGAAACAAGCTGTTTTTCAGCTGATTTAAAATTTTAGGACCACATGCCTTTAAAAGGCCAAATCTGTGCAAAGATGTGGACTCATTGTCATTTTGCTGTCAGGTAGTCACACGTTGTGATGCAAAGGCAAAAAAATCTCTCCCTTTTGGAACGTGGTCGGGTTGTTGAAGTGCATAAGCAGGGTCTTTCACAGCGCGCCATCGCTGCTGAGGTGGAACGCAGTAAGACAGTCATTTGGAATTTAAATGTTCCTGAGGGTTATGGAACAAATTTGTAAAGTGGAAGACCCAAAAAAATTTCATCAGCACTGAGCCGGAGGATCCAATTGGCTGTCTGTCAAGACACAGGACGATACTCGACCCAAATTAAGGCCCTTACTGGTGCTGACTGCAGCCCCATAACCATCAGATGGCATCTGAGACTGAAGGGCTTCAAAAACAAAAAACGTCTTCAAAGACCTCGTCTCCTTGAACGCCACAGAACTGCTCGTTTGGACTTTGCAAGAGAGCACCAAACATGGGACATTCAAAGGTGGAAGAAAGTTTTATTCTCTGATGAGAAAAAATGTACCCTTGATTGTCCTGATGGTTTCCAACGTTACTGGCATGACAAGCAGATCCCACCTGAGATGTTTTTTACGCGCCACAGTAGAGGGGGCGCCATAATGGTCTGGGGTGCATTTTTCTTCAGTAGAAGAATGGAGCTTCAGGAAATGCAGGGGTGTCAAACGGCCGCTGGCTATGTCCAGATGTTGCAGAGAGCATTCCTCATGACTGAGGGCCCTCGTCTGTGTGGTAACAACTGGGTTTTTCAACAGGACAATGCTACAGTACACAATGCCTGCAGGACAAGGGACTTCTTCCAGGAGAATAACATCACTCTTTTGGCCCATCCTGCATGTTCCCCTGATCTAAATCTAATTGAGAGCCTTTGGGGATAGATGGCAAGGGAAGTTTACAAAAATATACAACAGTTCCAGACAGTAGATGGCCTTCGTGCGGCCGTCTTCAACACTTGGAGAAATGTTCCCACTCACTTCATGGAAACGCTTGCATCAAGCATGCCAAAACGAATTTTTGAAGTGATAAACAATAACGCGGAGCTACTCATTGCGGAGTTCATGTTTGGAAGTTGGATTTCTGTTTTGGGGGGGTTTAGTTTTTTTTTTTTTGGAGGTGTGGTCCTAAACTTTTGATCAGCTGAAAAACTGCCTGTTTCAGTTTATTCGTTGTTTTCATTAAATTGAATGCTCAAAAAATGTTTTGTCTCACTTCCATTTCTTCTTGTTGCATGTTGAAGCTCTACTTGGAACCTTGTTAAGATTCAGCCATGCTAAATATGATTTTTTGCCATTTTTCAAGTGGTCTTAAACTTTTGATCAGGACTGTATCAAACTGGCAGCTCAAGGGGATCGCCTGTTCTGCTGCTGCTAAGGAGGCGTGTCTCAGCTCTCCCTATCACAACTCAGGAGGCAGTTGAAGGATGAAACTGAGCATGTGCAGCTTCTCATGAGCAGGACAAAGAAATAAGAAAAAAACAAACAGCAGGCGCTATGCAGATACATTTTATTGAATAACTCAGTTGCTACCTCAAATTTTTTATTACATGCAATTACAAAAGCATTTAGATCCAGGTGCTGGTTTGAAAACTGTAGAATATTTTTCGTGGGACAACCCCTTTAATCGCTTGTTGAAACAAGCTTTATTGAAAGTACGAACAACGAACCCGGACACTGACTTTCGCTGCACAATCCGTGATCGGTACATGGGCGCCAAAATGTCCTATATGGTCCAGAACATGGTGGTCTGGCTTTGCTCATCCCTACTCCCAAGCAAAGTTATGTTTCAGGAAACTAAGGCTACTTTCACACTAGCGTTTGTCGGTCCGCTCGTGAGCTCCTTTTGAAGGAGCTCACGAGCGGACCCGAACGCCTCCGTCCAGCCCTGATGCAGTCTGAATGGAGCGGATCCGCTCAGACTGCATCAGTCTGGCGGCGTTCAGCCTCCGCTCTGCTCGCCTCCGCACGGCCAGGCGGACAGCTGAACGCTGCTTGCAGCGTTCAGCTGTCCGCCTGGCCGTGCGGAGGCGAGCGGATCCGTTCAGACTTACAATGTAAGTCAATGGGAACGGATCCGCTTGATGACACCATATGGCTCAATCTTCAAGCGGATCCGTCCCCCATTGACTTTACATTTAAGGTCTGAACGGATCCGCTCAGTCATCTTGCGCACTTAGAAATTTTTCTAAGTTATTAATGCAGACGGATCCGTACTGAACGGAGCCTCCGTCTGCATTAATATGATCGGATCCGTTCAGAACGGATCCGATCAAGCGCTAGTGTGAAAGTAGCCTAATACATTTTACGTCAATTCCAGCACTGCCTTTAATGTTCCAAGACCCTGCCCCAAATGCACTCTGCCCTGTACTGTGCCACAATTCTGCCCCAATGTGCCTTCCCTTTGCCCCCTCTTCCTCCACAACTCTTGTTTGAATGCTGTCTCACGTTCAGTCAGTCACTAGAGCCATATCCTACTTTGTTAATGGCTGAGTGTGATGATGTACAGTAAGTGAATAGCTTGCATCATCACACTCAGCCAGTCGTTCTAGTTACTGGCTTAGCCTGTGAGCCTCAGTCAGTGCTGTGCACTCAGACAGCGCAATGTTGCTGTCTGAAAATGCCGCAACACGGAAAAGAAGGAAGGACTTTCAGGTCTGTGAAGCCAATAAACGTGCAGGTAAGTACTTCCTCACTGTAATGCCGTAGCCATGTTGGTTACTGGCATTACAGTGATTGGCTGGCCTGAACGCATCATCGGTTGCTATATAGCACCCGATGACGCGTGTTCGGCTCAGTCTTAGGGAGAGCTGAGTATAGGAAGGGACAGAATGTGTAGGGAGTGTTATTGGAAGATTTTTATTTGAAAAACTTTTCAGAGACCCAAAAGTCCTTTTAAGGACTATTGTGTGTGACAGCAGCAATATATATTTTTAGTGCTAAATAGCATCTAATAGGCCGCTGCGGACAGTTAAATTATCCGCGCCACATCTCCTGTGTAAAGTGTGCGCATTCCTAAAATATCAGTGACATCCAGTGTACTTTTTCCATGGACGGTGTCCGCTTCTGACAGTGACCTTACCAGGGCCACATCTGCAGTGTAACGTGTGCGCTTCAAAAATGTATCTGTCACATACAGTGTACTTTTTTGCGTAGATGCTGCAGACAGTGACATTAAGGGATGGAGCAGTGGCCGTTATGCTGATGGTACATGCAGAGGCCATGGCCCTGGGCGCGGTGAAACTGTGCCTGCTGCCAGAGCACAAGAAAAACAATTATCCACAATACTTAGCTTCATGTCTCAGTTTGCAGGGCATCGCAGGACACCACTCTTGAAGTCAGACCAGTGCGATCAGGTGGTCGGTTGGATTGCAGTAAATAATGCTTCCAGTCTCTTAAGCACCACCCTGTCTTCCACCAAGTCCAGTCTCAGTAGCCAAGAGTCTGCTCAATCCAATCCTCACCCTGATCCTCCTTCCTCCCACCATGGAGAGTCTGGGAAAACAAGTGATCCCACACGTGGATATTCCGAGGAGCTCTTTTCAGCGCCATTTCTTTGATTTGGCCCTCTCGCCAAGCACGTTTGAAGAGGGACAGATCTTGTGCCCTGATTCCCAAACTCTTAAGCATCCACAATTATAAGAAGATGATGGTGGGGAACGGAAATTGCTGTTTAATGAGGTGGATGATGATGAGACACAGTTGTCAATAACTCAACGGCAATTACTGTCTCAAGATGTTGATAAAGAGGATGAGACACAGTTGTAAATCACTGAGGTAGTGATTAGGTCAACAAGTCAGGAGGATGAGCAGAGTGAGGAAGTGGAAGAGGATGTGGTGGACGATGAAGTCACTGACCCAACCTGGGAAGGTGGAAAGCTGAGCGAGGACATGTCACGGCTGAGGATGGGGGAAACCCTCAGCCGTGAGATGCCAGGTGGTGTAGTGACTACTCGGCCATGAGAACAGGATAGGGAGCAGGTCACCTCCTCACGCATCCCTACCCTGACCCTAACTCCTAACCTGCATGGGCCGACCTTTAAGGTAGGAGGACCCATGCGCAGGAACCTCGGAGCCCTGTCTTACCCTCCGCAGGTCCCTGAGCTAGGAGCTGGGTAAGACGACCTACTCCTCCTTGGCACGGAGGAGCAGGAGTCTCAATGGCCAAGCTGTTGGGAAAAAGGGGAACATGAACAGCCTCACGGGAATGGCAGGCGAACACCCAGTTCCACCAACCTGCCACAGCCTTGCTGACTGGATCCCTGAGCAGACAGGAAACCAGAACCGTGAGCTGCACCAAACATAAGAAAGTCCCAACAGAACAACATAAACCGCACATCACACAGACTAAGACAAACTAAACTTAAACTTATGACCACAGTGGTGGCTCTCACAGGCAGATCAAATACACAGGAGGCTGCTCCAGCTAGCAGAGCTGAAGCAACCTACTGAACCATGGAAGAGACTCAGGCTACATAGGCCAAAGTGGCCACACCCACCGGTCAACCACACCCAGTGACATCAGACACACTAGGA
Organism: Bufo gargarizans; assembly: GCF_014858855.1. Lineage (NCBI taxonomy): Eukaryota > Metazoa > Chordata > Amphibia > Anura > Bufonidae > Bufo > Bufo gargarizans. The sequence continues at coordinate 567,351,372 of NC_058080.1, forward strand.
AGGGAGTTAACCCTTCCAGCACACAGAAGGGAAAACACACATAAAGGGGAAGTGCACACAAAACATAATACACCGTGCACACAACACACACACCTAACCCAAAAGAAGTTAGGAGAGACCGCATGCCAGGGCAGCAAGCTGCCTAGCCACGCTCAGGCTGCTCTGCTGCAAAATACACACGCTAGTTGCCCGCGGCAACCACGAGTGAGGCCACACACCAGCGGCCCTCACCCATGGTTGAATACCCATAGAAAACCGCAGGCAACCGCATGCGGTCAAGGAGTCACGGTCATGGGCATGGCCGTGACAGGACAGCAGTACAGAGGGGGAGGGATCTGCTACCTCGCAACAGGCTGGAAGAGGCAATGTGGTGGCAAAAGGGAGAAGGCAGGCCACACCAAACAGGTCCACAACTGTTCCCCGGAGTACACCCTTGCGGAAATCTCCCTTGCCAAGTGGTAGGTGTTCCGCAGTCTGGCGCTTTTTGAGGAAAGTGCAGACGACAAAATAATTGAAATTTGCAACCTGTGACATACAAAAATGAGCAGGAGCGTGAACACTAGCAACCTCACCACCACCAGCATGAACATGGCATCAAAGCACTGTAATAGGTGGACGGAAAGCCTGGGTCCAAAATCTGTGTCTGCGGGTCACACCCCTGCCTCCTCTTCCCCTGTGGTACTCACTGCTTGCCAATCCCCTGTCGAAGGCGCATGGCCGGATGCCTACCACCCTGCACCTGGACCCTTGCAAGCACCATCAATGACCACATCCACTTCCGTGTCCCAGCGCAGCGTACAAATGTCCTAACCCCAGGCATTTGAACGCAAGTGCAAATAGCCAGCCACCCACCCACAAGCCATAGCACTAAATGAGCAGCTTTCCGAATTACTGGCCCTGGAAATGTTGCCATTTAGGCTTGTGGACACTGAGGCCTTCTGCAGCCTCATGTCGGTGGCTGTCCCGCATTGCGCAGTTCCCAGCCGCCACTATTTTTCAAGGTGTGCCATGCCCGTCTTATACCAACATGTGTCCTGTAACATCACACGTGCTCTGACCAACGCAGTTACTGGGAAGGTCGACGGCACAATGGGTGAATGTTGTGGAGGCCTGGAGGGAGTCATACTCTGGGATGGCACAGGTGCTACCGACGCCAAGGGTTGCGAGCCCTAATTCCATCAGGGTTTCCGCCAGCACCTGCATTAATGGCTACAACCCCCACGTCTCCTCCTACTCCTCCTCCTCCACTTCCACCTCCAAATTATCCACGTGCAGCACCAGTCAGTCATAATTCGGTAGCTGAAAGAAGTGTAGCACTGCAGTGGGGAAGTGGCAACAGGCCGTGCTGAAGCTGATATGCTTAGGGGACAAACAGCACACCGCCGCAGCTGTGGCAGGGGATAAAAGACCAGACTGAGCTGTGGCTCTCGCCAGTCAACCTAGAACCAGACATGGTTGTGTCTGATAATGGCCTTAACTTGGTGGCGGCTTTGGAGCTCGGCAAGCTCACACACATCCCATGCCTAGTAGTGTTGAGCGCGAATATTCGAATATCAAATTTTTTCCGCGAATATCGTCACTTTGCTAATTCGCGAATATTTCGAATATAGTGATATAAATTCGATATTTCGAATATTCTTTTTTTTTTGTTATATTTTTTTCTTTCCCAATTCCCTAAAATTGTTCTTACCTGTCCTTTGGATTCCTGGCTTCCTGGCTGGTCCAGTCAGTGCCCGTTGCCGCTTCTGCCGACTTCCGTGCTCATGGAGCTTCCCCATTACCATGGGAACGTCTCCATATACTAGAATGTACTGTCGGATTTGAGAATTACGTTGAAATCGCAATTCGATTATTTCAAGTTATAATAATCGAATTTCGATTTTAACTTAGCACTGCTATATTCCATATTCGTTAATTCTAGCCTAATATGGAATATAGCAGTGCTAAGTTAAAATCGAAATTCGATTATTATAACTTGAATTAATCGAATTGCGATTTCAACTTGAACCTGGTTTACTATGGTTGACTTGGTAGAATTAGCGAATATGACGAATGTATTCGTCATATTCCACAAAACGAATATAACGAATGTATTCGTCATATTCCACAAAACAAAGATAACGAAGTATTCTGCATTTTCGTTTTAGCTACCTATTCATCAACTTCGTTAATTCTAGCAATCATATAGGAAAGTTTACTATAGAGATAGCTAAGTTTAATTCGCTATGCGATTATATTACTTTGCTTTTTTTTACAAATAGAATAATTATAATAATTATCAGGTATTATAATTATTCTATTTATTTTAAAAAAAGCAAAGTAATATAATCGCATAGCGAATTAAACTTAGCTGTCTCTATAGTAAACTTTCCTATATGATTGCTAGAATTAGCGAAGTTAACGAATAGGTAGCTAAAACGAAGATGCAGAATACTTCGTTATCTTCGTTTTGTGGAATATAACGAATATATTCATCATATTCACAAATTCTACCAAGCCAACCATAGCAAACCAGGTCCAAGTTGAAATCGCAATGCGATTAATATAACTCGAAGTAATCGCATGGCGATTTCAACATCCGTCTCCCATTGACTTTCAGTCCCCTATTAATATATCATCAGATCCGAGTTTTCTCCAATCCGATGGTATATTTTAACTTGAAGCGTCCCCATCACCATGGGAACGCCTCTATGTTAGAATATACCATCGGATTTGAGTTACATCGTGAAACTCAGATCCGACAGTATATTCTAACACAGAGGCGTTCCCATGGTGATGGGGAGGCTTCAAGTTAGAATATACTGAGAACTGTGAACATTACTCTTTAACTGGGCCGACTTCTCTATCAGCTACAGGCTCTATCGTAGGGACTGGCTGCACCTCAATGGGGAAGGGCAGCTGTGTTGGGGAAGAAGATGGCTAGAAGGTTGGAGGAGTGTTTAAACTAGTGACTGGGGGGAGAGTAATTATGCTATAGGATGGGACGATAGTGCAGATAGAGACCAGGGGCAAGGTAGTGAGACTGGGGGAGGAATGGAAAGAGGGACTAGAACAGTTCAGAAGGAAAGGTGTAGGGTAAAAAATATACATAAACCTCTCAAATGTATGTATACTAATGCCAGAAACATGACTAATAAAACTGGTGAACTGGAATTAGTGATGTGTGAGGAGGACTATGACATAGTGGGAATAACTGAGACATGGCTGGATGATAGCTATGACTGGGCAATTAACGTACAGGGTTACAGTCTGTTTAGAAAGGATCGTCAAAACCGTAGAGGAGGAGGGGTCTGCCTTTATGTAAAGTCCGGTCTAAAGCCCACACTCCGTGAAGATATAAGTGAGGGACATGAACATGTGGAGTCACTGTGGGTAGAGATACATGGCGCTAAAAACAATAATAAATTACTAATAGGAGTTTACTATAAACCACCTAATATAGCAGAGTCCACAGAAAATCTACTGCTAAATGAGATTGACAAGGCGGCAAATCATAATTAGGTGGTTATTATGGGGGGCTTCAACTACCCAGATATAGACTGGGAAACTGAAACTTGTATATCTCATAAAGGAAACAGGTTCTTGGCAATAACCAAAGACAATTACCTCTCCCAACTGGTTCAGGACCCGACTAGAGGGACGGCCATACTGGACTTAGTATTAACCAATAGGCCTGACAGAACAACAGACGTGCAGGTTGGGGGACACCTGGGAAATAGTGACCACAAAGTAATAACCTTCCAATTATCATTCAAGAGAGCGTTTCTACAGGGAGGAGCAAAAATACCAAACTTCAAAAAAGCTAAATTTAGCCAACTAAGAGAGGCCATAGGCCTAAATAAATGGGATAAAGTCCTCACAAATAAAAATACAGCCACAAAATGGGATATCTTTAAAAGCATCCTAAAATCTCATTGTGAGAGGTACATACCGTATGGGAGTAAAAGGTTAAGGAACAAAAAGAAACCAATGTGGTTAAACAGAACTGTAAAGAAAGCAATAAATGACAAAAAGAAAGCATATAAAACACTAAAACAGAAGGGTAGCACGGAAGCACTGAAAAACTATAAGGAAAAAAATAGAACATGTAAAAAACAAATAAAAGCGGCCAAACTAGAGACCGAGAGAATAATTGCCAAAGTGAGTAAAACTAACCCTAAAATGTTCTTCAATTATATAAATGTTAAAAAGTATAAATCTGAAGGTGTCGGCCCGTTAAAGAGTAATGAGGGGGAAGTCGCAGAGAGCGACGAGGAGAAAGCAAAGCTGTTAAATATTTTTTTCTCCACTGTATTACACTGAGGAAAATAAACTGTCAGCTGACATGCCAAATGTTGAAATAAATTCCCCATTAAAAGTGTCCTGTCTGACCCAGGAAGAAGTACAACAGCGACTTAAAAATATTAAAATAGACAAATCGCCAGGACTGGATGGCATACACCCCCGTATCCTAAGGGAATTAAGTAATGTCATAGCCAGACCCTTATTTCTGATATTTGCAGATTCTATATTGACAGGGAATGTCCCACAGGACTGGCGCATGGCAAATGTGGTGCCAATATTCAAAAAGGGTTCAAAAACAGAGCCTGGAAAATATAGGCCAGTAAGTTTAACATCTGTTGTGGGTAAACTGTTTGAAGGTTTTCTGAGAGATACTATGTTAGAGCATCTTAAAGGATATAAGCAAATAACGCCATATCAGCATGGCTTCGTGAGGGATCGGTCATGTCAAACAAATTTAATCAGTTTCTATGAGAAGGTAAGTTCTAGACTTGACAGCGGCGAATCAATGGATGTCGTGTATCTGGACTTCTCTAAAGCATTTGACACTGTACCACATAAAAGGTTAGTATATAAAATGAGAATGCTCGGACTGGGAGAAAACGTCTGTAAGTGGGTAAGTAACTGGCTCAATGATAGAAAACAGAGGGTGGTTATTAATGGTACATAGTCAGATTGGGTCACTGTCACTAGTGGAGTACCTCAGGGGTCAGTATTGGGCTCTATTCTCTTCAATATATTTATTAATGATCTTGTAGAAGGCTTGCATAGTAAAATATCAATTTTTGCAGATGACACTAAACTGTGTAAAGTAATTAACACTGAAGAGGACAGTATACTACTACAGAGCGATCTAGATAGATTGGAGGCTTGGGCAGATAAATGGCAGATGAGGTTTAACACTGACAAATGTAAAGTTATGCACATGGGAAGGAATAATGCAAGTCATCCGTACTTATTAAATGGTAAAACACTCGGTAACGCTGACATGGAAAAGGATCTAGGAATTTTAATAAACAGCAAACTAAGCTGCAAAAAACAGTGTCAGGCAGCTGCTGCCAAGGCCAATAAGATAATGGGTTGCATCAAAAGGGGCATAGATGCCCGTGATGAGAACATAGTTCTACCACTTTTCAAATCGCTAGTCAGACCACACATGGAGTACTGTGTACAGTTCTGGGCTCCTGTAAACAAGGCAGACATAGCAGAGCTGGAGAGCGTCCAGAGGAGGGCAACTAAAGTAATAACTGGAATGGGGCAACTACAGTACCGCAAAAGATTATCAAAATTAGGGTTATTCACTTTAGAAAAAGACGACCGAGAGGAGATCTAATTAATATGTATAAATATATCAGGGGACAGATCTATTTCATCATCTATTAATTCCCAGGACTGTGACTGTGACGAGGGGACATCCTCTGCGTCTGGAGGAAAGAAGGTTTGTACACAAACATAGAAGAGGATTCTTTACGGTAAGAGCAGTGAGACTATGGAACGCTCTGCCTGAGGAGGTGGTGATGGTGAGTACAATAAAGGAATTCAAGAGGGGCCTGGATGTATTTCTAGAATGTAATAATATTACAGGATATAGCTACTAGAGAGAGATCGTTGATCCAGGGATTTATTCTGATTGCTTGATTGGAGTCGGGAAGGAATTTTTATTCTCCTAAAGTGAGGAAAATTGGCTTCTACCTCACAGTTTTTTTTTTGCCTTCCTCTGGATCAACTTGCAGGATTACAGGCCGAACTGGATGGACAAATGTCTTTTTTCGGCCTTATGTACTATGTTACTTGTGTACTATGTTACTATGACTGCCCCCTGCTGCCTGGCAGGTGCTGCCAGGCAGCAGGGGGCAGACCACCCCTCCCCCCCTGTATTTAACTCATTGGTGGCCAGTGCGGCCCCCCCTCCCTCCCCAGTATTAAATGTGACCAGTGCGGCCCCCCTCCCTCTATATTCATTGGTGGCCATTGCGGATTCCTAGTACTAAATTAGACCAGTGCGGCCCCCCCCTCCCTCCCTCCCCAGTATTAAATGTGACCAGTGCACCCCCCCTCCCTCTATATTCATTGGTGGCCAGTGCGGATTCCCAGTATTAAATTAGACCAGTGCGGCCTCCCCTCTACCCCCTTCCTAATTAAAATCACCCCCCCCCCATCATTGGTGGCAGCAGAGTTCAGATCGGAGTCCCAGTTTAATCGCTGGGGCTCCGATCGGTTACCATGGCAGCCAAGACGCTATTGCAGTCTTGGCTGCCATGATTACTTAGCAATAAATAGAAGAATTATACTTACCTGTGAGCTGAGATGTCTGTGGCCGGCCAGGAGCTCCTCCTACTGGTAAGTGACAGGTCTGTGCTATAGGCAATGCACCGCACAGACCTGTCACTTACCAGTAGGAGGAGCTCCCGGCCGGTCACAGACATCGCAGCTCACAGGTAAGTATAATGCTTCTATTTATTGCTAAGTAACCATGGCAGCCAAGACTGCAATAGCGTCTTTGCTGCCATGGTAACCGATCAGAGCCCCAGCGATTAAACTGGGACTCCGATCGGAACTCCGCTGCCACCAATGGTGGGGGGATGATTTTAATTAGGGGGGGGGAAGAGGGGAGGCCGCACTGGTCTAATTTAATACTGGGAATCCGCACTGGCCACCAATGAATATAGAGGGAGGGGGGCTGCACTGGTCACATTTAATACTGGGGAGGGAGGGAGAGGGGGGCCGCACTGGTCTAATTTAATACTGGGAATCTGCAATGGCCACCAATGAATATAGAGGGAGGCTGCACTGGTCACATTTAATACTGGGGAGGGAGGAGGGGGCTGCACTGGCCACCAATGAGTTAAATACAGGGGGGAGGGGGGTCTGCCCCCTGTTGCCTGGCAGCACCTGCCAGGCAGCAGGGGGCAGTCATGTACACAGTTCTCAGTATATTATAACTTGAAGCGTCCCCATCACCATGGGAACGCTTCTGTGTTAGATTATACTGTCGGATCTGAGTTTCACGATGTAACTCAAATCCGATGGTATATTCTAACATAGAGGCGTTCCCATAGTGATGGGGACGCTTCAAGTTAAAATATACCATCGGATTGGAGAAAACTCAGATCTGATGGTATATTAATAGGGGACTGAAAGTCAATGGGAGACGGATGTTGAAATCGCCATGCGATTACTTGGAGTTATATTAATCGCATGGCGATTTCAACTTGGACCTGGTTTACTATGGTTGGCTTGGTAGAATTAGCGAATATGACGAATATATATTCGTTATATTCCATAAAACGAAGATAACAAAGTATTCTGCATCTTCGTTTTAGCTATCTATTCGTCAACTTCGCTAATTCTAGCAATCATATAGGAAAGTTTACTATAGAGACAGCTAAGTTTAATTTGCTATGCGATTATATGACTGCTTTTTTTTTTTAAATAAATAGAATAATTATAATACCTGATAATTATTATAATTACTCTATTTATAAAAAAAAAGCTAAGTAATATAATCGCATAGAGAATTAAACTTAGCTGTCTCTATAGTAAACTTTCCTATATGATTGCTAGAATTAACGAAGTTGATGAATAGGTAGCTAAAACGAAGATGCAGAATTCTTTGTTATCTTCGTTTTGTGGAATATGACGAATACATTCGTTATATTCGTTTTGTGGAATATGACAAATTCATTCGTCATATTCGCTAATTCTACCAAGTCAACCATAGTAAACCAGGTCCAAGTTGAAATCGCAATTCGATTAATTCAAGTTATAATAATCAAATTTCGATTTTAACTTAGCACTGCTATATTCCATATTAGGCTAGAATAACGAATATGGAATATAGCAGTGCTAAGTTAAAATCGAAATTCAATTTTTATAACTTTAAATAATCGCATTGCTATTTCAATAGAAGTGCTAAGTTAAAATCGAAATTCGATTTTTATAACTTGAAATAATCGCATTGCTATTTCAATAGGAGAGTAGCCTTTAAGTTTAAATTGCAATACGCGATTATTTAAATCGTATATTAATCGCAATAAGAATAATGATGAATATTAGATTTCAACGAATATAAAATGAATATTCTATCGAATATTCGCGAATTTCGTCAAAATCGAATATGGCATGAAACCTCATTTTTCAGCGGTTTCTCAAAACCTACTCCAATTTGCCTGAGCTACTGGTGAAGGTGCTCCGCGTGTGTGCCTATTTCCTCAAGTCATCGACAGCTTCAGGCGGTCTGTCTGCACTGCAGTAGCGCTTGAAATTGCCAGCTCACCAACTGTTGTGCGACGTGAGTACGTGCTGGAACTCGACATTCCACATGTTGGCCAGGCTTTGTGAGTAGCAGAGGGCAGTAGTGGAATACCAGCTGCAACATGGTCATCGCCTTTCCTGTCAGCTTCCGCTATTCACAAGCAAGGAGTGGGCATGGCTGTCTGAACTCTGTGAGGTTTTAAGAAACTTTGAGGAATCAACACAGATGGTGAGCGGCGATAACGCTATTATCAGCGTAATCATCCCACTTCTGTGTCTACTCAAACGCTTGCTGCTCACAATTAAGGACGATGCTTTGCATTTGGAAGAGGTGAAAATGGGGGAGGACATTACACAGGGTGATAGTCAGACCTTCCTTTTCCAACCAAGGAGGGAAGACAAGGGGAACACACAGCAGTTCCAACAGAGGCAGGGTAACACTATCCAAAGCCTGGGACAGTTTCATGACACCCTGCCAGCACCCTCACCCTGATGCGCTGCCTAGTGTCACAAGGAGGAAAACATTTTGGATTTGGTGTACATAGCAGACCGTGTCAGCATCCTCAAACAACTACTGAATGTCCAAGCTGGACATGTGGTTACACAAACTGGTGCTCTGCGCCTTGGAGGTGCTTGCCTGCCCTGCCGCCAGCGTTTTGTCTGAGCGGGTATTTAGTGTTGCTGGGGGCATTATAACAGATAAGCGTATCCACCTGTCAACTGAAAATGCTGACAGGTTGACTTTTATAAAACTGAACAAGGCCTGTATTGACCATGACTTCTCAACTCCACTAGAGGAAAGCTGATAAACATAAAGGCACTTTAAATGTGTTGTTTATAATGTACTGAATACACCCTTCCACCACAAACAAGGGTATATGTTTTAATCTTTCTTTTGTCATCCTCCTCTTCCTCTTCCATCATATCAACATGCTTATTTGTCACATAAAATGCCATTGCATATATGCCCTTCGCATATAATGTTTACAGGGTCAGCTCAGCTGCAGGCCCTCGCATATAATTTTTTTGAGGGTCAGCTCAACAGCAGGCCCTCAACTGACAATGTTTTATAGGGTCAGCTCACCAGCAGGCCCTCGCTTATAATGTTTTACAGGGTCAGCTCACCAGCAGACCCGCACCTAAAATCTTTTACAGGGTCAGCTCACCAGCAGGCCCGCACCTAAAATCTTTTAAAGGGTCAGCTCACCAGTAGGCCCTAGCACAGTGATGGCTAACCTCCGGCACTCCAGCTGTGGTGAAACTACGACTCCCAGCATGCTCCATTTATTTCTACAGAGTTCTGAGAGCAGCCAAGCAAGGGGGGCATCTTGGGAGTTGTAGTTTTACCACAGCTGGAGTGCCAAGGTTAGCCATCACTGCCCTAGCATATAATGTTTTACAGGGCCAGCTAACCAGCAGCCCGCACCTAAAATCTTTTGCAGGTTCAGCTTACCAGCAGGCCCTTGCATATAATGTTTTAAAGGGTCAAGTCACTAGCAGGCCCTCCTATATAATGTTTTACAGGGTCAGCTCACCTTAAGGCCCTCGCATATAATTTTTTAAAGGGTCAGCTCACCAACAGGCCCTCAGCTACAAGTCCAGTCTCACTATCCAAGAGTCTGGTCGACAGAATCCTCACCGCCAGGGGTCACGAAACTAGTTATCACGAAAGAGTCTAGTTCGTTATCGGAATTAACTAGTCAAATCGCTACACCAACTGAGAGCGTCCATGCACCACCACGCACAGAATTGAGAAAATGCTATCAATCTGTCAATCCTTTCCATGTCCGGGCCGGGTGAGGTTTCCCGCGTTGAGTCAAAGTAAGCCGCAGGCTCCACTCCTAGTGGTGCCCTTCCGTCAATTCCTTTAAGTTTCAGTTTTGCAACCATACTCCCCCTGGAACCCAAAGACTTTGGTTTCCCAGAAGCTGCTCCGTGGGTCATGGGAATAACGTCACCAGATCGGCGGTCATCATTGTTTATGGTCAGAACTACAACGGTATCTGATCGTCTTCAAACCTCCGACTTTCGTTTTTGATTAATGAAAACATTTCTGGCAAATGCGTTTGCTTTGGTTCGTCTTGCGCCGGTCCAAAAATTTCACCTCTAGCCGAGCAATACGGATGCCCCAGGCCGTCCCTCTTAATCATGGCCCCAGTTCCGAAAACCAAGAAAATAGAATCGGAGTCCTATTCCATTATTTCTAGCTGAATGGATTGTCGCCGTCACAAGGACATGCGATCGGGCCCAGGTTATCTAGAGTCACCAAAGCGGGAGCAGGCCCTTGCCCATAATGTTTTAGATGGTCAGATCAGCAGGCCCTTGCTCCAAATGTTTTTGAGGGTCGCTAGCAGGCCATCAATAATAATTTTTCAAGGTTGTGTATGATGCCTTCCTTTATGTGTAACAAAGGGTGCATTGTAGTGCCAGTTCCTTGTAAATTTTGGCAGCCATGCTGTTCCCAAACCGTTTCTGTGGTGTTTCCATCAATTTCTGACCTTTTCCTATGAACCAAACACCCTTCTCTCTTCAGAGCAGGGGGTGACTGGTTTAATGCTCGGGTTCTCAGAGCACCTGAGCATCCCAATGTGTTCAGCCAGAGCCCCCTGAGCACCATGGTGCTCGATCAACACTAGTAACATCATATACAGTACTATGCAAAAGTTTTAGACAGGTGTGTAAAAATGCTGCAAAGTGAAGCCCCTATTAGACTGCACAATTATCGGGAATGAGTGTTAGGAATGTTTCTTCCCAATAACTGGCTCATAGATGAACAGTCGATCAGCCAATGACTAAGCGAATGCTTATTCATCCAATACCAGGATGAAATATGTCCATGTTATTAGCAGCACAAGTCCCTGTGTAATCAGGAATTTTCTGCAGATAATGAATAGAACTGAATGAGGGGGAACAACTGCGGTAGCAATTAGGAATCAAGAAGAAGCTTGGGAGAAACATATGCTGCTGGTCCCAGGAGCCTTGGATCTGTTACCTTACTTTACTTTGTGTGTCTTACAAATATCAGATTTATTGCTACAAGGAAGTTGTTGGGTGACATATACCATATTTTTCACCCTATAAGACACACTGGCCCATAAGACGCACCTAGGTTTTAGAGGAGGACAATAAGCAAAAATATTTTTCATTAGTTCTCAGATCAGAACAGCAATTAGACCCCCAATGTTAATCAGGCCTCAGCTCACAGCCCCAATCATATCCCCAATGCTAATAAGACCTCATATCAGACCTCAGATCAGAGCCCAATATAAAGAAGACTCCAAATCAGACCTCAGGTGAGACCCGAGGTGATGCCTTATATCAGTCCTCCATGTCTCTTATTAGCCCCCAGCCATATGTAATCAGCCCCCAGCCATATGTGATCAGTCCCCAGCCATATGTAATCAGCCCCCAGCCATATGTAATCAACCCCCAGTCATATGTAATCAACCCCCAGCCCTAAATCCACAGACCCCAGCCATATGTAATCAGCCCCCAGTCATATAATCATCCCCCAGTCATATAATCAGCCCCCAGCCATAATTCAGCAGCCCCCAGCCTCAGATCACAAAATAAATAAAGCACTTTCCTCTCCTGCTCCTGGATGCCGCCGCTTGTCACCGCCCGCGCTCTTCTTCCTCCTGCTGTCAGCTGAGTTGTTTGTGAACCGGCGCGCACAGCGTGAGGTCACAGAGTGCCCTCCTGCTGTGTGCAGCCACTGCACAGCCAACAGCCGAGGACCAGGAAGCGGTGAGCACAGAGCCTTCACCACTTCCCGGTCCTCCGGTACTAATGAGCGTGTCACGCCTTTGCCCTGTGAATGTGCGGAGATCTATCAGACTGGCTGCACATTTCTGACTTCTTTGTTTGCTTTTATTTGGGTTTGAGCTGGATCCACCTTCCCTCAGGTGTACTGGGTTTCATTGTTAGTGAGGCTATTTATCCCTCCTTCCCCCAGTGGCCTGTGAAGGTTATAGTTCCTTCCTGGGAGCTCTTGATTTGTAGTGGATCGTCTGCTCCAGCTCTGCTCAAGATAAGTCCTCTCCTTCATTTCCCTTTGTGTGTTTTATCTAGGCATCTAGGGAGATGCTTGCCTCCTCCTGGTTTGAAGAAGCAGGTTGCCTCTTACCTTTTCCCTGCTGCTTAGGGTTTGCCCAGGGTGTTTAGGTTTAGGCAAGAGGGCATGTGCATATCCACCCTAAGGGTATGCACATGGGCACAGCAGTTTAGGGAAGGCTTTTGGGGATTGCTAGGAGGTGACCCTTTTCTCCCTAGCTTTTGGGCCTAGTCATTTGTTCTGTTTGTTTCCTGTGTTTAGGTATTTCCCCGCTTACCTACCTAACGTGACAGAGTGCCTCCAAAATGGTATTAGTATTCACCCCATAAGTAGCAGGGACATTTTTCCCCCATGAATACGTCATTTATTTTTCTATTGTGTGATCATCCCATTTTTGGACCTATTATTTTGTATTATTATGGCTGTTTAGCACTGATACATGTAGCTAGCTACTTATTGTATGTTCCATATAGCACTGTGCATAATAGTTGGATAGATAGTGATAGGATCTCAGGATATAGCTTTTCTGACATGTAAGGTTACCCTTTTACTGTGCTATTTTTTATTGGATTACTAGCAATCATGTTGTAAAAAAAGATGTCTCCATGTTTCTTACTTAACCTCTTTGCTACCAGCGCCGTACATGTGTGGCGCTGGAGCGATGGTCAAACATGGCACCCACTCGCGCATGCAGCATTTGTCATGGCCAGTGGGTCTCCGCTGTTTCAAATAGGAGAGACCCACGACTAATCTTTGAGATTGGCAATAATGCCAATAGCGGTTATTAAAGCCTTTAAATACTGTGATCAAGTGAGATCATGGCATCTAAAGGGTGAGAATCCTACTGAGTTGTGTGGGGGGCTCATTTTTGCAGGACCATCTGCAGCTTTTATTGATACCATTTTGGGTGAGTGTGACTTTTTGATCACATTTTATTACATTTTTTGGGTAAGAGAAGTGATGAAAAAATAGCAAATTTGCCATTTTGACCCTTTTTTTTATTACACCCTTCGCCGTATTGAAAAAATATTTTCATTCACGGTGATACCCATGATATTTATATTTTTTGTTCTTTATGTTATTTTTTTTATTCTGTGGAAGGGGGGTGATTTAAACTTTTTTGTTATGATTTTGAAGTTCATATTTGAGCCTACAAAATCAAATATTTTAAAAATTCTGAACAATAGTGGATTTTTTACATGCATTTGTTGTTCAGAATTGCTTACTTCTTATGTTGGCCTGTCACCTGCTGGCGAAAATAAGAATTGCAGCTTGAATACCCTTATTCTCTATAGAAAGATCTAGGGTACTGAAGCCAATTACCAGCATCATCATTGCCCACAGAGGATACCTGTAAGAGGCCCGGAAGTGCAAGCTTCCAGATATAACTATGTAAAAGTTATGGGGTCAGAATATGGTGATGTAAAGAAAAAAAAAAAATCGCAAAGTTTAAATTTATTTTTACACTATTTATACATAAAGGCTAGAGATGAGCGAATCTCATATTTTGAAATTCGTTCACACTTCGTTTGGTGGTAAAAGGTGAATTGTGTTATGGATTCCGTCACCACGGACCATAACGCAATTCTATGACGGAATGCATAACGGAATGCCCTTAGAGGCATTCCGTTATTCATTACAGTACATCATAATAGAAGTCTTTGTTCTGCAAAACGGATTTGTCCCGTTTCCATTATGCAGGCAGAAACGGGGCGAATGCATTTTGCAGCCCATAGATTTCTATTATGATGGAATGAATAATGGAATGCCTCTAAAGGAATTCCGTTATGCATTCTGTCATAGAATTGAGTTATGGTCTGTGACAGCGGAATCCATAACGCAATTCACCTTTTACCATCAAACAAAGTGTGAATGAATTTCATAAGCGGAAATTTGCTCATCTCTAATAAAGACCTACAGTATACATATGTGGTATCGTTGTAACTGACCCAGAGAACGAAGGGCACAGGCCAGTTTTGACGTCATAAAGCTATGTGAACAGTTAAAAAGTTATGGCTCAAGGAAGATAGGGCAGAAAAATGAAAACGCAAAAACGAAAAAACACGGGTGACACTAGGTAGGCTGGTCCTCGTCACCACTTGCCATTGGCTGCCCCCCGACACTGGCTGTTTTCATCTGCGCACTGGGAGAAGCAGCGGCGGCCGCGTGGGGACTAGGAGTGGCATAGGGAGTGGGGAGCCAGGTAAGTAGAATCAGTGTGAGGGGCCTGGGCATATGTGGGTCCATGCATATATGAGGGCCTTTCCAGGATCGGATAACCCCTTTAAAGGGCATCACACATGGAAAAATGCCCGTACAATTAAAATATAAATATATTTTTTCCATACAGCATACAGCAAAACAGAAAAAAAAGGTCAAAATGGCCAATTCGCCATGCAGTGACTAAACTGCATTTTTTGATTAAAAAAAAAAAACTTGAGAAGCAGAATGGTCAGATACTCCAGACAATTTGGGGAGCATTATCCAGCTGACAGGTTTCCATTAAGGCCTCTTGCACACAACCGTATGTATTTTGTGGTCCAAAAAAAAAAGATCTGCAGAAAATACGGATGACATCCGTGTGCATTCCGTATTTTGCGGAATGGAACAGCTGGCCCCTAATAGAACAGTATTATTCTTGTCGGTAATGCCGACAATAATAGGACATGTTCTATGTTTTTGTGGAACGGAAATACCGAATGCACGTGGAGTAATTTTTTTTTTGCGGCCCATTGAAGTGAATGATTCCGCATACAGTCCGTAAAAAACCCGGAACGGACGCAGAAACAAAATACGTTCGTGTGTAAGAGGCCTAACTCTGAAGACCAAGTACCCGTTTCATTAAGTGTCCATAACCACAGGATTTCCTCTTATTCGTGTCACAACCAATAAAAATTGCTCTGCTTTGCTCTGTCTTCCATTACCTATACTGGACGTTGGGCCCCCGCCGATCTGATATTGATGATCTGTCCTGAGGATAGGATATCAATATTGGACACTGGCCAACCCATTTAAAGGAAACCTGTCACCAGGATTTTGCGCATAGAGCTGGGCACATGGGCTGCTAGATGGCCACTAGCACATCTGCAATACCCAGTCCCCATAGCTCTGTGTGCTTTTATTGTGTTAAAAAACAGTTTTGATCGATATGCAAATGACCTGATATGAGTCCTGTATCCGGAGATGAGTCAAGCGGAAAAGAGCCCAGCACCGCCCCGCGTCCTCCGAATCTCCTCCTTGCTGGCTGACGTCACAGAGCTGGAGCGCCGAAATCTCGCGATGCGCGAGCTAGCGCATGCGCAGTGTCGGCATCATGTTCATTCCCTGTGCTGGCATCAGAACAGGGAACGAACTACGCATGCGCTAGCTCGCGCATCGCGAGATTTCGGCGCTCCAGCTCTGTGACGTCAGCCAGCAAGGAGGAGATTCGGAGGACGCGGGCGGTGCTGGGCTCCTTTCCGCTTGACTCATCTCCTGATACAGGACTCATATCAGGTCATTTGCATATCGATCAAAACTGTTTTTTAACACAATAAAAGCGCAGAGAGCTATGGGGACTGGGTATTGCAGATGTGCTAGTGGCCATCTAGCAGCCCATGTCCCCAGCTCTATGCGCAAAATCCTGGTGACAGGTTCCCTTTAAGTATCCACATTCACATGATGCACTACTGTGTGCTGAATCGTAACTGTTCCTTATCACCTGTACCACTAGCGCTCAATAATGTAATGGTAAACCATATGGATACCCTCACAAGTTGCAGAATATTCAGTAATAAAATCTGCACCATAAAGACAGTCCCTATGTTAGCCTATAGGGTTGAAAGTGACAATATCTATGCTCTGTTCCGCCGCACAATATTAATTTTGCAGTGGAACAGAACACAAATAATGTTTTGTTACGGATTTTCTGTAGCTGAATGTCTCCATTCATTTCAATGGAGAAGTAATCCGCACAGGAATCCACAATATAATTTTAAAAAATGCCAATCCTGTACTGTTGCATAATGGAATGCATAATGGAAAATGCAAGCATGTGCGCAACTTAAAAAAATATGTGTGCACCACATTAACGCAACCGTCCAACTTTTCTTTCTAGAGCAACAAGAGCTTTTATACAAAGTCACAGGTTTAATATTCCGGGGAAAAGCACGTGTCTTGTCTTTAACCACATTTTCCATTTATTTTCTCTAAATTGTCAGCCTACTCTTTAGATCATTCTCAGTAGCAGAGCCATTGCATTCAGTTTCTCTTCTATGACAAACTTTGCTTTCATTGGGGCAAACAATACAGATACTCCTTTTCAATATGGCTATTTGTATGCCTTGAAGTGCTTTTTAAATATTTTACATATTCACATGCATTTGTTCTTTAGCAGATGAAAGCATTAAAACGTCAGGGGGTAATGAGTTCTGTCTCTGGTTTTGTCCTTTGATAAAATACATAGCAGTTGAATAATATTTCATACCATCCACAAGCAAATTCTCTATTGCCCTAACAGTTATTTAATGGTAGCTGTCATTTAAGCAAATGAATGTGTGACCAAATGGTCTGAAGGTACATGAAGATACTGTAGGTTAATTAAATTATGTACAAACCACCAACGCCATTCCGTGCCGCCAGCTGGTGAGTAGTGATGGACGAACATTTGCCAGGATGGTTCGCGAGCGCGATCAAATGTTCGAACTGCAAGTTTGCGGCGGGTCCCATTTATTTTAATGGCAGGCGAACCTGAAAAACCTTCAGCTCATATTTGCAGCCAAGAAATAATTACTAGAAGTGCACAAATAGTCCCACAACATGGACAGTGACATACAAGATGTATTATTCGAATTTGCAATCTCCATTCATTATTTTTTTCAATGCGAAATAACTGCAATATCGCAGCACGGCAGTGCACAGCGAAAGGCCGCCGGACAAAAAGTACTGCATGTTCGACTTTTTAGTCCGGTGCCCTCCCGCCATGCACTGTTGTGCTGCGCCGGAGCTCCGCCCCCGTCTCCATTATAGTCAATGGGGACGGAGGCATGGCGAAATAGCGGCAGGATGGATTCGACAGGGTGAACAGCCTGTTGGAGCCGTCCTGCTGCTAGTGTGAAAGTAGCCTAATAGGGTTGTCCCTTCTCTGCTTTTTACGGCTGTGATCTGAATGATTCACACTAAGGCTGGGTTCACACCTGAGCGTTTTACAGCGCGTTCCTACGCGCTGTAAAACGCACAACAGGCAAGAACCAATGATTCCCAATGGGAATGGTTCTCACCTGGGCGTTTTACAGCGCGTACGATCGCGCTGTAAAACGCTCGACGCTCAAACAAGTGCTTGAGCTTTTTTTTGGGCGTTTGTCGCGCGTTCCCGCACATAGAAATTCGGGAACGCGCGACAATGTGTGAACGCCAGTCTCTGTATGCGCGATTGTAAACGCCCGTACAATCGCGCATACAGAGCGCTCGTTTCAGAATGCTCAGGTCTGAACCCAGCGTAAGTGTTAAGTAATGGATGCAGAGTTACAGAAACAGGCAAGCAGTCCACTTAGTTTTGTAATGCCCCCCCGCAGGGTATGGGATCCATGAAAACAGTGTGGCACAGAGAGCAATGCTGTTTTCAGGGATCTCAGAAGTTATGGAAACAGCATAGCTTGCTTTGCTACACTGTTTGTGTTACTTCACTGTTTCCGTTACTAAGCCATCCATTGGCAGGTGCTTTCTGAAGGATATTCCCATCTCAGCCATGAGAGGCCAAAATAAGACAATCCCTTTAAGAGCCATGTTAATATACAGCACCCACCGAATTCAGTGTTTGCTATGCAAATCTATTTGAACAGGCAGTAAGTTCCCTTTAGTGGTGATTGATATCTATTGTATGTGTGTCTAATAATCCTG
This sequence comes from Bufo gargarizans, assembly GCF_014858855.1. Classification (NCBI taxonomy): domain Eukaryota; kingdom Metazoa; phylum Chordata; class Amphibia; order Anura; family Bufonidae; genus Bufo; species Bufo gargarizans. The sequence continues at coordinate 567,369,838 of NC_058080.1, forward strand.
TAATTCTAATTCTAATTCAAAACCCATTTTGAGAAACATTTAAAATGGATTCACAATCAGCAGAATAGGATTCTAGGAATCTATGTGCTTGCTCCAAATATAACATTATGATAAGTGAATCTAATTATTGAGCTGCAGAAATATATGCTGCAAATCTACTGCATGTGAATTCACTTTTAAAACAGTGATTCTGAGAGACAAATCCTTGAAAAAGCAATAAAGCCTATCTCATATAATTGAACAAACTGAGAATTGTTTTCTCATCTGGTTAGGATATCAATCATGAGACCACCTCTATATGACAGTACAAGGAACACATGGTAAGCTGTAGATGATGCAAAATTTCCTTTACATATAATAAATCCAGAATGGACATACAAATCTTAAACTTACGTACGTCATTAATAGAGATCCTGCAAATTCATAGACAATTCAGTCCATAGACAATGTGAAAATCAAAGGTTAACTGAAGTGTATCACAACCCATCCCTTGAAGAAGGAAAATGCTCTGATATTTTGCAATAACACGTGATGCACTTCAGTCTAACCTATGTTGTACATTGGGGGACATTTATCAATGTATTTATGCCACAATAGTGGCAAAAAAAAGGTCACAGAATATGGTGCACTCCATATGGCAGAAATAAGCCCAATTTATTAGAAGTCATCTTTCTCTTGCTAATGTACCTTCTTTCACAAAATACTGATTGAAGGGAGCTATTGCTATATACCTTTTTACACCAAATACTGATTGAGGGCTGCGATACACCTGCTTGCACAAAATACTGATTGAGGGGTACAATATATCTGTTTTCACCAAAAACTAACTGAAGGGTGCCATATACCTGTTTCCGCCAAATACTGATTGAGGGGTGCTATATACCTTCTTCCACAAAATACTGATGGAAGGGTGCTATTGAATATATACGTTCTTCCACCAAATACTGATTGCAGGCTGCGATACACCTGCTTCCACAAAATTGTGATTGAGGGGTGCCATATACCTGTTTCCACCAAATACTGATTGAGGAGTGCTATATACCTGTTTCTGCCAAATAAAGATTGAAGGGTGCTATATACCTTCTATCACAAAATACTGATAAAGGGGTGCTATTGCTATATAACTTCTTCCACTAAATACTGATTGAGGGCTGCAATGCACCTGCTTCCACAAAACAAAATACTAATTGAGGGGTGCCATATACCTGTTTCCGACAAATAATGATTGAGGGGTTCCATATACCTTCTTTCACTAAATAGTGAATGAGGGGTGCTATTGCTATATAACTTTTTCCACCAAATACTGATCAAGGGATGCAAAACACCTGCTTCCACAAAATACTGATTGATTTGTGCTATTGCTATATACTAAAGAATTGTATTAACATTAGTGGGTAGCTTATTTAAGTTAAAACTTAACATTTAATATGATATTTGAAATAAAATTATAGGCCCTTAAATATTAAACACAGAATTATTGTAACCACTGGTCACACTATTCTCCTAATAGATGGCGGAGATGGGAGAGGACCGTATATAGGGATAGCAAAAAATTATTGACAGACAGGATGAGGGGTACTTAGATGGAAAGATACAATGCTGGTACGAAGCCCTAAGTAGCCCTTTCAGTCTATTATAATAAACCTGGCTGATGCTCTGACCCTATTGTCACCCTCCCTAAATGTGGACTGCCCAGCTTTGCCCAAAAGACAGAATACAGTCCTGTTGGTATAAGGCCAAATGGATTACAAAGGGGACAAAAGGACTGGTATAATATGTGCAGTGAGTGGGGTCCAATCTAGATGTCCTATGAATGTAGGGCCCCCATGACACAACACTCAAATTGATTCTCGCACATATCCATCAATATAGGTATATATGTCTCTGTATATATGTTCTCGTCTTAATGAACAAAGTGGCGTGTTCTGGACGACATAGATATACACATATATACACCATCAAAAAGTTTGGAGTGTCCCAACGCGTTTCCTCAATGGTATCAGATTCATCAGGGGACAGGAAAAAACAAAAACACCAAGTTGCAGGAGTTCCCTTTTGTTCAAGGTATATATCTCCAGTCACAAGGGTGGAGTCACAAGGCATATATTATAGTATGTGAAGGCATTCAATTAGCCTTTTAGTCACACAGCACGGGGTGATGTCAAGTTGAACAAATACTTAAATGTGCATGGCTGAATTACATCAGAGTTATTATTCATGTATCCATATCTCACAGTCCGGACCAATACCCGAAAAAAATCCCATGCATCAGATGCCCTAGTGAAACTCCAGTCCAACGGCAATAGTGTTTCAACCAAGATTCAGGTCACAAAATATATCACAATGATTCACAGGTGTCTATATGTTAAATATTGTAGCAGACCTCCCAGTGCTGATAGTAAAACACTAGAGATTAACGAGGTCTCTGCAATGTTATAAATTCAATGGTGCCTGGATCCCTTTAGTATGCAGGTATCACAGCACTAACAACTTATCTGTCCAGTCCTGGATGTCGATTGTTTCCAGACAGCGATGAGCGGAGAGTGCTCCCCGGCGTCCCGCGTGTGGCAGTGGCAATAGCGCTATATTCGCGGGTCATTTAAATAGCCGTGTGGTGCCGCCCCCATCGCACACCCTTTCACCGTCACGCAGCGTCATCATCGCGTCATGTGTCAGCTGTCTAGAACTCTCGTCACATGACCGATCTCCTTCCTGAGACGCACAATGTAGAGGCTTGTTTACCGTTGCCAGGAGACCCTCGAAGCCTGCGGTCCTCACAGAAGAGCCGTAATCCGATAGATTCAGTCCACCCAGCAGCCAGCCGTGTCCACCTGGTATGTGTCAAACGGCGAAGCGTTCTCTACTACGCATACATGAAACGGATGACTAGTGGTGCAGGGTAGAGTCAATGGTCAAATTTGCTGATCCCCTGCTAGCACTAGAATTCGAATAGTAGTCCAGTGGCCTGCCTGGTTCTGCAGTTATCCAATGGAGAATTGGAGTTTATAAGGCGATTTCCTAAATATAGCTGGCATCGATGTACAAATGCTCAAATCGGCCTTTAAATTCATGCTTCTTCTCAAGTGACATCTTACAGAGATTTAGTGTGGGGCAATAGAGTATTTTGCTCCATAACACTATGGGTATATAACAGGTGTCATCTGGGGTGGTGACTGGGATCGGTCCCCAATTAGGGGGGGGGGGGGGCTCAAGAGGCACTTTAGGACTCTATATAGCAGCTGAATGACAGCTGCTCATTCAGACCCGAAGGGGTCACAGTTTGGAGATGGAAGATCCATGTCTCTCTTTGCAAAATTCTCCGATCCCAATCACCTCCCCTTTTTGGCCTTGCAACGGCCTCAATTCCCATAAATCTCAGGTCCGACGCATCTCCACCATGCCCCGAGTTGACATGTTTTGCCAGGGGCGTGTCTCTGTCATTCCTAACGTCACCCAGGTGCTCCCCCACCCGTCGTCGTAGTTCGCGGGTAGTTCTCCCTATATATTCTAAGCCGCATATACAGTTGACCCTGTATATAACTCCTTTCGTGCGGCAATTGATGAATTGTCTAATTTGGTAGGTTTTACCCGTGACGTTGGCACAGAAAGACCGTCCCTGTATAATGTGTCGGCATGCCACACAGCCACTACAACGAAAACAACTGATCGGGCGTTGGAGCCATGTCCCTTTTTGATCCCGTGTCTCGATGTAGTGGCTGTGCACCAGGCGGTCCCTTAGGCTCAGACCCCTACGGTAGGTGATCTGTACTCTTTCGGGCACCGCCTCCTTGATGTCTGGGTCAATGAGAAGGACATCCCAGTGTTTTTTTAGGATCCGTTTGACTTCTTCCGAGGCATCATCAGATTGCTATATACTGTCACGATACTAGTGGAACATTGCTGGAATCCAATGGCAGGGACAAGGCCTGTACACAGAAAACACTGGTGTCTTAAATAGGAGGTTGCAGGACTGAAGGATTTAGCAGAGCCAAGCAAGCGGAGCTGTTACCAGTAGCAACAGTGCAGGACTGAAGGATGCAGCAGTGCCAGGGAGGTGGAGCCGTTACCGGTAGCAACGGTGCAGGACTGAAGGATGCAGCAGAGCCAGGCAGGCGGAGCCATTACCGGTAGCAATGGTGCAGGACTAAAGAATGCAGCGGAGCCTAGGTCAGACGAGCAATGGGTCAGGGCAGGTGGCACAGAAATGTAGTCAAGCAATCTGGGTCGGCAACAGGAGGTAGCAGGATTTCACAAAGTAGCAGGGTAAACCGCAAGTAGGAGGAACAAACCAGAGAGCTAGTTCCAAGCAAGAGGACTGCACGAGCAGAAGCTATACACAATACTCAAGCAATTAGTAAAAGGCTTGAGAGGTTTAAATGTGAAACAGGAAGTAAGATGGCACCCAGCTGAGACATAATCCACCATCTTAACTAAGGGAGAACTTGAGGGCAAGACAATCTGAATTAAACAGACGTAGCAGGATGATTCCTGACATATATCTTCTTCCACCAAATACTGATTGAAGGCTGTGATATACCTGCATCCACAAAATACTGATTGAGGGGAGCCATATACCTATTTCTATCAAATACTAATTGATGGGTGCTATATACCTGTTTACACCTAATTCGTATTGAGGGGTGCCATATACCTTCTTCCACTAAATACTGATTGACGGGTGCGTTTGTTATATACATTCTTCCACCAAATACTTATTGAGGGCTGTGATAAACCTGATTCCACAAAATAATGTTTGAGGGGTGCCATATACCTGTTTCTGCCAAATACTGATGGAGGGGTGTTATATACCTGTTTACGCCAAATACTGATTGAGGGGTGCCATATATTTTCTTGCACTAAATACTGATTGAGGGGTGCTGATACTATATACTTTCTTCCACCAAATACTGATTAAGGGCTGCGATTCAACTGCTTCCACAAAATACTGTTTGAGGAGTGCCATATACCTGTTTCCGCCAAATACTGATTGAGGGGTGCCATATACCTGATTCCACCAAATACTGATTGAGGGATGCTTTATACATGTTTCAATCAAATACTGATTGAGTGGTCCAATATATACCAGTTTCCGCCAAATACTGATTGAGGGGTGCTATATACACTCTTCCACATAATACAGATTGAGGGGTGCTATTACTATATACTTTCTTTCACCAAAAATTGATTGAGGGCTGTGATACACCTATTTCCACAAAATACTGATTGAGGGGTGCCATATACCTATGTCTGCCAAATACTGATGGAAGGGTGCAATATACCTGTTTCCACCAAATAATGATTGAGGGGTGCTATAAACCTGTTTCTGCCAAATACTGATTGAGGTGTGCTGTTACAAAACTGTTAGTTACACTGTTACAAAACTGTTAATTACACTGTGTGCGGTCGGTCAGGACTTCAGGGACCCGTAACTCCCGAACCCTTGGACCGACGGAGCCGGATTTTGGATATGTTGTTCCCCTACACCAGGACTGTCTGAGGATACCGAATGTAAAGATGTACCCCCTGGTTTTGGGGTACATCCAGAACTTGGGTAACATTGTGTGTGGGTTGATTATGTTAAAGGCTTATCTGAGGGGAGGAGACGTGGGGGCTGTCCCAGACATGTAATTGTGTATTGTGGTAATCATGTAAATGTAGCCCTTCCCAGGGCAGGATGGCATAAAGGGAGGCCCCGGGTCAATAAACATCAGTCTTGCTTAACCTTCAAATCGCAGCCTCGACTCGTTTGTGGAGGGGGGAAGGATTATCCTAGCTGAAAGATCATTACCGGGATTGTTCTACATTTACAGGATCCTTCTGGATACCGAAACAAAGCGGCTCCTCTCTCTCTCCCTAAACAGAGATCCAGACTATCCAAGCGGTCCAGCTCCCAGCTAGCCGGGGAGTAACCGTAACATTTGGATGGCAGCGGTGGGATTGTCCTGGATTTCCTAGGAGAGGTACTGAACGGATGGAGAGCGCTTACGAAAAATTGAAACGTGCGACCCTGAAGGATTTACTCGAAAGCAGAGGGGGGAACGCCAGCAACCGTCCGAGAAGGGAACTGATCGCAGAACTAACCGAACTGGATCAGGGCTTCACGATGGCAGAAACCCCGACCACGAGTAGTGACGAAAAGACCAGGATTGTTCGGGAGAGGCTCTCTCTATACGGGCCGAACCCGCCTATGGAACTGGTACAGCAGTTGATGGCAGAAGCGGACGAGGATATACGGAAGGCTCGAGCCCACGAACTCAGCCTAGTGACCGCACACCGCAATGCCGAAGCACCGCAGGTAATCGTTCCTGTCGGAAACGCCGGGAGGCCAAAGATACCCTATGCGGCTTTTAGACCCTTCCTAGAGAGCGAGACAGGAATCGATGAATATTTAGCGGACTTCGAGAGGCAATGTGCCCTGCACCAGATTCCCAACAGAGAGTGGCCCACGATATTGTCTGGAAAACTATCCGGGCGAGCTCTGGAAGCATTTCGGACTCTGGGCGCTGAGGAAGTGACACAGTATGCGCTGGTCAAAGAGACACTGTTGCGCCGGTACGCTGTAACTCCTGACACGTATCGCCGACAATTTCGCAGCACGAGAAAGAAGCCTAACGACACACATATGGAATGGGCGCACCGAATGCGGAGAGCGGCGAATCACTGGATGAGCGGAAGTAAAGCTGTGACTGGTGAAGAAATTTTACAATTATTTCTCTTAGAACATTTTTATAACGGCATGGAGCAGCAGGGGAAGGAATGGCTGCGAGACAGACGACCCTCTACCTTAGAAGAAGCAGCCAAATTGGCCGATGAACATTACGACTCCCGTCTACACGAACCCACGAACTACCGAGCCCCAGCACGGGTCGAACACAAAGATGTTTACCGCACGCCACCACGTACTGAATTCCGAGCCTCGGTGCCTGCGGGCCCCGCACGGTACTCAGGACCACCGAGTAACAACTCTGATCGCCCCAGACCGACCTGCTACCGATGCAAGCAACCAGGGCACCTCATGGCTAGCTGCCCCCTTAATGCACACCAGACCCCCCGGAATTATAATTACCCCCCTGGGTCATCTCGTCCTGCCCGGGCGCTCTGTGTTAACCAAGAAGCCCCTATGGAGGAATATTTGGGACCACTTCACGAAGCAGATCCGGTATATGCTGCTTCGGATAACCGCCAGCACCATCGGCAGAAGGTATGGCTTGAGGGGCGATCTACCGAGGGGTTAAGAGACACGGGGGCTACCATTACACTAGTCCAGAGCCATTTGGTGCCGGAGCACAAGCGATCAGGGCAGACTGTGGCCGTTAGAGTGGCGGGAGGGGATGTGTACAAAATTCCGACCGCTAAAGTACATCTTGATTGGGGAGTGGGAAAGGGGTCCGTAAACGTGGGCATAATGGATAATTTACCTGCCGAAGTACTACTGGGCAACGATTTGGGCCCCATGACTTCTGCCTATGCTCCAGTGGACAACAACGAGGCAAACCCAGTGACTACCAGAGCCCAAGCCCGAATGGAGCAAGAACTATCACCGGTGCGGGAGACACAGGTAAGACCTACCCCGACCTCGACTGACCCGTTAGGTCCCATACCCTGGGACACCCCAGATGCTTTCGAGACAGAGTCTAAGACTGACCCGACATTACAAAAGTACCGGGAACGAGCAGAGATCGGAGGGAGCGGGTCAGATAACGAAACCTTTTTATGGGAAAAGGGAAAGCTGTATCGCTTGACGGAGAAAAGGGAGCAGCAGAGGCGACAGCTGGTAGTGCCCCACAAATACCGTCGAGAAATACTCAAGATAGGACACGACATTCCCTTGGCAGGCCACCTAGCTGTAACCCGCACACTACACCGCATTACTCACACATTCTTTTGGCCAGGGGTACACGCTGATGTTAGGACTTATTGTAAGACCTGCGATGTGTGCCAACGAGTAGGGAGGAGAGGCGATCACCCTAAAGCTCATTTAGTAAATATGCCCATTGTGGAGGAACCCTTCAGCAGGGTTGCTATTGACCTAGTGGGACCGCTGGCTACCCCTAGTCCCTCCGGTAAGCGCTACATTCTTACCGTAGTGGACTACGCTACCAGGTACCCGGAAGCTGTCGCCCTATCCAACATCCAAGCGGATACGGTAGCGAATGCGCTGGTGCAGGTGTTTTCCCGGGTAGGATTTCCGAAAGAAATCCTGTCCGACCGAGGCACCCAATTTACGGCCGAATTGACTCAGCAACTCTGGCAGGTTTGCAAAATTAAGTCCCTCCTGAGCTCTCCATACCACCCCCAGACAAACGGACTTTGTGAGAGGTTCAACGGGACCCTCAAACAAATGCTCAAAACATTTACTCAGGAATACCGAGACTGGGAGCGTTTTCTGCCACACCTCCTATTTGCGTATCGGGAGGTGCCCCAGGAAACGACCGGGTTTTCGCCCTTCGAGTTGCTCTACGGAAGAAAAGTACGGGGACCCCTAAACCTGATCCGGGAGCACTGGGAGGGAGAGATGGAGACTGACGGTGTCCCCATTGTGCCGTACGTGCTGGAACTCAGGGACCGAATGGAGCAATTAGCTAAATCAGTGCAGGCTAACCTCCAGTCGGCCCAGAGAAGACAGAAGGTGTGGTACGATCGGGGGGCCCGAAAGAGAATCTTTACCCTAGGACAAAAGGTGTTAGTGCTTAAGCCAGTTAAGACAGACAAATTACAGGCGTCCTGGCAGGGCCCCTATCAGATAGTGGAGAAAAGGGGAGACACCACCTATGTAATAGCTAGCTGCCATGACAGCAATCTTAGAAAGACATTCCATGTGAACATGCTCAAGGAATATCTTGAGCGGCCGGAGAACGTGACGGCCATATGCTGTCCCCCTCAGGAAGACCCCGACAGTCTACCCATTCCAGATCTGTTAGAAAAAAGTCCCCACGCAGATATAGTAGCTCAGGTCAAGATAGGGGACCGACTTAGCCCCACTGAAAGGGAGCAGCTTAACCAACTCCTGCAGTCCAAAAGCCCCACTTTCTCCCAGAAGCCAGGGTACACTACCTTAACCACCCACCAGGTAGATACCCCAGGACAAGCTCCTTTACGCCAGGCTTCTTACCGAATCCCCGAGGCAGTTAGGGCAGAGATGAAGAAGGAGATCGATGAGATGCTCCAACTCAAGGTAATTGAGCCCTCCGATAGTCCCTGGGCTTCTCCAGTGGTCCTGGTGCCCAAGAAAGATGGTACAACCCGGTTTTGCGTAGACTATCGGAGGCTCAATGAAAAGACTGTGACGGACGCTTACCCTATGCCCAGGGTAGACGAGCTACTCGATCGTATAGCCAGGGGAAATTATCTGACCACCATCGACCTCTGCAAGGGTTACTGGCAGATTCCCCTGGCCCAGGAGGCTGTCCCCAAGTCAGCATTCGTCACCCCGTTCGGCTTATATCATTTTAAGGTAATGCCGTTTGGGATGAAGAATGCCCCAGCTACATTCCAGCGCTTGGTTGATAGGCTCCTGGATGGCTTCCAGAGTTTTGCTTGCGCATACCTGGACGACATAGCGATCTACAGTGAGTCCTGGGGGGACCACTTAGCTCACGTAGGAATGGTTCTGGATCAGATCCGGACTGCGGGCCTGACTCTGAAGCCAGAAAAATGCCACTTTGGGATGGCCGAGGTACAGTACCTGGGTCACCGGGTGGGGTGTGGGAAACAGCGACCAGAGCCGGCCAAGATAGAAGCTGTTGCCAATTGGCCCACCCCCACCACTAAGACTCAGGTCCTAGCATTCCTGGGCACAGCAGGGTACTACAGACGGTTTGTACCAGACTACAGCACACTTGCCAAACCCCTGACTGACCTGACCAAGAAAAACTTACCTCGACAGGTCCTGTGGTCTCCCCACTGTGAAACGGCTTTCCAAGCTCTCAAACTTGCTCTTGTCAACGCTCCCGTCTTGGCGGCCCCAGCCCTTAACAAACGTTTTATCGTCCATACAGACGCTTCCATGTTCGGGCTGGGAGCTGTCCTCAGCCAAGTAGGCGAAGACGGAGGGGAGCACCCAGTTGTCTACATCAGCCGTAAGCTCCTGCCACGTGAAGTCAGCTATGCAGCGGTAGAAAAAGAGTGTTTGGCTTTGGTGTGGGCACTAAAGAAATTGACTCCCTATTTGTATGGACAAGAGTTCACTCTGGTTACCGACCATAACCCGTTGGTGTGGCTAAACCGGGTCTCGGGGGATAACGGCAGACTTTTACGTTGGAGTCTGTCATTACAACCCTTCAACTTCACCATTACCTACAGACCTGGGAAACAGAATGGCAACGCTGACGGGTTGTCCAGACAAACAGACCTCAGCCCAGCATAACCAGCGGTCTGGACAGCCTTAGTCTGCCCCGAAAAGGGGTCAGACAGTGTCTGCCAGAGTGTTCCACAAAAAGGGAGCACTGTTACAAAACTGTTAGTTACACTGTTACAAAACTGTTAATTACACTGTGTGCGGTCGGTCAGGACTTCAGGGACCCGTAACTCCCGAACCCTTGGACCGACGGAGCCGGATTTTGGATATGTTGTTCCCCTACACCAGGACTGTCTGAGGATACCGAATGTAAAGATGTACCCCCTGGTTTTGGGGTACATCCAGAACTTGGGTAACATTGTGTGTGGGTTGATTATGTTAAAGGCTTATCTGAGGGGAGGAGACGTGGGGGCTGTCCCAGACATGTAATTGTGTATTGTGGTAATCATGTAAATGTAGCCCTTCCCAGGGCAGGATGGCATAAAAGGAGGCCCCGGGTCAATAAACATCAGTCTTGCTTAACCTTCAAATCGCAGCCTCGACTCGTTTGTGGAGGGGGGAAGGATTATCCTAGCTGAAAGATCATTACCGGGATTGTTCTACATTTACAGGATCCTTCTGGATACCGAAACAAAGCGGCTCCTCTCTCTCTCCCTAAACAGAGATCCAGACTATCCAAGCGGTCCAGCTCCCAGCTAGCCGGGGAGTAACCGTAACATGTGCTATATACCTGTTACCGCCAAATACTGATTGAGGGGTACTATATACCTCTCCACATAATACTGATTGAGGGGTGCTAATGCTATATACCTTCTTCCACCAAATATGGATTGAGGGCTGCAAATCACCTGCTTCCAAAAAATAGTGATTGAGGGTGCCATATACCTGTTTCCGCCAAATACTAATTGAGGGGTGCAATATACCTTCTACCACAAAATACTTATTGATTAGTGCTATTGCTATATACCTTCTTCCACATAATACTGATTGAGGGGTGCTATTGCTATATACCTTCTTCCACCAAATATGGATTGAGGGCTGCAAATCACCTGCTTCCACAAAATACTGATTATGGGGTGCCATATACCTGTTTCTGCCAAATACTGATTGAGTGGTTTATATATCTGTTTCCACCAAATTCGGATTGAGGGGTACTATATACCTTCTTCCGCAAAATACTGATTGAGAGGTGCTAGTGCTATATACCTTCTTCCATGAAATACTGATTGAAGGCTACGATACACCTGCTTCCACAAAATACTGATTGTGGGGTGCCATATACCTGTTTCCGCCAAATACTGATTGAGGGGTGCTATATATCTGTTTCCGCAAAATATTGATTGAGAGCTGCCATATACATTCTTCCTCAAAATACTGATTGAGGGGTGCTGTTGCTATATACCTTCTTCCACATAATACTGATTGAGGGGTGCTATTGCTATATACCTTCTTCCACCAAATACTGATTGAGGCCTGCGATACATCTGCTTCTACAAAATATTGATTGAGTGGTGCTATATAACTGTTTCCGCAAAATACTGATTGAGGGGTGCCATATACCTTCTACCACTAAATTGTGATTTAGAGGTGCTATTGCTATATACCTTCTTCTATCAAATACAAATTGAGGGGTGCTATATACCTCTTTCCGCCAAATGCTGATTGAGGGGTGCTATATACCTTCTTCCACATAATACTGATTGAGATCTGCAATATATCTGCTTCCACAAAATACTGATTGAGTGGTGCTATATACCTGTTTCCGCAAAATACTGATTGAGGGGTGCGATATACCTTCTTCCACTAAATTCGGATTTAGGGGTGCTATTGTAATATACCTTCTTCTATCAAATACTAATTGAGGGGTGATATATACCTCTTTCCGCCAAATGCTGATTGAGGGTTGCTATTGCGATTTACCTTCTATCACCAAATACTGATTGAGGGCTGCAATACACAAGCTTCAACAAAATACTGATTGAGGGGTGCCATATACCTGCTTCCGCCATATACTTATTGACGGGTGCCATATACATTCTTACACAAAATACTGATTGATGGATGCTATTGCTATAAACCTTCTTCCACCTAATACTGATTGATGGCTGCGATACACCTGCTTCCTAAAAAAAAGCGGTACTGATTGAGGGGTGCCATATACTTTTTTCCGCCAAATACTGATTGAAGGGTGCTATAAACAAGTTTTTGCCAAATACTGATTGAGGGGTGCCATATACTGTACTATCTTCCACAAAATACTGATTGAGGGGTGCTATTGCTATATACCTTCTTCCACAAAATACTGATTGAGGTGTGCCATAAATATGTTTCCTCCAAATACTGATTGAGGGGTGCTATATACCTGTTTCCGCCATATAGTGATTGAGGAGTGCTATATATCTGTTTCAGCAAAATACTGATTGAGGGGTGCTATATACCTATTTCCGCCATATACTGATTGATGAATGCCCTATACCTGTTTCCGCAAAATACTGATTAAGGGGTGCCATATACATTCTTCCACAAAATACTGATTGAGGGTTGGTATTGCTATATACCTTATTTCACCAAATACTGATTGAGGCCTGCGATATACCTGCTTCCACAAAATACTGCTTAAGTGGTGCTATATACCTGTTTCCGCAGAATACTGATTGAGGGGTGCCATATACCTTCTTCCACTAAAAACTGATTGAGGGGTGCTATTGCTATATACCTTCTTCCACAAAATACTGATTGAGGTGTGCCATAAATATGTTTCCGACAAATACTGATTGAGTGGTGCTATATACCTTTTTCTACAATATACTGATTGATTAGTGCTATTGCTATATACCTTCTTCCATGAAATTTTGATTAAAGGCTACGATACACCTGCTTGAACAAAATACTGATTGTGGGGTGCAATATACCTGTTTCCGCCAAATACTGATTGAGGGCTGCCATATATCTGTTTCCGCAAAATACTGATTGAGGGGTGCCATATACCTTCTTCCACTAGAAACTGATTGAGGGGTGCTATTGATATAAACCTTCTTTTACCAAATACTGATTGAGGGCTGCAATACACCTTCTTCCAAAAAATACTGATTGAGTGGTGCCATATAACTGTTTCCTCCAAATACTGATTGAGGGGTGCTATATACCTGTTTCCGCCATATAGTGATTGAGGAGTGCTATATATCTGTTTCAGCAAAATACTGATTGAGGGGTGCTATATACCTATTTCCGCCATATACTGATTGATGAATGCCCTATACCTGTTTCCGCAAAATACTGATTAAGGGGTGCCATATACATTCTTCCACAAAATACTGATTGAGGGTTGCTATTGCTATATACCTTATTTCACCAAATACTGATTGAGGCCTGCGATATACCTGCTTCCACAAAATACTGCTTAAGTGGTGCTATATACCTGTTTCCGCAGAATACTGATTGAGGGGTGACATATACCTTCTTCCAGTAAATTCTGATTGAGGGGTGCTATTACTATATACCTTCTTCCACCTAATACTGATTGAGGGCTGCGATACACCTGCTTCCTCAAAATACCGGTACTGATTGAGGAGTGCCATATACTTTTTTCCGCCAAATACTGATTGAAGGGTGCTTCATACCTGTTTCCGCCAAATACTGATTCAGAGGTGCCATATACTGTACCTTCTTCCACAAAATACTTATTGAGGGTGCCATATACCTGTTTCCGCCAAATACTGATTGAGGGGTGTTATATACCTTTTTCAACCAAATATTGATTGAAGGGTGCTATATATCCGTTTCCGCAAAATACTGATTAAGGGTTGCCTTATACATTCTTTCACAAAATACTGATTGAGGGGTGCTATTGCTCTATACCTTCTTTCATCAAATACTGATTGAGGGCTGCAATACACCTGCTTCCACAAAATACTGATTGAGTGGTGCAATATAACTGTTTCCTCCAAATACTGATTGAGGGGTGCTATATACCTGTTTCCGCCATATAGTGATTGAGGGGTGCTATATATCTGTTTCTGCAAAATACTGATTGAGGGGTGCTATATACCTGTTTCCGCCATATACTGATTGATGAATGCCATATACCTGTTTCCGCAAAATACTGATTGAGGGGTGCTATATACATTCTTCCACAAAATACTGATTGAGGGTTGCTATTGCTATATACCTTATTTCACCAAATACTGATTGATGCCTGCGATATACCTGCTTCCACAAAATACTGCTTAAGTCATGCTATATACCTATTTCCGTCAAATACTGATTGAGGGGTGCCATATACCTTCTTCCACTAAAAACTGATTGAGGGGTGCTATTGCTATATACATTCTTCCACCTAATACTGATTGAGGGCTGCGATACGCCTGCTTCCTCAAAATACCGGTACAGATTGAGGAGTGCCATATACTTTTTTCCGCCAAATACTGATTGAGGAGTGATATATACCTGTTTCCGCCAAATACTGATTGATGGGTGCCATATACTGTACCTTCTTCCACAAAATACTGATTGAGGGGTGCTATTGTTATATACCTGTTTCCACAAAATACTGATTGAGTGGTGCCATATGCCTGTTTCCGCCAAATACCGATTGAGGGGTGCCATATACCTTCTACCACAAAATACTGATTGATTAGTGCTATTCCTATATACCTTCTTCCATGAAATTCTGATTGAAGGCTAGGATACACCTGCTTCCACAAAATACTGATTGTGGGGTGCCATATACCTGTTTCCACCAAATACTGATTGAGGGGTGCAAAATAACTGTTTCTGCCAAATACCGATTGAGGGGTGCAATATACTTTCTTCCACTAAAAACTGATTAAGGGGTGTTATTTCCATATGCCTTCTTCCTAAAAATACTGATTGAGGGCTGCGATACACCTGCTTCGACAAAACACTGATTGAGGGGTGCCATATACCTGTTTCTGAAAAATACTGATTGAGGGGCAACATATACCTTCTTCCTCTAAATTCTGAATGAGGGGTGCTATTGCTATATACCATCCTCCATCAAATACTGATTGAGGGGTGCTATATATCTGAATTCGCCAAATACTGATTAAGGGCTGCTATATACCTTCTTCCACATAATACTGATTGAGGGGTGCTATTGCTATATAACTTCTTCCACCTAAAACTGATTGAGGGCGAGGGGGCGGAGCCAGCGCTTGATCCGGATGGACGTGTAGAGCGCTGCTCTCCTGCCTGCACATCCCTCGTAGCACCTTATCTTAAGCCTACCAAAGCCAGAAAATGGTTAAAATAGGGGGCCAAAAGCCCACTGACCAGCCAGGAGGAAATCGCCCCCAGAATCAAGCGGGAGAAATCGAGCGATTTATGAAAAAAGCCGCCGCTGCTGCTGGGAGCCGAGATTCTAAGATGGCGCCCGGCACCCCACGCTCCGGTCACAGACAACCATCCGCCTGCAGTGATGACCAGGTAGGAAGTGACCCCAGCGAAGCGGAATGCCTGCCGATATCTAGAGCCTTTCTGAAGGAAGCGCTAGCAGAGGCTCTGAACCCCATTAGTGTGGACATTTCTTCTATAAAAGAAGACATCAGGCACATAGGTAGGAGAGTGGAGGCGCTAGAGGAATCGCAGGCCACAACCATCCAGCATCAAAGGGAGGTCTCATCTAGCCTGTCGCTTGCACAGTGTCATTTAAATGCCTTGTACGCAGCTATGGAAGACCAGGAGAACCAAAGCAGACGTAACAACCTGCGTTTCAGAGGGATTCCTGAGACCGTCATGGCAGTAGACATTCCGGAAACGATAATCCAAGTATGCCTTAAAATCCTGGGCCCTGACTCGGCACACTGAAGTGCTGCTTGAACGGGCGCACAGAGCCCTTAGACCAAAACCAAGAGATGACGAACCGCCCAGAGATATAATATGCAGATTTCTACATTTTCCAGTAAAAGAAGCCATTTTGACTGGCGCGAGGAGCTCTAATTCAGTAGAATGGGAGAACAACAGCATTTCCATCTACCAAGACCTGTCACAATCAACCCTCAGAAAACGCAAAGCTTTAAAACCTCTTACGGATTGGCTAAGGCAGAAAAGGATCATCTATAGATGGACATTTCCCTTTGGCTTATCCTTCCTTCATGATGGCCGTCGTATTCATGTCTCGTCGTTTGCAGATCTGGACAAGACCTACGATCTCCTTCAACTGCCCCCATTGCCTATTGCTAACTGGGACATGGTCCAGAATCTGAACTCTCTTCCGGATTTACCCAAGACCATCCCCTGGAAGCCCCAACGCACTCCAAAGCCACAAAGAAACAGCAAAAGAAGAGGTTCCTTCTCCACCCCAAAGCGTCTCTCCATGGCGGACAGCTAATTAACCCTTTCTTCCTCCTCTCTTTCTCAACTTAGGATCTAGGTGACCTAGAAAAGCATCAGACTGGGACTCAACACAGCTGAGTTTTTATTTTACGTTTGATTTTGTGACTGCGTGCTATACGCTTGGTGTGGAGCTGGGTCCGCCCTATTTTCGGGCCCTGCTCTTCACTGAGCAGTAGACGTAGAGACAGTGGGGATTTCTCCTTGGAGATTTCTCATCTGTTTGAATGCCAGGCTAGTCATACTATATTCAATTTTAATTTTATTTTGTTTTTTGCACTACTGTTCCTTCCCATCTGCATAAGCTCTACTATATTGGGAAAGTTAAATGTGCCGCCTTCCTAGTATGTTTTCCGTTTAACAATTCAAGAGTTGTTGCAGCAACCGAAAAATTCCCCAGCCTTCTCCCCTTACTAATGCCGTATAAACTCACTATGCTTTTGGTATCCTTATTACTTTAGAGGGAAGGTGCTTCTGGGTACACTACCCTTTTCCCCCCTGTTACTGGTTCTGTTTTCTCAGACAAACAGAGTATGTATACACCTTATCTTGTCTGGAGGATATTCATCCTCTTATTGTTTTTACTTATGCTTTTTAGTTACTGTTCTTCTGGTTCTAACTCTGACAGGTACTTCAATAATGATTCAATACCCTTTTCAATATGGAAGCAGGGACCCCCACCGGAAGGGAGGCATTTTGAAGGGAAAAATCTTAGGGGATGGGTGCTTTGCGGATCCTCTCGTGGCTGTGCTCTCCGCCTCATGGTGTACCTGGTTTTTCAATTACTTAGTGGTGTTGTCACTTACAGCTTAGGGCTGGCCCTCCCCACTGAAAAATTATGGCGGACTTTAAATTAGCCTCCTATAATGTAAAGGGGCTGAGATCCCCCTCAAAGAGGTGCCAGATCCTATCTCTCCTGCACAAGGAAAAATGCTCAGTGATATTTCTCCAAGAGACACACTTTAAGCACAATAACTATCCTAACCTTTCCTTTTCCAGATTCCCTGTTGGTATCACTGTGGGGCTGGGGGCGCAGCTTCGAGGGGAGTCAGCATAGGCTTCCGCAGAGACCTCCCATTCCAATACAAGTCCCACATCCAGGACCCTGATGGTCGGTATTTAATCCTTAAGGGTCTGGTAGGACAGTCTATGTTTACATTTGTAAATGTTTACGCCCCTAATACTGACCAACTTGAATGGCTTACTAATATTTTTTCCTTAATAGAGAAGCATAGAGAGGCTTCCTGCTTGTCGCAGGAGACTTTAATATCGCTTTTAACCCTTTACTAGACACGTCTTCTAAAAAATCCCCTATCTCCACAAAAAATCTCAGACGGCTACATAATACGCTACACAAACTGGGAATTATAGATATATGGCGTTGTCATAACCCAGATTTAATAGACTACTCCTTTTACTCGCCCCCTAATAACTCCTATAGCAGAATTGATTATATTCTAGTCCCAAAGGAGAAAATACAGTACTGTACTGTACCCAAGATAGGGGACATCACTCTATCAGACCACTCTCCAATTTTCTGTACCATATCCCCGGATATAAAAAGTGCTAAGCAACCCAATTGGAGATTTAATGAATCCCTCTTGAGTAATGCGAAACATACTGCCCAAATCTCTTCTTACCTAGAAGAATATTTTCTAATTAACAACACCCCTGAGGTAGCCCCCCAGGTTGTCTGGGGCACCCATAAAGCTTATATACGAGGAAGATTGATCAGCCTTTGCTCCTTCTTAAAGAAAGATTCAGAGAAGAAACTCAACACCCTGCTTTTGCAGATCCATCAGGTAGAAAAAGCTCATAAACAATGTTTGTTGGCGCAGAAACTTGCGGAACTCTCTTCTCTTAGAACTCAGCTGAAAAACCTTCTGAATGAGCGTTCAGCCAAATTTTTCCTGTCTGCCCAGCAGAAGATTTATGCTCATGGGAATAAGGCTTCAAAGTATGTTATGAGCCGTATGAAGCAGAGGAGAGTCTCCCGCTACGTTCAGTCCATCAAATCCCCCCAGGGTACTCAGCTATTCAAAGCTGATGAAATTGCTGAACAATTTAGACTGTTCTACAGATCTTTATATAATCTCCCGGCCTCTAATCTCCCGAACCCCACCTTAAGCAGAGAGAGCAATATCAACTCGTTTCTGGAGACCCTTCACCTCCCAGCATTAACTTTGACACAACAAAACTCTCTGACTACACCATTCACTATCCCAGAATTAATTACTGCCATTAAAGCTACCCCTAGAGGCAAATGCCCTGGCCCCGATGGTCTCCCCATAACTTATTATTCATCCTTTCAAAGTATCCTTCTACCCCACTTACTCCGTATATGTAATCTCTCATTGGCCAATACACCACTCTCTCCCGATATGACCAAAGCAGTCATTACGGTAATCCCTCGAGCTGCTCCAATTATCGCCCGATTTCCTTACTTAATGTGGATCTTAAACTCTTAGCAAAAATGCTGGCCACTAGGCTCCAGAGCTTACTCCCTGAACTTATTCGGCCCGATCAGGTGGGATTTGTTAAAGGTAGGGAAGGGAAAGGATAACACCACAAAAATCTTGGATGCCCTGTTCTATGCCTCGCATAAGCCCTGTCCTCTGGTCTTGCTTGGCACGGACGCCGAGAAAGCATTTGATAGAGTGGATTGGGTTTATATTAGATTAGCCCTGGCCAAATTCCATATTCCTGAGCAGTATATTTACTCTATATTCTCCATGTACACTTGCTCCTCGGCGTCCGTGTCAGTAAACGGACTTCTTTCCTCCCCTTTCCCCATTAGAAACGGAAGGAGGCAGGGGTGCCCCCTCTCTCCACTCATCTTTGTCCTCGTAATGGAATCCCTCCTTCAAGCCCTTAGACAAGACGGTGACATTAAGGGCCTTAGGGTGGAGAAGCAAGAGTTTAAATTAGCGGCTTTCGCCGACAACCTCTTGATCATCACCACTAATCCACAGAGATCTATGCCCAGGATCCTCTCGATACTTGACCTCTTTGGCTCTCTCTCCAACTTTAAGGTCAACCCTTCTAAATCACAGGTTTTACACATAGGTCTATCCTCCGCCAGTCTTGCCTCCCTCCAGTTTAACTCCCCTTTTAATTGGCAAACCCAACAATTAACTTACCTAGGGATAAAATTGTCCTCCAATCTCCCTGACCTATTCCAATTGAATTATAAACCCCTTTTAGCCTCTATGATAGCTCAAATGGACTCCCTAGACTCTCCCTACCTCTCATGGTTTGGAAGGAAGAATATTCTTATGTCACTGATCATCCCGAAACTTACATATCTGATGCAAGTCCTCCCTATCAATATCCCTAATTCATACTTTGCTTCCTTAAACAAGCATATCCGTAAATTTATCTGGCAAGGCAAAAATCCCCGTATCTCCTTCGATACCTTAACTAAACCCAGAACCAGAGGAGGTATTGGCCTTCCCGATCCTAAATCCTATATGCAGGCCATTCAACTTTCCAGAGCTATTGACTGGATTAGGGAGCCCACACATAAATCCTGGCTCACGCTAGAGACTGCTCTCCTCCCCTCCTCCCCCAGGGCTTTGTTGCTGGCTGACAGGCTACCCCCGTCCCAGTCCTCAATACCTAACCCTATTGTACTGCAGCACCTTAAGGGTCTGGGGTGGCCTCTCGTCCATCAGCGGAGCTCCAATATCTCTCACCTCGCTTATGCTCATAAAAGACATAATTAGCTTGGCCCCCAAAGAACTGAGAGATAGCTGCCCGGTGCTTATTAGGTCCTCATCGGTCCCCATAACCCATCTCCTAGATACAGAAGGATGTATCATCTCTGATTCGGAAATATGCAAACTTCTGGGGACACAGATCCATAATCCCACCCTGTTGCGCTTTCTTAAGACCGAGACACTCAGTAGGGTTAAACATTCTCAAGTATTGGAAGAAACAAAATGGTTGGTGGAAATGCTAACCAGCAAGCGATACCCTCCTAAACCCATCTCCACAATTTATAGGCACCTGAAATCCCCTACCTCCTTTGTTAAACCAGCAATAGTAGGCAAGTGGGAAAAAGATCTACAAAGATCACTGACACCTCAAGAAACTTCAAGAATCTTAATCCTACCTCACAAAGTATCTAGATGCATTCGTGTCCAAGAAAACGGTTACAAGATCCTTATGCAATGGTATAGAACCCCAGATAAAACCTATAGATATAGTACGTCAGCCTCTGATCTTGTGTTGGAGATGCCATAACACCAAAGGAACCTTCTTACATATTTGGTGGACTTGCGAAAAGATTAACCCATGGTGGCACACAATCATCAAAATATGTAACCAGATATGTGGGTCATCCCTCCCTTGTTCTCCTGAATTGGCACTGTTATCTTTAGGGGTGGAAAATCTAGACAAACATAGTAGAACCCTCTTCACTCTCCTTTTGGCAGCGGCTAGATTGCTTTTACCTACCCACTGGCTATCCTCTGAAATCCCCAGTACTGAACACTGGACGAATAAAGTCGACCAGATTTATAGACTAGAGGAAATTTCACACTGGGAGGCACAATCTAGACCTTCCTTCCTAAAAACTTGGACACCCTGGAAGCGTTACAGAAACTTCTCCTAGGTATTGATTCCTTGAAGCTTTTATAGCTTTCATGACCCTCTCTAATACACCCCTCCAGGTAACAATGTGCTTACAATTCATATCACTCCCCCCCCCCTCCCTCTCCCCCCCCCCACCTGCGCACATGGAATATAGAATTGTTACCTTTATTTTTGCACTTTTATGCTTAACTTGACTTTGCTGTCAAGTTTATATTTCTTGCTGATACCTGTCAAGTTTTGGCTTAACAGCCCCTTGGTTTCTTGTTTTTATATGTGACACCTTGCTTTAGGTGATCTTTGCTTATGATTATGTCACATGTATTGTTGTACACCTTACTTATTGAATAATGTACTTTGCCTTGAAAAAATTGAAAACAATAAAAATTTTCAATATAAAAAAAAAAAAAATGATTGAGGGCTACAATACACCGGCTTCCACAAAATACTTATTGAGGGTGCCATATACCTGTTTCCGCCAAATACTGATTGAGGGGTGCTATATACCTTTTTCAACCAAATATTGATTGAGGGGTGCTATATATCGGTTTCCGCAATATACTGATTAAGTGTTGCCATATATATTCTTCCACAAAATACTGATTGAGGGGTGCTATTGCTATATACCTTCTTTCACCAAATACTGATTGAGGGCTGCGATACACCTGCTTCCACAAAATACTGATTGAGGGGTGCCATATACCTGTTTCCGCCAAATTCTGATTGAGGGCTGCCATATACCTTCTTCCACAAAATACTGATTGATTAGTGCTATTGCTATATACCTTCTTCCATTAAATACTGATTGAAGGCTACGATACACCTGCTTCCACAAAATAATGATTGTGGGGTGCCATACACCTGTTTCCACCAAAAACTGATTGATGAGTGCCATTCACCCGTTTCTGCCAAATACTAATTGAGGGGTGCCATATACCTTCTTTCACTAAAACCTGATTGAGGGGTGCTATTGCTATATACCTTCATCCACCAAATACTGATTGAGGGCTGCGATACACCTGCTTCCACAAAATACTGATAGAGGGGTGCCATATACCATTTTCTGCCAAATACTGATTGAGGGGTGCAATATACCTTCTTCCACATAATACTGATTGAGGGGTGCTATTGCTATATACCTTCTTCCACCAAAAACTGATTGAGGGCTGCAATACACCAGCTTCCACAAAATACTGATTGAGGGATGCCATATACCTGTTTCCGCCAAATACTGATTGAGGGGTGCCATATACCTTCTTCGACAAAATACTGATTGAGGGGTGCTATTACTATATACCTTCTTCCACCAAAACCTGATTGAGGGCTGCAATACACCTGCTTCCACAAAATACTGATTATGGGGTGCTATATACCTTTTTCCACATAATACTGATTGAGGAGTGCTATTGCTATATACCTTCTTCCACCAAAAACTGATTGAGGGCTGCAATACACCGGCTTCCACAAAATACTGATTAAGTGTGCCATATACCTGTTTCCGCCAAATACTGATTGAGGGGTGCCATATACCTTCTACCACAAAATACTGATTGATTAATGCTATTGTTATTTACCTTTTTCCATAAAATTCTGATTGAAGGCTACGTTACACCTGCTTCCACAAAATACTGATTGTGGGGTGCAATATACCTGTTTCCGCCAATACTGATTGAGGGGTGCAATATAACTGTTTCTGCCAAATACCGATTGAGGGGTGCAATATACTTTCTTCCACTAAAAACTGATTGAGGGGTGTTATTGCCATATACCTTCTTCCAAAAAACTACTGATTGAGGGCTGCGATACACCTGCTTCTACAAAACACTGATTGAGGGGTGCCATATACCTGTTTCTGCCAAATATTGATTGAGGGGTGCCATATACCTACTTCCTCTAAATTCTGAATGAGGGGTGCTATTGCTATATACCTTCCTTCACCAAATACTGATTGAGTTGTGCTATATATCTGTTTTCTCCAAATACTGATTAAGGGCTGCTATATAAGTTCTTCCACATAATACTGATTGAGGGGTGCTATTGCTATATACCTTCTTCCACCAAAAACTGATTGAGGGCTGCAATACACCAGCTTCCCCAAAATACTTATTGAGGGTGCCATATTCCTGTTTCCGCCAAATACTGATTGAGGGGTGCTATATATCGGTTTCCGCAAAATACTGATTAAGGGGTGCCATATACATTCTTCCACAAAATACTGATTAAGGGGTGCTGTTGCTATATAGCTTCTTCCACATAATACTGATTGAGGCGTGTAATTGCTATATACCTTCTTTCACCAAATACTGATTGAGGGCTGCGATACACCTGCTTCCACAAAATACTGATTGAGGTGTGCTATATATCGGTTTCTGCAAAATACTGATTAAGGGGTGACATATACATTCTTTCACAAAATACTGATTGAGGGGTGCTGTTGCTTTATACCTTCTTACAGAATACTGATTGAGGGGTGCTATTGCTATATACCCTTTTTTCACTAAATACTGATTGAAGGCTGCGATACACCTGCTTCCACAAAATACTGATTGAGGGGTGCCATATACCTGTTTCCGCCAAATACTGATTGAGGGGTGCCATATACCTTCTACCACAAAATACTGATTGATTAGTTCTATTGCTATATACCTTATTCCATGAAATACTGATTGAAGGCTACGATACACCTGCTTCCACAAAATAATTATTGTGGGGTGCCATATACCTGTTTCCGCCAAATACTGATTAAAGAGTGCCATATACCTTTTTCCACTAAAAACTGATTGAGGGGTGCTATTGCTATATACAGGGGCGTAGCTATAGGGGGTGCAGAGGTAGCAGTCGCTACCGGGCCCAGGAGCCTGAGGGGGCCCAAAGACTCTTGGGCCACATAAGAAGACACCGGTATTATAGAAAGTGCATGCTGGTCAAGTTACACCTCTGGCTGGAGGGAAGGGGTTGGGTCAAGAAGAGGGGCCCAAGCTAAACTCTCGCACCAGGGCCCATGAGCCCTCAGCTACGCCCCTGGCTATATACCTTCATCCACCAAATACTGATTGAGGGCTGCGCTACACCTGCTTCCACAAAATACTGATTGACGGGAGCCATATACCTTTTTCCGCCAAATACTGATTGAGGGGTGCTATATACCTTCTTCCACATAATATTGATTGAGGGGTTCTGTTGCTATATACCTTCTTCCACCAAAATCTGATTGAGGGCTGCAATACACCGGCTTCTACAAAATACTGATTGAGGGTGCCATATACCTGTTTCTGCCAAATACTGATTGAGGGGTGCTATATACCTGTTTCAACCAAATATTGATTGAGGGTTGCTATATACCTGTTTCTGCCAAACACTGATTGAGGGGTTCCATATGCCTTTTTTGACAAAATACTGATTGAGGGGTGATATTGCCATATACCTACTTTCACCAAATACTGATTGAGGGTTGCTATATATCTGTTTCCGCCAAATCCTGATTGAGGGGTGCTATTGCTATATACCTTCTTCCACCAAATACTGATTGAGGCGTGCCATATACCTGTTTCCACCAAATACTGATTGAGGGTTGCCATATACCTTCTACCACAAAATACTGATTGATTAGTGCTATTGCTATATACCTTATTCCATTAAATTCTGATTTAAGGCTTTGATACACCTGCTTCCACAACATACTGATTGTGGGGTGCCATATACCTGTTTCTGCCAAATACTGATTGAGGAGTGCTATATACCTTCATTCACTAAAAACTGATTGAGGGGTGCTATTGCTATCTACCTTCTCCCACCAAATACCGATTGAGTGCTGCGATACACCTGCTTCCAAAAAATACTGATTGAAGGGTGCCATATACCTTTTTCCGCCAAATACTGATTGAGGGGTGCTATTCACCTGTTTCTGCCAAATACTGATTTAGGGATTCCATATACCTTCTTCCTCTAAATTCTGAATGAGGGGTGTTATTGCTTTATACCTTCCTCCACCAAATACTGATTGAGGGGTGCTATATATCTGTTTTCTCTAAATACTGATAAAGGGGTGCTATATACCTTTTTCCACATAATACTGATTGAGGGGTGCTATTGCTATATGCCTTCTTCCACCAAAAACTGATTGAGGGCTGCAATACACCGGCTTCCACAAAATACTGATTAAGGGTGCCATATACCTGTTTCCGCCAAATACTGATTGAGGGATACCATATATCTTCTTCCTCTAAATTCTGAATGAGGGGTGCTATTGCTATATACCTTCCTCCACCAAATACTGATTGAGGGGTGCCATATACCTTCTTCGACAAAATACTGATTGAGGGGTGCTATTGCTATATAACTTCTTTTACCAAATACTGATTGAAGGCTGCGATACACCTGCTTCCACAAAATACCGTTACTGATTGAGGGTGCCATTTACTTTTACTGATTGAGGGGTGCTATATACCTGTTTCTGCCAAATACTGATTGAGGGGTGCCATATACTGTATATTGAGGAGTGAGAAGCATGTGCATATTTTATCTCTCCTTGCTGCGGGAGACTGGCTCAGTAAAAGTTGATGTGATCTTGATAAATAATAATAGTAATAAAATGTTTTATTTATATAGCGCCACAATATTCCGCAGCGCTTTACAAGTTAATAGGGTTCATATACAAAACAAAACTAACTGGATAATATGCAACTGAAACATTAGGAGTCGGGGCCCTGCTCACAAGAGCTTACAACCCATTAGGAATTGGGGGTGACACATAAGGTAGTTGATTGTGATAAGTAGGATTTGAGCCTTTATTGAACTGACAGGAGTGGTGCCAGACGATCTGCTTTGGGTTTGGGACTACTAGAGGATCAAGTTTAAGCCATAGGGGGTTGGTGGGGGGGGGGGGAGGTTTAGTCGGGGAATAGTCAGTTTAGGTAGCTTGATAAGCCTGTCTGATAAGATGTGTTTTTAAAGCACGTTTGAAGGTGGAAAAGTTGTGAATTGACCTAGTATTCTGGGGCAGAGTATTCCAGAGAGTAGGTGCAGCTTGAGAAAAGTCTTGAAGACGGGAGTGAGAGGTACGAATTATGGAGGTTATTAATCTTATGTTGCTAACAGAACGGAGAGCACGAGTAGGGTGGTAGATGGAGATGAGGGAGGAGATGTATGAAGGTGCAGCACTGTGGTGAGCTTTATGGGTGAGGGTGAGAAGTTTGAACTGTATTCTGTGGAGGATGGGCAACCAGTGAAGTGACTGGCACAGGCTAGTAGCATCAGTGTAGCAGTTGGATGGATAGATGAGCCTGGCTGCAGCATTTAGAACAGACTGAAGGGGGGAGAGTTTAGTGAGAGGGAGACCGATTAGTAATGCGTTGCAGTAGTCAAGACGAGAATGAATCAAGGCAACAACAAGAGTTTTTGCTGTTTCCACAGTAAGAAAAGGGCGGATTCTGGCGATATTCTTGTGGTGCAGACGACAAGAGCGTGTAAGTGATTGAATATAAAAGAACGGGAAGGAGCATGGGAGCGTCGGACGTCTTACGCTAGGCTCCGCCCCCCTCCGCTGCCCCGGCGCACTGGCTGCTCACTGCTTGCTGCTTGAACACCTGCTGACTGCCGGATTGCTCTGAGATGGCGTCCGTGAGTGTGGTCGTCTGCTCTAGAGGTCCTGGACGCCGATCTTCGTCTGCTTTACCTTATTCATTTTGAGAGGCTGATCCTGCCCGTTGTAGCCGATGAGGGCTTCTCCCTGGTCCTTGGTTTCTGCTTGCTGCCGCCGCCGACGCCGAGGTGCACACTTGCTGCTGGTATATCCAATGTTGCTGAAGGTCTGCTGAGTGGTGAGCTTTGTGACCGGAGCGAAAATTCGCGGAGGTGACTGTTTGTGGGGTTGCAGCTGGATTCAGCTCCCCCCTCCCCCCCCCCGGTCTCCACAAGTAACATATGCTCAAAACTCTAACTTGTACGTTTGCTGCTGCGGCAACAGTGGGTAAGATCCCGTAATTATAGCTGATTGGCGGATAGTCGGCCCGTTGCTGCGGTTGCTGCGGTTATGATTATTGCCGTACAGTTTGAGGCCGCCACTGATTGAATGGCAGTGGGCGCCGATACCTGCTTTGAGACACCGGCAGGTATTAGAGGCGCTCATGGAGCATGGTCCTGCACTGGAGTGAATAGGAACGTGGAGGGAGAGGGAGTAGAAAAAAAAAGGCAAAAAAGATGGAGATCGTTGGGGGTCTGAATCCCAGGCTATAACCCCTTACAACCCTTTTTGAGATCTTTTCTTAGTAATAACTTAAACTAACCCTATTGGACTTCCTTGAACTAACTAACTTTATCTCCCCTGCTTCCCCTGGCACTGTCTGTTTGGATGGCACGCTTGCTGCGCTGCCCGCTGTCTTGTGGGTTCCGGCTTGGGAGACACTGAGACGCTGAGATGTTGGTCTGGTAGGGTGACATGCTGGGGGCGCCCCCTGATATTATCTTGCCATTTCCTGGATCTCTTGATTTGTTTGGCAGTCTGTTACTAACACTGTCTCCCTGCTGTCAGTGTCGCGAGTTTGCTGGACTGCTGAGATTGAAGGGGGCTTGTCTGGGGGTGGAGGGTGCAGTCGCTGGACTATGGTCAAATGTTAAGAAGTACCTCCTTTCCCTTTAGGAACGGATAACCCAACTAACATTTGACTTCGCTAAAATTTTCACCTTTAACCCTCCGCTGGATTAAACCTGGACTAACAGACTAGTACTTCTACCTTTTTTTTTTTTTTTTCCTCTCTATCTTATGTTGAAGATTTAACAGACAAGTGGATACTAACAAAGTTCTGTGTTTTTTTTTCCTTAACATCAGAGGGGACTTTCTGTGTTCTACGGAAAATAAGGACAGCATCTTTAACTTTGGACGTTTTTTTTTTTTTTTTTTTTTTTCCCATTCTCTCTCCCCCCCCCCCTCCTTTTCTGGTGTTTTTTTTTTTTCTTTTTCTTTTTTTACTAACAAGTTGTGCTTATTTTGTTTATTCTGATCTGGTTTCCAGTGACCTGTTGTGGGTGGGCCGACGGGAGGCGAGTAGGGGAGGGAGGTAAGGAGACTTCAAAATGCCACCCAAGAAAGGCCCTACGGGGGGTAGCAATAGGAGATCAGCTACGGGATTGGAGACTGGGCCCAAACAGCAGGGCTTAAATAAATTTCTAGCTCCAAACTCGCCTGGATTAGGGTCCCCACAAAGGGAGAGAAGGATAGAAGCAGGGTCTCATGATTTGGTGCAGGATAGTGGGATTCTGGGGGAGGGGGGGAGAAGGGAACAGTAGCTGCATTCACAGAAAATGATGCAAAGATGATGAAAGACATACTTTGCACTGTCTCGAGGATGGAGAACCTAATGGGGAATATGGTGACCCAGATCGGGGCAGTGCAAATGGACGTTAGTGTAATACGGGTTGAGATGGAGAAGATAAGGCAGCGCTTACATGAGATGGAGGATAAGGTTCCCGTTTTGGAACATTCGGTACAGAAATTGGAGAAAGAGGTGGTTCTGCTAAAGGAAATGAATACTAGGATGGAACAAAAAATAATAAGTCAAGAGGATAGATCAAGGAGATCCAATATAAGATGCATAGGGATCCCAGAGCGCGTAGAAGGTGACAACTGTACCGAATATATGGAGAGATGGATAAGGGATAATTGTACGGAAGGTGCTTTATCTCCATTGTTTGCTATTGAAAGAGCGCATAGCGTCCCTACAAGAAAGAGGGTTCCAGGAGAATCTCCTAGACAGATATTGGTTAAATGTCTATTAGGCAGGGATCGAGATAGAATATTAACCGATGCAAGAACTTCCGAAAAGTACCAGATACAGGGTGTAAAGATAAGGTTATTTCCAGACTATTCTGCACACACTAACGCCCACAGGAAAGAGTATATTGTTGTTAAGAAAAGATTAAGGGAAGCAGGTTTAAAATATAGTCTACTCTTTCCGGCAAAATTAAGGGTGGAATATAAAGGCAGGACTGTTTTCTTTCAGACTCCGGAGGAGGTTAGCGATTGGGCAGATGAGGAGGGCCTATGAGGCCGGGGGATGCGGAGAGGGAAGGAGCTAGTATGCTAAGTTATGGAGTCGCCCCGACTGCTGGATAGCAGAGAGGGGGGCTATTTAGGATGGGAGGGTGTGGGTGGGTCGAGGGAGAGGGAGACGTGTTGTGTTTTTTTTTTTCTTCCCCCTCTGCTAGATGGTTAGGATTGTTTCGCTGAATACGAGGGGTTTAAGGGAGAGAGTGAAGAGGTATGCTATCCTTGAGTGGATGAAGGGGTTTCTGCCAGCCATCATTTGCCTACAAGAGACACATTTGGATAAGGAATCTTTAAGATGGTTGCAGAAGAGATGGATAGGGGAAAGTTACCATTCTGTATACACTACTTATTCAAGAGGGGTCTCAATTTTGATCCATAATAAAATAAAATTCTAATATCTGACGTGTGAGGCCGATGACTGTGGCAGATACCTCTTCCTATATTGTAATATAGAAGGGGTTAAAATGGTAATTGCAAATATCTATATTCCTCCACCGTATAAGTCAGAGATCTTATATCAACTGTATGGATTCATGCTGGATAGACAGGAAGCTATAATGATTGCGATTGGAGACTATAATGCAGTAATGGATCCACTCAGGGATAGAACCTCTAGCAGAGGGGGAAGAACACAAAAAGTAGATTTTTATAAATTAGCCCATGAATTTAACTGGATTGACGTATGGCGTCTCCAGAACCCGGATGAAAACATGTATTCCTGCTACTCCAAAACACATCAAACCTGGTCTAGAATAGATATGGCCCTGGGAAATAAAAATCTGATGCTTCTATAATAGGATTAAAATAAAGTATCTCCCCATGGCTTTATCAGATCATAATGCCGTGGTAATGGAACTAGATTTGAATAAAAAGAAGGCCTTACTACCATTTAAGTTTAACTCCCATTGGTTACCAATGATCCCAGACAAAGAAAGCATAATGGAAGAATTAAATTTTTTTTTTAGGGAGAACAACTACTCCGCAAGTAAGTTAATTGTCTGGGATACGGCTAAAGCATATCTAAGAGGATTGCTTTGTAAAAAAGTGAATCACTTAAAAAAAAAATACCAGGGAAAAGGGGATTGCTTTGGAAAAAAAAGTTCAGGAATTAGCAATAACATGTATGAGATATCCCACTGATGATAATAAGAAAATATGGGAGGAAGAACAGGAAAAGCTAAAGGTATATCATATGGAGAGAAGTAGGAAAGAATTAATTTTTCAAGGGATCCGGTTGGCCACAGAGGGAGAAAAAGTTGGTAAAATCTTGGCAAATATAGCAAGAAATCAAAGAGAGAAATCCTGGATAGGGGCGATTAAAGATAAAAGGGGTGAGACAATTAATACACCAGAAGGAGTTAAAGAAGTGTTTTTAAAATATTTCCAGGAGGTATACAAGTCTAAGGGCACAATACTCAAAACAAGAATTAGACTTGTATTTAGATCAGATTCCTCTTAGGGAGATATCCCAGGCCCAAAAGATATTTCTAGAAAAAGAAATATCAATTGCAGAAATAAATAAGGTCTTGGGGCAGGTAAAATCTGAAAAGGCACCAGGAAGTGACGGGCTCCCTTTCGAAATTTATAAAACCTTCTCCCAGGTGTTAGTACCTGAATTAAAAACAACATTGGACGAGGCTAAAAAAATTGGGGACTTACCAGACTCTATGAAAGAGGCAATCATAATACTAATTCCAAAAAAGGGCAAAGAACAACTAGACCCGGGATCATATAGGCCAATATCACTTTTAAATACCGATGTTAAAATTTTGGCAAAAGTTTTGGCCGATAGACTCTCAAGGGTGGTTAAGGGTATAATAAACCTAGATCAAACAGGTTTTATACCGGGTAGAACGATATACTCAAATATAAGAAGGTTGTATTTAAATATTGAAGCTAATAGAATAGAAGCGGGGGAGAAAGCCGTACTATCATTGGATGCCCAAAAGGCATTCGACTGTATTGAATGGGAATATTTATGGGCAGTATTAAAAAGGGTCGGTATAGGGGAAGGATTTATAAGATGGATACAGTTAATATATCAGGATCCGCGGGCCAGAGTGATGGTGGATGGGAGCTTGTCCCTGCCCCTTACCCTATACCGGGGCACTAGGCAGGGATTCCCTCTCTCTCCACTATTATTCGCCATTGCGATTGAACCTATGGCATGTATAATAAGAAACGATAGGGAAATTAAAGGCTTTCACTATGATGGTGGGGAAGAAAAATTGTTAATGTATGCGGATGATATTCTATTATTTATGCACAATACTGGAGACCAGTTTAATAGAGTTATAGATATAATAGATAAGTTTGGTTCTTTTCTGGATTAAATATAAATTGGGGGAAATCATATATGTTGATGTTGGGAGATGCACAACCACAGGGGTCTTTAAAGGTGCAGGTGTTGGGAAAACAAGAAAACGTTAAATATTTCGGTATACAAATCTCCGGAAACATAGGAGAATATGAAAAATTAAATGTACTTCCCCTAATAAAAGAACTTAGGGCCAAAATACATGTCTGGCGTAGACTACCAATTTCAATACAGGGTTGGGTAAACTTAATAAAAATGGTCTTTCTCCCTAAAATATTATATGTCCTTCAAAATGCCCCAGTCAGGTTGTCGCAGGATACCTTTAGATTGCTTGATAGGTTAATGGGAGATTTCCTTTGGAAAGGTAAGATTCCCAGAATAAAGAGAGAGATACTTCAGCTCCCAGTGAGAGAAGGTGGACTCGCAGTTCCGAATTGTTTTTTTTATTATATAATTATACAATATGGTCAAATAAAGAGTAGTTTGGATGGGTTGGTGGGTAGTCAGGTAGTAAATAGACTGGGATGGAAAGAAGAATGGAACTTTTTGGAGGTGTTGGAATCGGGTACACTGGGGAGAAATAATACAGGAAATAGAGTTTTAAATTTAATGGAATATATATGGGTGGAGATTAAAAAAATACTAGAGATTAAAGGGTTTTTGCAATACACACCTATATGGAAAAATATTAACCTTAAGGAACTGCAGGGGATTAAAATGTATATAGACTGGGAGAAAAATGGGATGAAATACTTAAACCAGATATTCGAACATGGTAAATTGAAAGACTTTAATACAATGGTTAGAGAGTTTGGTATACCGCATAAGGACATAAATAAGGATAAATATAAGATGGAAAGATCTGAGTTATTACACAAATTTACTAATCTGGGTGAAAGAAGAGGAATAACGGCAAAAAGATATAAGATACTGATGGGGGGAAAAAAGAAACGGGTCACAATATTAGCTAGGAAAAAATGGGAGAATGAACTCGAATTCTTTACGGAAGAAAAATGGAATGATGCATTAAAGAATTATTCTCGAGTCTCAAACAGGGGTTCACATAAGATTTCACAATTTTTTGTGGTTCATAGGTTGCATAGATCCCCATGGATATTGAAAAGAATGGGCGTTAGAGCCTCGGATGATTGTGTAAATGTGGGGGAGAGAGAGCTGACTTAATGCATTGCTTTTGGAGATGCCCCAGATTGTTTAGATATTGGACAGAAATAACAGATACTATATATCGAATTCTGAAGGTTCAAATATCAGAAGACCCGATGACGTGTATTCTGGGGGCAACCGAACATCTGGGTCTAAACAGAGATATAAGTATGGTCCTTAGTAAGGTTTTATTTCAAGCTAGACTCTTAATACTTAAGAAATGGGTAGGGGTCGACCCTCCAACAGTTCGGCAGTGGAGAAAAGCAGTGGAGGACTTTATTAAAGAAGAACGGGTGATGGAGGGCCATAGTAGAAAAGGAAAAACTACGGATGAAATATGGAAGAGCTGGTTACTTTAGGGCTGGATAGACAGGTTTTTTTTTTTTTTGCCTCTTGTATTACACATCTCCCTCTCCCTCCCCCTCCCCCCCCCCCTAAGGGAGGTGGGAGGGTGGCAAATTCGGGAGTAAAAATATTTGGGTATGTATAAAATAAGATTGGAATGTTTTTCTTTTCTTTTTTTCATCTTTTTCCGATGGCTCAAAAAATTTAATTTTTATCCAATCCATAGATGATGATTTTTGAGACGATGGCAATAAAAAAGATATTTATAAAAGGGAAAGAGAAGAAGGAGGGGAGAAAAAAAAGGAAAAGAAAAATAAATATTGCCATACACTGTCATTATAAATAGTACCATACAATGTCATTATAAATAGTGATACACTTGGGTGGGGGGGGGGTGGTAGGGTTAAAATGTTAATGTGAAGGACTATTGTAATGACCCGTTGGACGGTCTGATACTGTATATTTAATGTGTTTTGTATAACAATAAAGAAATATCTAAAAAAAAAAAAAAAAGAATATGGGGAACAAAGGAAAGATCTGAGTCAAATGTGGCCCCAAGACAACGGGCATGTTGCACAGGAGTTATGGTAGTGCTAAAGACTGAAATTGAAATATCAAGTTTAGGTGAGTTAGTAGATGGGGGAAAGACAAGAAGTTCAGTTTTTGAGAGGTTCAGTTTTAGATACAGAGAGGACATGATGTTAGAGACAGCTGCCAGACAAATACTGGTGTTTTGGAGTACAGCAGGGGTGATGTCAGGGGACGAAGTGTATAGTTGGGTGTCGTCAGCATTAGTGTTGAGCTCGAATAGTCGAATAACGTAATATTTGCGAATATCGCAACTTCATAAATTCACGAATATTACGAATATAGTGCTATATATTCCTTATATTGAATATTCGTAATTTTTTAACATCTGAAAACATGATTCCTCCCTGCTTCTTTCTTGTGGGTCAATAAGTCATTGGCCCACAAGCAACTTAAGCAGGGAGGAATCATGTTTTCATATGGAAAATAAAATGACCAATATTCTAAAAAACTAATATATAGCAATATAGTGAATATATTCGTTATTTAGAATTTTCGCATCATTTTTTCCTATCTGTACAGTTGTTCGCATACTCCTCCCCGATGAGCGTCCCTGTCACCATGGGAACGCCTTTGGGTTAGAAAATACCATCGGATCTGAGTTTTCCCTGAGATCGTGAAAACACATTGGAAAAAAAAAAGACGAATATTCTAAATATCGAATATATTCGCTATATTACTATAACTTCATCTGTTACGAATATTCTAAAAAAATAAGTTATTGCAATATAGCGAATATTCGTAAAATACACATATAGACTGCAATTTAGCTAATATAGTGCTATAGTATTTTTTTTTTTTATTGTGTAAATTTTTTCCAAAACTGAAGTTCAGAAGAGGCAAAAAAAATTGACAAAAAAAAAAAGATTATAGCACTATATTAGCTAAATTACAGTTTATATGTGCATTTTACGTATATTTGTTATATTGCTATAACTTAGTTTTTTACAATATTCGTAATATTCTAAAAGACGAAGTTATAGCAATATAGTGAATATTCGTAAAATACATATATAGACTGTAATTTAGCTAATATAGTGCTATAGTATTTTTTTAACCACTTCAGCCCCGCTAGCTGAAACCCTCTTCATGACCAGAGTACTTTTTACACTTCGGCACTACACTCCTTTCACCGTTTATCGCTCGGTCATGCAACTTACCACCCAAATGAATTTTACCTCCTTTTCTTCTCACTAATAGAGCTTTCATTTGGTGGTATTTTATTGCTGCTGACATTTTTACTTTTTTTGTTATTAATCAAAATGTAACGATTTTTTTGCAAAAAAATGACATTTTTCACTTTCAGCTGTAAAATTTTGCAAAAAAAACAACATCCATATATAAATTTTTCACCAAATTTATTGTTCTACATGTCTTTGATAAATAAAAAATGTTTGGGCAAAAAAAAATGGTTTGGGTAAAAGTTATAGCCTTTACACACTATGGTACAAAAATGTGAATTTCAGCTTTCTGACACAGCTCTGATTTTCTGAGCACCTGTCATGATTCCTGAGGTTCTACAATGCCCAAACAGTAGAAAAACCCCACAAATGACCCCATTTCGGAAAGTAGACACCCTAAGGTATTCGCTGATGGGCATAGTGAGTTCATAGAACTTTTTATTTTTTGTCACAAGTTAGCGGAAAATGATGATGATTTATTTTTAT
This sequence comes from Bufo gargarizans, assembly GCF_014858855.1. NCBI lineage: Eukaryota > Metazoa > Chordata > Amphibia > Anura > Bufonidae > Bufo > Bufo gargarizans. Next base: position 567,405,204 of record NC_058080.1, read on the forward strand.
TTTTTTTTCTTACAAAGTCTCATATTCCACTAACTTGCGACAAAAAATAAAAAATTCTAGGAACTCGCCATGCCCCTCACGGAATACCTTGGGGTGTCTTCTTTCCAAAATGGGGTCACTTGTGGCGTAGTTAAACTGCCCTGGCAATTTAGGGGCCCAAATGTGTGAGAAGTACTTTGCAATCAAAATGTGTAAAAAATGGCCTGCGAAATCCGAAAGGTGCACTTTGGAATATGTGCCCCTTTGCCCACCTTGGCTGCAAAAAAGTGTCACACATCTGGTATCGCCGTACTCAGGAGAAGTTGGGGAATGTGTTTTGGGGTGTCATTTTACATATACCCATGCTGGGTGAGAGAAATATCCTGGCAAAAGACAACTTTTCCCTTTTTTTTTATACAAAGTTGGCATTTGATCAAGATGTTTATCTCACCCAGCATGGGTATATGTAAAATGACACCCCAAAACACATTCCCCAACTTCTCCTGAGTACGGCGATACCAGATGTGTGACACTTTTTTGCAGCCTAGATGCGCAAAGGTGCCCAAATTCCTTTTAGGAGGGCATTTTTAGACATTTGGATCCCAGACTTCTTCTAACGCTTTAGGGCCCCTTAAAAGCCAGGGCAGTATAAATACCCCACATGTGACCCCATTTTGGAAAGAAGACACCCCAAGGTATCCAATGAGGGGCCTGGCAAGTTCATAGAAATTTTTTTTTTTTCGCATAAGTTAGCGGAAATTGATTTTTTTTGTTTTTGTCTCACAAAGTCTCACTTTCCGCTAACTTAGGACAAAAATTTAAATCTTTCATGGACTCAATATTCCCCTCAGCAAATACCTTGGGGTGTCTTCTTTCCAAAATGGGGTCAGTTGTGGGGTGTTTGTACTGCCCTGGCATTTGAGGGTCTCCACAATCATTACATGTATGGCCAGCATTAGGAGTTTCTGCTATTCTCCTTATATTGAGCATACAGGTAATGAGATTTTTTTTTTCCGTTCAGCCTCTGGGCTGAAAGAAAAAAATGAACGGCACAGATTTCTTCATTCGCATCGATCAATGTGGATGAAAAAATCTCTGCCAAAAAAAAAAATGGAGGGGAAAGGCGTCTGCCAGGACATAGGAGCTCCGCCCTACATCCATACCCACTTAGCTCGTATGCCCTGGCAAACCAGATTTCTCCATTCACATCAATCTATGTGGATGAATAAATCATTGCCGGAATTATTATTTTTTTTTATATATATATATACAAAGTGTTTGCCAAAGCATAGGAACGTCGCCTCCTCCTCAGCTCGTATGCCTCGGCAAACGTATCTGTTACTGCAGAGGAGAAAATCTCGTCTTGCAGCGCCGCATACACCGACTTGCGTGTAATCTGACAGCAGCGCAATGCTTCTGTCAGAATGCACATCAGTGCTGCAGCTAATCGATCGGTTGGTCCACCTGGAAGGTAAAAAAAAAAAAAACACAGGCCGCAATGCAATAATTTTATTATCTTTGCAACAGAACATATAAACTTTAACTTTTTTAACTGAACATTAACCTTTTTGCTTACTGGTGTTTTTTTTTTTACCTTTATAGAACAAACCTCTCCTTCCCCATGGGTCAATGTGGAAAGCGCAAATCGCCCAAAGATGTGGCGAAGTGCGTTATGCACTTTGTCCCATGTGAAAGGAGACGTTTGCAGCAGCTGTGTGAGTGAATGGGCACTAATAGCCCTGTGTGCCTGTCCTGGTGAGATGATCCCTATGCTAATAGTGTACCTGTGAGTGGTACTTCCGGAAACACTCTCCAAAGCATAGGGCAGGGTGGTCAGGACAGTCAGGACAGAAATAGTGGGTGTCACGCCTTATTCCACTCCTGCTACAGACACAACATCTTTTTCGGGGTGACGGTTGGGTTGAGGTACCAGGAACGACATTGGGGAAATGTCGCTCGTGTAGACGGCTAACTACACTGGTGGATGGGGCCACGGAACCTCCTGGGTACAGGAGGTTCTCGATGATCTCTTCCTGAAATTTGAGGAAGGATCGTGTTCTCCCAGCCTTACTGTAGAGAACAAAACTATTATACAGAGCCAATTGAATTAAATATACAGACACCTTCTTATACCAGCGTCTGGTTCTGCGGGAAACTAAATACGGAGACAACATCTGGTCATTGAAGTCCACCCCTCCCATGTGAAGGTTATAGTCGTGGACTGAGAGGGGCTTTTCAATGACACGGGTTGCTCTCTCAATTTGTATTGTCGTGTCTGCGTGAATGGAGGAGAGCATGTAAACGTCACGCTTGTCTCTCCATTTCACCGCGAGCAGTTCTTCATTACACAGTGCGGCCCTCTGCCCCCTTGCAAGACGGGTGGTAACGAGCCGTTGGGGGAAGCCCGCGCGACTAGTTCGCGCGGTACCACAGGCGCCAATCCGTTCTAGAAACAAATGCCTAAAGAGGGCCACACTTGTGTAAAAATTGTCCACATAAAGATGGTACCCCTTGCCGAATAAGGGTGACACCAAGTCCCAAACTGTCTTCCCACTGCTCCCCATGTAGTCAGGGCAACCGACCGGCTCCAGGGTCTGATCTTTACCCTCATAGATCTGAAATTTGTGGGTATAGCCTGTGGCCCTTTCACAGAGCTTATACAATTTGACCCCATACCGGGCGCGCTTGCTTGGGATGTATTGTTTGAAGCCAAGGCGCCCGGTAAAATGTATAAGGGACTCGCCTACGCAGATGTTTTGCTCTGGGGTATACAAATCTGCAAATTTCTGGTTGAAATGGTCTATGAGGGGCCGAATTTAGTGGAGCCGGTCAAAAGCAGGATGGCCTCTGGGACGGGAGGCGGTGTTGTCACTAAAGTGCAGGAAACGCAGGATGGCCTCAAAACGTGCCCTGGACATAGCAGCAGAGAACATGGGCATGTGATGAATCGGGTTCGTGGACCAATATGACCGCAATTCATGCTTTTTTGTCAGGCCCATGTTGAGGAGGAGGCCCAGAAAAGTTTTAATTTCGGAAACTTGGACTGGTTTCCACCGGAAAGGCTGGGCATAAAAGCTACCCGGGTTAGCGGTGATAAATTGTGTGGCATACCTGTTTGTTTCGGCCACAACTATGTCTAAGAGCTCCGCAGTCAAGAACAGCTCAAAAAATCCCAGGGCCGAACCGATCTGAGCTGTCTCAACCCGAACTCCAGACTGGGCAGTGAAAGGGAAAACTACAGGTGCGGCTGAAGTTGGGGACTGCCAATCAGGGTTTGCCAGCACCTCAGGGATTCTAGGGGCTCTACGGGCACGTCTTTGCGGTGGCTGCGACGGGGTCACTACTGCACGTGCCACCGTACCAGCTTCAACTGCCCTTCTGGTGCTCGCTACTTCACCAGGTTGTACGGCAGTGCTGGTACTAGGTCCAGGGAGGGCTGGGCTGCTGGTGTATGCCTCACCACATAATCCGACAGCACCAGCCCCACTCTGCTGCTCTTGAAGCTGATCCTGCGCAACCTGTGGTCTAGCGACACGGGGCCGGGTACGCCTGGTGGTATCAGGGACCTCAGCCTCCTCGTCCGAACTTTGGGTCAGAGAGCCACTGCTTTCTACAGGTTCGTATTCTGACCCGCTGGATTCATCAGATGAGGGTTCCCACTCCTCATCCGACTGGGTCAGAAGCCTGTAGGCCTCTTCAGAGGAATACCCCCTGTTTGACATTTTGGGCAACTAAATTTAGGGGTATTCCCTGAGACTACCCAAGAAAAAAAAAGCAAGCCTGTCTTACAAAGGGGAGGCTAGCGAAGTACCGCAGGCCGCTGCGGTTGATAAAAAATATCAAAACTGATTTTTTTATCGCCGCAGTGTGTAAAGTGATTGTGCAGTGATCAAAAAAAAAAATTTTTGTCACTGCGGTGGGGCGGGCGTGGGTGAACGCACGTGTGGGCGACCGATCAGGCCTGATCGGGCAAACACTGCGTTTTGGGTGGAGGGCGAACTAAAGTGACACTAGTACTATTATAGATCTGACCGTGATCAGTTTTGATCACTTCCAGATACTATAAAAGTACAAATGCTGATTAGCGATACGCTAATCAGCGAATAACGGACTGCGGTGCGGTGGGCTGGGCGCTAACTGATCGCTAACTACCTAACCAAGGGGCCTAAACTATACCTAAAACCTAACGGTCAATACCAGTGAAAAAAAAAAGTGACAGTTTACACTGATCACTTTTTTCCTTTCACTAGTGATTGACAAAGGGGTGATTAAAGGGTTAATTGGGGTTCAGTGGGGTGATCTGGGGCTAAAGTGTAGTGTTTGGTGTACTCACTGTGAAGCCTGCTCCTCTGCTGGATCCAACCGACGAAAAGAACCAGCAGAGGAGCAGGCAGCCATATAACAGATCATATTTACAAATATGATCTGTTATCTGGCGCTGTGATTGTTTTTTTTGAAAATCATCAGCTTGCCAGCCGCGATCATTGGCTGGCAAGCTGATGACGAAATGGTCCCTGACGAAATGCCGGCCCGGGGCCGCATAGCGCGTCATCTCGCGTCTCGCGAGATGACGCGTATATGCGTCGTTGTGCGCAGCGCTGCCGCCTCTGGACCGCACATCTGCGTTAGGCGGTCCGGAGGCGGTTAATAGTGTACATTTTTTTCCAAAACTGAAGTTTAGAAGAGGCAAAAAAAATTTACAAAAAAAAATTATTATAGCACTATATTAGCTAAAGTACAGTGTGTATGTGTATTTTACGAATATTCTCTATATTGCTATAACTTTGTTTTTAAGAATATTACAAATATTCAAAAAAACAGTTATAGCAATATAGAGAATATTTGTAAAATACACATATTAGCCTAGCCATAGCCATAGGAAAGTTGCCTTATACAGTTAAAAGAAAATTCGCAATACGCGAATAATTAAATCGCATATTATTTGTGATAAGTAGAATAATGAAGAATATTTGATTTTGACGAATATAAGTCAAATATTAAATTGAATATTCGTGAAATATCGCAAAATCGAATATGGCACCTCCTGCTCATCACTAGTCAGCATAGAGATGGTATCGAAAGCCAAATCTACTCATAGTCTGTCTGATGGGGGCTGTATAGAGGGAGAATAGTAGATGACCTAGTACAGAGCCCTGAGGAACTCCAACATCAGGAGGAAGAGGAGAAGAAGAAGAGTCATCAAATTATACACTAAAGGAGCGGCCAGAGAGATAGGAAGAGAACCAAGAGAGAGCAGTGTCCTATTGAGTGTCCTAAGAGAACCAAGAGAGATCAAGGCCAATTGAGTGGAGCATGGTGATGAGGAGTTTATGGTCCACGGTATCGAATGCTTCAGAGAGATCCAACAGAATCAGTAGAGAATAGTCACCATTTCTTTTTGCTGTTAGGAGATCGTTAGACACTTTAGTAAGGGCAGTTTCTGTAGAGTTAAGAGGGCGGAAGGCAGATTGTAAGGGGTCAAGAAGAGAGTTTGCAGAGAGATAGCTTAATAAGCGAGAGTAGACAATACGTTCAAGGAGTTTAGAGATGAAGGGGTTAGAAACAGGTCGGTAGTTAGCAGCACAGGTCAGGTCAAGAGATGGTTTCTTTAGTAGTAGGGTGATAATAGAGTGTTTAAAAGAGGAGGGAAAGATACCAGAAGAGAAAGAGAGAGGTTAAAATATTTAGTTAGGTGAGTGATGACAGCTGGGGAGAGGGACTGGAGGATGGATGGATGGATGGAATAGGATCACTGCTACAGGTCGTGGGTCGAGAAGAAGAGAGAAGCCTGGAAACTTCTTCCTCTGTTATAGGGTCAAAAAGGAGAGAGAACATGTGGAGGAATTGGAGGGAGGAGGATTGAAATTATTTGGGGACTGGGAGATTATTTCCTGCCGGATACTGCCAATCTTGTCTCTGAAGTAAGTAGCCATGCCATCAGCGCAGAGGTCAGTGATAGGTTCTGAAACTTTAGAGCTTAGAAGGGAGTGAAAAGTGTCATAAAGTCGTTTTGGGTTATTTGAGAGTGAGGAGATGAGAGAGATGAAGTACTTTTGTTTGGCAATGTTGAGAGCCGAAATATATGTTTTGAGCATAAGTTTATAATAAAGGAAGTTTGCTGATATTCGCGATTTCCTCCATAAGCGTTCTGCACATCTGGAGCAGCACTGGAGAAAACGTGTTTCAGGTGTATGCCAGGGTTGCCGAGTTCTGTGTCGAGAGGGTCGGATTGATATTGGAACAACTTCATCTAGGGTGGTTTTGAGGGTCTGGTTGTAATGATTGGCAGCCAAGTCTGGACAGGGGAGGGAAGTGATTGGGGTAAGAGCTAGTTGTAGGGTGTTAATAAGTTGCTGGCAGTTAATGGTGTGTAGGTTTCTGCAAGTGTGAAAAGTAGGATTGTCATGAGAAAAGTGAGAGGTCTTTATGGTAAATGAAAGAAGATTGTGGTCAGAAAGTGGGAAGGATATGTTACTAAAGTTTGAGACTGAGCAGTGACGGAAGAAGACTAGATCAAGTATATTGCCATGTTCATGTGTGGCAGAGGAAGTAAGTTGTGATAGGCCAAGAGAGGAGGTTAAAGAGAGAACGTGAGCAGTTGATGGAGAGATGGGATCATCAATGGAGATATTAAAATCACCCATAATAAGAGTTGGTGATTCAGAAGAGAGGAAGTGAGGAAGCCAAGCTGCAAAGTGATCCAGAAATTCCATCCTCTGCAGCGATATATATATATATATATATATATAGAGAGAGAGAGAGAGAGAGAGATGAAAGAAGGCCAGCAGCACACCAAGGGTTTCAAAGAAAAAACGTGCGGTTTATTCACCCAATGTCAGTAGCAGCGACGTTTCAACCACTTGTTGCGGTCTTTCTCAAGCTGTGTGCACATGTGTTACAATCACATAATATATAGGTGTATCAATCAATGATCTAATCAAACCAATTTATACATAAAAGTAGCAAAATTCATAGTGACAGCAGTTAAAACATGTGAGCAAATCTCATAAAGAGTGTAAAAAAAAGTACATAGATACAGTACATTTATAAAGTGCTATAATTAATTATATGATGTGTCCTAAACCCTAAACATACATAATGTACTGTAATTACTTATAATTCAGTGCAAGTGTATCCCATTACTAGGTATAAACTTAAAAACTCACAATCAGCTGATAGGCTGCACATATGAGGCATCGCGGTCTCGACAGCGTCCCCATTCAGTCTCTGTGTTCCCGTGCATGCGCAGAGTCTTAATGGGGACGCCGTTGGGACTGCGATGCTCATATGTGCAGCCTATCAGCTGATTGTGAGTTTTTAAGTTTATACCTAGTAATGGGATACACTTGCACTGAATTATAAGTAATTACAGTACATTATGTATGTTTAGGACACATCATGTAATTAATTATAGAACTTTATAAATGTACTGTATCTATGTACTTTTTTTGATACTGTTTATGAGATTTGCTCACATGTTTTAACTGCTGTCACTATGAATTTTGCTACTTTTATGTATAAATTGGTTTGATTAGATCATTGATTGATACACCTATATATTATGTGATTGTAACACATGTGCACACAGCTTGAGAAAGACCGCAACAAGTGGTTGAAGGTTAACGTTGCTGCTACTGACATTGGGTGAATAAACCGCACATTTGTTCTTTGAAACCCTTGGTGTGCTGCTGGCCTTGTTTCATCTCTACTGAATTGGACTGTGGTGCTGGTCCACACTGGCTAGATTTGCACCCGAACAAGATAGTGTGCTGCATCCTCACTTTCCAAGTTTAATATATATATATATATATATATATATATTAATTTGTATATATATATATATATATATATATATATATATAATATTAAAAAAGGGATAACTAACCTAAACTGTGCAAAATAGCATATTTTCCTTCTAAATTGAGATAAAACAATTGATATACAGTAGATCACAGTACACAATCATACATCAAACACTTAACGTTTTCAGAACATTATCAGACACCATCTCGTTGATAGTGCAGAACATATTCGCTGTTCAGATAAAAGCAGACAGTAAGTATGTCTAAAATGAGATTGCTACTCCATTTTATTTTACTTTTTTTTTTTTACTATAAACAGTTTTATGTTTTTGTGTTTGGCTTCAGGTACTTGTGTTTTGTTCCATAAACATTGTGGGAGAGATTTATCAAGCTTTTACACTTATACTTTTCTGGCATAGAAAAGATGGAAATTTTTAGTGCATGTCCCAGTGTGAGACAACATTTGAGACATTTTAGCAACTTTTCAAAATAAATGAGCAGGACATGGTTGGTAGGAGGCTGGCCTTTGGGTCCTGCGTGGATTAGATTTCAGTTCTGGTGCAGAAGTGGCCCAACATGCACAGTTACCACAAGGGCTATTGTGATCTTCCTCGTTAAACAGCACTGAGGAGAGGGAGAAATTCCAATACTTGTGAGAGCTCTTACTGGTCATCATAGTGCTCACATGTTGTGAACACCATACTGATTGGTCTCCAGAGTAAAACGTTGTGGTCTCTGCTGTCTGGAGATAGTGAGAGTCATAGAGGGCAAGGCTGCATATATTGGTCGCACAAGCATTCATGATCACTGTGACTACTTGTCACAGTAATTACACCAGAAATTATGTATGCAGTAAAGTATGGTTGGGTACTAACATTTTTGATTGCTGTGACTGCTTGTCACAATGATCACAAGCCTGGAGACCACTCAGATTGTTCTCAGGGTAAGGTATTATTTTCACGGCCATTGTGGTTCAGCAATTTGCAGCCCCCAATGCACAGGCAACGTCCGTGCAGCGGCAGGGAGAGATCGAGACCCATTCAACTTGAGCAAATTCAATTTTTTTTGCAGTGCGGAGCCACGGACAGAAACATCACGGAAGCACTCCTTAGTGCCCGTGTATTGCGGACCCGCCATATGCTGGCCGCAATATGGCCACGGAATCACAATGGCCGTGTGAACAAGCCCTAAAGCTCAGTGTTTTCAGCGGTCAAGAGACAATGGAGTCACGGAACTCACATGCAGCAGGGTGAGCATAGAGGGGGTAATATGGGTCAAAGAGCGGTCCTGAAGTGGTTAATAAAACTCTTATTAAATGAGCAGTGTTAGATAGCTTTTTAAAAAAAATGAACAAAAAAAGGCCTACACAGCAAAGTATAGAGGCTGTACCACATCTTAATACGAAGCCATGAAATTATGAAATTGGTGAAGGTACAGTAGAGGCCTCATGCACCTCTATTGAAGCCCTATTACAGTTTCTCACAAAACTGAACTGTAATATGGCCATGCACCTGAGATAGGTAATGGCCTGTAAAGAGGTTATGTAATCAGGATTCCCTTGTATCATTCAAGAGCCAAAAGTGCAGCCTTCCTATCTGAAGGATTACTTTCATTAAATAGTATGTGCCACTTTTTGGGAAATCATTATCATATTGCTATCCTCTACTATTATGGCTGACTCTCTTGGATCAGATGGACATGCAAATAACTCCTTTAAGAACTGAAGATAAATGGAGCAGCTATATTTTGTTGGTAAACAACAGGATAAACATACAAAAGTTTTGTGTATTAGATTGCGTGCTGATATTAGCTGCAGTCCCTTTGTAGAAGTAGGTCCCCACTTCTTTCAGTCCAAAACGTATAAAAAGGGGTTAGGGTCCAGGCTGCAATAAAGGAAAGCTTAGGGGTAACACAAAAAAATTACTTTTTATGCTGCTTCCTCGAATCTCCTCCTGATCCTTCCTTCTTCACAGCTTCTTAATATCTAAACCAACGAGCGGTAGTGGGTATCCTTCTCATGCCTTCAAAAAGAGTATCAACATAGCACAGACCTACATGTAAAATAGTTCACGCTTCTTTATTATACTTGCAAAATTTTAATCTTAAACATCACATGGAACATATGATAAAGCCATGATAAAAACCTTTAATAACATTTGAGCACTTCAAAACCAATACCTACAGAGCAATTATTAACTATAAATAATGTTATTGCAAACGGTGTTAAAAACATTAAAAAAGTAATAATAATTTTTATGGACGAACCCTCTATGTACAATTATGCTGACTTGTAAGTAAATAAGGAATTCTAAACATTATCTACTAATAAATGCATCTGTTTAGGACTGTATGAACCATGCTCTTGGTCATTGAGAAGAAATACATGGACTTTGAATTGTTACTTTACAGAAACACAAAGTTAATTGTTTGGGAAAAAAATCCTCTATTAAATGAAGTGTGGAATTAAATCAGACACATTTCGTCTTATCTCAAAGGGAGTCTGCAAGGACAAATTTGTAAAGAAGCTTTATAAATTAATTTGCATATCTAATTCTTAATGCTGCTCTTTTATGCTTTGAAAATATTATATTAGGATTCTTTTTCCACTAGAAGTAAAATGTTATCAATAATTAAATTGTAATAAAAAGCTTTCCAAGACAAGTTTAGTTTATGTAGTTAAATCTATTTCTCCAATATTTAATGGATAATCTATCTATCATATATCAATATCTACAGAGATGAGAGAATTTTTCAAAAATTTAATTTGCCTGTACACCGAATTTTTGGGAAAATTTTGTTAAAAAATGTCTGATTCCTGGCTGCTGCGAGCCCTTATAGTGGTGTAGAACACTGTGCCTTGCAGTAACACGCATAGGGAGTCTGCTGTGGTAGTAAAATACTGTGAAGCCGTTTCACATGCAGATGACAGGCGGAAATCTTAGAATCACTGCACACTTCACTTATTTGGGCAGTCAGGGGGCCAAAACTCACCAAATAACTCAAGTATGAACTCAGCCTTACAGGTCAATGTTAGTGCCAAGATGAAGCGCACTCCTTTTACACAGTCTTCAGCTGATTCCACATAGATGTCTACAGAAACTGTTCTATTAAACGCTTATAAAAGTAGAGCCCCCGACAGAGTGGAGAGGGTGTCAGCAGCAAAATTGTGTTGACGTCACTGATTATTTTGCCCTTCCTCTGATCCATCACAGCAATAACCCACAAAAAACAGATCCTGTCTGTAGAGCATTCGCCTTCACTCGGTCAGCATTGTGTTAGTAATCCATCAGTATTGCTGAACAGGAGTGGATGCAACACAGAGCTGACACGTGACCGGAATATTTGCATGTCTTCTGTGTTTTGCACCCATTCCTGCTTTTGGCTACCAAATCACAAGCCAATTCTGATGTGACCATACAGGCCTTACAGCTGCTACACAGAAAGGATCCATTGTGCGTCTCATTTTTCCTTCCTTCTGACAGATCAGAAAAAGGGTCAAATAAATGATGATGTCAGCCAAGCCAAAAAGGGTAAATAGTGGCTCAGTCAAAAAGTGGGGAGGCTGGGAACAGTAAAAGAAATCCACAGAGTGGCCCTATGTCATAGTGGTGAGGTGGAAGCAGCATGAGGAGACCACAGAAGGGCCCAATGACAGAGTCTTAAGGTGGCGGCAGCATCAGGAGGAGGCCATAGAGTGGCACAATGACAGTGTGGAAGTGGCAGCAGCATCAGGAGGCCACAGAGCGGCACAATGACAGAGTGTGGAGGTGGCAGCAGCATCAGGAGACCACAGAGTGGCAAGGTGACACAGTGTGGAGGTGGCAGCAGCATGAGGAGGCCACAAAATGGCAAGATGACAAGAGATTGGGGAGGTGGCAGCAGCATGAGGAGGCTACAGAGTGGCATGATGACGAGAGATCGTGGAGGTGGCGGCAGCAGCATGAGGAGGCCACAGAGGGCATGACAATGAGAGATTGCAGAGGTGGCGGCAGCAGCATGAGGAGGCCCCAGAGTGGCACGACGATGAGAGATTGTGTAGATGGCAGCAGCATGAGGAGGCCACAGAGTGGCACGATAACGAGAGATTGTGGAGGTGGCAGCATCATGAGGAGGCCACAGAGTTGCATGACAACTAAAGATTGTGGAGGTGGCAGCAACAAGAGGAGGCCATAGAGTGGCACAACAACAAAGTATGGAGGTGGCAACAGCATGAGGAGGCCACCTCAGCTCGGCAAAAGCCATCAGTTCTCTGAAAGGTGCAGAGTCCGCCACTTGGAAAGGGAGGGACTGCAGCACCAGCAACTTGAATAGGAGGATGTTCAGCTTCTGCGTTGTTGGATGAGTGCACAAAAACTGTTGACTCTTGGCAATTACATTGGTGATCGATCGCTGACAGATTGAGTGAGGAGGAGTAGGAGGATGAGGAGCAGGAGCATCAGGACCGGTAGATGATGGGAAGGACAGACTGCTTCCTTCGGCTGAGATGGTGGGGCCTTGACTGCCTGAAATTGGCTGCGTGCCACTGGGTGATGCAGTGGTTGCTGTGACAGGCTGGACCACCATGTTGGAGCCACGGTTCTCCCAGGCCACTTTATGGTGACGCTGCATATGTTTATGCAGGGCCGTGGTGCAAACATTGGCACCCTGGCCAAGCTTCACCTTCTGCCCACAGATTCTACATATGGCCATGTTCATCTCCTCCGGTGGCTTGACAAAAAAATTCCACACCGCTGGGTAGGTGATTTTACCCCCAACACTGCGCACTGAATGACTGCTACTGTCGCTGCCTCCTTGAAACCATGCACCGCTACTTCCCGACCAGGTAGGCTCCTGAAAAGCAGGTGGCCTACCCCGGCCATGTTTGGCTACCCCGGCCACAATAATGACTTGCTAGCTCCGCCGCTGCCTCATGGGCAAGCTTCCACTCTCTTCTCCCGATGATGAAGCCCCTTGGTCAGAGGGGGTGAAGCTGTGATGACATTGAGGTTTGCTTCTTTGCTCCTCTCTCCATCCGTTCTATCCCCCCGTACTATGCAAGACATGAGCCTCTCTATCTGAACTGCAGGATAACCCCCTTCTGGGCCCTTTGCGTTCTGCTGGACCCGACTCTCGGCAGATCCCATGCGTTTGTCCGCTTTGTCTGGCAGTGTCTGCTTGCTGCCTTGCTCGCAGATGGGGTGATTGCCCTCTTTATGATGTTTCGTTCTCTGCTGATTCCTGTCGCCCCCTTCCTTGGATCTTTAGTGTCATCTGGGACCTGGTTACAGGTTTGAAGTTTGAAGTATCGAATATATGTTGCTTCTTGTCCTCCCCCATGCCCTGTGTAATCATTTTCTCAATCTCCCCACTTCATCTATTCATTTATAGGGAATATGGGACAAAACAGAAGGTTAACATTTCTCAACTTTATAAAGTGTTGCTTAAAACACGATTTAATAATACATGTTGTTCTGCACAAAAGGCTTGGCAAATTGATTGTCCGTGAATTTCCTTCGAAGATTGGGATAATATATTGGCAAATTTAAGTTTACTTTCTTATAATTTTAATCAAGTTTTGGTTCAATTTAATATTAAATATTTAATAAATTGAATTAAAAAAATTAAGTGTTGCCTAAGACAGGAGAGAATCGGGCTTCTGTTTATTCAACGACGTGGTTGTGATGGAGAAACCATTCCAAAAAACAATTTCTCTCCACCTGGAGAAAAATCCTGACAAGATTGATGCAAGTGCAGTATTGGCTGCTCATTGAGCCAGATACTTCTGGGGTAACCTGCCTGACAAGGCCTCTAGTAGCTACAGACAATGAGAAGACAAAGCATCAAGATTGCTTGGAGCCCGGAAGAGTTGCAAAGTTCATCAAGATTCAAACCATAACTACCAGTCCCTGGTCTCTTCATCAGGGAAAACATTGTGAGTTCCCAGTCATCATGGAAAAAGCTTAGAATCAACGTTGAAAAATATATGACATCAGAGGTGTGTGAGGATGCCATCACTATAGGATGGGTACGCCATCCAGGGCAGATTGTATATGTGGGTGACATACAGAATATAACCATGAAACAGATTGAAGAATGGGGATAATTGATAAGGATATATGATGCACAGTAGTGAAAAAAATCCAGGTGGAGGTGCTCACAGTAAAGAGGATTCGCCCCTCCTCTGAAGGTAAATCAGAAAAAAGTAGAAATACTGGGCACTCACTCTCTATGTGAAACCATGCGATTTATTTAACATATGAGTATTGACATCTAAAATATATAAAACATTTATAACATTTTTAGCATCAACCTTGGAGATAAAAAGTATACAAATAGTTAAAAATCACTAAAATGTCCACTTAATGAAATAAATAGTCCAATAAATCACAATGTATCCGTTAGGTTAAAATCGCAATATATTCACTGAACTAAAATATCCACTTGAATATCCACTTGATAAGTTAGTAACAGTGTAACAACATAACTAAAAATGGGGCTTTGTAAGTGAGAGAAAAGCCATCCAATTATTTGTCACTTTAGGGCTCAATATATCCTCTGTAAGTCCTTTATAGTGCAGAGTTTAAGTCCCCTCTTAATAGTAGTACTAGTGTGGCTTTAGTTATTGATTCCCATTGAGTGTTTAAAGCGGCGTCCCACTATACTCACTGTGCAGCGGCAGCAGTGGAAAGCACTCAGCGGGACAACTGTTTTTTGACTTTCCATGATTACTCAATAAAGTGTTGCCTAAGACAGGAAAGAATTGGCCAGTGTTCTGGTTATTCGACAACGTGATTGCGATGAAGAAATAATTTCCCAAAACAATTTCTCTCCACCTAGAGACGAATCCTGTCAAGATTGATGCAAGTGCTGTGTCGGCTGCTCATCGAGCCTCGTCATATATTTTCTTGATTGTGAAAATTGCCAATGTAATATGCAAGTATTGCGCAAGCAATAAAGCGGTGGATCACTGTTGCTACATTTTTCAAGCTACTAGAAGATTCCTGAGACTGGAGAAAATGGTTGGCATGGCAGAACATTACAATAGCTTTATATACATATAGAGTGCTCCAATATATTTGCCATTGCGGAAATCCGGAATTAATGATGCACATATTTTTGCGCAATACGTGCAACTTCACATTTTAGCAAGTCTGACTACATATTACTGATTGGTGCACTAAGTATTGTTGTGAACTTGTGACATCACAGCACTATGTCTGTGTCATGGAACCATGAACCAGACGTACAACAAGAGATAAGTGGAAAATAAGAAGGTTTTATTGAAGAGCAAGCCGTAAGCAAAGTCCAAACGGATGGCTAAACCGAAGCAGGGTCTTGCGGAGACAGAGGTCAGGAACCAGAAGGGTAGTCAGACGAAGCCAGGAACAGGAACCAACGGGGTAGTCAGACGAAGCCGGAATCAGGAACCAACGGGGTAGTCAGACGAAGCCGGAATCAGGAACCAACGGGGTAGTCAGATGAGGCCAGGATCAGGAACCAGAAGCAGCAGCAGTCTTGGAAGCATGTGAACACAGGAGGACCAAGCAAGGAACTGAAGCCACAGACCTCCTATATATATGAGCTAGGCATCCAGCTCCTCCCAGTGGGAAGGAGGAGCCGCAGGGTGGGAGGCTACAAGAAAACCCAGAAACCAAGATGGCCGCCAGCACATGTCAAACGAAGGGAACAGCAAGGAGGTAAGACCATGACAGTCTGTAGCATGTATGTATGGACAGCCGAACCTATCAGCTACACTATATCATGATCTAACCTACACTGATCTCCCACTAACTATCTGTAATATATATATAAGCTAACTAACTAACTAACTAACTAACTAACTATCTAATGTAATTAAACAGTAAAGAACAGAGCACAGCAATGACACTGTTGTCTCTCTCAGAACTCCATAAAACTACAGAAAATGGCTGCTGGGGAGAAATGATGGACGAAAATCGGCCTTGGATATCAATTTTACTGCAGGCCAGTGGAGTATAGGCCCCAAACATTAGGCATTCAACGGACAGAAAAAGATCAAGTGATTATGTGGATGGAGGTATATTAGACGGTCATTGGATAACAATTTTACTGCAGGCCAGTGGAGTACAGGCCCCAAACATTAGCCATTAGTGATGGACGAACATCGCCCGGGATGATTCGCGAACACGATCAAATGTTCGCATAACGCAAGTTGGCGGCGGGACCCATTCACTTTATTGGCAGGCTAACCTGAAAAACCTTCAGGTCATATTTGAAGCCAGCAAATACTTACTAGAAGTGCACAAATAGTCCCACAACATGGACAGTGACATACTAGATGTGGATCAATGACAAAAATTCCTACAACAAAATATGTATTTTAATCATGGGCCATTTTTATGCATCTTAAAGGGAAATTCTCAAAAATGTGCCCTGCTGGAGCTTAAATTTTTTTTATTTTAGATCACGGGAGTACGGGCCCTAAAAATTAGGCATTCACCTAACATAAAAGAAATTGTGATTATGTGGATCGAGGTACTTTATGCGGTCAATGAATAACAATTTTCCTTAAGCCCACTGGAGTACAGTTCCCAAACATTAGGCATTCACCGTACAGAAAAGACCAAGTGATTATGTGGCTGGAGGAATATTAGATGGTTATTGGTCGGGATATCAATTTTACTGCAGGCCAGTATAAATACATGTCAAATACATATGTTTAAAAGAACTAAAAATATAAAATTGGATTAAAAACATGGCTAAAGAAATCCACCCTCTTGAATAAACCCCAAATGATAATAGGTGAAATTTGATAACACGTGGTCGTCACAGGTGTTGACTTCATTCGAGGCCCCAACAATTAGTAATTCACCGTACAAAAAAAAGATCCAGTGATTATGTGGCTGGAAGTATATTAGGCGGTCATTGGATACAAATTTTACTGCAGGCCAGTGGAGTACAGACCCCAAACATTAGGCATTTACCAGACAGAAAAGGCCTTGTATGCCGCTGTAGTTATCTAAGACAGGGACCATTCTTTGTTCTGCGCTGTGGCGGATATGTGTGGGCTGGCATGAAGAAATTCAATTAAACGTGGTCATCACAGGTGTTGAATTCCACTAAGATCCATGCCTCATTAATTTTTAGAAATGTGAAATAGTCCACACTGTCGAGAGCTAGGCGAGTGCGCTTATCGATCACGATCCCCCTGCTGCGCTGAACGTCCTTTCGAACAGGACACTCGACAAGGGGAAAGCCAAGAGTTCCATTGCAAATTGTGCCAGCTCTGCCCACAGGTCAAGCCTGCACACCCAGTAATCCAGGGGTTCTTTGCTTCTCAGAGCGTCCACATCTGCCATTAACCTGATGTAGTCGGACACCTGTCGGTCTATGCGTTCCCTGAGGCTGGATCCGGAGGGCGACTGTCGATGGGTTTGCTTGCAAGAATAATATCAGGTCCGAAATGACCAACACATCTTCAAACCGCCTTCTTCTTGCATGCGCGGTAGGATTAGTACCCACAACTGATTCTCTGTGGGTGAAAATTCCTCTGCCAGTGCCCGCAACAGCAGAATGCAGCATCTTTTGCATCAAGTCCTGGAAATGCTGCATTCTGACAGCGATCTGTGTACTGGTAACATGTCCGCCATTTTGTGTTTGTAACAGGGTCTACGTACATTGCCACCCAGTACTGGTCCTTGCCCTTTATGCTTTTTAAACGGGGGTACCTCTTCAAACACTGGAGCATAAAGGCCCCAATTTGCACTAAATTGGAAGAGGTGGGGTGCTCTGGCTCCTGCTCATCGCCCAGGAGAATATCGTCCTCGGTTTGCTTCCTCCATCCACGGACAACACCTGAAAATTTTAAATCCTGCTCTTCTTGCTCCTCCTCCTTCTTCCCTTCAGGCACCATCCTCCACTGACTCCTCTTCAGACTCCTGCTGACTTGTCTCAGATGCAGTAGCCCCCCTGGGAATTCATTCAGCATTACGACTTCCTCATCTTCCAGCTCCTGCTCCTCGACGGCTTGATCAATGACATGACACAATGCATGCTCCAGAAAGAAGGCCTAAGGCAGGATGTCACTAATTGCACCCTGGCTGTGACTGGCCAGTTTGGTGATCTCATCAAATGGCCACAGAAGTCTGCATGCATCGCGCATGAGCAGCCACTGGCGCGAAAAGAAGCCAAGCTCCCCTGAACCTGTCCTGTCGCAGAGTTCGTACAGGTAGTCATTAAAGGCACGTTGCTGATGGAGCAGCCTAACAAGCATATACAAGGTGGAGTTCCAGTGTGTCGGGCTGTCACAAATCAGACGTCTGACGGGCAGGTGGTGTCGCCACAAGGCAAGCCATGGCCGTGTAAAATCTTCTAAAATGGCTAGAGATTTTCCTGGCCTGCTGCAAGACGTCCTGGACCCCAGGGTATTTGGCAATGAATCGCTGCATGACTAAGTTTAGGACGTGTGCCATGCACGGCACGTGTGTCATTTTGCCCTGTTTTAGCGTGCTCAGCAGATTGCCACTGTTGTCGCACACCACTTTACCAACTGTCAAATTGAGTGGGGTTAGCCACTGATCGGCCTGTGACCAAAGAACTGAAAGCAGTGCAGGATCTTGGCTTCCAGATACAACAGCCACAGCACAGCATTGCAACGTCTCACCTGGCACTTCGAATAGGTTCTGGGAACCTTGGGGGGGTGCAGCGGAACAGGCGGTAGCAGTGGAAAAGGAGGAGTCAGCCGAGGAGGAGATGGAGGATGGAGTAGGAGGAGGAGAAGAGGCAGGCCTGCATGCAATACGTGGCGGTAACACCAAATCCACACTTGTGCCATGGGTGTCATGATTGACAGCCATCAGAAGGTTCACCCACTGGGCAATAAAAGTTATTTCCCAGCCCGTGTTTGCTAGACCATGTGTCTGTGGTCAGATGTATCCTGGCACCGACACTGTGTGCAGAGATTTATTCACTTTCCCCTGAACGTGGCCATATAGCTATGGAATGCGCTTCTGGGAGAAATATTTTATTCTGGGGACTTTCCATTGCTGTGTGCCAATTGCCACAAATATTCTAAAGGCCTCCAACAGTTTATATGGCAGTAGTTGGCGGGCTAGCAGTTCTGACAAGCCAGCAGTCAGCCGTTGGGCAAGAGGGTTATCCCGCATCATCAACTTTTTACATTCGAACATTTGGGCCACGGAAGCCTGCCTTTTGCCAGATAAACGTGACGATGGCACAGTGGAAGGTGGAGTGGAGGACAAATGGGAGGAGAAGGAGGAGCGGGAGGACGTGAAGCGCCGGGAGTGTGGCTTTGTGAGTTCTGACGGTGTTGCTCTCACTGGACTCAGTGTTGGAAGGCCAGGGGCCTTCTTAAGGTGGTCATCCCTAGGTGAGTGTTGGGTTTACTGCGACTTATGCGTTTAAAGCACAGGTTGCAGATTGAAACCCTATTGTCAGCAGCTGACACATTAACCCCTTAGGGACATAGCCTTATTTCACCTTAAGGACCAGGCCATTTTTTTGCAAATCTGACCAGTGTCACTTTAAGTGCTGATAATTTGTAAACTGCTTTGTCTTATCCAGGCCATTCTGAGATTGTTTTTTTTCGTCACATATTATACTTCATGACACTGGTAAAATTAAGTCCCACAAATTATTATTTTTGCATAAAAAAATATCTAATTTACCAAAAATTTTGAAAAATTAGCAAATTTCAAAGTTTCAGTTTCTCTACTTCTGTAATACATAGTAATACCCCCAAAAATTGTGATGACTTTACATTCCCTATATGTCTACTTCATGTTTGAATTATTTTGGGAATGATATTTTATTTTTTGGGGATGTTACAAGGCTTAGAAGTTTAAAAGCAAATCTTGAAATTTTTCAGAAATTTACAAAAACCCAATTTTTAGGGACCACTACAGATCTGAAGTCATTTTGCGAGGCTTACATAATAGAAACCATCTAAGAAACTACACCCTTTAAGGTATTCAAAACTGATTTTAC
This sequence comes from Bufo gargarizans, assembly GCF_014858855.1. Taxonomy (NCBI): domain Eukaryota; kingdom Metazoa; phylum Chordata; class Amphibia; order Anura; family Bufonidae; genus Bufo; species Bufo gargarizans. The sequence continues at coordinate 567,424,949 of NC_058080.1, forward strand.
ATACATTGTTAACCCTTTAGGTGTTGCACAAGAGTTATTGGCAAATGGGGATGAAAATTTGAGAATTTCATTTTTTTGTCTAATTTTCCATTTTAACCCATTTTTTCCACTAACAAAGCAAGGGTTAACAGCCAAACAAGACTGTATCTTTATTGCCCTGACTCTTACGTTTATAGAAACACCCAATATGTGGCCGTAAACTACTGTACGGCCACACAGCGGGGCGTAGAGTGAAAGGTGCGCCGTTTGATTTTTGGAAGGCAGATTTTGCTGGACTGGTTTATTTACACCATGTCCCATTTGAACCCCCCCTGATGCACCCCTAGAGTAGAAACTCCCTAAAAGTGACCCCATCTAAGAAACTACACCCCTCAAGGTATTCAAAACTGATTTTACATACGTCGTTAACCCTTTAGGTGTTGCACAAGACTTATTGGCAAATGAGGATGAAATTTGTGAATTTTGTGGAAACAGGTATATAGAACCCCTTAATAAGCATTTGCTGGAAGTTGGTAAATCAAACCCCTTAATCAATATTTGTTAGAAGCTGGTGTATCGCGGGCCTTAGTCTATATTTGGTGAAAGCCGATATATCAATTCCCTCTATCAGTATTTTGTGGAAACAGGTATATAGAATCCCTTAATGAGTATTTGCTGGAAGCAGGTATATCAAACCCCTTAATCAATATTTGGTTGAAGTCGGTGCATCGCAGTCCTTAATCAATATTTTGTGGAAGCCAGTGTATCACACTTATCAATCAGTATTTTGCGGAAGCAGGTATATCAAACCCCTTTATCAGTATTTTGTGGAAGCAGGTATATCAAACCCCTTAATAAGTATTTTGTGGAAGCAGTTATATCGCACACCTTAATCTTTTTTTGGGGGGGCAACAGGTATATCACATCATTTGTAATTAGATATACCAATAGCGTTTCTCCCTCTATCTAGCTGCAGTATCTCAGCAGAACCGCACAAAAGTGCTGCACAATAAAAATGCACTGTAATATACTCACTAAGTTAGAAGCAATATTATTGGTATATCACACCCCTCAATCTGTTTATTTTTTTGGGGCAACAGGTATATCACACTAGTTGCAATAACTTATGCCAATAGCGTTTGTCCCTTTATCTAGCTGCGGTATCTTAGCAGAACAGCACACAACTGCTGCACTATACAAATGCACTATAATATACTTTCTATGTTAAAAGATATATTATAGGTATATCACACCCCTCAATCAGATATTTTTTGGGAGGCAACAGGTATATCACACCAGTTGCAATTACTTATTCCAATAGCGGTTGTCCCTCTATCTAGCTGTGGCATCTCAGCAGAACCGCACACAACTGCTGCACAATACAAATGCACTATAATATACTTTCCCACTGCTCTGTTGTGGCTGCGAATGATGGTTACCATGGAAACAGGACGCCTTCACAGGCTTCTGGCTGTTGATGGTGTTGATCAGACTTCTGCTAAAGGCAGACTAAGTAAAGTTAAAATATCGTACAGTATACTATATAGTGTATTGTATTATACAGACATCAGACCCACTGTATCTTCAAGAACCAAGTGGGTCTGGGTCAAAAAAAGTAATTAAAAGGGAAAAAAGTAAAAATAAAAAAACATATTTATCACTGATAAAAAAACAAACAAAAAAAAACCACATGTTTGATATCACCGCTTCCATAACGACATGATCTATAAAACGGTCATGTTACTTTCCCCGCACGGTGAACGCCATAAAAAATAAAAAATAAAAACTATGATAAAATTGAAATTTTGCCCACCTTACTTCTCAAAAAAGGTAATAAAAGTGATAAAAAAAATTTTTTAACCGCCTCTTTTAACCGCCGCGGTCCGGATGCGGCAGCGCCGCGCAGACTGACGCATATACGCGTCATCTCGTGAGACGCGAGATGACGCGCTTAGCCGCCCCGCGCATGCGCAATGCGGGCCGGCGTTTCTTTAAGGGGGGGTCGCGTCATCAGCTTGCCAGCCAATGATCGCGGCTGGCAAGCTGATGATTTTTAAAAAAGCCAATCAAATGCCAGATAACATATCATATTAGTAAATATGATGTGTTATATGGCTGCCCTGCTCCTCTGCTGGTCCTTTTGGTCGGTTGGATCCAGCAGAGGAGCAGGCTTCACAGTGAGTAGCACCAACACCACACTTTAGCCCCAGATCACCCCCTGCACCCCAATTAACCCTTTGATCACCCCTTTGATCGCCCCTGTCAATCACTAGTGAAAGGAAAAAAGTGATCAGTGTAAACTGTCACTTTTTTTTTCACTGGTATTGACTGTTAGGTTTTAGGGATAGTTTAGGCTCCTTGGTTAGGTCGTTTAGGGATCAGTTAGCGCCCAGCCCACCGCACCGCAGTCACTGATTCGCTGATTAGCGTATCGCTAATCAGCATTTGTACTTTTATAGTATCTGGAAGTGATCAAAACTGATCACGGTCAGATCTATAATAGTATTAGTGTCACTTTAGTTCGCCCTCCACCCAAAACGCAGTGTTTGCCCGATCAGGCCTGATCGGTCGCCCACACGTGCGTTCGCCCACACCCGCCCCACCGCAGTGACAAAATTTTTTTGTTTTTTGATCACTGCACATTCACTTTACACGCGCTGCGGCGATAAAAAAATCAGTTTTGATATTTTTTATCAACCGCAGCGGCCTCCGGTACTTTGCTAGCCTCCCATTTGTAAGACAGGCTTGCTTTTTTTCTTGGGTAGTCCCAGGGAATACCCCTAAATTTAGTTGTTCAAATGTCAAACAGGGGGTATTCTTCTGAAGAGGCCTACAGGCTTCTGACCCAGTCGGATGAGGAATGGGAACCCTCATCTGACGAATCTAGCGGGTAAGAATATGAACCTGTAGAAAGCAGTGGCACTCTGACCCAAAGTTCGGACGAGGAGGCTGAGGTCCCTGATAGCACCAGGCGTACCCGGGCCCGTGTCGCTAGACCACAGGTTGCTCAGGATCCGCTTCAAGGGCAGCAGAGTGGGGTTGGCGCTGACGGATTACGCGGTGAGGCATACACCAGCAGCGCAGCCCTCCCTGGACCTAGTACCAGCACTGCCATACAACCTGGTGAAGTGGCGAGCACCAGAAGGGCAGTTGAAGCTGGTACGGTGGCACGTGCATTAGTTACCCCGTCGCAGCCACCGCAAAGACAGGCCCGTAGACCACCTAGAATCCCTGAGGTGCTGGCAAACCCTGATTGGCAGTCCCCAACTTCAGCCGCACCTGTAGTTCCCCCTTTCACCGCCCAGTCTGGAGTTCGGGTTGAGACAGATCAGATCGGTTCGGCCCTGGGATTTTTTGAGCTGTTCTTGACTGCGGAGCTCTTAGACATAGTCGTGGCCGAAACAAACCGGTATGCCACACAATTTATAACCGCCAACCCGGGAAGCTATTATGCCCAGCCTTTCCGGTGGAAACCAGTCCAAGTTTCCGAAAAAAAATAAATTCTGGGCCTTCTCCTCAACATGGGTCTAACTAAAAAGCATGAATTGCGGTCATATTGGTCCACGAACCCAATTCATCACATGCCCATGTTCTCTGCTGCTATGTCCAGGGCACGTTTTGAGGCAATCCTGCGTTTCCCTTCACTTTAGCGACAACACCACCTCCCGTCCCAGAGGGCACCCAGCTTTTGACCGGCTCCACAAAATTCAGCCCCTCATAGACCATTTCAACCAGAAATTTGCAGATTTGTATACCCCAGAGCAAAACATCTGCGTAGACGAGTCCCTAATACATTTTACCGGGCGCCTTGGCTTCAAACAATACATCCCAAGCAAGCGTGCCCGGTATGGGGTCAAATTGTATAAGCTCTGTGAAAGGGCCACAGGCTATACCCACAAATTTTGTGTCTATGAGGGAAAAGATCAGACCATGGAGCCGGTCAGTTGCCCTGACTACCTGGGGAGCAGTGGGAAGACAGTCTGGGACTTGGTGTCACCCTTATTCGGAAAGGGGTACCATCTTTATGTGGACAATTTCTACACAAGTGTGGCCCTCTTCAGGCATTTGTTTCTAGAACAGATTGGCGCCTGTGGCACCGCGCGAACTAGTCGCGCGGGCTTCCCCCAACGGCTCGTTACCACCCGTCTTGCAAGGGGGGAGAGGGCTGCCTTGTGTAGCGAAGAACTGCTCGCGGTGAAATGGAGAGACAAGCGTGACGTTTACATGCTCTCCTCCATTCACGCAGACACGACAATACAAATTGAGCGAGCAACCCGTGTCATTGAAAAGCCCCTCTCAGTCCACGACTATAACCTTCACATGGGAGGGGTGGACTTCAATGACCAGATGTTGTCTCCGTATTTAGTTTCCCGCAGAACCAGACGCTGGTATAAGAAGGTGTCTGTATATTTGATTCAATTGGCTCTGTATAATAGTTTTGTTCTCTACAGTAAGGCTCGGAGAACACGATCCTTCCTCAAATTTCAGGAAGAGATCATCGAGAACCTCCTGTACCCAGGAGGTCCCGTGGCCCCATCCACCAGTGTAGTTAGCCGTCTACACGAGCGACATTTCCCCAATGTCGTTGCCGGTACCTCAACCCAACCGTCAACCCGAAAAAGATGTTGTGTCTGTAGCAGGAGTGGAATAAGGCGTGACACCCGCTATTTCTGTCCTGACTGCTCTGACCACCCTGCCCTGTCACACATGTGGTATCGCCGTACTCAGGAGAAGTTGGGGAATGTGTTTTGGGGTGTCATTTTACATATACCCATGCTGGGTGAGATAAATATCTTGGTCAAATGCCAACTTTGTATAAAAAAATGGGAAAAGTTGTCTTTTGCCAAGATATTTCTCTCACCCAGCATGGGTATATGTAAAATGACACCCCAAAACACATTCCCCAACTTCTCCTAAGTACGGTGATACCAGATGTGTGATACTTTATTGCAGCCTAGGTGGGCAAAGGGGCACACATTCCAAAGAGCACCTTTCGGATTTCGCAGGCCATTTTTTTACACATTTTGATTGCAAACTACTTCTCACACATATGGGCCCCTAAATTGCCAGGGCAGTATAACTACGCCACAAGTGACCCCATTTTGGAAAGAAGACACCCCAAGGTATTCCATGAGTGGCATGGCAAGTTCCTAGAATTTTTTATTTTTTGTCGCAAGTTAGTGGAATATGAGACTTTGTAAGGAAAAAAAAAATCATCATTTTCCGCTAACTTGTGACAAAAAATTAAAATTCTAGGAACTCGCCATGCCCCTCACGGAATACCTTGGGGTGTCTTCTTTCCAAAATGGGGTCATTTGTGGCGTAGTTATACTGCCCTGGCAATTTAGGGGCCCATATGTGTGAGAAGTAGTTTGCAATCAAAATGTGTAAAAAATGGCCTGCGAAATCCGAAAGGTGCACTTTGGAATATGTGCCCCTTTGCCCACCTTGGCTGCAAAAAAGTGTCACACATGTGGTATCGCCGTATTCAGGAGAAGTTGGGGAATGTGTCTTGGGGTGTCATTTTACATATACCCATGCTGGGTGAGATAAATATCTTGGTCAAATGCCAACTTTGTATAAAAAAATTGAAAAGTTGTCCTTTGCCAAGATATTTCTCTCACCCAGCATGGGTATATGTAAAATGACACCCCAAAACACATTCCCCAACTTCTCCTAAGTACGGTGATACCAGATGTGTGATACTTTATTGCAGCCTAGGTGGGCAAAGGGGCACACATTCCAAAGAGCACCTTTCGGATTTCGCAGGCCATTTTTTACACATTTTGATTGCAAACTACTTCTCACACATATGGGCCCCTAAATTGCCAGGGCAGTATAACTACGCCACAAGTGACCCCATTTTGGAAAGAAGACACCCCAAGGTATTCCATGAGTGGCATGGCAAGTTCCTAGAATTTTTTATTTTTTGTCGCAAGTTAGTGGAATATGAGACTTTGTAAGGAAAAAAAAAATCACCATTTTCCGCTAACTTGTGACAAAAAATAAAAAATTCTAGGAACTCGCCATGCCCCTCACGGAATACCTTGGGGTGTCTTCTTTCCAAAATGGGGTCATTTGTGGCGTAGTTATACTGCCCTGGCAATTTAGGGGCCCATATGTGTGAGAAGTAGTTTGCAATCAAAATGTGTAAAAAATGGCCTGCGAAATCCGAAAGGTGCACTTTGGAATATGTGCCCCTTTGCCCACCTTGGCTGCAAAAAAGTGTCACACATGTGGTATCGCCGTATTCAGGAGAAGTTGGGGAATGTGTCTTGGGGTGTCATTTTACATATACCCATGCTGGGTGAGATAAATATCTTGGTCAAATGCCAACTTTGTATAAAAAAAATTGAAAAGTTGTCCTTTGCCAAGATATTTCTCTCACCCAGCATGGGTATATGTAAAATGACACCGCAAAACACATTCCCCAACTTCTCCTAAGTACAGCGATACCAGATGTGTGACACTTTTTTGCAGCCTAGGTGGGCAAAGGGACCCACATTCCAAAGTGCACCTTTCGGATTTCACCGGTCAATTTTTTACAGATTTAAATTGCAAACTACTTCTCACACATATGGGCCCCTAAATTGCCAGGGCAGTATAACTACGCCACAAGTGACCCCATTTTGGAAAGAAGACACCCCAAGGTATTTTGTGATGGGCATAGTGAGTTCATGGAACTTTTTATTTTTTTGTCACAAGTTAGTGGAATATGAGACTTTGTAAGAAAAAGAAAAATCATCATTTTCCGCTAACTTGTGACAAAAAATAAAAAGTTCTATGAACTCACTATGCCCATCAGTGAATACCTTAGGGTGTCTACTTTCCGAAATGGGGTCATTTGTGGGGGTTTTCTACTGTCTGGGCATTGTAGAACCTCAGGAAACATGACAGGTGCTCAGAAAGTCAGAGCTGCATCTAAAAGGGGAAATTCACATTTTTGTACCATAGTTTGTAAACGCTATGGGCCAGATTTATCACGACTCTGACAGCTCTCTCCACTTTCACATATGGCTAAAGTCAGTTTTAGCCAAGTCAGATTTATGATCGGCCCTTTAAAACTGTAATAAATGTGGTTTGATGGTAGCAGTTTATCCGTCAGTAAGCAGCTTTACAAAAGTCGCACATCTTTACGAAAAAGTTGCAAGTTTTTATGAAAAAGTCGCATGTTCTATTAAAAAGTCTCATAAGATAAGCATGGTCCTCACTGGAGTGAAATTACTTTTTAAATAGTCCTAATAGTAAATCTGTCTAGAGATTCATTTACATAAGAAAACACGCCCACTTTCAGAAAACTAGCGAGCATAGTGCAGAGCAGAAAAAAGTCGTGAATTTTTGCGCAGTTTAAGCAATTGCGCTAAAATTTGCGACTTTTTCACTCCATTATTCTGACTTGAGCTAATGATAAATCTGGCCCTATAACTTTTAGCCAAACCATATTTTTTTTTTTTGCCCAAACATTTTTTTTTTATCAAAGACATGTAGAACAATAAATTTAGCAAAAAATGTACATATGGATGTCGTTTTTTTTTGCAAAATTTTACAGCTGAAAGTGAAAAATTTCATTTTTTTGCAAAAAAATCGTTAAATTTCGATTAATAACAAAAAAAGTAAAAATGTCAGCAGCAATGAAATACCACTAAATGAAAGTTCTATTAGTGAGAAGAAAAGGAGGTAAAATTCATTTGGGTGGTAAGTTGCATGACCGAGCAATAAACGGTGAAAGTAGTGTAGTGCAGAAGTGTAAAAAGTGGCCTGGTCATTAAGGGGGTTTCAGCTAGCGTGGTTGAAGTGGTTAAAGTAGACATATTAGGTATCGCCACATCCGAAAGAACCTGCTCTATAATAAAACCACATGACCTAAACCCTGAGGTGAGCACCGTAAAAAAATCTAAGTAAAAGCGGGATGAGGTGACAGTTTGATTGGTACTATTTTGGCATACATACAACTTTTTTGATCACTTTTATTACCTTTTTTGGGAAGTAAGGTGGCCAAAATTTCAATTTCATCATAGTTTTTATTTTTTATGGCGTTCACCATGCGGGGAAAGTAACATTACCTTTTTATAGATCAGGTTGTTACAGATGCGGTGATATCAAACATGTGTAGGGAATGTAATTTTTTCAATCAGTGATAAATGTTTTTTATTTTTACTTTTTTCACTTTTTTTCACTTTTTTTTTTACCCAGACCCACTTGGTTCTTGAAGATCCAGTGGGTTTGATGTCTGTATAATACAATACAGTACACTATATAGTATATGTACTGTATTTTCACTTTACTTAGTCTGATCAGACTTCTGCCTAGCAGAAGTCTGATTAGCACCATGGACAGCCGGAAGCCTGTGAAGGCGTCCGGTTGCCATGGTATTCACCATTTGCTGCCACAACAGAGCAGCGGGTAATGGGGAGGGAGGGGGGCCCCTCCCTCTGTGATCCCGTCAAGAATCGTGGGCTAAAAAAGGCACAGCTGTCCCCGATGGGAGAGGGAGCTCCCTCCCTGTTAACTCCTTTCATACAGCGGTCTGAGTGATGAGGTCAGCCGTTTCAAGCAGAGTGTCAACAATGTGCTGACACTCTGCTTTAAAAGTTCGGCCATCCTGAGAGAGGGGGTGGGCAGGCCCAGCACCGCCCGCACCTCCCCCCCCCCCCCGCACAGCCTACCAACACATCACAAAAGGGGGGGTTAAACATAAAAATGCATTTTGAAGTTTCTGATCCACGCAGTCAGTGACTTGCGGGGATCAGAAACTTCTGAAAGCACTGCAAACCGCAGGTCTGAATTGACCTGCGGTTTGCAGCAATCACCAATACATTGGCACAATGCAAAATAATTTGGCGCCGGCGGACATCACCATATGTTTGCATGTTTGGCAAACCGCGAACGAGCAAAGTTTGCCGCGAAGCGACCCCCGGGTGAACCGCAAGGCCATCTTTACTCGGAAGGTTCTTATATATACAAACCGGATTCCCAAAAAGTTGGGACACTAAACAAATTGTGAATAAAAACTGAATGCAATGATGTGGAGATGGCAAATGTCAATATTTTATTTGTAATAGAACGTAGATGACAGATCAAACGTTTAATCCGAGTAAATGTATCATTTTAAAGGAAAAATATGTTGATTCAAATTTTCACGGTGTCAACAAATCCCCAAAAAGTTGGGACAAGTAGCGATAAGAGGCTGGAAAAAGTAAATTTGAGCATAACGAAGAGCTGGAAAACCAATTAACACTAATTAGGTCAATTGGCAACATGATTGGGTATAAAAAGAGCTTCTCAGAGTGGCAGTGTCTCTCAGAAGTCAAGATGGGCAGAGGATCAACAATTCCCACAATGTTGCGCAGAAAGATAGTGGAGCAATATCAGAAAGGTGTTACCCAGCGAAAAATTGCAAAGACTTTGCATCTATCATCATCAACTGTGCATAACATCATCCGAAGATTCAGAGAATCTGGAACAATCTCTGTGCGTAAGGGTCAAGGCTGTAAAACCATACTGGATGCCCGTGATCTCCGGGCCCTTAAACGACACTGCACCACAAACAGGAATGCTACTGTAAAGGAAATCACAGAATGGGCTCAGGAATACTTCCAGAAACCATTGTCAGTGAACACAATACACCGTGCCATCCGCCGTTGCCAGCTGAAACTCTACAGTGCAGAAGAAGAAGCCATTTCTAAGCAAGATCCACAAGCTCAGGCGTTTTCACTGGGCCAGGGATCATTTAAAATGGAGTGTGGCAAAATGGAAGACTGTTCTGTGGTCAGACGAGTCACGATCCGAAGTTCTTTTTGGAAATCTGGGACGCCATGTCATCCGGACCAAAGAGAACAAGGACAACCCAAGTTGTTATCAACGCTCAGTTCAGAAGCCTGCATCTCTGATGGTATGGGGTTGCATGAGTGCGTGTGGCATGGGCAGCTTGCATGTCTGGAAAGGCACCATCAATGCAGAAAAATATATTCAGGTTCTAGAACAACATATGCTCCCATCCAGACGTCATCTCTTTCAGGGAAGACCCTGCATTTTTCAACAAGATAATGCCAGACCACATTCTGCGTCAATCACAACATCATGGCTGCGTAGGAGAAGGATCCGGGTACTGAAATGGCCAGTCTGCAGTCCAGATCTTTCACCTATAGAGAACATTTGGTGCATCATAAAGAGGAAGGTGCAACAAAGAAGGCCCAAGACGATTGAACAGTTAGAAGCCTGTATTAGACAAGAATTGGAGAGCATTCCTATTTCTAAACTTGAGAAACTGGTCTCCTCGGTCCCCAGACGTCTGTTGAGTGTTGTAAGAAGAAGGGGAGATGCCACACAGTGGTGAAAATGGCCTTGTCCCAACTTTTGGGGGATTTTTTGACACCATGAAATTCTGATTCAACATATTTTTCCCTTAAAATTGTACATTTTCTCAGTATAAACTTTTGTTCCGTGATTTATGTTATATTCTGAATAAAATATTAGAAGTTGGCACCTCCACATCATTGCATTCAGTATTTATTCACGATTTGTATAGTGTCCCAACTTTTTTGGAATCCGGTTTGTATATACAGACGTGGACAAAATTGTTGGTACCCTTTGGTCAATGAAAGAAAAAGTCACAATGGTCACAGAAATAACTTTAATCTGACAAAAGTAATAATAAATTAAAATTCTATAAATGTTAACCAATGAAAGTCAGACATTGTTTTTCAACCATGCTTCAACAGAATTATGTAAAAAAATAAACTCATGAAACAGGCATGGACAAAAATGATGGTACCCCTAGAAAACACAGAACATAATGTGACCAAAGGGACATGTTAATTCAAGGTGTGTCCACTAATTAGCATCACAGGTGTCTACAACCTTGTAATCAGCCATTGGGCCTATATATATGGCTCCAGGTAATCACTGTGTTGTTTGGTGATATGGTGTGTACCACACTCGACATGGACCAGAGGAAGCAAAGGAAAGAGCTGTCTCAAGAGATCAGAAAGAAAATTATAGACAAGCATGTTAAAGGTAAAGGCTATAAGACCATCTCCAAGCAACTAGATGTTCCTGTGAGTACAGTTGCACATATTATTCATAAGTTTAAGATCCATGGGACTGTAGCCAACCTCCCTGGACGTGGCCGCAGGAGGAAAATTGATGACAAATCTAAGAGACGGATAATCCGAATGGTAACAAAAGAGCCTAGAAAGACTTCTAAAGAGATTCAAGGTGAACTTCATGCTCAAGGAACATCAGTGTCAGATCGCACCATCCGTCGTTGTTTGAGCCAAAGTGGACTACATGGGAGACGACCAAGGAGGACACCATTGTTGAAAACGAATCATAAAAAAGCAAGACTGGAATATGCCAAACTACATGTTGACAAGCCACAAAGCTTCTGGGAGAATGTCCTGTGGACAGATGAGACAAAAATCGAAGTTTTTGCCAAGGCACATCAGCTGTATGTTCACAGACGAAAAAATGAAGCATATCAAGAAAAGAACACTGTCCCTACTGTGAAACATGGAGGAGGCTCTGTTATGTTCTGGGGCTGCTTTGCTGCGTCTGGCACAGGGTGTCTTGAATCTGTGCAGGGTACAATGAAATCTCAAGACTATCAAGGAATTCTAGAGAGAAATGTACTAGCCAGTGTCAGAAAGCTTGGTCTCAGTCGCAGGTCATGGGTCTTGCAACAGGACAATGACCCAAAACACACCGCTAAAAACACCCAAGAATGGCTAAGAGGAAAAAATTGGACTATTCTAAAGTGGCCTTCTATGAGCCCTGACCTCAATCCTATTGAGCATCTTTGGAAGGAGCTGAAACATGCAGTCTGGAAAAGGCACCCTTCAAACCGGACACAACTGGAGCAGTTTGCTCATGAGGAGTGGGCCAAAATACCTGCTGAGAGGTGCAGATGTCTCATTGACAGTTACAGGAAGCGTTTGATTGCAGTGATTGCCTCAAAAGGTTGCGCAACAAAATATTAAGTTAGGGGTACCATCATTTTTGTCCATGCCTGTTTCATGAGTTTATTTTTTTACATAATTCTGTTGAAGCATGGTTGAAAAACAATGTCTGACTTTCATTGGTTAACATTTATAGAATTTTAATTTATTATTACTTTTGTCAGATTAAAGTTATTTCTGTGACCATTGTGACTTTTTCTTTCATTGACCAAAGGGTACCAACAATTTTGTCCACGTCTGTATTTCCTAATGAATGCTAGGGATGTTGCTAAGCTCAGACAAAGACATTACAGCCTTCTCGTTGTCCCACAAGCAAGAAGTGAGGTTACTGATGAAAAACAAATTTAGAATATTTGAATATTAGCACTATATTCTAAATCTTTGCAAATTCTCGAAGTGTTAATATCCGCAATAAAAATTTGCATTTAAAATATTCGCGTCCAACACTAATAACGAGAATGTAAAGCTTCAAGATTGCTTGGAGCCTGGTAGAGTCACAAAGTTCATCAAGATTCAAACTATAACTACTAGCTCCTTGTCTCTTTGGCAGAGAAAACATCATGGGTTCCAAGTCATCATGGGTTGGAAGGAGGACTTCCTGTGGTGCACGGAGATGGAGAGTGTCTTTGGATTCCCCCCGCACTAAACGGACGTCTCAGAAATGATCCGCTGCTCCCGACAGCAGCTACCAGGAAGGTCATGGAGCGTTCCGGTCATCCAGCCTCTATTCGCCCCACTGAAGGATTATTTTGAAAGTGTGTAGAAGCCACACTACTCTGCAGATTTATCATGGAGACACTGGATTTTATAATATTACATTATTATATAAAAAAAATAAAAAGCAAGCCCCTTCGTAACCCTGCTCCAAAGTGCGATCAGCTGCATCATCATCGAGTACTGTTTGCAAGTCACTGATATCCTCCTCAACCGTCTCTGGGTCAGGAGCCTGACCGCTCGTAACACTAGCTCCCACGCCACTCTCCTTATCACTACTTGCCAGCCTAGTGGAGGAAATTACAGAGGCAAGTTGATGACAGGTGAGGACACAGGGCCTGCTCCCGGGCTTTGCCAACTAAGGGTTGTGTCTGACAAACTCACTGACTCTTGGCTGGGAGTGTCTGATGTCACTTGCGACAAAGTCGAAGATTGAGTCAACCACTCAAGAACCGCTGGGTTGCTGGTAACGACCGCTAGCTGACAGTGGGAGCTCAGGTCTCTCGACGTGACCTCTGCTGCTATGGCCCCCTATTCTGCTGAGACCTCTGCTTGCGCCAGAAACATTTACACCTCTGCCACTACCCACCAGGAATGGGGAGCAGGTCACCTCCTAAAGCGGCCCTAGTCCTGGCCCTGACTCCTAACCATATGAGCAGACCCAGATGGTAGGTGGACATATACACAGGAATCTGGGACCCTGAGTAGCCCTGAAAATCCCTACAATGAGGTTAGGAGCAGGAGACGACCTGTTCATCCCTGAAGCAGATGAACAGGAGTCTCCACTAGGCCTAGCAACAAGAAAGGAGCAGACAGTAGCATAAACCAGATTGGCAGGTAAACACTCGGCGCAAACGGCACACATTGGAACAACAGCAATTACCTGCCACAACAACTGGATGAAACAAACTGCTACTGACAAGTGGTTCCCCCTCAGGGAAACCCTAGAGCCCACTTTCGCAGGCAGGTGGTCAATGTGGTTCCCCCTTTGAGGAACCCAGCAGCCCCCTCACTGGAGGCATAACACACAGGGAAACGCCTTGCATACATGCTGGATGAACAACACCAAAAGACCAGACATGAAACAGCAACAAAATGTACACCACACCCTGAACATAAACCCACACCAAACATCAACACAGGAAAGGTAGGGAACATGGAGAATAAACAAAGGATGACAATCTGTTCAACAAGGTGGCCCTCAAACTGGACAGATTGTAAGGTCCAGGATGGCTGAATAACTCCAGCTCCACAAGAAGCTGAAGTTTCACTAACCTCAAGCTCCAAGCCCAAGTACTATAAGAGCCCATATCCAGCTCCACCTTGCTCACACTTTAACCCCATACCCACCAGAATGGGAAGGGACAATAACCTTAAAGGGGAAGTGTGTAAACATGCCAAAAATTTCATGTTGCCACAGGCAACAAGCATGCACAGCTGAAGTGTCACGGTCCACTACCACCAGACCATGACACAGCTGTGCAAAATAAATGGAAAACAGGGCTTCAGAATATATCACTGCACCGCAGAACAGCAATTAGGTCCTAATATTTTTCTACTTTTACTCAAAAGGCTTTTCAACAGATAAGTGCAACGATGAACAGGAAATATATTTTTTATTTCGCCACTAATACATGGCAAACAGGGCTTCAGAATATATCACTGCACTGCTGAGTGGCAAATATTTTTTTCCTTTTTCCACTAATACACACAAAAAAGAACTTTTGAACAGATAACTGCACCACTGGGCGGCAAATATATTTTTTCTTTGTCCACTAATACAGGCCTCAAAAGGCTTTAAAACAGATACCGTAACTGCACAGCTGAGCGGCAAATATCTTTATTTCTTTTTCCACTAATATATGGAAAAAAAAGTGCTTTAGAACAGATAACTGCACCGCTGAGCGTCAAATATATTTTTTCTTTTTCCACTAATTCACAGAAAAAAAGGCTTTAGAACAGATAACTGCACAGCTGAGCGTCAAATATATTTTATTTTTGCCACTAATACACGACAAAATCGGCTGTAATTTTGCTGAGAGACCGTGACGTGGTGCATGATGGGCTCCGATGTGTTCCTGGCAGGAATATATTGGCAAAAGTCTCAGCTTTTAATATCTGCTTGTATGACAAGCTAGTATAGTCAGTGGCATATCCGTTTGGTGCATTTTCTTCTGTTATTTTTATAATTATATTTTCATCCGCACAATGCTCCATTTTGTGTAGGATGCTTTTGTGGTGCATGTGGACCGCGCCGGCATCCTCCATTGTATGCATTTTTTGCTGGGGATGGTCGTTTGCTGCGGTCCACATGCGGTGGGACTGCTCCCCCAATAAGAAACACGCTACAGTGTTTGGGGTTGAGCAGTTCCCCTATATTTGCCACTATATTTCTGTGATTTTGTTTCATTACATAACCTTCCCTTCAAAAAAGAGATTAGTACTTAAAAGCGTTTTACTGTACACATTATTAGAGTTGAGCGAACACCTGGATGTTCGGGTTCGAGAAGTTCGGCCGAACATCCCGGAAATGTTCGGGTTCGGGATCCGAACCCGATCCGAACTTCGTCCCGAACCCGAACCCCATTGAAGTCAATGGGGACCCGAACTTTTCGGCACTAAAAAGGCTGTAAAACAGCCCAGGAAAGAGCTAGAGGGCTGCAAAAGGCAGCAACATGTAGGTAAATCCCCTGCAAACAAATGTGGATAGGGAAATGAATTAAAATAAAAATTAAATAAATAAAAATTAACCAAAATCAATTGGAGAGAGGTTCCATAGCAGAGAATCTGGCTTCCCGTCACCCACCACTGGAACAGTCCATTCTCAGATATTTAGGCCCCGGCACCCAGGCAGAGGAGAGAGGTCCCGTAACAGAGAATCTGTCTTCATGTCAGCAGAGAATTAGTCTGCATGTCATAGCAGAGAATGAGGCTTCACGTCAGCCACCACTGCAACAGTCCATTGGCATATATTTAGGCCCAGCACCCAGGCAGAGGAGGGAGGTCCCGTAACAGAGAATCTGTCTTCATGTCAGCAGAGAATTAGTCTGCATGTCATAGCAGAGAATGAGGCTTCACGTCAGCCACCACTGCAACAGTCCATTGGCATATATTTAGGCCCAGCACACACACAGGCAGAGGAGAGAGGTCCCGTAACAGAGAATCTGGCTTCATGTCAGCAGAGAATCAGTCTGCATGTCATAGCAGAGAATGAGGCTTCACGTCAGCCACCACTGCAACAGTCCATTGGCATATATTTAGGCCCAGCACACACACAGGCAGAGGAGAGAGGTCCCGTAACAGAGAATCTGGCTTCATGTCAGCAGAGAATCAGTCTGCATGTCATAGCAGAGAATGAGGCTTCACGTCAGCCACCACTGCAACAGTCCATTGGCATATATTTAGGCCCAGCACACACACAGGCAGAGGAGAGAGGTCCCGTAACAGAGAATCTGTCTTCATGTCAGCAGAGAATTAGTCTGCATGTCATAGCAGAGAATGAGGCTTCACGTCAGCCACCACTGCAACAGTCCATTGGCATATATTTAGGCCCAGCACACACACAGGCAGAGGAGAGAGGTCCCGTAACAGAGAATCTGGCTTCATGTCAGCAGAGAATCAGTCTGCATGTCATAGCAGAGAATGAGGCTTCACGTCAGCCACCACTGCAACAGTCCATTGGCATATATTTAGGCCCAGCACACACACAGGCAGAGGAGAGAGGTCCCGTAACAGAGAATCTGGCTTCATGTCAGCAGAGAATCAGTCTGCATGTCATAGCAGAGAATGAGGCTTCACGTCAGCCACCACTGCAACAGTCCATTGGCATATATTTAGGCCCAGCACACACACAGGCAGAGGAGAGAGGTCCCGTAACAGAGAATCTGTCTTCATGTCAGCAGAGAATTAGTCTGCATGTCATAGCAGAGAATGAGGCTTCACGTCAGCCACCACTGCAACAGTCCATTGGCATATATTTAGGCCCAGCACACACACAGGCAGAGGAGAGAGGTCCCGTAACAGAGAATCTGGCTTCATGTCAGCAGAGAATCAGTCTGCATGTCATAGCAGAGAATGAGGCTTCACGTCACCCACCACTGCAACAGTCCATTGGCATATATTTAGGCCTAGCACACAGGCAGAGCAGAGAGGTCCCGTAACAGACAATCTGGCTTCATGACAGCAGAGAATCAGTCTGCATGTCATAGCAGAGAATGAGGCTACACGTCACCCACCACTGCAACAGTCCATTGGCATATATTTAGGCCTAGCACACAGGCAGAGCAGAGAGGTCCCGTAACAGACGATCTGGCTTCATGTCAGCAGAGAATCAGTCTGCATGTCATAGCAGAGAATGAGGCTTCACGTCAGCCACCACTGCAACAGTCCATTGGCATATATTTAGGCCCAGCACACAGGCAGAGGAGAGAGGTCCCGTAACAGACAATCTGGCTTCATGTCAGCAGAGAATCAGTCTGCATGTCATAGCAGAGAATGAGGCTTCACGTCACCCACCACTGCAACAGTCCATTGGCATATATTTAGGCCTAGCACACAGGCAGAGCAGAGAGGTCCCGTAACAGACAATCTGGCTTCATGACAGCAGAGAATCAGTCTGCATGTCATAGCAGAGAATGAGGCTTCACGTCACCCACCACTGCAACAGTCCATTGGCATATATTTAGGCCTAGCACACAGGCAGAGCAGAGAGGTCCCGTAACAGACAATCTGGCTTCATGTCAGCAGAGAATCAGTCTGCATGTCATAGCAGAGAATCAGGCTTCACGTCAGCCACCACTGCAACAGTCCATTGTCATAAATTTAGGCCCAGCACCCAGGCAGACGAGAGAGGTCCCGTAACAGACAATCTGGCTTCATGTCAGCAGAGAATTAGTCTGCATGTCATAGCAGAGAATCAGGCTTCATGTCAGCCACCACTGCAACAGTCCATTGGCATATATTTAGGCCTAGCACACAGGCAGAGGAGAGGTTCATTCAACTTTGGGTAGCCTCGCAATATAATGGTAAAATGAAAATAAAAATAGGATTGAATGAGGAAGTGCCCTGGAGTCCAATAATATATGGTTATGGGGAGGTAGTTAATGTCTAATCTGGACAAGGGACGGACAGGTCCTGTGGGATCCATGCCTGGTTCATTTTTATGAACGTCAGCTTGTCCACATTGGCTGTAGACAGGCGGCTGCGTTTGTCTGTAATGACGCCCCCTGCCGTGCTGAATACACGTTCAGACAAAACGCTGGCTGCCGGGCAGGCCAGCACCTCCAAGGCATAAAAGGCTAGCTCTGGCCACGTGGACAATTTAGAGACCCAGAAGTTGAATGGGGCCGAACCATCAGTCAGTACGTGGAGGGGTGTGCACACGTACTGTTCCACCATGTTAGTGAAATGTTGCCTCCTGCTAACACGTTGCGTATCAGGTGGTGGTGCAGTTAGCTGTGGCGTGTTGACAAAAGTTTTCCACATCTCTGCCATGCTAACCCTGCCCTCAGAGGAGCTGGCCGTGACACAGCTGCCTTGGCGACCTCTTGCTCCTCCTCTGCCTTGGCCTTGGGCTTCCACTTGTTCCCCTGTGACATTTGGGAATGCTCTCAGTAGCGCGTCTACCAACGTGCGCTTGTACTCGCGCATCTTCCTATCACGCTCCAGTGCAGGAAGTAAGGTGGGCACATTGTCTTTGTAGCGTGGATCCAGCAGGGTGGCAACCCAGTAGTCCGCACAGGTTAAAATGTGGGCAACTCTGCTGTCGTTGCGCAGGCACTGCAGCATGTAGTCGCTCATGTGTGCCAGGCTTCCCAGGGGTAAGGACAAGCTGTCCTCTGTGGGAGGCGTATCGTCATCGTCCTGCCTTTCCCCCCAGCCACGCACCAGTGATGGACCCGAGCTGCGTTGGGTGCCACCCCGCTGTGACCTTGCTTCATCCTCATCCTCCTCCACCTCCTCCTCATCCTCGTCCTCCTCGTCCTCCAGTAGTGGGCCCTGGCTGGCCACATTTGTACCTGGCCTCTGCTGTTGCCAAAAACATCCCTCTGAGTCACTTCGAAGAGACTGGCCTGAAAGTGCTAAAAATGACCCCTCTTCCTCCTCCTCCTCCTCCTCCTGGGCCACCTCCTCTTCCATCATCGCCCTAAGTGTTTTCTCAAGGAGACATAGAAGTGGTATTGTAACGCTGATAACGGTGTCATCGCCACTGGCCATGTTGGTGGAGTACTCGAAACAGCGCAACAGGGCACACAGGTCTCGCATGGAGGCCCAGTCATTGGTGGTGAAGTGGTGCTGTTCTGTAGTGCGACTGACCCGTGCGTGCTGCAGCTGAAACTCCACTATGGCCTGCTGCTGCTCGCACAGTCTGTCCAGCATGTGCAAGGTGGAGTTCCACCTGGTGGGCACGTCGCATATGAGGCGGTGAGCGGGAAGGCCGAAGTTACGCTGTAGCGCAGACAGGCGAGCAGCAGCAGGATGTGAACGCCGGAAGCGCGAACAGACGGCCCGCACTTTATGCAGCAGCTCTGACATGTCGGGGTAGTTGTGAATGAACTTCTGCACCACCAAATTCAGCACATGCGCCAAGCAAGGGATGTGCGTCAAATTGGCTAGTCCCAGAGCTGCAACGAGATTTCGCCCATTATCACACACCACCAGGCCGGGCTTGAGGCTCACCGGCAGCAACCACTCGTCGGTCTGTTGTTCAATACCCCGCCACAACTCCTGTGCGGTGTGGGGCCTGTCCCCCAAACATATGAGTTTCAGAATGGCCTGCTGACGTTTACCCCGGGCTGTGCTGAAGTTGGTGGTGAAGGTGTGTGGCTGACTGGATGAGCAGGTGGAAGAAGAGGAGGAGGAAGCCGAGAAGGAGGAGGTGGCAACAGGAGGCAAAGAATGTTGCCCTGCGATCCTTGGCGGCGGAAGGACGTGCGCCAAACAGCTCTCCGCCTGGGGCCCAGCTGCCACTACATTTACCCAGTGTGCAGTTAGGGAGATATAGCGTCCCTGGCCGTGCTTACTGGTCCACGTATCTGTGGTTAGGTGGACCTTGCTACAGATGGCGTTGCGCAGTGCACACTTGATTTTATCGGATACTTGGTTGTGCAGGGAAGGCACGGCTCTCTTGGAGAAGTAGTGCCGGCTGGGAACAACATACTGTGGGACAGCAAGCGACATGAGCTGTTTGAAGCTGTCTGTGTCCACCAGCCTAAATGACAGCATTTCATAGGCCAGTAGTTTAGAAATGCTGGCATTCAGGGCCAGGGATCGAGGGTGGCTAGGTGGGAATTTACGCTTTCTATCAAATGTTTGTGAGATGGAGAGCTGAACGCTGGCGTGTGACATGGTTGAGACGCTTGGTGACGGAGGTGGTGGTGGTGGTGTTGGTGGTACATCCCCTGTTTGCTGGGCGGCAGGTGCCAACGTTCCTCCAGAGGCGGAGGAAGAGGCCGAGGCGGCAGCAGCAGAATAGGCCGAGGCGGCAGCAGCAGAAGAGGTAGCAGGGGGAGCCTGAGTGACTTCCTTGGTTTTAAGGTGTTTACTCCACTGCAGTTCATGCTTTGCATGCAGGTGCCTGGTCATGCAGGTTGTGCTCAGGTTCAGAACGTTAATGCCTCGCTTCAGGCTCTGATGGCGTGCAAACCACTCGGGTCTTGTCGTCAGCACATTGTTTGAAGAAGTGCCATGCCAGGGAACTCCTTGAAGCTGCCTTTGGGGTGCTCGGTCCCAGATGGCGGCGGTCAGTAGCAGGCGGAGTCTCTTGGCGGCGGGTGTTCTGCTTTTGCCCACTGCTCCCTCTTTTGCTACGCTGTTGGCTCGGTCTCACCACTGCCTCTTCCTCCGAACTGTGAAAGTCAGTGGCACGACCTTCATTCCATGTGGGGTCTAGGACCTCATCGTCCCCTGCATCGTCTTCCACCCAGTCTTGATCCCTGACCTCCTGTTCAGTCTGCACACTGCAGAAAGACGCAGCAGTTGGCACCTGTGTTTCGTCATCATCAGAGACATGCTGAGGTGGTATTCCCATGTCCTCATCATCAGGAAACATAAGTGGTTGTGCGTCAGTGCATTCTATGTCTTTCACCGCTGGGGAAGGGCTAGGTGGATGCCCTTGGGAAACCCTGCCAGCGGAGTCTTCAAACAGCATAAGAGACTGCTGCATAACTTGAGGCTGAGACAGTTTCCCTGGTATGCATGGGGGTGATGTGACAGACTGATGGGCTTGGTTTTCAGGCGCCATCTGTGCGCTTTCTGCAGAAGACTGGGTGGGAGATAATGTGAACGTGCTGGATCCACTGTCGGCCACCCAATTGACTAATGCCTGTACCTGCTCAGGCCTTACCATCCTTAGAACGGCATTGGGCCCCACCATATATCGCTGTAAATTCTGGCGGCTACTGGGACCTGAGGTAGTTGGTACACTAGGACGTGTGGATGTGGCAGAACGGCCACGTCCTCTCCCAGCACCAGAGGGTCCACTAACACCACCACGACCATGTCCACGTCCGCGTCCCTTACTAGATGTTTTTCTCATTGTTATGGTTCACCACAACAACAAATATATTATTTGGCCCAATGTATTGTATTCAAATTCAGCGGGATATAAATTTGAGGCCTAGTATTTAGGCGCTGGGTGACCGGTATGGATTTAGTGACAGAATTAGACTTGGAAATGCACAGAAGCGTGTGTGTGTGAAGTTATTCTGAATGACCCAATGTGCACCTTGAATATTATATACCCTTTTATGGATAGATTTCAAATAGCTCTGATATGGCAGAAACCACTAAATTATGAAATTGCTAAATTAGGAATTGTATTTCAACCCAGAACAAAAAATGTGCTTTGACGGACACTAAATATCTTTCCCAGCCACAACAGGACAGCGTTAACGAGAGATTTAGCAGGATATAAATTTGAGGCCTAGTATTTAGGCGCTGGGTGACCGGTATGGATTTAGTGACAGAATTAGACTTGGAAATGCACAGAAGCGTGTGTGTGTGAAGTTATTCTGAATGACCCAATGTGCACCTTGAATATTATATACCCTTTTAGGGATAGATTTCAAATAGCTCTGATATAGCAGAAACCACTAAATTATGAAATTGCTAAATTGGGAATTGTATTTCAACCCAGAACAAAAAATGTGCTTTGACGGACACTAAATAACTTTCCCAGCCACAACAGGACAGCGTTAACGAGAGATTTAGCAGGATATAAATTTGAGGCCTAGTATTTAGGCGCTGGGTGACAGGTATGGGTTTAGTGACAGAATTAGACTTAGAAATACACAGTAGCGGGTGTGTGTGAAGTTATTCTGAATGACCCAATGTGCACCTTGAATATTATATACCCTTTTAGGGATAGATTTCAAATAGCTCTGATATAGCAGAAACCACTAAATTATGAAATTGCTAAATTGGGAATTGTATTTCAACCCAGAACAAAAAATGTGCTTTGACGGACACTAAATAACTTTCCCAGCCACAACAGGACAGCGTTAACGAGAGATTTAGCAGGATATAAATTTGAGGCCTAGTATTTAGGCGCTGGGTGACAGGTATGGGTTTAGTGCCAGAATTAGACTTGGAAATACACAGTAGCGGGTGTGTGTGAAGTTATTCTGAATGACCCAATGTGCACCTTGAATATTATATACCCTTTTAGGGATAGATTTCAAATAGCTCTGATATAGCAGAAACCACTAAATTATGAAATTGCTAAATTGGGAATTGTATTTCAACCCAGAACAAAAAATGTGCTTTGACGGACACTAAATAACTTTCCCAGCCACAACAGGACAGCGTTAACGAGAGATTTAGCAGGATATAAATTTGAGGCCTAGTATTTAGGCGCTGGGTGACAGGTATGGGTTTAGTGACAGAATTAGACTTAGAAATACACAGTAGCGGGTGTGTGTGAAGTTATTCTGAATGACCCAATGTGCACCTTGAATATTATATACCCTTTTAGGGATAGATTTCAAATAGCTCTGATATAGCAGAAACCACTAAATTATGAAATTGCTAAATTGGGAATTGTATTTCAACCCAGAACAAGAAATGTGCTTGAACGGACACTAAATAACTCGCCCAGCTACAGCACTAAGGACAGATTTAGCTGGATATAAATTTGAGGCCTAGTATTTAGGCGCTGGGTGACAGGTATGGGTTTAGTGACAGAATTAGACTTGGAAATACACAGTAGCGGGTGTGTGTGAAGTTATTCTGAATGACCCAATGTGCACCTTGAATATTATATACCCTTTTAGGGATAGATTTCAAATAGCTCTGATATAGCAGAAACCACTAAATTATGAAATTGCTAAATTGGGAATTGTATTTCAACCATGAACAAGAAATGTGCTTGAACGGACACTAAATAACTCGCCCAGCTACAGCACTAAGGACAGATTTAGCTGGATATAAATTTGAGGCCTAGTATTTAGGCGCTGGGTGACAGGTATGGGTTTAGTGACAGAATTAGACTTGGAAATGCACAGTAGCGGGTGTGTGAAGTTATTCTGAATGTCCCTATGTGCACCTTCAATATGATCTACCCTTTTAGGGATAGATTTCAAATAGCTCTGATATAGCAGAAACCACTAAATTATGAAATTGCTAAATTGGGAATTGTATTTCAACCCAGAACAAAAAATGTGCTTTGACGGACACTAAATAACTTTCCCAGCCACAACAGGACAGCGTTAACGAGAGATTTAGCAGGATATAAATTTGAGGCCTAGTATTTAGGCGCTGGGTGACAGGTATGGGTTTAGTGACAGAATTAGACTTAGAAATACACAGTAGCGGGTGTGTGTGAAGTTATTCTGAATGACCCAATGTGCACCTTGAATATTATATACCCTTTTAGGGATAGATTTCAAATAGCTCTGATATAGCAGAAACCACTAAATTATGAAATTGCTAAATTGGGAATTGTATTTCAACCCAGAACAAAAAATGTGCTTTGACGGACACTAAATAACTTTCCCAGCCACAACAGGACAGCGTTAACGAGAGATTTAGCAGGATATAAATTTGAGGCCTAGTATTTAGGCGCTGGGTGACAGGTATGGGTTTAGTGACAGAATTAGACTTAGAAATACACAGTAGCGGGTGTGTGTGAAGTTATTCTGAATGACCCAATGTGCACCTTGAATATTATATACCCTTTTAGGGATAGATTTCAAATAGCTCTGATATAGCAGAAACCACTAAATTATGAAATTGCTAAATTGGGAATTGTATTTCAACCCAGAACAAAAAATGTGCTTTGACGGACACTAAATAACTTTCCCAGCCACAACAGGACAGCGTTAACGAGAGATTTAGCAGGATATAAATTTGAGGCCTAGTATTTAGGCGCTGGGTGACAGGTATGGGTTTAGTGACAGAATTAGACTTAGAAATACACAGTAGCGGGTGTGTGTGAAGTTATTCTGAATGACCCAATGTGCACCTTGAATATTATATACCCTTTTAGGGATAGATTTCAAATAGCTCTGATATAGCAGAAACCACTAAATTATGAAATTGCTAAATTGGGAATTGTATTTCAACCCAGAACAAAAAATGTGCTTTGACGGACACTAAATAACTTTCCCAGCCACAACAGGACAGCGTTAACGAGAGATTTAGCAGGATATAAATTTGAGGCCTAGTATTTAGGCGCTGGGTGACAGGTATGGGTTTAGTGACAGAATTAGACTTAGAAATACACAGTAGCGGGTGTGTGTGAAGTTATTCTGAATGACCCAATGTGCACCTTGAATATTATATACCCTTTTAGGGATAGATTTCAAATAGCTCTGATATAGCAGAAACCACTAAATTATGAAATTGCTAAATTGGGAATTGTATTTCAACCCAGAACAAGAAATGTGCTTGAACGGACACTAAATAACTCGCCCAGCTACAGCACTAAGGACAGATTTAGCTGGATATAAATTTGAGGCCTAGTATTTAGGCGCTGGGTGACAGGTATGGGTTTAGTGACAGAATTAGACTTGGAAATGCACAGTAGCGGGTGTGTGAAGTTATTCTGAATGTCCCTATGTGCACCTTCAATATGATCTACCCTTTTAGGGATAGATTTCAAATAGCTCTGATATAGCAGAAACCACTAAATTATGAAATTGCTAAATTGGGAATTGTATTTCAACCCAGAACAAGAAATGTGCTTGAACGGACACTAAATAACTCGCCCAGCTACAGCACTAACGACAGATTTAGCTGGATATGAATTTGAGGCCTAGTATTTAGGCGCTGGGTGACAGGTATGGGTTTAGTGACAGAATTAGACTTGGAAATGCACAGTAGCGGGTGTGTGAAGTTATTCTGAATGACCCTATGTGCACCTTGAATATTATATACCCTTTTAGGGATAGATTTCAAATAGCTCTGATACAGCAGAAACCACTAAATTTTTAAATTGCTAAATTGGGAATTGTATTTCAACCCAGAACAAAAAATGTGCTTTGACGGACACTAAATAACTTTCCCAGCCACAACAGGACAGCGGTAACGAGAGATTTAGCGGGATATAAATTTGAGGCCTAGTATTTAGGCGCTGGGTGACCGGTATGGATTTAGTGACAGAATTAGACTGGGATATGGCCAAAAAATAACCACACTATTGCTGGTTAAATGCACTTGGTGATGGGCGCAGCTTGCCCCTGATGTAGTATATGGCCAAAAAATGAACAGACTATTGCTGGTTAAATGCACTTGGTGTCACAGCTTGACCAACCACACTACTGAGGGTTAAATGCACTTGGTGACGGGCGCAGCTTGCCCCTGATGTAGTATATGGCCAAAAAATGAACAGACTATTGCTGGTTAAATGCACTTGGTGACGGGCGCAGCTTGCCCCTGATTTAGTATATGGCCAAAAAATGAACAGACTATTGCTGGTTAAATGCACTTGGTGTGATAGCTTGACCAACCACACTACTGAGGGTTAAATGCACTTGGTGACGGGCGCAGCTTGCCCCTGATGTAGTATATGGCCAAAAAATAAACAGACTATTGCTGGTTAAATGCACTTGGTGTGACAGCTTCACCCTGATGTAGGCTTTAGCCAAAAAACAAACGCACCATTGAGGGTTAAATGCACTTGGTGACAGGCGCAGCTTGCCCCTGATGTAGTATATGGCCAAAAAATAAACAGACTATTGCTGGTTAAATGCACTTGGTGTGACAGCTTCACCCTGATGTAGGCTTTAGCCAAAAAACAACCACACCATTGAGGGTTAAATGCACTTGGTCGCAGCTTGTGCTGGCGCACCACAAGACACAAAATGGCCGCCGATCACCCCAGAAAAATGTGACTGACAAACGGTCTGGGCAGCCTAAAAACAGTGAGCAATTGAGGATCAGCAGCTCAATGATCCACAGCTGCAGATCGATCAGTTAATCAAGTCCTTTGGAGGAGTTAATCTGCCTAATCTCGCCCTACTGTCGCAGCCGCAACCTCTCCCTACGCTAATCAGAGCAGAGTGACGGGCGGCGCTATGTGACTCCAGCTTAAATAGAGGCTGGGTCACATGGTGCTCTGGCCAATCACAGCCATGCCAATAGTAGGCATGGCTGTGATGGCCTCTTGGGGCAAGTAGTATGACGCTTGTTGATTGGCTGCTTTGCAGCCTTTCAAAAAGCGCCAAGAAAGCGTCACAAAAGCGCGAAGAAAGCGACGAACACCGAACCCGAACCCGGACTTTTACGAAAATGTCCGGGTTCGGGTCCGTGTCACGGACACCCCAAAATTCGGTACGAACCCGAACTATACAGTTCGAGTTCGCTCATCCCTACACATTATGTTACATATTTTAAAAAAACACTCCAGTTTTATCTACCAAATGTAATTCCTATTGTAATAGTATTGTCTTTAATAATTTTCTGATAATGCACATATATTAAATTAAACTGTGATAAAAATCCCTAGGCAGAATAATTGGTTATGCAATTACATATCAGATACATGCAATTATGCATAGCTGGTCGCCAATTAAAACTGAAAATATTGGAATCTCTTTATTTGTTTATAGGGTTAGAGAATTGTTTTTGAACATCAAGAAAAAAGGATTTAGCATGTCCTAATGTTTGTCACAGTATACTTTGATCCATGAAATAAGATGGCAAACTTGTTCACTGGTCCTCTCGCTAGGAATTACTGAAATGTATATCCACACAACCTGATTTTATAGTTTAATTGTATAATTGTATTGTAACAGATAATGCAAGTTATATGAGATTTAATTTGTTAAAGATTTTCACTGCTATGAAATTAACATTTTATTGTATTGAGCATAGTCACTGACTTAGATATAATTTTACAACCTAGCAGATGAAATGGAATATAGCATCAGAATTATATATGTATATATATATATATATATATATATATATATATATGGGAAACTCAAAAAAATTGAATATTGTGCAAAAGTCCATTTATTTAAGTAATACAAATTAAAAGGAATTGCATTAATGCAGCCTAAAATTTGAATTTTGTGAAAAGGTTCAATATTCCAGTCTCAAAGTGTCACAATCTAGTCAGCTAATTAATCCATACCCCCTGAGCAAAGTGTACCTCAAAATTTTGACTTTGGGGTTTCATAAGCTATAAGCCATAATCATCCAAATTATAACAAATAAAGGCTTTAAATATCTCGCTTTGCATGTAATGAGTATATCTCATATGTAAGTTGCATTACTGAAATAAATGAACTTTGCACAATATTCTAAGTTTTCGAGTTTCACCTATATATACAGTACAGACCAAAAGTTTGGACACACCTTCTTATTCAAAGAGTTTTCTTTATTTTCATGACTATGAAAATTGTAGATTCACACTGAAGGAATCAAAACTATGAATTAACACATGTGGAATTATATGCATAACAAAAAAGTGTGAAACAACTGAAAATATGTCATATTCTAGGTTCTTCAAAGTAGCCACCTTTTGCTTTGATTACTGCTTTGCACACTCTTGAAGGCGTTCCCAGAGATGCTTAGCACTTGTTGGCCCTTTTGCCTTCACTCTGCGGTCCAGCTCACCCCAAACCATCTCGATTGGGTTCAGGTCCGGTGACTGTGGAGGCCAGGTCATCTGGTGCAGCACCCCATCACTGTCCTTCATGGTCAAATAGCCCTTACACAGCCTGGAGGTGTGTTTGGGGTCATTGTCCTGTTGAAAAATAAATGATGGTCCAACTAAATGCAAACCGCATGGAATAGCATGCCGCTGCAAGATGCTGTGGTAGCCATGCTGCTTCAGTATGGCTTCAATTTTGAATAAATCCCCAACAGTGTCACCAGCAAAGCACCTCCACACCATCACACCTCCTCCTCCATGCTTCACAGTGGGAACCAGGCATGTAAAGTACATCCGTTCACCTTTTCTGCGTCGCACAAAGACGCGGTGGTTGGAACCAAAGATCTAAAATTTGGACTCATCAGACCAAAGCACAGATTTCCACTGGTCTAATGTCCATTCATTGTGTTCTTTAGCCCAAACAAGTCTCTTCTGCTTGTTGCCTGTCCTTAGCAGTGGTTTCCTAGCAGATATTCTACCATGAAGGCCTGATTCTCACAGTCTCCTCTTAACAGTTGTTCTAGAGATGTGTCTGCTGCTAGAACTCAGTGTGGCATTGACCTGGTCTCTAATCTGAGCTGCTGTTAACCTGCGATTTCTGAGGCTGGTGACTTGGATGAACTTATCCTCCGCAGCAGAGGTGACTCTTGGTCTTCCTTTCCTGGGGCGGTCCGCATGTGAGCCAGTTTCTTTGTAGCGCTTGATGGTTTTTGTGACAGCACTTGGGGACACTTTCAAAGTTTTCCCAATTTTTCGGACTGACTGACCTTCATTTCTTAAAGTAATGATGGGCACTCATTTTTCTTTACTTAGCTGCTTTTTTCTTGCCATAATACAAATTCTAACAGTCTATTCAGTAGGACTATCAGCTGTGTATCCACCTGACTTCTCCACAACGCAACTGATGGTCCCAACCCCATTTATAAGGCAAGAAATCCCACTTATTAAACCTGACAGGGCACACCTGTGAAGTGAAAACCATTTCAGGTGACTACCTCTTGAAGCTCATCAAGAGAATGCCAAGAGTGTGCAAAGCAGTAATCAAAGCAAAAGGTGGCTACTTTGAAGAACCTAGAATATGACATATTTTCAGTTGTTTCACACTTTTTTGTTATGTATATAATTCCACATGTGTTAATTCATAGTTTTGATGCCTTCAGTGTGAATCTACAATTTTCATAGTCATGAAAATAAAGAAAACTCTTTGAATGAGAATGTGTGTCCAAACTTTTGGTCTGTATTGTGTATATATATATATATATAATTTTTTTATTATTATTATTTCTTAATTTTATAGTTTTTTTTTTTCATTTGACTTCCAATATAAAGAACATCTGGAAATAGTCTAGTTTCCTCGTGGGCCACCAGAGTCACAATAAGATAATAATTTTTGCTTTTTGCCGCTCAATTGTCAGATTTGCTGTGCAGACTGAGTCATATACTGTAATACTTCTTGAAGACTTCTAATAATTTATGTAATTTCTCTGTCAATTAACTCCTATACTTTGTAGCTGCTATAAAACATGTACACCTGGTTGTGCTATTTATATAGACAATGCAGAGAGGAGGTATCTGTCCAATATGGCTGCCCCAAGGAAGTTTATTAATAAAAAAAAGACATTAAAAATAACACTTTTTCTGATTTGCTCAGTAAGTTGGATTCAATAATAGGGAAAGAGGCTGTAGCTTAATGGAAGAGGGTGGTTAAATTTGCAACATTGTGCACTAAAAATTGTATCAGAATTTTGACACAAAATGTGTGGAGCAAAGTAAGACAACTATAGTTGAGAGAAGTTATCAAAAATTTGATTTATCTGCTTTGCCGAAGTTCTCAAAGAAATTCGATTTGTCATGAATTACTTCATCACAAATCGCATTCCATTGTATATAGTGGGTGCAATAACGGGAACGGCATTGAGCCCCTCAGATCCTGCGTTCAATGCTGATCGCGGTATCTGAGAGTCATATTGAGGCTTTCAGGGGTTAATCGGGGCTTTAAAAAAATACATACTCACCTCATCCATTTGCTCGCGGAGAGGCAGTCACGGCCATCTTTATTGAAGAAATACCGATCATGACGTCACTGTGCCCAGCCAGTGTGATGACGCGGTGACGTCAAACGTCAGAGCGCGAGAGATTTGGTACGTTTTGTCTTGTATTTTTTCTTTTTTTACCGCCATCAGGTGTCCTTACTCATGGCATAAGTAAATTAGTAAGGGTATAATGTAGTTGTCCAAAACCCGAAGACTATTTGCCATGCTAAGCCTTGTAATGGAAGAAATAAAAGTATGACATTTTAAACAGATGAATTGCCGATTTGGAACTATTTCTTACAAAAGCTTAGACTACATGCTGTAAACAGGCACCAAAATGTATCATCCAGTATCAGTCATGGTGATAAATCTGGTATATCTTTAGACTGTCCAGCTTAAAGCTACTCATGCAAATTCAATAGTTGCCCAACAAATGTACATTTGGCTAGCAGCTATTCCTCCTGACTGTCCTACAGACATGCCTATTTCGTTTGGCCAAGCATCCATATGCTTTCAATTGCAAGATACATCTGGCAATAGAATATCTCCTGCCCGAACAAAAGGATTGGAGTCCAGAGTTCTCCATGCACATTACATAATGGACTGGTCCCACCGAAATCAGCAGGTTTGGCCAATGAAAATCTAATATGTACGGGGGCTGTATATACAGTATTAGTGATCAAGCATTATACATTACTGGAACCTAAATTAAATAGAATTCCTCTGTTTCCTTTCTTGACCCTGCTACATTATTTTATGGATGGTTTTCCTGTTGGACATAAATACATGTGCAACTTCAGAATAAAATTGAGCTTTCAGCAATTGTTCATGAGGCTTTTACATTTTAATATACAGGGTATATATGTTTTCTTCTTTACTAATGCAATGTAAACCCACAGTCCAAACACAAAAAAGACTAACCAATAACAGCTAATGTAATATCCTTGTGTCTTTGTTATTTGCTCTTGTTTTGTCAGATGTCTTCCCCTCTGATGTTAATGCAATTATAACATGAAGTGTTGAGGGCTGCATTTAGTCTGGATAAATTTTGTCGGCAAAGTAAAAGGTACATTTTGTCAGAAGCAATCACTACATTAGTAAAAGTACAAAATATATTTGGTAACAGTGCCAGACACAGTACCAATACTACCTGCTGTAGTACATACATATTGCCAGACATAGTACATACAGTTGAATAGATAATCTGCCCAGTTAGTGATATTTCCTCCCTTCACAATTGTGCAAATTTGCCTTTCAGCAACTATTTTTTAAAATATATTTATAAAGGTATAAATGTATATTTATAAATGTATATTTATAAGTTTATAAATGTATAAAACATGTAGAAACATAATAAATGTATGAAACATTAAAATGATAAGGCAATATATTTATTTGTATTCCCTTCCAATACCCTCCCACTTCCCTTACCCAAGGAGAGGGAAAAAAATAAAATAATGAATCATTAGTTAGGATCCCAATCAGACCAGACTTGCTCCATTTATTATGATTTTTTTTATTGGCATATAACAATTTCTCATGTCCTTTCACTTTATATGTTACATTTTGCCACTTTGACATACATGGCAGTTCAGTCTACTTCCAGCTTCTGGCAATAACCAGTCTCTCTAAAAACAATACTTTTGTGAGGAATAGTGATGAGTGAACATGCTCGGACGAGTACCGGTTCGGCTCGAGCATCGCTATGCTTGGCACGTGGCGGTACTCGGCCGAATACCACGTGTGCTCGTTGCATTGCTCGAGTCTCCTCCCTGCACGTTTGGCGCCTCCTAAGCAGCCAATCAACGTTCAGGTAAATAATTCCCTTCAGTGTAATGCCATAGCCATGTTAGCTATTAGCCTTACACTAATTGGCTGGCCAGAACATGTTGTACTAGTTTATATAGGAGCCAATGTCCAGCGCTCGGATCATTCAGCGTCAGGGAGAGCAGACAGTAGGCAGTGACAGATAGTGTTTTGCTGGAAATTCACAGATTTAACTCCCAAAAAACTATTGAAAGACCAAACAGTACTCTTAAGGACTACAGTGTGTGTTTGACAGCAGTGCAGCACCTTTTTTTTTTTTTTTTTTTTTACCAGGGGTTAAATTCAGCAGTATCAGGAACAGGAGTCTTCAGGAAGGGACAGATAGTGCAGGGTTGGAAATTTGCTTTTTGAAGTACCCAAAAGCTATTAAAAGACAGAAAGATTTGATATTAGTGAGATCTACAGTACGCCATCAGGAAGCAGTGTGTTTAGCAGACATTATAAAAAGGGGCTTATTTGTGAACCGAGAGCAAGGCAGGTGGTATGACTCCGCAACCAGAAAAGAGTGCGTACGCAGAAGTCAAGATTAAGAAAATTGCATTTACTATCAATTAATAAAAGCAGGTTAACAATAAAACAGTATGAACAATTCAAGTCAAATACTACAACAATTTCCACCTATGCTGTGTCCGTGTTCGCGGTGCAGACACTAAGGAATAGCAGTCCCAGGAACAATCCCTAACTGACCCTAACTTCCAAGCGGGTGCGCACCCCCCTTATCCCAGTGGTCCAAGTGGACCTCTTACAGTTTGTGGAAGTGCACGGTGGGGCCCGATGTCGTCCTTTTCCTTTATAACCAGCGCAGGATCCGCAACAAAGAAGTCCTCCTCAGCAGGCCGGAAAACCAGATGGATATAATCCAGAATTTTACAGTGACTGTCCGGTACCTCGACAGCACTGTGAGTCTCTTTACTGTTTGGGGCAATCCACTCAGCCCAATGTCAGCTCCACAGGTTAGCTGCTGCACACAGTCCTTTTTAACTTGGCTTCACTAAATGCACGGTCTCTTTATATTCCATCCGTCTCTAGACTGAAGTTCACACAGCTTGGCTGCACAGGAACGTCCTTTAGTATCTCCACACACGTCTTACACAGCACAGAACTTGCTTTCTATCTAGCCAAGATGGCAGCCGTTATAGTTTCAGTCCCTCTTCCTCATTCTTCCTGCTCACACTGAGGCAGGCTGACATCATAAGGGGCGTGTCACTTCAACACTTAACTGCTGTTTTAAAGAGCCACTACCACATTAATACACTTTCTCTATGGCAAACTTCAATGCAAATTGGTCCTATGCTGCCATCTACTGACCAAACGAATACTGCAGGCATTTACATTTATCTGTATTACTAGAATAGCATTATACATTAAATTTTAACACAGTTTACCAGGATAACGAAACTTAGACACATTACATGACTGTTTCTTACATATTCATTACAGTGTGCCTGTTAGTAAGATATACATCACGCCATCAGAGAATTTTTTTTCGGTGGAAATGAACCTAATTTGTGCCACATCTGTGAGCATTCAAACTGCAACCATTATATTCAGTACTCCAGCAGAGAATGATTAATATTTTGGGCAAATGTAACTAGTTTTGGGCACATCTGTGTGTGCGTTTAGGCCGCAAACATATATACAGTATTCCAGCAGAGAACTATTTGTATTTGGGACACATTTAACTACTTTTGGGCACATCTGTGAGTGTGTTCAATCCACAAACGTTATATTCAATATTCCAGCGGAGAATTATTTGTATAAGGGACACATTTAACTACTTTTGGGCACATCAGTGTGTGCTTTCAATCCACAAATGTTATATATAGTATTCCAGCAGAGAATACATTTTATTTGGCAAAAATTTAACTAGTTTTAGGCACATCTGTGTGTGCGTTTAGGCTGCAAACATTATATTCAGTATTCCAGCAAATAATTATTTGAATTTGGGACAAATTTAACTACTTTTGGGCACATCTTTGTGTGCGTTCAATCCACAAACGTTATATACAGTATTGCAGCAGAGAATTATTTGTATTTGGGACTAGGGATGAGCGAACTCGAACTGTATAGTTCGGGTTCGTACTGAATTTTGGGGTTTCTGTGACACGGACCCAAACCCGGACATTTTCGTAAAAGTCCGGGTTCGGGTTCGGTGTTCGTCGCTTTCTTGGCGCTTTTGTGACGCTTTCTTGGCGCTTTTTGAAAGGCTTCAAAGCAGCCAATCAACAAGCGTCATACTACTTGCCCCAAGAGGCCGTCACAGCCATGCCTACTATTGGCATGGCTGTGATTGGCCAGAGCACCATGTGACCCAGCCTCTATAAAAGCTGGAGTCACATAGCGCCGCCCGTCACTCTGCTCTGATTAGCGTAGGGAGAGGTTGCGGCTGCGACAGTAGGGCGAGATTAGGCAGATTAACTCCTCCAAAGGACTTGATTAATCGATCGATCTGCAGCTGTGCATCATTGAGCTGCTGAAATTCAATTGCTCACTGTTTTTAGGCTGCCCAGACCGTTTGTCAGTCACTTTTTTCAGGCGTGATCGGCGGCCATTTTGTGTCTTGTGGTGCGCCAGCACAAGCTGCGACCAAGTGCATTTAACCCTCAATGGTGTGGTTGTTTTTTTGCTAAAGCCTACATCAGGGTGAAGCTGTCACACCAAGTGCATTTAACCAGCAATAGTCTGTTTATTTTTTGGCCATATACTACATCAGGGGCAAGCTGCGCCCGTCACCAAGTGCATTTAACCCTCAGTAGTGTGGTTGGTCAAGCTATCACACCAAGTGCATTTAACCAGCAATAGTCTGTTCATTTTTTGGCCATATACTAAATCAGGGGCAAGCTGCGCCCGTCACCAAGTGCATTTAACCAGCAATAGTCTGTTCATTTTTTGGCCATATACTACATCAGGGGCAAGCTGCGCCCGTCACCAAGTGCATTTAACCCTCAGTAGTGTGGTTGGTCAAGCTGTCACACCAAGTGCATTTAACCAGCAATAGTCTGTTCATTTTTTGGCCATATACTACATCAGGGGCAAGCTGCGCCTGTCACCAAGTGCATTTAACCCTCAATGGTGTGGTTGTTTTTTTGGCTAAAGCCTACATCAGGGTGAAGCTGTCACACCAAGTGCATTTAACCAGCAATAGTCTGTTCATTTTTGGCCATATACTAAATCAGGGGCAAGCTGCGCCCGTCACCAAGTGCATTTAACCAGCAATAGTCTGTTCATTTTTTGGCCATATACTACATCAGGGGCAAGCTGCGCCTGTCACCAAGTGCATTTAACCCTCAATGGTGTGGTTGTTTTTTGGCTAAAGCCTACATCAGGGTGAAGCTGTCACACCAAGTGCATTTAACCAGCAATAGTCTGTTTATTTTTTGGCCATATACTACATCAGGGGCAAGCTGCGCCCGTCACCAAGTGCATTTAACCCTCAGTAGTGTGGTTGGTCAAGCTATCACACCAAGTGCATTTAACCAGCAATAGTCTGTTCATTTTTTGGCCATATACTAAATCAGGGGCAAGCTGCGCCCGTCACCAAGTGCATTTAACCAGCAATAGTCTGTTCATTTTTTGGCCATATACTACATCAGGGGCAAGCTGCGCCCGTCACCAAGTGCATTTAACCCTCAGTAGTGTGGTTGGTCAAGCTGTCACACCAAGTGCATTTAACCAGCAATAGTCTGTTCATTTTTTGGCCATATACTACATCAGGGGCAAGCTGCGCCTGTCACCAAGTGCATTTAACCCTCAATGGTGTGGTTGTTTTTTGGCTAAAGCCTACATCAGGGTGAAGCTGTCACACCAAGTGCATTTAACCAGCAATAGTCTGTTCATTTTTTGGCCATATACTAAATCAGGGGCAAGCTGCGCCCGTCACCAAGTGCATTTAACCAGCAATAGTCTGTTCATTTTTTGGGCATATACTACATCAGGGGCAAGCTGCGCCTGTCACCAAGTGCATTTAACCCTCAATCGTGTGGTTGTTTTTTGGCTAAAGCCTACATCAGGGTGAAGCTGTCACACCAAGTGCATTTAACCAGCAATAGTCTGTTCATTTTTTGGCCATATACTAAATCAGGGGCAAGCTGCGCCCGTCACCAAGTGCATTTAACCAGCAATAGTCTGTTCATTTTTTGGCCATATACTACATCAGGGGCAAGCTGCGCCTGTCACCAAGTGCATTTAACCCTCAATGGTGTGGTTGTTTTTTGGCTAAAGCCTACATCAGGGTGAAGCTGTCACACCAAGTGCATTTAACCAGCAATAGTCTGTTCATTTTTTGGCCATATACTACATCAGGGGCAAGCTGCGCCCGTCACCAAGTGCATTTAACCCTCAGTAGTGTGGCTGGTCAAGCTGTAACACCAAATGCATTTAACCAGCAATAGTGTGGTTATTTTTTGGCCATATGCCAGTCTAATTCTGTCACTAAATCCATACCGGTCACCCAGCGCCTAAATACTAGGCCTCAAATTTATATCCCGCTAAATCTGTCGTTACCGCTGTACTGTTGTGGCTGGGCAAGTTATTTAGTGTCCGTCAAAGCACATTTTTTGTTCAGGGTTGAAATACAATTCCCAATTTAGCAATTTCATAATTTAGTGGTTTCTGCTATATCAGAGCTATTTGAAATCTATCCCTAAAAGGGTATATAATATTCAAGGTGCACATAGGGTCATTCAGAATAACTTCACACACACGCTACTGTGCATTTCCAAGTCTAATATTGTCACTAAATCCATACCGGTCACCCAGCGCCTAAATAGTAGGCCTCAAATTTATATCCCGCTAAATCTGTCGTTACCGCTGTCCTGTTGTGGATGGGCAAGTTATTTAGTGTCCGCCAAAGCACATTTTTTGTTCTGGGTTGAAATACAATTCCCAATTTAGCAATTTCATAATTTAGTGGTTTCTGCTATATCAGAGCTATTTGAAATCTATCCCTAAAAGGGTATATAATATTCAAGGTGCACATAGGGTCATTCAGAATAACTTCACACACACGCTACTGTGCATTTCCAAGTCTAATTCTGTTAGTAAATCCATACCGGTCGCCAAGCGCCTAAATACTAGGCCTCAAATTTATATCCCGCTACATCTGTCATTACCGCTGTACTGTTGTGGCTGGGCAAGTTATTTAGTGTCCGTCAAAGCACATTTTTTGTTCTGGGTTGAAATACAATTCCCAATTTAGCAATTTCATAATTTAGTGGTTTCTGCTATATCAGAGCTATTTGAAATCTATCCCTAAAAGGGTATATAATATTCAAGGTGCACATAGGGTCATTCAGAATAACTTCACACACACGCTACTGTGCATTTCCAAGTCTAATTCTGTCACTAAATCCATACCGGTCACCCAGCGCCTAAATACTAGGCCTCAAATTTATATTCCGCTAAATCTGTCATTACCGCTGTCCTGTTGTGGATGGGCAAGTTATTTAGTGTCCGTCAAAGCACATTTTTTGTTCTGGGTTGAAATACAATTCCCAATTTAGCAATTTCATAATTTAGTGGTTTCTGCTAAATCAGAGCTATTTGAAATCTATCCCTAAAAGGGTATATAATATTCAAGGTGCACATAGGGTCATTCAGAATAACTTCACACACCCGCTACTGTGCATTTCCAAGTCTAATTCTGGTAGTAAATCCATACCGGTCACCCAGCGCCTAAATACTAGGCCTCAAATTTATATCCCGCTACATCTGTCGTTACCGCTGTACTGTTGTGGATGGGCAAGTTATTTAGTGTCCGTCAAAGCACATTTTTTGTTCAGGGTTGAAATACAATTCCCAATTTAGCAATTTCATAATTTAGTGGTTTCTGCTATATCAGAGCTATTTGAAATCTATCCCTAAAAGGGTATATAATATTCAAGGTGCACATAGGGTCATTCAGAATAACTTCACACACACGCTACTGTGCATTTCCAAGTCTAATTCTGTCACTAAATCCATACCGGTCACCCAGCGCCTAAATAGTAGGCCTCAAATTTATATCCCGCTAAATCTGTCGTTACCGCTGTCCTGTTGTGGATGGGCAAGTTATTTAGTGTCTGTCAAAGCACATTTTTTGTTCAGGGTTGAAATACAATTCCCAATTTAGCAATTTCATAATTTAGTGGCTTCTGCTATATCAGAGCTATTTGAAATCTATCCCTAAAAGGGTATATAATATTCAAGGTGCACATAGGGTCATTCAGAATAACTTCACACACACGCTACTGTGCATTTCCAAGTCTAATTCTGTCACTAAATTCATAGGAAGATGCGCGAGTACAAGCGCACGTTGGTAGACGCGCTACTGAGAGCATTCCCAAATGTCACAGGGGAACAAGTGGAAGCCCAAGGCCAAGGCAGAGGAGGAGCAAGAGGTCGCCAAGGCAGCTGTGTAACGGCCAGCTCCTCTGAGGGCAGGGTTAGCATGGCAGAGATGTGGAAAACTTTTGTCAACACGCCACAGCTAACTGCACCACCACCTGATACGCAACGTGTTAGCAGGAGGCAACATTTGACTAACATGGTGGAACAGTACGTGTGCACACCCCTCCACGTACTGACTGATGGTTCGGCCCCATTCAACTTCTGGGTCTCTAAATTGTCCACGTGGCCAGAGCTAGCTTTTTATGCCTTGGAGGTGCTGGCCTGGCTGGCGGCCAGCGTTTTGTCTGAACGTGTATTATGCGCGGCAGGGGGCGTCATTACAGACAAACGCAGCCGCCTGTCTACAGCCAATGTGGACAAGCTGACGTTCATAAAAATGAACCAGGCATGGATCCCACAGGATCTGTCCGTCCCTTGCCCAGATTAGACATTAACTACCTCCCCTTAACCATATATTATTGGACTCCAGGGCACTTCCTCATTCAATCCTATTTTTATTTTCATTTTACCATTATATTGCGAGGCTACCCAAAGTTGAATGAACCTCTCCTCTGTCTGGGTGCCGGGGCCTAAATATATGCCAATGGACTGTTCCAATGTTGGGTGACGTGAAGCCTGATTCTCTGCTATGACATGCAGACTAATTCTCTGCTGACATGAAGCCAGATTGTCTGTTACGGGACCTCTCTCCTCTGCCTGGGTGCTGGGCCTAAATTTATGAAAATGGACTCTTACAGTGGTGGGTGACGTGAAGCCTGATTCTCTGCTATGACATGCAGACTGATTCTCTGCTGACATGAAGCCAGATTGACTGTTACGGGACCTCTCTCCTCTGCCTGGGTGCTGGGCCTAAATATCTGACAATGGACTGTTGCAGTGGTGGCTGACGTGAAGCCTCATTCTCTGCTATGACATGCAGACTAATTCTCTGCTGACATGAAGCCAGATTGTCTGTTACGGGACCTCTCTCCTCTGCCTGGGTGCTGGGCCTAAATTTATGACAATGGACTGTTGCAGTGGTGGGTGACGTGAAGCCTGATTCTCTGCTATGACATGAAGACTGATTCTCTGCTGACATGAAGCCAGATTGTCTGTTACGGGACCTCTCTCCTCTGCCTGGGTGCTGGGCCTAAATATATGCCAATGGACTGTTGCAGTGGTGGCTGACGTGAAGCCTCATTCTCTGCTATGACATGCAGACTAATTCTCTGCTGACATGAAGCCAGATTGTCTGTTACGGGACCTCTCTCCTCTGCCTGGGTGCTGGGCCTAAATTTATGACAATGGACTGTTGCAGTGGTGGGTGACGTGAAGCCTGATTCTCTGCTATGACATGCAGACTGATTCTCTGCTGACATGAAGCCAGATCCTCTGTTACGGGACCTCTCTCCTCTGCCTGGGTGCTGGGCCTAAATTTATGAAAATGGACTCTTACAGTGGTGGGTGACGTGAAGCCTGATTCTCTGCTATGACATGAAGACTGATTCTCTGCTGACATGAAGCCAGATTGTCTGTTACGGGACCTCTCTCCTCTGCCTGGGTGCTGGGCCTAAATATATGCCAATGGACTGTTGCAGTAGTGGCTGACGTGAAGCCTCATTCTCTGCTATGACATGCAGACTAATTCTCTGCTGACATGAAGCCAGATTGTCTGTTACGGGACCTCTCTCCTCTGCCTGGGTGCTGGGCCTAAATTTATGAAAATGGACTCTTACAGTGGTGGGTGACGTGAAGCCTGATTCTCTGCTATGACATGCAGACTGATTCTCTGCTGACATGAAGCCAGATTGTCTGTTACGGGACCTCTCTCCTCTGCCTGGGTGCTGGGCCTAAATATCTGACAATGGACTGTTGCAGTGGTGGCTGACGTGAAGCCTCATTCTCTGCTATGACATGCAGACTAATTCTCTGCTGACATGAAGCCAGATTGTCTGTTACGGGACCTCTCTCCTCTGCCTGGGTGCTGGGCCTAAATTTATGACAATGGACTGTTGCAGTGGTGGGTGACGTGAAGCCTGATTCTCTGCTATGACATGAAGACTGATTCTCTGCTGACATGAAGCCAGATTGTCTGTTACGGGACCTCTCTCCTCTGCCTGGGTGCTGGGCCTAAATATATGCCAATGGACTGTTGCAGTGGTGGCTGACGTGAAGCCTCATTCTCTGCTATGACATTCAGACTAATTCTCTGCTGACATGAAGCCAGATTGTCTGTTACGGGACCTCTCTCCTCTGCCTGGGTGCTGGGCCTAAATTTATGACAATGGACTGTTGCAGTGGTGGGTGACGTGAAGCCTGATTCTCTGCTATGACATGCAGACTGATTCTCTGCTGACATGAAGCCAGATCCTTTGTTACGGGACCTCTCTCCTCTGCCTGGGTGCCGGGCCTAAATTTATGAAAATGGACTCTTACAGTGGTGGGTGACGTGAAGCCTGATTCTCTGCTATGACATGAAGACTGATTCTCTGCTGACATGAAGCCAGATTGTCTGTTACGGGACCTCTCTCCTCTGCCTGGGTGCTGGGCCTAAATATATGCCAATGGACTGTTGCAGTAGTGGCTGACGTGAAGCCTCATTCTCTGCTATGACATGCAGACTAATTC
The DNA here is from genome assembly GCF_014858855.1 of Bufo gargarizans. Lineage (NCBI taxonomy): Eukaryota > Metazoa > Chordata > Amphibia > Anura > Bufonidae > Bufo > Bufo gargarizans. Next base: position 567,465,550 of record NC_058080.1, read on the forward strand.
TCTGCTGACATGAAGCCAGATTGTCTGTTACGGGACCTCTCTCCTCTGCCTGGGTGCTGGGCCTAAATTTATGAAAATGGACTCTTACAGTGGTGGGTGACGTGAAGCCTGATTCTCTGCTATGACATGCAGACTGATTCTCTGCTGACATGAAGCCAGATTGTCTGTTACGGGACCTCTCTCCTCTGCCTGGGTGCTGGGCCTAAATATCTGACAATGGACTGTTGCAGTGGTGGCTGACGTGAAGCCTCATTCTCTGCTATGACATGCAGACTAATTCTCTGCTGACATGAAGCCAGATTGTCTGTTACGGGACCTCTCTCCTCTGCCTGGGTGCTGGGCCTAAATTTATGACAATGGACTGTTGCAGTGGTGGGTGACGTGAAGCCTGATTCTCTGCTATGACATGAAGACTGATTCTCTGCTGACATGAAGCCAGATTGTCTGTTACGGGACCTCTCTCCTCTGCCTGGGTGCTGGGCCTAAATATATGCCAATGGACTGTTGCAGTGGTGGCTGACGTGAAGCCTCATTCTCTGCTATGACATGCAGACTAATTCTCTGCTGACATGAAGCCAGATTGTCTGTTACGGGACCTCTCTCCTCTGCCTGGGTGCTGGGCCTAAATTTATGACAATGGACTGTTGCAGTGGTGGGTGACGTGAAGCCTGATTCTCTGCTATGACATGCAGACTGATTCTCTGCTGACATGAAGCCAGATCCTCTGTTACGGGACCTCTCTCCTCTGCCTAAGTGCTGGGCCTAAATTTATGAAAATGGACTCTTACAGTGGTGGGTGACGTGAAGCCTGATTCTCTGCTATGACATGAAGACTGATTCTCTGCTGACATGAAGCCAGATTGTCTGTTACGGGATCTCTCTCCTCTGCCTGGGTGCTCGGCCTAAATATATGCCAATGGACTGTTGCAGTAGTGGCTGACGTGAAGCCTCATTCTCTGCTATGACATGCAGACTAATTCTCTGCTGACATGAAGCCAGATTGTCTGTTACGGGACCTCTCTCCTCTGCCTGGGTGCTGGGCCTAAATTTATGAAAATGGACTCTTACAGTGGTGGGTGACGTGAAGCCTCATTCTCTGCTATGACATGCAGACTAATTCTCTGCTAACATGAAGCCAGATTGTCTGTTACGGGATCTCTCTCCTCTGCCTGGGTGCTCGGCCTAAATATATGCCAATGGACTGTTGCAGTAGTGGCTGACGTGAAGCCTCATTCTCTGCTATGACATGCAGACTAATTCTCTGCTGACATGAAGCCAGATTGTCTGTTACGGGACCTCTCTCCTCTGCCTGGGTGCTGGGCCTAAATTTATGAAAATGGACTCTTACAGTGGTGGGTGACGTGAAGCCTCATTCTCTGCTATGACATGCAGACTAATTCTCTGCTAACATGAAGCCAGATTGTCTGTTACGGGACCTCTCTCCTCTGCCTGGGTGCTGGGCCTAAATTTATGACAATGGACTGTTGCAGTGGTGGGTGACGTGAAGCCTGATTCTCTGCTATGACATGCAGACTGATTCTCTGCTGACATGAAGCCAGATCCTCTGTTACGGGACCTCTCTCCTCTGCCTGGGTGCTGGGCCTAAATATCTGACAATGGACTGTTGCAGTGGTGTCTGACGTGAAGCCTCATTCTCTGCTATGACATGCAGACTAATTCTCTGCTGACATGAAGCCAGATTGTCTGTTACGGGACCTCTCTCCTCTGCCTGGGTGCTGGGCCTAAATTTATGACAATGGACTGTTGCAGTGGTGGGTGACGTGAAGCCTGATTCTCTGCTATGACATGAAGACTGATTCTCTGCTGACATGAAGCCAGATTGTCTGTTACGGGACCTCTCTCCTCTGCCTGGGTGCTGGGCCTAAATATATGCCAATGGACTGTTGCAGTGGTGGCTGACGTGAAGCCTCATTCTCTGCTATGACATGCAGACTAATTCTCTGCTGACATGAAGCCAGATTGTCTGTTACGGGACCTCTCTCCTCTGCCTGGGTGCTGGGCCTAAATTTATGACAATGGACTGTTGCAGTGGTGGGTGACGTGAAGCCTGATTCTCTGCTATGACATGCAGACTGATTCTCTGCTGACATGAAGCCAGATCCTCTGTTACGGGACCTCTCTCCTCTGCCTGGGTGCTGGGCCTAAATTTATGAAAATTGACTCTTACAGTGGTGGGTGACGTGAAGCCTGATTCTCTGCTATGACATGAAGACTGATTCTCTGCTGACATGAAGCCAGATTGTCTGTTACGGGATCTCTCTCCTCTGCCTGGGTGCTGGGCCTAAATATATGCCAATGGACTGTTGCAGTAGTGGCTGACGTGAAGCCTCATTCTCTGCTATGACATGCAGACTAATTCTCTGCTGACATGAAGCCAGATTGTCTGTTACGGGACCTCTCTCCTCTGCCTGGGTGCTGGGCCTAAATTTATGAAAATGGACTCTTACAGTGGTGGGTGACGTGAAGCCTCATTCTCTGCTATGACATGCAGACTAATTCTCTGCTAACATGAAGCCAGATTGTCTGTTACGGGACCTCTCTCCTCTGCCTGGGTGCTGGGCCTAAATTTATTACAATGGACTGTTGCAGTGGTGGGTGACGTGAAGCCTGATTCTCTGCTATGACATGCAGACTGATTCTCTGCTGACATGAAGCCAGATCCTCTGTTACGGGACCTCTCTCCTCTGCCTGGGTGCTGGGCCTAAATATCTGACAATGGACTGTTGCAGTGGTGTCTGACGTGAAGCCTCATTCTCTGCTATGACATGCAGACTAATTCTCTGCTGACATGAAGCCAGATTGTCTGTTACGGGACCTCTCTCCTCTGCCTGGGTGCTGGGCCTAAATTTATGACAATGGACTGTTGCAGTGGTGGGTGACGTGAAGCCTGATTCTCTGCTATGACATGAAGACTGATTCTCTGCTGACATGAAGCCAGATTGTCTGTTACGGGACCTCTCTCCTCTGCCTGGGTGCTGGGCCTAAATATATGCCAATGGACTGTTGCAGTGGTGGCTGACGTGAAGCCTCATTCTCTGCTATGACATTCAGACTAATTCTCTGCTGACATGAAGCCAGATTGTCTGTTACGGGACCTCTCTCCTCTGCCTGGGTGCTGGGCCTAAATTTATGACAATGGACTGTTGCAGTGGTGGGTGACGTGAAGCCTGATTCTCTGCTATGACATGCAGACTGATTCTCTGCTGACATGAAGCCAGATCCTCTGTTACGGGACCTCTCTCCTCTGCCTGGGTGCTGGGCCTAAATTTATGAAAATGGACTCTTACAGTGGTGGGTGACGTGAAGCCTGATTCTCTGCTATGACATGAAGACTGATTCTCTGCTGACATGAAGCCAGATTGTCTGTTACGGGACCTCTCTCCTCTGCCTGGGTGCTGGGCCTAAATATATGCCAATGGACTGTTGCAGTAGTGGCTGACGTGAAGCCTCATTCTCTGCTATGACATGCAGACTAATTCTCTGCTGACATGAAGCCAGATTGTCTGTTACGGGACCTCTCTCCTCTGCCTGGGTGCTGGGCCTAAATTTATGAAAATGGACTCTTACAGTGGTGGGTGACGTGAAGCCTGATTCTCTGCTATGACATGCAGACTGATTCTCTGCTGACATGAAGCCAGATTGTCTGTTACGGGACCTCTCTCCTCTGCCTGGGTGCTGGGCCTAAATATATGCCAATGGACTGTTGCAGTGGTGGCTGACGTGAAGCCTTATTCTCTGCTATGACATGCAGACTAATTCTCTGCTGACATGAAGCCAGATTGTCTGTTACGGGACCTCTCTCCTCTGCCTGGGTGCTGGGCCTAAATTTATGACAATGGACTCTTGCAGTGGTGGGTGACGTGAAGCCTGATTCTCTGCTATGACATGAAGACTGATTCTCTGCTGACATGAAGCCAGATTGTCTGTTACAGGACCTCTCTCCTCTGCCTGGGTGCTGGGCCTAAATATATGCCAATGGACTGTTGCAGTGGTGGCTGACGTGAAGCCTGATTCTCTGCTATGACATGCAGACTGATTCTCTGCTGACATTGTAACGGTCAGCAGAAGAAGAGACCGTAGAGCAGGACTCAAGTACAGTGCAGCAGATAAGGAGGCTGAAGTAGAAACCGGCTTTATTAAAAGAGAACTCTAACTGCCGGAGAAGCAGATTTACAATATGAACAGCTTGGGAATTCACAATAAAGATAATGGAAATTTGCATAAAGAACACAAATGAATCACAAACACAAGTACAGACAATAGCAGGCTACTCTCTTCTAGGTAGTCCTATCTGTCCCCGCTACCCGGGGTGCACCTCTACGGTGCACTAAACTAAATCCTATTCCACTATGCCCTAGCTCAGGTTAGCATCAGTGCACTCACAGTTCGGTGTCCGCACATGCAGGCAGGTACAGTCTGGGTCCCGATCTGGTTGCTTGCTTGCTTGCTTGCTTCAGCGTGGCTCAGCTCTGGCCTCTCTTTGTAGTCTCTGTAACTCTGGTTAGAGATAATCAGCAGCTCTGGACGTGTAATCAGGCAGGGCCTGGAATTCACTCACAGTTCCTCTGGTAAGTGCCTCACACTACAGCAGTCTCTCTTCTACACCAGGACACATCAGCTCAGTCAGAGAGCAAACACACTCTAATGTCCCAGATACTGTGTCAGCAGGCAGGGAGCAATCACTCTAATCTTCCCTGTGGATCTCCCTCTCAGTGCACAGCGTCCTTCTTCCTGTGTACTCAGACACCTTCAGCCCAGGCTCTCTGCTCAGCCCGGGAAAAACACTTAACTCCTTGTCCTCTGGAAACAACTCCTCTCACTGTCCTACTCAGCCACAGTGGCCTCTGGTGGCTGGAGGGAAACATGACAGTTTGCTATATATATATGTGTTGGAAATGTTGCTGGATGATCAGGGCTGCCTCTTACATGCCTCCCCACTTAAAGGTGGCCGTCCTCGGCCTTGTTATATAGTCCATAGAAATAATCGTTAATGTAACTTTTTATACAGCAGTACAACATTGTCCACAATACATACAGGTGGACCAAATGAACTCATCAGCAGCGTACCTGTTTGGTGGAACCCCTGCAGTAAGCCTACTGGATCTCCGGAGGTCCTGGCTATCTGTTACGACCTGACTCTCTCCACTAGGAACTGCCAGTCTGGATTCACCCACCACAATAGGAGGTTCGGGTGTGTCCGAGGGCCCCTCTCCATTACAGGCTGGCAATGGTTCTGTGACAGTGCCTTCATCACCTGTAACCTGGGAGGCTTCTTCAGTGTTGGGAGCAGTCCACCAGTCTTCACCATAATCTCCATCAGAGATAACAAGTTCTGAGTATGGGGCAGGAGGAGGTGTCCTCTGAACAGGTGCGGGATCTTTGTACCGGCATGGCCGTAACATATTCCTATGTAGAGTCCGTGAAGCAAATTCCTCATTCTCAACCTGCACTTCGTAGACCGGACCATTAGGGTACACTCTCTTGATCACTTTATACGGCTGTACTTCCCAACGCTCACTCAACTTGCCTCTGGGACGTTTGGACACCCATAGACCCGAATGAAGTCTTGACAAATGGCTCGTGCAGCGGACTCGGCCGTCTGGTCCCGAGTTGGGGTGACTACTGCAAACTTGGAGAAGTGGTCGATCATGACCAGGCAATACTGTGGACCTCTTGACGATTGTCCTACAAGAAGATAGTCTATCATCAACACTTCCAGCGGTTCTGTGGTCTGGATGGACTGTAGGGGTGCTCTCTATTCTGTACTCTTCGTGAGTTAACACACTCGACACTGTCGGCAAACTTCTTCAACTGTGGCCTCCAGTCGCGGACAATACACATAACGCTGCAGCCACTGGTATGTCTTGACTGGCCCGAAGTGAGCTCCAAACTCATGAGCCTCTTTGGCTATCTCCCGTGCCATTCTTTTGGGTATCACTACCTGCCACCTCGCCTCTAGGTCGGCAGGCTGTTGCCACTTGCGGAACAAAACAGCTCCATGCACTTCCAGTCTGTCCCATTGATGTAGAACGGACTTCATCTCGGCATCCAGATCAGTCCTTTCTTCTTTGTTGGGTTTCCTGCACTGGGTTACCCAGCTTTTCATTTGCTGCAGTCCAATGTCTTCATCTTGCAATCTGCCCCATTCTTCATTAGTTCTCCCCAATGCTTTGGGTAGCTTACGGGCCTCCCCACTTGTCTGGGCCGCGACTGTTGGGGGAGCGAACTTGCGGAAGTCAGGAGTTTCATCTTCTTCCTTTTGTTCATCCATATCCCCTACTGGAGTTTCAAAAGTAACCCTCGAGAGACCATCAGCATTAGTGTTCTCTGTAGCGGAGCGGTAGCGAATTGAGAAGTCATACTTTGCGAGGCGAGCCGCCCAGCGTTGCTCCAGGGCTCCCAACTTGGCCGTACCCAGATGGGCCAGGGGATTGTTATCCGTCCGTACGAAGATCTTAGCTCCTGTCAGATATCCTGCAAATTTCTCCGTCATAGCCCACACCAGGGCAAGGAGTTCCAGCCGGAAGGAACTGTAGTTATGGGGGTTTCGCTCTGTATCTCGCAAGGATCTACTGGCATAAGCGATCACTCTCTCATGTCCATCCTGTACCTGCGACAGGACTGCCCCAAGTCCGTAGAGGCTGCCATCAGTAGCTAAGATGAATGGTTTATCAAAATCGGCATAAGCCAAGATGGGGGCCGATGTCAGGGCTTCTTTCAGGGCCTGGAAGGCCTCTTCCTGTTTCTGTCCCCAGGGGATACTTTGGCCCTTGGGTTGCCCAGTCGTTCCTCTCAACAACTCATTCAGAGGGCCCGCTATTTTTGCGTAGTCTTTGATGAACCGCCAGTAGTACCCAGTCAGTCCCAGGAAGGCCTTCAACTCACGCAGTGTTCTCGGCACTAGCCATTGTCGTATTGCAGCCACTTTGTCTTGGGACGGTAGCACTCCGTCTTGGGACACCCTATGGCCCAGGTACTCGATCTCCCTCTTGAAGAGATGACACTTCTTTGGCTTTACCTTCAGGCCATGGGATCGCAGTCGCTCGAGTACCTGCCCTAGCCGATTCAAGTGTTCTTGAAAAGTAGCAGAGTATACGATGATATCGTCTAGGTATATCAGAGTGGCTTCAAAATTCAGGTCTCCCAGGCATCTCTCCATCAGCCGCTGGAAGGTTCCAGGGGCATTAGTCAGTCCGAATGGCATCCTGTTGAATTCAAATAACCCCATGGGGAGTATGAATGCTGTCTTTGCCTTGTCCTGCTCAGCCACTGGTACTTGCCAGTACCCACTTGCTAGATCCAGGGTGGAGAAGTATTTGGCTCGTCCTAGAGCCGTCAGAGACTCCTCGATGCGTGGCAGAGGATATGAGTCTCGCGCAGTGCAAGCATTCAACCGCCGGTAATCCACACAAAATCGAATAGTGCCGTCCTTCTTCTTGACAAGCACCACTGGGGCTGCCCAAGGGCTCTGGCTTCCCCGCACCACTCCGGAATCTATCATCTGTTTCAATAGCGTCTTCACTTCCTGGTACAACTTGGGCGGAATCTGTCGATATCTCTCCCGAATTGGTGGAGTGTCCCCCGTCGGTATATCATGTGTGATAGCATTCGTGCAGCCAAAGTCATCGGCGTGGCGGGCAAACGCAGCCTGATTCTCCCACAGCATGGTTTCAACTGCTCGCTGTTGGTCTAAACTGAGAGCCTTAACATCTATCTCCATTTGACCCAAGATGGTTCCCCCACTCCATTCTGGGGTCGGCGCCTCTTCTGCACTGGCAGTAACTGCCAGGGTCCAACCAGCATCCCCTACCGGAGCTAGAGTCACTTCTCTCTGACTCAGGATTTCTCCCTGATGTAGGTACACACGAGCCAGTTCCACCCCTGGCGTCAAGGGAACTTCTAGATATCCCACATTCACAGCTCTTATGGGTACTCGTCCATTCTGGACCACTCCCAGTGTCCGGGCCACCAGGACGTCCTGACCCAGCTCTCCTAGGCCTGTTGGTTCAACGAACACCTCCATGCCTTCAAGATTACGGAAAGTTCCCACGGGTAACGTCAGCACGGTCTCCCGACCAGGGGGAAGGGTGAAGGTAGCCTTTCCTGGCGCTCGGATCGTTCCCACCGCCTGGTGTGCTGGTACACTTTTCTGTGTTCCACAAAAACGGATTAGCCGTTGAAATGCTTTCTGGGTAGGTTTGTGCGGGGTGGCTTGTTTCCAGTAACCCGGCCCCCGTTTGGTGAACATGATCTGATCCAATTCTCGCAGGATATTCATGCCCATTATCACCGGCACATCTTCTTTGAACGTTTCGGGGACCAACAAGATACCTTTCCGCCCCACTTCCTGTCCACATAGCCGTACATTCATCCACACGACCCCTGTGACAGGAATCTGCTGTTGGTTAGCCGCTGTAACCCGGACCAGTGTCTCTCGTTCTGGCTTGGCCAGCGCTTGAAAGTAACGGTAGAAGAATGACTCGGGCATAGTTGTCACCTGAGACCCAGTATCCACTAAGCAGTCGACAGGAACACCTTCGAACTCAGCTCGTATAGTGGGGCACCCTGCGACCAGGTGTTCGGAGCTTTGCTGGGTAACTTGGCTCTCCACCTCCCCTGCAGTACGCCCCACTACTGCAGGGGTCGGTAGTTTAACGGCGGCTCTTGGCGTCCAGCTGGATTATTCCGACACTCTCTGGCGAAATGTCCTAGATCTCCACACCGCCAACACTGTGCCCCTTGACGGCCCACTTTTTGCCTGCGAGTGGGAGGTGCCCTCAGAGCTTGGCTGGATGGCCCCACTGAAGGGTAATGAGGGGCTTGATGGTATGGTAAACTAGCATAAGGGCATTCGGGTGTAGGAACCCACGGAGTCGCCTGATAGATTTGTTGTCGGGCTGGATAGGCAGCCTCAGTAGTATGGCGCGACTCTATCCGTTTCTCCAGGTGTGTCAACTTTTCGTGCATGGCACTCAGGGAGCTCTGCAAGTCTTGTACCACTCTGACCAGGGCTTCCTCATTTCTCGTAACCCCGGGGGGTGTAACGGTCTGGGTCCGTATTACTCCAGAAGCATAGCCGTCTTCTTTGTTTCGCGTCACGGCCTCTGCCAAAATTTGTCGAAAGGTTAGGGTAGGGTCTACTCTGACTCGTTCCTGCAGAGCCTGTTTCAGGGGATTGCTGTAGAGCCCCAGAATAAATTGTTCCCGCAGTATCCGGTCTATGGGTCCCATGCCAGTAACCCCATCTGCCTCTTTTTTTTGTACCTCGGCCAACACTTCCTGTAGGGCTGTAGCGTACTGAGAGACACCTTCGTCTTCCCGTTGAATCCGGTAAAAAAACTTCGCCCGGAGGTGCCCTGCACTGGCTGTTTCCCCATATATTTCTTCCAGGAATCTCACCATCTCTTGCAATGTATTGCGCGTGGCTTCTGGTTGTAGGAGAACATTTCTTCGGGCCTCACCCTCGAGAGCGGCCAAAGCAATTTCTACTTGTAGTTCTGGGCTGACATTGTAAATCCTAACAGCACTCTGTAACCTTGTCACCCAGTCTGACAGTGTCATGTTCTGGCCATCAAATTTGGGTAGCAAGTTGAACAATGTGCCAATAGGAAAGGCCCTTGCAAGGGTTCCACCATTGCCTGAGGTACTCACATTAACATCATGCACATTGCCTTCAGCCGCCTCCATCTCTGTGACTGTACCCTGCTCGCAGCGCCACTTGTAACGGTCAGCAGAGGAAGAGACCGTAGAGCAGGGCTCAAGTACAGTGCAGCAGACAAGGAGGCTGAAGTAGAAACCGGCTTTATTAAAAGAGAACTCTAACTGCCGGAGAAGCAGATTTACAATATGAACAGCTTGGGAATTCACAATAAAGATAATGGAAATTAGCATAAAGAACACAAATGAATCACAAACACAAGTACAGACAATAGCAGGCTACTCTCTTCTAGGTAGTCCTATCTGTCCCCGCTACCCGGGGTGCACCTCTACGGTGCACTAAACTAAATCCTATTCCACTATGCCCTAGCTCAGGTTAGCATCAGTGCACTCACAGTTCGGCGTCCGCACATGCAGGCAGGTACAGTCTGGGTCCCGATCTGGTTGCTTGCTTGCTTGCTTCAGTGTGGCTCAGCTCTGGCCTCTCTTTGTAGTCTCTGTAACTTTGGTTAGAGATAATCAGCAGCTCTGGACGTGTAATCAGGCAGGGCCTGGAATTCACTCACAGTTCCTCTGGTAAGTGCCTCACACTACAGCAGTCTCTCTTCTACACCAGGACACATCAGCTCAGTCAGAGAGCAAACACACTCTAATGTCCCAGATACTGTGTCAGCAGGCAGGGAGCAATCACTCTAATCTTCCCTGTGGATCTCCCTCTCAGTGCACAGCGTCCTTCTTCCTGTGTACTCAGACACCTTCAGCCCAGGCTCTCTGCTCAGCCCGGGAAAAACACTTAACTCCTTGTCCTTTGGAAACAACTCCTCTCACTGTCCTACTCAGCCACAGTGGCCTCTGGTGGCTGGAGGGAAACATGACAGTTTGCTATATATATATGTGTTGGAAATGTTGCTGGATGATCAGGGCTGCCTCTTACAACATGAAGCCAGATCCTCTGTTACGGGACCTCTCTCCTCTGCCTGGGTGCTGGGCCTAAATTTATGACAATGGACTGTTGCAGTGGTGGGTGACGTGAAGCCTGATTCTCTGCTATGATATGAAGACTGATTCTCTGCTGACATGAAACCAGATTCTCTGTTACGGGACCTCTCTCCTCTGCCTGGGTGCCGGGGCCTAAATATCTGAGAATGGACTGTTCCAGTGGTGGGTGACGGGAAGCCAGATTCTCTGCTATGGGACCTCTCTCCAATAGATTTTGGTTAATTTTTATTTATTTAATTTTTATTTTAATTCATTTTCCTATCCACATTTGTTTGCAGGGGATTTACCTACATGTTGCTGCCTTTTGCAGCCCTCTAGCCCTTTCCTGGGCTGTTTTACAGCCGTTTTAGTGCCGAAAAGTTCGGGTCCCCATTGACTTCAATGGGATTCGGGTTCAGGACGAAGTTCGGATCGGGTTCGGATCCCGAACCCGAACATTTCCGGGAAGTTCGGCCGAACTTCTCGAACCCGAACATCCAGGTGTTCGCTCAACTCTATTTGGGACACATTTAAAGGGGTCCTGCACTTTGTTTAAACTGATGATCTGTCCTCTGGATAGATCATCAGCATCTGTTCAGCAGCGGTCCGACACCCGGGACCCCCACCGATCAGCTGTTTGAGAAGGCAGCTGCACTCCAGCAGCGCCACAGCCTTCTCACTGTTTACCGCCAGCCCAGTGATGTTACGACTAGTATCAACTTGCCTGGGCGGGGCTAAGCTCCATTCAAGTGAACAGAGCTTAGTCCCGCCGAGGCAAGTTGATACTAGTCGTAACGTCACAAGGCCGGCGGTAAACAGTGAGAAGGCTGCTGCACTGCTGGAGCGCCGCTGCCTTCTCAAACAGCTGATCGGTGGGGGTCCCGGGTGTCGGACCCCTGCCAATCAGATGCTGATGATCTATCCAGAGGATAGATCATCAATTTAAACAAAGTGCAAAACCCCTTTACCTACTTTTGGGCACATCTGTGTGTGCGTTCAATCCACAAATGTTATATATAGTATTCCAGCAGAGAATACATTTTATTTGGGACAAATTTAACTAGTTTTAGGCACATCTGTGTGTGCGTTTAGGCCGCAAACATTATATACAGTATTCCATCAGAGAACTATTTTCATTGCCATCACTAGATTTGGCCCTCTCGCCAAGCACACTTGAAGAGGCACAGATCTTGTGCCCTGATTCACAACCTCTTGACCTATCACAGAGTCAAGAAGATGAGGGTGGTGAACGTCAATTATTTGTTCACGAGGTGGATGAGGATGAGACACAGTTGTCAATCACTGAGTTTGTGGTTAGGTCAAGTCAGGAGGATGGGGATGAGGAAGTGGAAGAGGAGGTGGTGGACAATGAGGTCACTGACCCAACTTGGGAAGGTGAAAAGCCATGCGAGGAAAGCAGTACAGATGAGGAGGGATCTGCAGCACCGCAACAAGCTGTCGGAGGCAGTGGTGTGGCAAAAGGGAGAAGTTCGTTCCACACCAAACAGGCCCCCAACTATTACACAGAGCACACACGTGCGTAAATCTCTCTTGCCAAGGGGTATGGCGCTTTTTTGTGGAAAGTGCAGATGACAAAAGAGTGGTAGTTTGCAACCTGTGCTGTACCAAAATGAGCCGAGGCGCAAACACCAGCAACCTCACCACCACCAGCATGATCCGCCATATGGCATCCAAGCACACTAATCAGTGGGACGAACACCTGGGTCCCTAATCTTAGTCTTCGGGCCACCCCACTGCCTCCTCTTCCCCTGTGTTACGCTCTTCTGGCCAATCCCCTGTCAAAGGTGCAGGGCCGGATGCCCCTTTCCCTGCACCTGGGCCTTCACATGTACCATCAACAACTACATCCACTTCCCTGTCCAAGCGCAGAGTCAAATGGTCCTTACAAATGCCTATAAGGGCAATAGAAACCTATCTTGGCCCAAGTGCAAAATAATACTTCACTTTTATTATTTTATTCATTAAAAAGTGTCACTGGTGTGTGTGATTCACATGTGATGGGACACAGACAAACAAACAGAATAGCCTTCTAAAGTGTTAAAAACACAGTCATACAGCCCACTGTGAGAGATGATGGATATAGCCGGTTGGAGGCGATATGTTTAATCGCTTACTCCAAAAGACGTAAGAACAGAATATTGTGCCGCTACGTCCCGCAAATGTTGTACCAATTAATTCCAGCTGGAATTATCAATCCAAAATCAATAGTTGGAGAGTGATACCTCCATCCCACTATATGGATTGAAAAATTGTTGAGCCCAACCCTTGTTTATTACTACCAGGGTATAGTGCCACGCCTGTAGCTACTAGTGCCTGCTCAAACTATCCAAGTTGTTGCCCTTTATTTGTAAGGAGGGGGGGATTTGTTTCATCACCCCTTTACACAACTGGTTTTTGAATGCTATTTGGCAACTAGCACTTGGATACAGACGATGGCTGCACTGTTGTCCACCTAAATATGGTGGTGCATTCAGGGCTATCAACACTACTATCCTCCTAAATGGTACAGCCATGTCTCCCAGCAGCCATGTCTCCCACTGTTAGAGAGTGTCAGAAGTCCGGTTGATATACTGTAACCTGGCATCACCAGCAGGTTGCCCATTTAGTAGGACAGCAGCGTCACTAGTCCCGCTTGTACCACCGGTACGTGCCTGGCACCACAAGCAGGCTGTACCATTTAGGCCGTCCCTCGGTACGCAGTCCCCAGCCGCCTCTATTTTTCACGGTATGCCGTGCCGCCCTACACCAACATGTGTCCCAGAACATCACCCGTGCCCTGACCAACACAGCTACTGGGCAGGTCCACTTGACCACAGACACATGGACAAGTGCTGGTGACCAGGGATGCTAAATTTCCCTGACCGCACACTGGGTGAATATTGTGGAGGCCGGGAGTGAGTCGTACCCTGGGATGGCACAGGTGCTACCCACGCCCAGGATTGCAGGCCCTACGTCCATCAGGGTCTCAGCCAGTTGCTATGTTACTGGCTCCGACCGCCACTTCTCCTCCTCCTCTTCCGCCGCTACCTCCACCACTTCTACTTCCAGTCAGACATCAGTCGGTAGCTGGAAGCAGTGTAGCACTCCTGTGGGGAAACATCAACAGGCCGTGCTTAAGCTTCTCTACCTAGGGGACAAACAGCACACCGCTGCAGAGCTGTGAGAGGGTATAAGGGACCAGACCGAGCTGTGGCTATCGCCGCTCAACCTACAAGCAGGTATGGTTGTGTCGGACAATGGCTATAACTTGGTGTCAGCTTTGGAGCTTGGCAACCTGATGCATGTGCCATGCCTAGCGCACATATTAAAGTTAGTGGTTCAGCGGTTTACTAAAACATACCCAAATTTGACAGAGCTATTAGTAAAGGCGCGCCACGTGGGTGCTCTGTCAATGCCGCAGCAGCTCTTGGGGCTTCCAGCTCAACGACTGTCGTGCAACCTGAGCATGCGCTGGAACTCTACGTTCTACATGTTGTCCAGGCTTTGTGAGCAGCAGAGGGCAGTTGTGGAATACCAGCTGCAACATGGTCGTCACCTTTCAAGTCAACTTCCACTATTCACAAGCGAGGAGTGGGCATTGATGGCAGACCTCTGTGAGGTTTTAAGAAGCTTTGATGAATCCACACAGATGGTTAGCGGCGATAACGCTATAATCAGAGTAAGCATCCCTCTGGACTTTGTGTGGCTGTCATGGCCCATAACAGGTAGGAACTAGTGTTAGGGACCACTCATGGAGGCGACCTTGACGTGGTGAGTGGCTTATTACGCTTTGGCCAAAATGTACACCAATGCCTCATTCAACATCCAGCATAAAGGCAGGGCAGAGTGCTGGTTGCAGAGTGCTATTGCATTTGTGTTTTTATGTTTGTATCTGTATTTCGCCATAGCAATGTGCTCCTGCATACAAGGTTGTGCTGGCTGAACCCACCACATTTTTATCCCACTTCTGTGTCTACTCAAATGATCGCTGCTCACAATTAAGGACAACGCTCTGAATGTGACAATGCTGACAGGTTGACTCAGATAAAAAGGAACAAGTCCTGTATTGCCCCTGACTTCTCCACTCCACCAGAGGAAAGCTGAGCAAATGACAAACAAAAACACAATTTAAATGTGTGCTTTATAATGTACTCAATCCACAAGATTCACCGCAAAAAAAGGGTATATGTTTGAATCTTGTTTTCTCATCCTCCTCTTCCATACAGTATATATGCCCTCACTGCAATGTTTTATAGGGTCTGCTCACCTTCAGGCCCTCACCTCCAATGTTTTATCTAGTCTGCACACCGGTAGGCCCTTACCTCTAATGTTTTATACAGTATGCTCACCTGTAGGCCCTCACTACAATGTTTTATAGGGTCCACTCACCTTCAGGCCCTCACCTCCAATGTTTTATACGATCTGCTCACCTCTAGGCCCTCATTACAATGTTTTATAGGGTCCGCTCACTTTCAGGCCCTCACCTCTAATGTTTTATACGGTCTGCTCACCTGTAGGTCCTCACCTCTAATGTTTTTTTATGGCCTGCTCACCTGTAGGCCCTCATTACAATGTTTTATAGGGTCCTCTCACCTTCAGGCCCTCACCTCCAATGTTTTATGCAGTCTGGTCACCGGTAGGCCCTCACCTCTAATGTTTTTTTTACGGTCTGCTCGCCGGTAGGCCCTCACTACAATGTTTTATAGAGTCTGCTCACCTTCAGGCCCTCCCATCCAATGTTTTATACGGTTTTCTCACCTGTAGGCCCTCACTATAATGTTTTATAGGGCCCGCTCACCTTCAGGCCCTCACCTCCAATGTTTTATATGGTCTACTCAACGGTAGGGCCTCACCTCTAGTTTTATACAGTGAATAATACACTGAATAGTAAAGGGGACTTGCATCTTGAGATTATTTTCTGTCTTTCTATACAAGAGTTGTCAGAATTGGCTCACTGTTAGGCAGGACTAAAGAAAATAGACAAAATCCGCCATTATGCACCTACAACAACTTTGAAAAATAGGTAGAATGTGAGGTATGTTTTTCAGGTGGACCATGCTGCTCCAGAGCATACAGAAAACCCTCCTTTCCGAATTAAGCAAATATCACTGGATATGGGAAACCATTCAGGTCACATCGATCCAATTTCTCCTTCCTTTGAGCACTCCTATGGAGGATCAAGGTTGCCGCAGATAGTGAAGTACAATCACAGAATTAAAACTACAAAGGTTTTATTGTACTTACAAGATAAAAGCAGGTTAAAAGCAATGTACAAAATATCAATCACCCGACCCGGGTTTCGCTTCAAAAAGCTTTGTCAGGGGAATCTCCTCCGTCCTTTCAGGGGCGGTCTTTTTAAACCCACAGATGGGAATCCACCACACCTGCATTAAAACATCGTAGCCAATCTGGCTCTTTCCCATACAATACATAATCAATATATAAAACCCTAAATACAATATACATCCTATAGATATACATATAAAATCATAAAAAAACAAACATCATACATAATCTTCCTTCAAATTTCAGGATAGGCGAAACACACCTAATTCAAGACACATTCCAAAAAGTTATCCCGTTCAGAAAGGACCTTCCTTCCCACATGACCCCTATTCCAGCCAATAGCGAACTACACATCCTAGGACTGCCTACTTTCATTCACGAATAGAGACATACATCATATCTCACATGATCTCCTTTAACCAATCCCCATCCCTTCATGGTGACACACCCTAGGACCGCCTGTTTCCATTCACAGATATTTGTATAAGATAGGGCCAAGGGCTATTCATAGTATTCAGTATATTGGGCAGAATAGATGGGCCCAATGGTTCTTATCTGCCGGCACATTCTATGTTTCTGCTTCCACCATATATTGATTGAGGCCTGCGATACACCTGCTTCCACAAAATACTGATTATGGGGTTTGATATACCAGCTTCCACAAAATACTGATTAAGGGGTTTGATATACCTGCTTCTAAAAATACTGCTTTTCTTTAGGGACTTTGGCACAGGGTCATTTTAAAAATGACAGGCAGTGGAAGAGTCAGGCAGTCCCGCAGGGATGGTAGGGGTCGGGCAGGTGTACCAGGCCAGAGCCTAATTGGGAAGTTGGAGAAGGCGAATGATTGCGTCAAAGGATGCACCAGAGTTTGTTGAGTGGCTCACTCAGCCTTCCACTTCTGCACCCTCCTCATCCTCTGTATCTGCACCCTCCTCAATCTCTGCTGTGTGCACCCCCAAATAAACCAACACCACCATAGCTCCTCTACTTGAGTCAAAGGAATTATTTTCCCATCCATTCCCAGACCTTACCGATGTGCAGCCATTCTTGGCATCAGATGAGGAGAGTAGGTAGCCACAACCACCATCCAGCGGTTTGACAACAGTACCCAGGTCAGCCCAAGGAGGGTGGTCCCCGCTGTTGCTGCCTACTCCGAGATCTCTAATGTCAATGGTGGTGAAGGTGACGATGATGACGACATGTCAATGGGTGTGCGTGCCCACAAGAGAGGAAGAGGAGGGGAGTTCAAAGGAGAGACGGAGCAGCAGATAGGGAGGAGAAGCAGGCAGAACTTGCAGTGCACAAGAGGCAAAAATCAAACTGCAAATGTATCTGGAGCGAGCCATCCACCATGCATGCTCACTTCTGGCGCTCCCAGGACGCCGGCATATGGCTCCGCATTGTGGACTTTTTTTTAACGTGTCAGCTGCTGACAATAGTGTTGCCATCTGCAGCCTGTGCTGTCAACGCATAAGTCGCAGTAAGCCCAACACTTATCTGGGGATGACCACCGTAAGAAGGCACCTGGCCTCTCATCACCGAGACCAGTAGGAGCAATGCCTTCAGAACCCACAAAGCCACACTCCCGGCGCTCCACGTCCTACCTCTTCTACTTCTCCTCCCTTTTGTCCTCCACTCCACCTTCCACCATGCCGTTGTCGCGTTCATCTGGCAGAAGGCAGGCTTCCGTGGCCTAAATGTTCGAGCGGAAAAAGTTGATGATGCAGGATAACCCTCTTGCCCAACGGCTGACTGCTGGCTTGTCAGAACTGCTAGCCCGCCAACTACTGCCATTATAAACTGTTGGATTCAGAGGCCTTTAGAATATTTGTGGCCATTGGCACACAGCAATGGAAAGTCCAGGAATAAAATATTGCTCCCAGAAGCACATGATACATCTGACCACATACATGTGGTCTAGCAAACACTGGCAGGGAAGGTACATAACTTTTACTGCCCACTGGGTGATCCTTCTGACAGGCCGTCAAGTATGTAGCCCGTGGCACCCGTGTGGATTTGGTGTTACCGCCATAGATTGCATGCAGGGCTTCCTCCTCCTACTCCATCCTCCGTCTCCTCCTCAGCTGATTCATCCTTTTCCACTGCTACCAAGTCTTCCTCTGCACCCCACAAGCTCCCCAGAACCTATTCGACGTGCCAGGTGAGACGCTGCCATGCTGTGCTGCGGCTGTTGTGCCTGGAAGCCAAGAGCCACACCGGTCCTGCACTGCTTTCAGCTCTGCGGTTACAGGCCGATCAGTGGCTAACTCCACTCAATTTGACAGTTGGTAAAGTGATGTGCGACAATGTTGCCAATCTGCTGAGCGCGCTGAAACATGGCAAAATGACACACAAGCCGTGCATGGCACATGTCCTGAACTTTGTCGTGCAGTGATTTGTTGGTAAATACCCTGGGGTCCAGGACATCTTGCGGTAGGCCAGGAAAATCTATGGCCATTTTAGAGCGGCGACACCACCTGTCCGTCAGACCTCTGATTTATGACAGCCCGATGTGCTGGAACTCCACCTTGTATATGCTTGATAGGCTGCACTAGCAGAAACGTGCCGTTAACGACTACCTGTACGAACTCTGCAGCAGGACAGGTTCTGGGGAGCTTGGTTTCTTTTCACTGCACCAGTGGCTGCTCATGCACGATGCATGCAGACTTCTGTGGCCATTTGATGAGATCACCAAACTGGTCAGTCGCAGCTAGGGCGCCATCAGTGACATTGTACCTTACGCCTAGCTCAGGACAGTGTGGACTATCTTACATTTCTAAAAATGAATTAGGCATAGATCTTGGAGGACTTCAACACCTTTAACGACCAGGCCTTTTCTGTCAGGTGAATGCCAAATTTTTGGGGCCTCTACTCCAGTGGCCTACAGTAGAAAATGTTATCCAGTGACTGCCTAATGTACCTCCAGACACATAATCACTAGTTCTTTTCTGTCAGGTGAATGTCTAATTTTTGGGGCCTGTACAGGCCTACAGTAACATTGTTATCCACTGACCTTCTAATATACCTCCAGCCACATACCGTAATCACTTGTTTTTTTTCTGTCAGATGAATGCCTAATTTTTGGGGCCTGTACTCCAAAACAGTGACTGCCTAATGTACCTCTAGCCACATAATCACTTGTTCTTTTCTGTCAGGTGAATGCCCAATTTTTGGGGCCTGTACTCCACTGGCCTACAATAAAATTGTTATCCACTGACCGTCTAATATACCTCCAGCCACATAATCACTTGTTCTTTTCTGTCAGGTGAATGCCTAATTTTTGGGGCCTGTACTTCGTGGTCTAAAATTCAATTCTTCTATGCTCCAGCAGGGCGGATTTTCTTGAGAGTTTCCCTTTAAGAGCCCAGCGCAAACGACACACACTGGAACAACCACCACTTACCTGTCACGACGACTGGGTAGAACAACTACAGTTTGCTGACTTGTGGTTCACCCCTCCGGGAAATCATGGAGCCTACTTCCGCAGGCACAAACAGACAGGGGAAATGTCAAACAGCCATGCTGGACTACAAACACCAAATAGGCCACACATGGAACACCAAATGACATGCAACAAACACCCTGTACATAAACCCACACCAAATATAATAAACAGGAGAGGAAAAGGAAGGGGACATGGGGAAACATCGGGATGACATTGCCAAAGACCTTGATGTTCCACAAGGAGGCCCTCACAAAAAAGGTGATACATCCAGAGAGGAGCAAAGCTCCTACTCATACAAAGGCAGACATACCATTAACCTCAAGCTCACAACTCCAGTATAAGAAGAGCCATGAGGCCACACCCAGCTCCACCTTGCACACTCCTTTAACCCTAAAAAAAACTAAATGGGAAAGAACACCAGTCTTAAAGGGGAAGTGTAAAATCGTGCCAACACATTGCCACCAGTAACAAGCATGCACAGCAAAAGTGTCACAGTACACTACCACCAGACCATGACAGCCATGACATTGGCTAGCATGAAATAAGATTCATGTTCTTTTCTTTTTTGTAAGAAAAGCTAATTTCAGTATATTTTCAAGAAACCTAAAGGTAAACAAATTAGCTTCCCTGACAAAAACAAAAAGAGAGGATATCTTGTCTAATGCCAGCAGAATTAAGATATACAAATTTGCACTTATTCTTCCCATAAAGCGAGAGCAGTGTTGCCTAGCATGCAATAATCATAAATATTTTTAGGTCTCCCTTATAATAAAGAGTACAACAAAGTGCTCTCCAAAGCCAGCTACAGACAATTTTCTCTTGAAACATTCTGACTTATTTGTATTTCTGTATGAAGAAGTGGCTTGTCTGTCTCATTGACAGAAGTGTAATCCCAGGTGGGATGTTTTAGTTGTTTTAGATGAAAATATAGGCTGTGTGTCTCAATTCTACACTTGTGTATTTTGTGATGCTTTTTAGAACAATATAGGTTCTTGTATTCTATAGGTCAATTTCCCCAAGTAAGTTTTTGATGGTAGCCTCAAACTGTTCAATAAGTCCATTTTCATAATAAAATGTTCCCCTAGTGGTAGTCTCAAATTGTTCAAAACTGTCTCACACTAGAAATACAGCTTTTTCTAGGTAACCACCCTTTAACAGACCTGACAAAAAGAAACATTGCTTGACTGCCTAAGAGACCTTGGTTGGGCTACTATATTTTTTTCTTATGGATGGTGCCGATTATACATGGGAAGTCTCATAACCCAGTCAAAATTCCAATAGGTTTATAGGAAAAATATCTGAAAATTAGCACATCTAACATGCTGGAATCATGTAGGCTTAGGAAAACTAATTTAAATATCTTTCACAGAAACCCTGAGGGGCATTGCCTAGCCCACAATATTCCATAGATGTACTACACACGCTAGGCACTCTCCATAATTGGAAATAGTAAACATATATATTGCCAGGAAACCCAGAGTAACGTTTGTTCTCTCTATAATCATGTGGAAAGGTAATAGAGAATGCAGAATACTTCATTTTCCAAAACACTCTCCAACTCCTAAATAGTGCTGTTGCTAGATGGATTTACTTTTTAGGGTCCAGGGAAATCTGGGTTACCACTAGGTAGAACTATAATAAACTGCAGAATATCAAATCTATTAAAATAAAGCCTGCTCCCAAATCCTAAATAGTGTTATAGCTAGCACATTTGGTTTTAAGGGTCCAAGGGATACAGTAGCTGGGTTACTCCCATGTGGAACTATAATAGGCTGCATAATACTAAATCTTCCAACATAAATCCCCCTTTCTAAATCATATTTTTTTCAGATTAGCCTAGATAGACAGTGAGAAATCCATCCTGCCTACAGTATATATATGCAAACTTGACATTCAGGAAGCTGGGAAAGTTGGGTAGCAGTTTTTGTAGTGCTCTGGTACTGTCTAGTATCCCTGCATGCACACACATAGGAGGAGTTAAAAAAAAAATATTGCCAGGTTTTACCGTTTCTAGTGCTTTCATAATGCTGTGCTGTGTTTATTAAAGTGTATTGGAATTAAGTGCCACCCCTTTCATGAACATCGTGTGTGACTGTCATGTCTAATGAGGGCATGTAAACTGATAACAGCCTCTCTCCAGCCAAAGATGGAGGGGATGGGAGCAATGAGGAACTTGACTGCAGGAAATCTCTTAAAACTACTTTCTGTTGCAGTTTGAAGATGTCCAAGCAGAATGAGGTGGACAAACTTTCTTTAGCAGGTTATGCTTTATTTCTTGTTTTTCGGGGTTTACTGGTCCTTCCGTTGTAATAACAAAAGCTGAATAGTTCAACCGATTGCATATCTGGCAGACTGTGCATGCACCCACACACACATCCACTTTGCCATTCAGCCTTTTACCATGATAGATGAAGCCTCTGAAAGTAAAAACTCCACCAGAAAACTCTGAAATGAAAGAAAATAAGAGACAAACAAAGGGGAATAATATCATAATATGCAATATACCAAAAGCTAATTTTCATGTTTCCCTTTACTACAGTTTATTATCTATGGTAAAGCTATAGTTTCAACATAAATATGTCTGATACATGCTTTGCTGCATATGTTTTATTTTTTTTATATTCAAGAAAAAAGACTTCTATAGTGACTGATTTTATGCATGGAGGATTGTTTTTGTCCTAGTTTTCAAGACATCGCATAAGTAGTTTTCAATGTGTGAGACAATTATCTGATCAAGCTACCCAGGGAATTTACAAAATACGTTACCCAGCAGAAAATAACAGTGAGATGTGATTATATTTCTTGTAACTATATACAAGCTCTTACTAAAATGATCAGGTGTATAGTACACTAGTCCAATTTCTGGCAAATCATGATCCTATAATGGAAATGTTGTGATGGACAGAAAATAACCTTCAGAAATAAACTGCAAAGGAAGGTCATTCTAATTATGAAATAGCTTTGTGACACAAACATGTTGAAAGGGTTAAACATGAAGGACTTTCTCCTGTTTACAGCCCTTTCTTAAAAAAAACTTTCCAGTGTCTTCTACTAGATCACATCAGTCTTCTCTTGTAATACTGTGCCTCTTGTCCTAATTAATTCTGATTGATGCATGGATCTTTTAGTAGTTTAAACTTTTGTACAAGGCTGCTCCTTTCATCTTGGGTATGTGTACAATCTGTCATCTTTGATGGATTCATTTCATTCATTTTCACTTAAATAGTCTAGCTTCAGAACCTGTTATCTTCAGCAGTGGGCAGTCTGCTTAATTACCTACAGGAGATAGATGGCAGAATGCATCTGTATTTCTAATCTATTTATCTATCTATCGTATCTACAGTATCTATCTATCTGGCTGATAGGATTAAAATCATTATTTAAGCACGCTATCTGGATCAGTCTATAAAATTATTTGAGCAAACAATGCAAAAACAATTGTAAGGTCATGTTTATTAATATTTTGCAGCTCTCAAAATTTAGCAGCCAATCATTTTTTATCATCCGAAACTAATGCAGAATACAACATTTGTTTTTTATTTTTGAAATTAATTTTAAATAATGTATGATAGATGTGCGCTTAGGTTTTGGATTTGAAAGGGGTTATAAGACTAATATAAATGTTTCCTGCCCAACAGATATCACTTTTATATCACTTTCCCCATATACTACTATTTATCTAAACTGCACTATTTGAAAAGTATTAGATTTACTGGTAAATCTGCGTTGATTTCAGTTGCTGTTGGTTACGTGACGTCCTGCAGTAGAACCTTGTAATACAGGACGCACAAGCTCACAGCACAAATTCCCCTTCCTTTCAATAGCTATTCTTCTATATGCAGTGTCAGTTATAGATAGATGGACAGATAGGTAAACATAAGGATGAATTTTGTTCTAACAAATGGTGACATTAGCACAAGTTGAATATGTGAAGGTAGAACATGAACTGATTAGTGTCACAAGTCCTACTGACGTCAGGACACATCTCACTGGCCTAAGACATGATGGGACAGTAGACACATGATAAACCAGGAAGTAGAATTCAAGCATGGGGGATAAGAAAAAAATGCAAATTAGGCAAATTTGAAGAAACAAAAGTTGGAAAAAAATTATCCAGGGAGGAATGGGAGCTAGAGTACTTGATAAAAATAAACTTGAGTGAAAAGTAGTTTATGGCACAACCCCTTTTATGGATATATTGAAATAAAAAACATGCTTTCTATCTTAAAGGCTAGTGACACTATTATTGCATTCTACTCATTTTGGGCTAAAAATCCTTTTTTCAGTTAGTCTTTAATAAAAATTTTCAACAGCTTTTCTTTCTGTGGCTTCAGACTAGCAGCCTTTTTGCTTCACACTGAAACCGTCAGAGAACTGCTCTGATTGCTAAATCCAAAACCCTTATCTGTACTTTCCTAACAGGTCATAAACACTTATTATAGCTAAACTCTTATTGGCTGCTAGTCTGCCACTGCACTAAAATTGAATTTACCTAAAAGGTGTTCATAGCCTTTAAATCAGACTCCCAATGTCGTTGGACATATCATTGTTATAGTTTATTTTTATTTAAAAAAAAAACAGTTCTTGTATTACAAGTGGTGCACTGACACTTCATTCATTTCTGTAGAATTTAAGTAGGAAAATGTATAGT